>NC_088122.1:8093206-8751847 GCF_036370855.1 Dromaius novaehollandiae | reverse complement strand
CAGTAGGGGGTGATGGACACTAACCTAGGAGGCACTGAGGCTGCTGTGACCTCACAATCACAGCCAGCAGCCATGAGCCTGCCACTGGCAGAGGAGGCACTGAGGCTTCTGTGACCTCACAAGCACAGCCAGCAGCCATGAGACTGCCACTGGCCTCAGAGGCACTGAGGCTGCTGTGACCTCACAAGCACAACCAGCAGCCATGAGCCTGCCACTGGCCTAGGAGGCAATCAGGCTGCTGTGACGTCACAAGCACAGCCAGCAGCCATGAGCCTGATACTGGCCTGAGAGGCACTGAGTCTGCTGTGACCTCAAAAGCACAGCCAGCAGCCATGAGCATGGCACTATACACAGAGACACTGAGTCTGCTGTGACCTCACAAGCACAGCCAGCAGCCATGAGCCTGACACTGGCAGAGGAGCCACTGAGGCTGCTGTGACCTCACAACACAGCCAGCAGGGGGCACTGGAGATAACCTAGCAGGCACTGAGTCTGCTGTGACCTCACAAGCACAGCCAGCAGCCATGACCCTGATACTGGTCTTGGAGGCATTCAGGCTGTTGTGACCTCACAAGCACAGGCAGCAGCCATGAGCATGATACTGGCTTGAGAGGCACTGAGTCTGCTGTGACCTCACAAGCACAGCCAGCAGCCATGAGACTGCCACTGGCAGAGGAGGCACTGAGGCTTCTCTGACCTCACAAGCACAGCCAGCAGCCATAAGCCTGCAACTGGCCTAGGAGGCATTCAGGCTGCTGTGATCTCAGAAGCACAGCCAGCAGCCATGAGCATGGCACTGGCAGAGGAGGCACTGAGGCTGCTGTGACGTCACAAGCACAGGCAGCAGCCATGAGCATGATACTGGTCTTGGAGGCATTCAGGCTGCTGTGACCTCACAAGCACAGCCAGCAGCCATGAGCATGATACTGGCTTGAGAGGCACTGAGGCTGCTGTGACCTCACAAGCACAGCCAGCAGCCATGAGACTGCCACTGGCAGAGGAGGCACTGAGGCTTCTGTGACCTCACAATCACAGCCAGCAGCCATAAGCCTGCCACTGGCCTAGGAGGCATTCAGGCTGCTGTGATCTCAGAAACACAGCCAGCAGCCATGAGCATGGCACTGGCAGAGGAGGCACTGAGGCTGCTGTGACGTCACAAGCACAGCCAGCAGCCATGAGCCTGATGCTGGGGTATGAGGCACTGAGGCTGCTGTGACCTCACAAGCACAGCCAGCAGCCATGAGACTGCCACTGGCCTGAGAGGGCCTGAGGCTGCTGTGACCTCACAAGCACAGCCAGCAGCCATGAGACTGCCACTGGCAGAGGAGGCACTGAGGCTGCTGTGACGTCACAAGCACAGCCAGCAGCCATGAGCCTGCCACTGGCATAGGAGGCATTCAGGCTGCTGTGACCTCAGAGGCACAGCCAGCAGCCATGAGCATGGCACTGGCAGAGGAGCCACTGAGGCTGCTGTGACATCACAAGCACAGCCAGCAGCCATGAGCCTGATGCTAGCCTGTGAGGCACTGAGTCTGCTGTGATCTCACAAACAGAGGCAGCAGGGGGTGATGGACACTAACCTAGGAGCCACTGAGTCTGCTGTGACCTCACAATCACAGCCAGCAGCCATGAGCCTGCCACTGGCCTGAGAGGCCCTGAGGCTTCTGTGACCTCACAAGCACAGCCAGCAGCCATGAGACTGCCACTGGCCTCAGAGGCACTGAGGCTGCTGTGACGTCACAAGCACAGCCAGCAGCCATGAGCCTGCCACTGGCATAGGAGGCATTCAGGCTGCTGTGACCTCAGAAGCACAGCCAGCAGCCATGAGCATGGCACTGGCAGAGGAGGCACTGAGGCTGCTGTGACGTCACAAGCACAGCCAGCAGCCATGAGCCTGATGCTGGCCTGTGAGGCACTGAGGCTGCTGTGACCTCACAAGCAGAGCCAGCAGGGGGCGCTGGACACTAAACTATGAGGCACTGAGTCTGCTGTGACCTCACAAGCACAGCCAGTAGGGGGTGATGGACATTAACCTAGGAGGCACTGAGTCTGCTGTGACCTCACAAGCACAGCCAGCAGCCATGAGACTGCCACTGACCTCAGAGGCACTGAGGCTGCTGTGGCGTCACAAGCATAGCCAGCAGCCAGGAGCCTGCCACTGGCATAGGAGGCATTCAGGCTGCTGTGACCTCAGAAGCACAGCCAGCAGCCATGACCCTGACACTGGTCTAGGAGGCATTTAGGCTGCTGTGACCTCACAAGCACAGCCAGCAGCCATGAGCCTGATACTGGCCTGAGAGGCACTGAGGCTGCTGTGACCTCACAAGCACAGCCAGCAGCCATGAGCATGGCACTGGCAGAGGAGGCACTGAGGCTGCTGTGACGTCACAAGCACAGCCAGCAGCCATGAGCCTGATACTGGCCTGGAAGGCGCTGAGTCTGCTGTGACCTCACAAGCAGAGCCAGCAGGGGGAGCTGGACACTAAACTATGAGGCACTGAGTCTGCTGTGACCTCACAAGCACAGCCAGTAGGGGGTGATGGACACTAACCTAGGAGGCATTGAGGCTGCTGTGACCTCACAATCACAGCCAGCAGCCATGAGCCTGCCACTGGCAGAGTAGGCACTGAGGCTTCTGTGACCTCAGAAGCACAGCCAGCAGCCATGAGACTGCCACTGGCCTCAAAGGCACTGAGGCTGCTGTGACCTCACAAGCACAACCAGCAGCCATGAGCCTGCCACTGGCCTAGGAGGCAATCAGGCTGCTGTGACGTCACAAGCACAGCCAGCAGCCATGAGCCTGATACTGGCCTGAAAGGCACTGAGGCTGCTGTGACCTCACAAGCACAGCCAGCAGCCATGAGCATGGCACTATCCACAGAGACACTGAGTCTGCTGTGACCTCACAAGCACAGCCAGCAGCCATGAGCCTGACACTGGCAGAGGAGCCACTGAGGCTGCTGTGACCTCACAACACAGCCAGCAGGGGGCACTGGAGATAACCTAGCAGGCACTGAGTCTGCTGTGACCTCACAAGCACAGCCAGTAGGGGGCGATGGACACTAACCTAGGAGGCACTGAGGCTTCTGTGACGTCACAAGCACAGCCAGCAGCCATGAGACTGCCACTGGCCTCAGAGGCACTGAGGCTGCTGTGACGTCACAAGCATAGCCAGCAGCCAGGAGCCTGATTTTGGCCTGGGAATTACTGAGGCTGCTGTGACGTCACAAGCAGAGACACCAGGGGACGCTGGACACTAAACTATGAGGCACTGAGGCTTCTGTGACCTCACAATCCCAGCCAGCAGCCATGAGCCTGCCACTGGCATAGGAGGCATTCAGGCTGCTGTGACCTCAGAAGCACAGCCAGCAGCCATGAGCCTGACACTGGTCTAGGAGGCATTCAGGCTGCTGTGACCTCACAAGCACAGCCAGCAGCCATGAGCCTGATACTGGCCTGAGAGGCACTGAGTCTGCTGTGACCTCACAAGCAGAGCCAGCAGGGGGCGCTGGACACTAACTATTGAGGCACTGAGTCTGCTGTGATCTCACAAGCAGAGGCAGCAGGGGACGCTGGACACTAAAGTATGAGGCACTGAGTCTGCTGTGACCTCACAAGCACAGCCAGTAGGGGGTGATGGACACTAACCTAGGAGCCACTGAGTCTGCTGTGACCTCACAATCACAGCCAGCAGCCATGAGCCTGCCACTGGCCTGAGAGGCCCTGAGGCTTCTGTGACCTCACAAGCACAGCCAGCAGCCATGAGACTGCCACTGGCCTCAGAGGCACTGAGGCTGCTGTGACGTCACAAGCATAGCCAGCAGCCAGGAGCCTGCCACTGGCATAGGAGGCATTCAGGCTGCTGTGACCTCAGAAGCACAGCCAGCAGCCATGACCCTGACACTGGTCTAGGAGGCATTCAGGCTGCTGTGACCTCACAAGCACAGCCAGCAGCCATGAGCCTGATGCTGGCCTGTGAGGCACTGAGTCTGCTGTGACCTCACAAGCAGAGCCAGCAGGGGGTGCTGGACACTAACTATTGAGGCACTGAGTCTGCTGTGATCTCACAAGCAGAGGCAGCAGGGGACGCTGGACACTAAACTATGAGGCACTGAGTCTGCTGTGACGTCACAAGCACAGCCAGTAGGGGGCGATGGACACTAACCTAGGAGGCACTGAGTCTGCTGTGACCTCACAATCACAGCCAGCAGCCATGAGCCTGCCACTGGCCTCAGAGGCACTGAGGCTTCTGTGACCTCACAAGCACAGCCAGCAGCCATGAGACTGCCACTGGCCTCAGAGGCACTGAGGCTGCTGTGACCTCACAAGCACAGCCAGCAGCCATGAGCCTGCCACTGGCCTAGGAGGCATTCAGGCTGCTGTGACCTCAGAAGCACAGCCAGCAGCCATGAGCATGGCACTGGCAGAGGAGGCACTGAGGCTGCTGTGATGTCACAAGCACAGCCAGCAGCCATGAGCCTGATGCTGGCCTGTGAGGCACTGAGTCTGCTGTGACCTCACAAGCAGAGCCAGCAGGGGGCGCTGGACACTAAACTATGAGGCACTGAGTCTGCTGTGACGTCACAAGCACAGCCAGTAGGGGGTGATGGACATTAACCTAGGAGGCACTGAGGCTGCTGTGACCTCACAAGCACAGCCAGCAGCCATGAGACTGCCACTGACCTCAGAGGCACTGAGGCTGCTGTGACGTCACAAGCATAGCCAGCAGCCAGGAGCCTGCCACTGGCATAGGAGGCACTGAGGCTGCTGTGACCTCACAAGCACAGCCAGCAGCCATGACCCTGACACTGGTCTAGGAGGCATTCAGGCTGCTGTGACCTCACAAGCACAGCCAGCAGCCATGAGCCTGACACTGGCAGAGGAGGCATTCAGGCTGCTGTGACGTCACAAGCACAGCCAGCAGCCATGAGCCTGATACTGGCCTGGAAGGCGCTGAGTCTGCTGTGACCTCACAAGCAGAGCCAGCAGGGGGCGCTGGACACTAACTATTGAGGCACTGAGTCTGCTGTGATCTCACAAGCAGAGGCAGCAGGGGACGCTGGACACTAAAGTATGAGGCACTGAGTCTGCTGTGACCTCACAAGCACAGCCAGTAGGGGGTGATGGACACTAACCTAGGAGGCACTGAGGCTGCTGTGACCTCACAATCACAGCCAGCAGCCATGAGCCTGCCACTGGCAGAGGAGGCACTGAGGCTTCTGTGACCTCACAAGCACAGCCAGCAGCCATGAGACTGCCACTGGCCTCAGAGGCACTGAGGCTGCTGTGACCTCACAAGCACAACCAGCAGCCATGAGCCTGCCACTGGCCTAGGAGGCAATCAGGCTGCTGTGACGTCACAAGCACAGCCAGCAGCCATGAGCCTGATACTGGCCTGAGAGGCACTGAGTCTGCTGTGACCTCAAAAGCACAGCCAGCAGCCATGAGCATGGCACTATCCACAGAGACACTGAGTCTGCTGTGACCTCACAAGCACAGCCAGCAGCCATGAGCCTGACACTGGCAGAGGAGCCACTGAGGCTGCTGTGACCTCACAAGCACAGCCAGCAGGGGGCACTGGAGATAACCTAGCAGGCACTGAGTCTGCTGTGACCTCACAAGCACAGCCAGCAGCCATGAGCATGGCACTGGCAGAGGAGGCACTGAGGCTGCTGTGACGTCACAAGCACAGCCAGCAGCCATGAGCATGATACTGGCTTGAGAGGCACTGAGGCTGCTGTGACCTCACAAGCACAGCCAGCAGCCATGAGACTGCCACTGGCAGAGGAGGCACTGAGGCTTCTCTGACCTCACAAGCACAGCCAGCAGCCATAAGCCTGCCACTGGCCTAGGAGGCATTCAGGCTGCTGTGATCTCAGAAGCACAGCCAGCAGCCATGAGACTGCCACTGACCTCAGAGGCACTGAGGCTGCTGTGACGTCACAAGCACAGGCAGCAGCCATGAGCATGATACTGGTCTTGGAGGCATTCAGGCTGCTGTGACCTCACAAGCACAGCCAGCAGCCATGAGCATGATACTGGCTTGAGAGGCACTGAGGCTGCTGTGACCTCACAAGCACAGCCAGCAGCCATGAGACTGCCACTGGCCTCAGAGGCACTGAGGCTTCTGTGACCTCACAAGCACAGGCAGCAGCCATAAGCCTGCCACTGGCCTAGGAGGCATTCAGGCTGCTGTGATCTCAGAAGCACAGCCAGCAGCCATGAGCATGGCACTGGCAGAGGAGGCACTGAGGCTGCTGTGACGTCACAAGCACAGCCAGCAGCCATGAGCATGATACTGGCTTGAGAGGCACTGAGGCTGCTGTGCCCTCAGAAGCACAGCCAGCAGGGGGCGCTGGACACTAACTATTGAGGCACTGAGTCTGCTGTGATCTCACAAGCAGAGGCAGCAGGGGACGCTGGACACTAAACTATGAGGCAATGAGTCTGCTGTGACCTCACAAGCACAGCCAGTAGGGGGCGATGGACACTAACCTAGGAGGCACTGAGGCTGCTGTGACCTCACAAGCACAGCCAGCAGCCATGACCCTGATACTGGTCTTGGAGGCATTCAGGCTGCTGTGACCTCACAAGCACAGCCAGCAGCCAAGAGCATGATACTGGCTTGAGAGGCACTGAGGCTGCTGTGACCTCACAAGCACAGCCAGCAGCCATGAGACTGCCACTGGCAGAGGAGGCACTGAGGCTTCTCTGACCTCACAAGCACAGCCAGCAGCCATAAGCCTGCCACTGGCCTAGGAGGCATTCAGGCTGCTGTGATCTCAGAAGCACAGCCAGCAGCCATGAGCATGGCACTGGCAGAGGAGGCACTGAGGCTGCTGTGACGTCACAAGCACAGCCAGCAGCCATGAGCCTGATACTGGCCTGGAAGGCGCTGAGTCTGCTGTGACCTCACAAGCAGAGCCAGCAGGGGGCGCTCGACACTAAACTATGAGGCACTGAGTCTGCTGTGACCTCACAAGCACAGCCAGTAGGGGGTGATGGACACTAACCTAGGAGGCACTGAGGCTGCTGTGACCTCACAAGCACAGCCAGCAGCCATGAGACTGCCACTGGCAGAGGAGGCACTGAGGCTTCTGTGACCTCACAATCACAGCCAACAGCCATAAGCCTGCCACTGGCCTAGGAGGCATTCAGGCTGCTGTGATCTCAGAAGCACAGCCAGCAGCCATGAGCATGGCACTGGCAGAGGAGGCACTCAGGCTTCTGTGACCTCACAAGCACAGCCAGCAGGGGGCGCTGGACACTAACTATTGAGGCACTGAGTCTGCTGTGACCTCACAAGCACAGCCAGTAGGGGGCGATGGACACTAAACTATGAGGCACTGAGTCTGCTGTGACCTCACAAGCACAGCCAGTAGGGGGCGATGGACACTAACCTAGGAGCCACTGAGTCTGCTGTGACCTCACAAGCACAGCCAGCAGCCATGACCCTGATACTGGTCTTGGAGGCATTCAGGCTGCTGTGACCTCACAAGCACAGCGAGCAGCCATGAGCATGATACTGGCTTGAGAGGCACTGAGGCTGCTGTGACCTCACAAGCACAGCCAGCAGCCATGAGACTGCCACTGGCAGAGGAGGCACTGAGGCTTCTGTGACCTCACAATCACAGCCAGCAGCCATAAGCCTGCCACTGGCCTAGGAGGCATTCAGGCTGCTGTGATCTCAGAAGCACAGCCAGCAGCCATGAGCATGGCACTGGCAGAGGAGGCACTGAGGCTGCTGTGACCTCACAAGCACAGCCAGCAGCCATGAGCCGAATGCTGGGGTATGAGGCACTGAGGCTGCTGTGACCTCACAAGCACAGCCAGCAGGGGGCGCTGGACACTAACTATTGAGGCACTGAGTCTGCTGTGATCTCACAAGCAGAGGCAGCAGGGGGCGATGGACACTAACCTGGGAGGCATTCAGGCTGCTGTGACGTCACAAGCACAACCAGCAGCCATGACCCTGATACTGGTCTTGGAGGCATTCAGGCTGCTGTGACCTCACAAGCACAGCCAGCAGCCAAGAGCATGATACTGGCTTGAGAGGCACTGAGGCTGCTGTGACCTCACAAGCACAGCCAGCAGCCATGAGACTGCCACTGGCAGAGGAGGCACTGAGGCTTCTGTGACCTCACAAGCACAGGCAGGAGCCATAAGCCTGCCACTGGCCTAGGAGGCATTCAGGCTGCTGTGATCTCAGAAGCACAGCCAGCAGCCATGAGCATGGCACTGGCAGAGGAGGCACTGAGGCTGCTGTGACGTCACAAGCACAGCCAGCAGCCATGAGCATGGCACTGGCAGAGGAGGCACTGAGGCTGCTGTGACGTCAGAAGCACAGCCAGCAGCCATGAGCCTGATGCTGGGGTATGAGGCACTGAGGCTGCTGTGACCTCACAAGCACAGCCAGCAGGGGGCGCTGCACACTTACTATTGAGGCACTGAGTCTGCTGTGATCTCAGAAGCAGAGCCAGCAGGGGGCGCTGGACACTAAACTATGAGGCACTGAGTCTGCTGTGACCTCACAAGCACAGCCAGTAGGGGGCGATGGACACTCACCTAGGAGGCACTGAGGCTTCTGTGATGTCACAAGCACAGCCAGCAGCCATGAGACTGCCACTGGCCTCAGAGGCACTGAGGCTGCTGTGACGTCACAAGCATAGCCAGCAGCCAGGAGCCTGATTTTGGCCTGGGAATTACTGAGGCTGCTGTGACCTCACAAGCAGAGACACCAGGGGACGCTGGACACTAAGCTATGAGGCACTGAGGCTGCTGTGACCTCACAATCACAGCCAGCAGCCAGGAGCCTGCCACTGGCATAGGAGGCATTCAGGCTTGTGTGACCTCACAAGCACAGCCAGCAGCCATGACCCTGACACTGGTCTAGGAGGCATTTAGGCTGCTGTGACCTCACAAGCACAGCCAGCAGCCATGAGCCTGATGCTGGCCTGTGAGGCACTGAGTCTGCTGTGACCTCACAAGCAGAGCCAGCAGGGGGCGCTGGACACTAAACTATGAGGCACTGAGTCTGCTGTGACCTCACAAGCACAGCCAGCAGGGGGCGCTGGACCCTAACTTTTGAGGCACTGAGGCTTCTGTGACCTCACAATCACAGCCAGCAGCCATGAGCCTGCCACAGGCCTAGGAGGCATTCAGGCTCCTGTGACCTCACAAGCACAGCCAGCAGCCATGAGCCTGATATTGGCCTGAGAGGCACTGAGTCTGCTGTGACGTCACAAACACAGCCAGCAGCCATGAGCATGGCACTGGCAGAGGAGGCACTGAGGCTGCTGTGACGTCACAAGCACAGCCAGCAGCCATGAGCCTGATACTGGCCTGGAAGGCGCTGAGTCTGCTGTGACCTCACAAGCACAGCCAGTAGGGGGTGATGGACACTAACCTAGGAGGCACTGAGGCTGCTGTGACCTCACAAGCACAGCCAGCAGCCATGAGACTGCCACTGGCCTCAGAGGCACTGAGGCTGCTGTGACGTCACAAGCACAACCAGCAGCCATGAGCCTGCCACTGGCCTAGGAGGCAATCAGGCTGCTGTGACGTCACAAGCACAGCCAGCAGCCATGAGCCTGATACTGGCCTGAGAGGCACTGAGTCTGCTGTGACCTCACAAGCACAGCCAGCAGCCATGAGCATGGCACTATCCACAGAGACACTGAGTCTGCTGTGACCTCACAAGCACAGCCAGCAGCCATGAGCCTGACACTGGCAGAGGAGCCACTGAGGCTGCTGTGACCTCACAACACAGACAGCAGGGGGCACTGGAGATAACCTAGCAGGCACTGAGTCTGCTGTGACCTCACAAGCACAGCCAGTAGGGGGCGATGGACACTAACCTAGGAGGCACTGAGTCTGCTGTGACCTCACAAGCACAGCCAGCAGCCATGAGACTGCCACTGGCCTCAGAGGCACTGAGGCTTCTGTGACGTCACAAGCACAGCCAGCAGCCATGAGACTGCCACTGGCCTCAGAGGCACTGAGGCTGCTGTGACCTCACAAGCACAGCCAGCAGCCATGAGCCTGCCACGGGCCTAGGAGGCACTCAGGCTGCTGTGACGTCAGAAGCACAGCCAGCAGCCAGGAGCCTGATATTGGCCTGGGAGGCACTGAGGCTGCTGTGAACTCACAAGCACAGCCAGTAGGGAGCGATGGACACTAACCTATGAGGCACTGAGTCTGCTGTGACCTCACAAGCAGAGCCAGCAGGGGACGCTGGACACTAAACTATGCGGCCCTGAGTCTGCTGTGACCTCACAATCCCAGCCAGCAGCCATGAGCCTGCCACTGGCATAGGAGGCATTCAGGCTTGTGTGACCTCACAAGCACAGCCAGCAGCCATGACCCTGACACTGGTCTAGGAGGCATTCAGGCTGCTGTGAGTTCACAAGCCGAGCCAGCAGGGGGCGCTGCACACTAAGTTTTGAGGCACTGAGTCTGCTGTGACCTCACAAGCAGAGCCAGCAGCCATGAGCCTGCCACTGGCAGAGGAGGCACTGAGGCTGGTGTGACCTCACAAGCACAGCCAGCAGGGGGCGCTGCACACTAACTTTTGAGGCACTGAGGCTTCTGTGAGCTCACAATCATAGCCAGCAGCCATGAGCCTGCCACAGGCCTAGGAGGCATTCAGGCTCCTGTGACCTCACAAGCACAGCCAGCAGCCATGAGCCTGATATTGGCCTGAGAGGCACTGAGGCTGCTGTGACCTCACAAGCACAGCCAGCAGCCATGAGCCTGATGCTGGGGTATGAGGCACTGAGGCTGCTGTGACCTCACAAGCACAGCCAGCAGCCATGATCCTGATACTGGCCTGGAAGGCGCTGAGTCTGCTGTGACCTCACAAGCAGAGCCAGCAGGGGGAGCTGGACACTAACCTAGGAGGCACTGAGTCTGCTGTGACCTCACAAGAACAGCCAGTAGGGGGTGATGGACACTAACCTAGGAGGCACTGAGGCTGCTGTGACCTCACAATCACAGCCAGCAGCCATGAGTCTGCCACTGGCAGAGGAGGCACTGAGGCTTCTGTGACCTCACAAGCACAGCCAGCAGCCATGAGACTGCCACTGGCCTCAGAGGCACTGAGGCTGCTGTGACGTCACAAGCACAGCCAGCAGCCATGAGCCTGATACTGGCCTGAGAGGCACTGAGTCTGCTGTGACCTCAAAAGCACAGCCAGCAGCCATGAGCATGGCACTATCCACAGAGATACTGAGTCTGCTGTGACCTCACAAGCACAGCCAGCAGCCATGAGCCTGACACTGGCAGAGGAGCCACTGAGGCTGCTGTGACCTCACAACACAGCCAGCAGGGGGCACTGGAGATAACCTAGCAGGCACTGAGTCTGCTGTGACCTCACAAGCACAGCCAGCAGCCATGACTCTGATACTGGTCTTGGAGGCACTGAGGCTGCTGTGACCTCACAAGCACAGCCAGCAGCCATGAGACTGCCACTGGCAGAAGAGGCACTGAGGCTTCTGTGACCTCACAAGCACAGCCAGCAGCCATAAGCCTGCCACTGGCCTAGGAGGCATTCAGGCTGCTGTGATCTCAGAAGCACAGCCAGCAGCCATGAGCATGGCACTGGCAGAGGAGGCACTGAGGCTGCTGTGACGTCACAAGCACAGCCAGCAGCCATGAGCCTGATGCTGGGGTATGAGGCACTGAGGCTGCTGTGACCTCACAAGCACAGCCAGCAGGGGGCGCTGGACACTAACTATTGAGGCACTGAGTCTGCTGTGATCTCACAAGCAGAGGCAGCAGGGGACGCTGGACACTAAAGTATGAGGCACTGAGTCTGCTGTGACCTCACAAGCACAGCCAGTAGGGGGCGATGGACACTCACCTAGGAGGCACTGAGTCTGCTGTGATCTCACAAGCAGAGGCAGCAGGGGACGCTGGACACTAAACTATGAGGCACTGAGGCTGCTGTGACCTCACAAGCAGAGACACCAGGGGACGCTGGACACTAAACTATGAGGCACTGAGGCTGCTGTGACCTCACAAGCACAGCCAGTAGGGGGCGATGGACACTAACCTAGGAGGCACTGAGGCTGCTGTGACCTCACAAGCACAGCCAGCAGCCATGAGACTGCCACTGGCCTCAGAGGCACTGAGGCTGCTGTGACGTCACAAGCATAGCCAGCAGCCAGGAGCCTGATTTTGGCCTGGGAATCACTGAGGCTGCTGTGACTTCACAAGCAGAGACACCAGGGGACGCTGGACACTAAACTATGAGGCACTGAGGCTGCTGTGACCTCACAATCACAGCCAGCAGCCATGAGCCTGCCACTGGCCTAGGAGGCATTCAGGCTGCTGTGACCTCAGAAGCACAGCCAGCAGCCATGACCCTGACACTGGTCTCGGAGGCATTCAGGCTGCTGTGACCTCACAAGCACAGCCAGCAGCCATGAGCCTGATGCTGGCCTGTGAGGCACTGAGTCTGCTGTGACCTCACAAGCAGAGCCAGCAGGGGGCGCTGGACACTAAACTATGAGGCACTGAGTCTGCTGTGACCTCACAAGCACAGCCAGTATGGGTTGATGGACATTAACCTAGGAGGCACTGAGGCTGCTGTGACCTCACAAGCACAGCCAGCAGCCATGAGACTGCCACTGACCTCAGAGGCACTGAGGCTGCTGTGACGTCACAAGCATAGCCAGCAGCCAGGAGACTGCCACTGGCATAGGAGGCATTCAGGCTGCTGTGACCTGAGAAGCACAGCCAGCAGCCATGACCCTGACACTGGTCTAGGAGGCATTCAGGCTGCTGTGACCTCACAAGCACAGCCAGCAGCCATGAGCCTGATATTGGCCTGAGAGGCACTGAGGCTGCTGTGACCTCACAAGCACAGCCAGCAGCCATGAGCATGGCACTGGCAGAGGAGGCACTGAGGCTGCTGTGACGTCACAAGCACAGCCAGCAGCCATGAGCCTGATACTGGCCTGGAAGGCGCTGAGTCTGCTGTGACCTCACAAGCAGAGCCAGCAGGGGGCGCTGGACACTAAACTATGAGGCACTGAGTCTGCTGTGACCTCACAAGCACAGCCAGTAGGGGGTGATGGACACTAACCTAGGAGGCACTGAGGCTGCTGTGACCTCACAAGCACAGCCAGCCGCCATGAGACTGCCACTGGCCTCATAGGCACTGAGGCTTCTGTGACCTCACAATCACAGCCAACAGCCATAAGCCTGCCACTGGCCTAGGAGGCATTCAGGCTGCTGTGATCTCAGAAGCACAGCCAGCAGCCATGAGCATGGCACTGGCAGAGGAGGCACGCAGGCTTCTGTGACCTCACAAGCACAGCCAGCAGGGGGCGCTGGACACTAACTATTGAGGCACTGAGTCTGCTGTGACCTCACAAGCACAGCCAGTAGGGGGCGATGGACACTAAACTATGAGGCACTGAGTCTGCTGTGACCTCACAAGCACAGCCAGTAGGGGGCGATGGACACTAACCTAGGAGCCACTGAGTCTGCTGTGACCTCACAAGCACAGCCAGCAGCCATGACCCTGATACTGGTCTTGGAGGCATTCAGGCTGCTGTGACCTCACAAGCACAGCGAGCAGCCATGAGCATGATACTGGCTTGAGAGGCACTGAGGCTGCTGTGACCTCACAAGCACAGCCAGCAGCCATGAGACTGCCACTGGCAGAGGAGGCACTGAGGCTTCTGTGACCTCACAATCACAGCCAGCAGCCATAAGCCTGCCACTGGCCTAGGAGGCATTCAGGCTGCTGTGATCTCAGAAGCACAGCCAGCAGCCATGAGCATGGCACTGGCAGAGGAGGCACTGAGGCTGCTGTGACCTCACAAGCACAGCCAGCAGCCATGAGCCGAATGCTGGGGTATGAGGCACTGAGGCTGCTGTGACCTCACAAGCACAGCCAGCAGGGGGCGCTGGACACTAACTATTGAGGCACTGAGTCTGCTGTGATCTCACAAGCAGAGGCAGCAGGGGACGCTGGACACTAAACTATGAGGCACTGAGTCTGCTGTGACCTCACAAGCACAGCCAGTAGGGGGCGATGGACACTAACCTGGGAGGCATTCAGGCTGCTGTGACGTCACAAGCACAACCAGCAGCCATGACCCTGATACTGGTCTTGGAGGCATTCAGGCTGCTGTGACCTCACAAGCACAGCCAGCAGCCAAGAGCATGATACTGGCTTGAGAGGCACTGAGGCTGCTGTGACCTCACAAGCACAGCCAGCAGCCATGAGACTGCCACTGGCAGAGGAGGCACTGAGGCTTCTGTGACCTCACAAGCACAGGCAGCAGCCATAAGCCTGCCACTGGCCTAGGAGGCATTCAGGCTGCTGTGATCTCAGAAGCACAGCCAGCAGCCATGAGCATGGCACTGGCAGAGGAGGCACTGAGGCTGCTGTGACGTCACAAGCACAGCCAGCAGCCATGAGCATGGCACTGGCAGAGGAGGCACTGAGGCTGCTGTGACGTCACAAGCACAGCCAGCAGCCATGAGCCTGATGCTGGGGTATGAGGCACTGAGGCTGCTGTGACCTCACAAGCACAGCCAGCAGGGGGCGCTGCACACTTACTATTGAGGCACTGAGTCTGCTGTGATCTCACAAGCAGAGCCAGCAGGGGGCGCTGGACACTAAACTATGAGGCACTGAGTCTGCTGTGACCTCACAAGCACAGCCAGTAGGGGGCGATGGACACTCACCTAGGAGGCACTGAGGCTGCTGTGACCTCACAAG
Source organism: Dromaius novaehollandiae (assembly GCF_036370855.1). Taxonomy (NCBI): domain Eukaryota; kingdom Metazoa; phylum Chordata; class Aves; order Casuariiformes; family Dromaiidae; genus Dromaius; species Dromaius novaehollandiae. The sequence goes on along the minus strand of NC_088122.1, from coordinate 8,737,110 downwards.
CACAGCCAGCAGCCATGAGACTGCCACTGGCCTCAGAGGCACTGAGGCTGCTGTGACGTCACAAGCATAGCCAGCAGCCAGGAGCCTGATTTTGGCCTGGGAATTACTGAGGCTGCTGTGACCTCACAAGCAGAGACACCAGGGGACGCTGGACACTAAGCTATGAGGCACTGAGGCTGCTGTGACCTCACAATCCCAGCCAGCAGCCATGAGCCTGCCACTGGCATAGGAGGCATTCAGGCTGCTGTGACCTCAGAAGCACAGCCAGCAGCCATGACCCTGACACTGGTCTAGGAGGCATTTAGGCTGCTGTGACCTCACAAGCACAGCCAGCAGCCATGAGCCTGATGCTGGGGTGTGAGGCACTGAGTCTGCTGTGACCTCACAAGCAGAGCCAGCAGGGGGCGCTGGACACTAAACTATGAGGCACTGAGTCTGCTGTGACCTCACAAGCACAGCCAGCAGGGGGCGCTGGACCCTAACTTTTGAGGCACTGAGGCTTCTGTGAGCTCACAATCATAGCCAGCAGCCATGAGCCTGCCACAGGCCTAGGAGGCATTCAGGCTGCTGTGACCTCAGAAGCACAGCCAGCAGCCATGAGCCTGATATTGGCCTGAGAGGCACTGAGGCTGCTGTGACCTCACAAGCACAGCCAGCAGCCATGAGCCTGATGCTGGGGTATGAGGCACTGAGGCTGCTGTGACCTCACAAGCACAGCCAGCAGCCATGATCCTGATACTGGCCTGGAAGGCGCTGAGTCTGCTGTGACCTTCACAAGCAGAGCCAGCAGGGGGAGCTGGACACTAACCTATGAGGCACTGAGTCTGCTGTGACCTCACAAGAACAGCCAGTAGGGGGTGATGGACACTAACCTAGGAGGCACTGAGGCTGCTGTGACCTCACAATCACAGCCAGCAGCCATGAGTCTGCCACTGGCAGAGGAGGCACTGAGGCTTCTGTGACCTCACAAGCACAGCCAGCAGCCATGAGACTGCCACTGGCCTCAGAGGCACTGAGGCTGCTGTGACGTCACAAGCACAGCCAGCAGCCATGAGCCTGATACTGGCCTGAGAGGCACTGAGTCTGCTGTGACCTCAAAAGCACAGCCAGCAGCCATGAGCATGGCACTATCCACAGAGATACTGAGTCTGCTGTGACCTCACAAGCACAGCCAGCAGCCATGAGCCTGACACTGGCAGAGGAGCCACTGAGGCTGCTGTGACCTCACAACACAGCCAGCAGGGGGCACTGGAGATAACCTAGCAGGCACTGAGTCTGCTGTGACCTCACAAGCACAGCCAGCAGCCATGACCCTGATACTGGTCTTGGAGGCACTGAGGCTGCTGTGACCTCACAAGCACAGCCAGCAGCCATGAGACTGCCACTGGCAGAAGAGGCACTGAGGCTTCTGTGACCTCACAAGCACAGCCAGCAGCCATAAGCCTGCCACTGGCCTAGGAGGCATTCAGGCTGCTGTGATCTCAGAAGCACAGCCAGCAGCCATGAGCATGGCACTGGCAGAGGAGGCACTGAGGCTGCTGTGACGTCACAAGCACAGCCAGCAGCCATGAGCCTGATGCTGGGGTATGAGGCACTGAGGCTGCTGTGACCTCACAAGCACAGCCAGCAGGGGGCGATGGACACTAACTATTGAGGCACTGAGTCTGCTGTGATCTCACAAGCAGAGGCAGCAGGGGACGCTGGACACTAAAGTATGAGGCACTGAGTCTGCTGTGACCTCACAAGCACAGCCAGTAGGGGGCGATGGACACTAACCTAGGAGGCACTGAGGCTGCTGTGACCTCACAAGCACAGCCAGCAGGGGGCGCTGGACACTAACCTAGGAGGCACTGAGGCTGCTGTGACCTCACAAGCACAGCCAGCAGCCATGAGACTGCCACTGGCCTCAGAGGCACTGAGGCTGCTGTGACGTCACAAGCATAGCCAGCAGCCAGGAGCCTGATTTTGGCCTGGGAATCACTGAGGCTGCTGTGACTTCACAAGCAGAGACACCAGGGGACGCTGGACACTAAACTATGAGGCACTGAGGCTGCTGTGACCTCACAATCACAGCCAGCAGCCATGAGCCTGCCACTGGCATAGGAGGCATTCAGGCTGCTGTGACCTCAGAACCACAGCCAGCAGCCATGACCCTGACACTGGTCTCGGAGGCATTCAGGCTGCTGTGACCTCACAAGCACAGCCAGCAGCCATGAGCCTGATGCTGGCCTGTGAGGCACTGAGTCTGCTGTGACCTCACAAGCAGAGCCAGCAGGGGGCGCTGGACACTAAACTATGAGGCACTGAGTCTGCTGTGACCTCACAAGCACAGCCAGTATGGGGTGATGGACATTAACCTAGGAGGCACTGAGGCTGCTGTGACCTCACAAGCACAGCCAGCAGCCATGAGACTGCCACTGACCTCAGAGGCACTGAGGCTGCTGTGACGTCACAAGCATAGCCAGCAGCCAGGAGACTGCCACTGGCATAGGAGGCATTCAGGCTGCTGTGACCTGAGAAGCACAGCCAGCAGCCATGACCCTGACACTGGTCTAGGAGGCATTCAGGCTGCTGTGACCTCACAAGCACAGCCAGCAGCCATGAGCCTGATATTGGCCTGAGAGGCACTGAGGCTGCTGTGACCTCACAAGCACAGCCAGCAGCCATGAGCATGGCACTGGCAGAGGAGGCACTGAGGCTGCTGTGACGTCACAAGCACAGCCAGCAGCCATGAGCCTGATACTGGCCTGGAAGGTGCTGAGTCTGCTGTGACCTCACAAGCAGAGCCAGCAGGGGGCGCTGGACACTAAACTATGAGGCACTGAGTCTGCTGTGACCTCACAAGCACAGCCAGTAGGGGGTGATGGACACTAACCTAGGAGGCACTGAGGCTGCTGTGACCTCACAAGCACAGCCAGCAGCCATGAGCCTGCCACTGGCAGAGGAGGCACTGAGGCTGGTGTGACCTCACAAGCACAGCCAGCAGCCATGAGACTGCCACTGGCCTCAGAGGCACTGAGGCTGCTGTGACGTCACAAGCACAACCAGCAGCCATGAGCCTGCCACTGGCCTAGGAGGCAATCAGGCTGCTGTGACGTCACAAGCACAGCCAGCAGCCATGAGCCTGATACTGGCCTGAGAGGCACTGAGTCTGCTGTGACCTCACAAGCACAGCCAGCAGCCATGAGCATGGCACTATCCACAGAGACACTGAGTCTGCTGTGACCTCACAAGCACAGCCAGCAGCCATGAGCCTGACACTGGCAGAGGAGCCACTGAGGCTGCTGTGACCTCACAACACAGCCAGCGGGGGGCACTGGAGATAACCTAGCAGGCACTGAGGCTGCTGTGAACTCACAAGCACAGCCAGTAGGGGGCGATGGACACTAACCTAGGAGGCACTGAGTCTGCTGTGACCTCACAAGCACAGCCAGCAGCCATGAGACTGCCACTGGCCTCAGAGGCACTGAGGCTTCTGTGACCTCACAAGCACAGCCAGCAGCCATGAGACTGCCACTGGCCTCAGAGGCACTGAGGCTGCTGTGACCTCACAAGCACAGCCAGCAGCCATGAGCCTGCCACGGGCCTAGGAGGCACTCAGGCTGCTGTGACGTCAGAAGCACAGCCAGCAGCCAGGAGCCTGATATTGGCCTGGGAGGCACTGAGTCTGCTGTGACCTCACAAGCAGAGCCAGCAGGGGACGCTGGACACTAAACTATGCGGCCCTGAGTCTGCTGTGACCTCACAATCCCAGCCAGCAGCCATGAGCCTGCCACTGGCATAGGAGGCATTCAGGCTTGTGTGACCTCACAAGCACAGCCAGCAGCCATGACCCTGACACTGGTCTAGGAGGCATTCAGGCTGCTGTGAGTTCACAAGCAGAGCCAGCAGGGGGCGCTGCACACTAAGTTTTGAGGCACTGAGTCTGCTGTGACCTCACAAGCAGAGCCAGCAGGGGACGCTGGACACTGAACTATGAGGCATTGAGGCTGCTGTGACCTCACAAGCACAGCCAGCAGCCATGAGCCTGCCACTGGCAGAGGAGGCACTGAGGCTGGTGTGACCTCACAAGCACAGCCAGCAGGGGGCGCTGCACACTAACTTTTGAGGCACTGAGGCTTCTGTGAGCTCACAATCATAGCCAGCAGCCATGAGCCTGCCACAGGCCTAGGAGGCATTCAGGCTCCTGTGACCTCACAAGCACAGCCAGCAGCCATGAGCCTGATGCTGGGGTATGAGGCACTGAGGCTGCTGTGACGTCACAAGCACAGCCAGCAGCCATGAGTCTGCCACTGGCCTCAGAGGCACTGAGGCTGCTGTGACGTCACAAGCATAGCCAGCAGCCAGGAGCCTGATTTTGGCCTGGGAATTACTGAGGCTGCTGTGACCTCACAAGCAGAGACACCAGGGGACGCTGGACACTAAGCTATGAGGCACTGAGGCTGCTGTGACCTCACAATCACAGCCAGCAGCCAGGAGCCTGCCACTGGCATAGGAGGCATTCAGGCTTGTGTGACCTCACAAGCACAGCCAGCAGCCATGACCCTGACACTGGTCTAGGAGGCATTTAGGCTGCTGTGACCTCACAAGCACAGCCAGCAGCCATGAGCCTGATGCTGGCCTGTGAGGCACTGAGTCTGCTGTGACCTCACAAGCAGAGCCAGCAGGGGGCGCTGGACACTAAACTATGAGGCACTGAGTCTGCTGTGACCTCACAAGCACAGCCAGCAGGGGGCGCTGGACCCTAACTTTTGAGGCACTGAGGCTTCTGTGAGCTCACAATCATAGCCAGCAGCCATGAGCCTGCCACAGGCCTAGGAGGCATTCAGGCTCCTGTGACCTCACAAGCACAGCCAGCAGCCATGAGCCTGATATTGGCCTGAGAGGCACTGAGGCTGCTGTGACCTCACAAACACAGCCAGCAGCCATGAGCATGGCACTGGCAGAGGAGGCACTGAGGCTGCTGTGACGTCACAAGCACAGCCAGCAGCCATGAGCCTGATACTGGCCTGGAAGGCGCTGAGTCTGCTGTGAGCTCACAAGCACAGCCAGTAGGGGGTGATGGACACTAACCTAGGAGGCACTGAGTCTGCTGTGACCTCACAAGCACAGCCAGCAGCCATGAGACTGCCACTGGCCTCAGAGGCACTGAGGCTGCTGTGACGTCACAAGCACAACCAGCAGCCATGAGCCTGCCACTGGCCTAGGAGGCAATCAGGCTGCTGTGACGTCACAAGCACAGCCAGCAGCCATGAGCCTGATACTGGCCTGAGAGGCACTGAGTCTGCTGTGACCTCACAAGCACAGCCAGCAGCCATGAGCATGGCACTATCCACAGAGACACTGAGTCTGCTGTGACCTCACAAGCACAGCCAGCAGCCATGAGCCTGACACTGGCAGAGGAGCCACTGAGGCTGCTGTGACCTCACAACACAGCCAGCAGGGGGCACTGGAGATAACCTAGCAGGCACTGAGTCTGCTGTGACCTCACAAGCACAGCCAGTAGGGGGCGATGGACACTAACCTAGGAGGCACTGAGTCTGCTGTGACCTCACAAGCACAGCCAGCAGCCATGAGACTGCCACTGGCCTCAGAGGCACTGAGGCTTCTGTGACCTCACAAGCACAGCCAGCAGCCATGAGACTGCCACTGGCCTCAGAGGCACTGAGGCTGCTGTGACCTCACAAGCACAGCCAGCAGCCATGAGCCTGCCACGGGCCTAGGAGGCACTCAGGCTGCTGTGACGTCAGAAGCACAGCCAGCAGCCAGGAGCCTGATATTGGCCTGGGAGGCACTGAGGCTGCTGTGAACTCACAAGCACAGCCAGTAGGGAGCGATGGACACTAACCTATGAGGCACTGAGTCTGCTGTGACCTCACAAGCAGAGCCAGCAGGGGACGCTGGACACTAAACTATGCGGCCCTGAGTCTGCTGTGACCTCACAATCCCAGCCAGCAGCCATGAGCCTGCCACTGGCATAGGAGGCATTCAGGCTTGTGTGACCTCACAAGCACAGCCAGCAGCCATGACCCTGACACTGGTCTAGGAGGCATTCAGGCTGCTGTGAGTTCACAAGCCGAGCCAGCAGGGGGCGCTGCACACTAAGTTTTGAGGCACTGAGTCTGCTGTGACCTCACAAGCAGAGCCAGCAGCCATGAGCCTGCCACTGGCAGAGGAGGCACTGAGGCTGGTGTGACCTCACAAGCACAGCCAGCAGGGGGCGCTGCACACTAACTTTTGAGGCACTGAGGCTTCTGTGAGCTCACAATCATAGCCAGCAGCCATGAGCCTGCCACAGGCCTAGGAGGCATTCAGGCTCCTGTGACCTCACAAGCACAGCCAGCAGCCATGAGCCTGATATTGGCCTGAGAGGCACTGAGGCTGCTGTGACCTCACAAGCACAGCCAGCAGCCATGAGCCTGATGCTGGGGTATGAGGCACTGAGGCTGCTGTGACCTCACAAGCACAGCCAGCAGCCATGATCCTGATACTGGCCTGGAAGGCGCTGAGTCTGCTGTGACCTCACAAGCAGAGCCAGCAGGGGGAGCTGGACACTAACCTAGGAGGCACTGAGTCTGCTGTGACCTCACAAGAACAGCCAGTAGGGGGTGATGGACACTAACCTAGGAGGCACTGAGGCTGCTGTGACCTCACAATCACAGCCAGCAGCCATGAGTCTGCCACTGGCAGAGGAGGCACTGAGGCTTCTGTGACCTCACAAGCACAGCCAGCAGCCATGAGACTGCCACTGGCCTCAGAGGCACTGAGGCTGCTGTGACGTCACAAGCACAGCCAGCAGCCATGAGCCTGATACTGGCCTGAGAGGCACTGAGTCTGCTGTGACCTCAAAAGCACAGCCAGCAGCCATGAGCATGGCACTATCCACAGAGATACTGAGTCTGCTGTGACCTCACAAGCACAGCCAGCAGCCATGAGCCTGACACTGGCAGAGGAGCCACTGAGGCTGCTGTGACCTCACAACACAGCCAGCAGGGGGCACTGGAGATAACCTAGCAGGCACTGAGTCTGCTGTGACCTCACAAGCACAGCCAGCAGCCATGACTCTGATACTGGTCTTGGAGGCACTGAGGCTGCTGTGACCTCACAAGCACAGCCAGCAGCCATGAGACTGCCACTGGCAGAAGAGGCACTGAGGCTTCTGTGACCTCACAAGCACAGCCAGCAGCCATAAGCCTGCCACTGGCCTAGGAGGCATTCAGGCTGCTGTGATCTCAGAAGCACAGCCAGCAGCCATGAGCATGGCACTGGCAGAGGAGGCACTGAGGCTGCTGTGACGTCACAAGCACAGCCAGCAGCCATGAGCCTGATGCTGGGGTATGAGGCACTGAGGCTGCTGTGACCTCACAAGCACAGCCAGCAGGGGGCGCTGGACACTAACTATTGAGGCACTGAGTCTGCTGTGATCTCACAAGCAGAGGCAGCAGGGGACGCTGGACACTAAAGTATGAGGCACTGAGTCTGCTGTGACCTCACAAGCACAGCCAGTAGGGGGCGATGGACACTCACCTAGGAGGCACTGAGTCTGCTGTGATCTCACAAGCAGAGGCAGCAGGGGACGCTGGACACTAAACTATGAGGCACTGAGGCTGCTGTGACCTCACAAGCAGAGACACCAGGGGACGCTGGACACTAAACTATGAGGCACTGAGGCTGCTGTGACCTCACAAGCACAGCCAGTAGGGGGCGATGGACACTAACCTAGGAGGCACTGAGGCTGCTGTGACCTCACAAGCACAGCCAGCAGCCATGAGACTGCCACTGGCCTCAGAGGCACTGAGGCTGCTGTGACGTCACAAGCATAGCCAGCAGCCAGGAGCCTGATTTTGGCCTGGGAATCACTGAGGCTGCTGTGACTTCACAAGCAGAGACACCAGGGGACGCTGGACACTAAACTATGAGGCACTGAGGCTGCTGTGACCTCACAATCACAGCCAGCAGCCATGAGCCTGCCACTGGCCTAGGAGGCATTCAGGCTGCTGTGACCTCAGAAGCACAGCCAGCAGCCATGACCCTGACACTGGTCTCGGAGGCATTCAGGCTGCTGTGACCTCACAAGCACAGCCAGCAGCCATGAGCCTGATGCTGGCCTGTGAGGCACTGAGTCTGCTGTGACCTCACAAGCAGAGCCAGCAGGGGGCGCTGGACACTAAACTATGAGGCACTGAGTCTGCTGTGACCTCACAAGCACAGCCAGTATGGGTTGATGGACATTAACCTAGGAGGCACTGAGGCTGCTGTGACCTCACAAGCACAGCCAGCAGCCATGAGACTGCCACTGACCTCAGAGGCACTGAGGCTGCTGTGACGTCACAAGCATAGCCAGCAGCCAGGAGACTGCCACTGGCATAGGAGGCATTCAGGCTGCTGTGACCTGAGAAGCACAGCCAGCAGCCATGACCCTGACACTGGTCTAGGAGGCATTCAGGCTGCTGTGACCTCACAAGCACAGCCAGCAGCCATGAGCCTGATATTGGCCTGAGAGGCACTGAGGCTGCTGTGACCTCACAAGCACAGCCAGCAGCCATGAGCATGGCACTGGCAGAGGAGGCACTGAGGCTGCTGTGACGTCACAAGCACAGCCAGCAGCCATGAGCCTGATACTGGCCTGGAAGGCGCTGAGTCTGCTGTGACCTCACAAGCAGAGCCAGCAGGGGGCGCTGGACACTAAACTATGAGGCACTGAGTCTGCTGTGACCTCACAAGCACAGCCAGTAGGGGGTGATGGACACTAACCTAGGAGGCACTGAGGCTGCTGTGACCTCACAAGCACAGCCAGCCGCCATGAGACTGCCACTGGCCTCATAGGCACTGAGGCTTCTGTGACCTCACAATCACAGCCAACAGCCATAAGCCTGCCACTGGCCTAGGAGGCATTCAGGCTGCTGTGATCTCAGAAGCACAGCCAGCAGCCATGAGCATGGCACTGGCAGAGGAGGCACGCAGGCTTCTGTGACCTCACAAGCACAGCCAGCAGGGGGCGCTGGACACTAACTATTGAGGCACTGAGTCTGCTGTGACCTCACAAGCACAGCCAGTAGGGGGCGATGGACACTAAACTATGAGGCACTGAGTCTGCTGTGACCTCACAAGCACAGCCAGTAGGGGGCGATGGACACTAACCTAGGAGCCACTGAGTCTGCTGTGACCTCACAAGCACAGCCAGCAGCCATGACCCTGATACTGGTCTTGGAGGCATTCAGGCTGCTGTGACCTCACAAGCACAGCGAGCAGCCATGAGCATGATACTGGCTTGAGAGGCACTGAGGCTGCTGTGACCTCACAAGCACAGCCAGCAGCCATGAGACTGCCACTGGCAGAGGAGGCACTGAGGCTTCTGTGACCTCACAATCACAGCCAGCAGCCATAAGCCTGCCACTGGCCTAGGAGGCATTCAGGCTGCTGTGATCTCAGAAGCACAGCCAGCAGCCATGAGCATGGCACTGGCAGAGGAGGCACTGAGGCTGCTGTGACCTCACAAGCACAGCCAGCAGCCATGAGCCGAATGCTGGGGTATGAGGCACTGAGGCTGCTGTGACCTCACAAGCACAGCCAGCAGGGGGCGCTGGACACTAACTATTGAGGCACTGAGTCTGCTGTGATCTCACAAGCAGAGGCAGCAGGGGACGCTGGACACTAAACTATGAGGCACTGAGTCTGCTGTGACCTCACAAGCACAGCCAGTAGGGGGCGATGGACACTAACCTGGGAGGCATTCAGGCTGCTGTGACGTCACAAGCACAACCAGCAGCCATGACCCTGATACTGGTCTTGGAGGCATTCAGGCTGCTGTGACCTCACAAGCACAGCCAGCAGCCAAGAGCATGATACTGGCTTGAGAGGCACTGAGGCTGCTGTGACCTCACAAGCACAGCCAGCAGCCATGAGACTGCCACTGGCAGAGGAGGCACTGAGGCTTCTGTGACCTCACAAGCACAGGCAGCAGCCATAAGCCTGCCACTGGCCTAGGAGGCATTCAGGCTGCTGTGATCTCAGAAGCACAGCCAGCAGCCATGAGCATGGCACTGGCAGAGGAGGCACTGAGGCTGCTGTGACGTCACAAGCACAGCCAGCAGCCATGAGCATGGCACTGGCAGAGGAGGCACTGAGGCTGCTGTGACGTCACAAGCACAGCCAGCAGCCATGAGCCTGATGCTGGGGTATGAGGCACTGAGGCTGCTGTGACCTCACAAGCACAGCCAGCAGGGGGCGCTGCACACTTACTATTGAGGCACTGAGTCTGCTGTGATCTCACAAGCAGAGCCAGCAGGGGGCGCTGGACACTAAACTATGAGGCACTGAGTCTGCTGTGACCTCACAAGCACAGCCAGTAGGGGGCGATGGACACTCACCTAGGAGGCACTGAGGCTGCTGTGACCTCACAAGCACAGCCAGCAGCCATGAGACTGCCACTGGCCTCAGAGGCACTGAGGCTGCTGTGACGTCACAAGCATAGCCAGCAGCCAGGAGCCTGATTTTGGCCTGGGAATTACTGAGGCTGCTGTGACCTCACAAGCAGAGACACCAGGGGACGCTGGACACTAAGCTATGAGGCACTGAGGCTGCTGTGACCTCACAATCCCAGCCAGCAGCCATGAGCCTGCCACTGGCATAGGAGGCATTCAGGCTGCTGTGACCTCAGAAGCACAGCCAGCAGCCATGACCCTGACACTGGTCTAGGAGGCATTTAGGCTGCTGTGACCTCACAAGCACAGCCAGCAGCCATGAGCCTGATGCTGGGGTGTGAGGCACTGAGTCTGCTGTGACCTCACAAGCAGAGCCAGCAGGGGGCGCTGGACACTAAACTATGAGGCACTGAGTCTGCTGTGACCTCACAAGCACAGCCAGCAGGGGGCGCTGGACCCTAACTTTTGAGGCACTGAGGCTTCTGTGAGCTCACAATCATAGCCAGCAGCCATGAGCCTGCCACAGGCCTAGGAGGCATTCAGGCTGCTGTGACCTCAGAAGCACAGCCAGCAGCCATGAGCCTGATATTGGCCTGAGAGGCACTGAGGCTGCTGTGACCTCACAAGCACAGCCAGCAGCCATGAGCCTGATGCTGGGGTATGAGGCACTGAGGCTGCTGTGACCTCACAAGCACAGCCAGCAGCCATGATCCTGATACTGGCCTGGAAGGCGCTGAGTCTGCTGTGACCTTCACAAGCAGAGCCAGCAGGGGGAGCTGGACACTAACCTATGAGGCACTGAGTCTGCTGTGACCTCACAAGAACAGCCAGTAGGGGGTGATGGACACTAACCTAGGAGGCACTGAGGCTGCTGTGACCTCACAATCACAGCCAGCAGCCATGAGTCTGCCACTGGCAGAGGAGGCACTGAGGCTTCTGTGACCTCACAAGCACAGCCAGCAGCCATGAGACTGCCACTGGCCTCAGAGGCACTGAGGCTGCTGTGACGTCACAAGCACAGCCAGCAGCCATGAGCCTGATACTGGCCTGAGAGGCACTGAGTCTGCTGTGACCTCAAAAGCACAGCCAGCAGCCATGAGCATGGCACTATCCACAGAGATACTGAGTCTGCTGTGACCTCACAAGCACAGCCAGCAGCCATGAGCCTGACACTGGCAGAGGAGCCACTGAGGCTGCTGTGACCTCACAACACAGCCAGCAGGGGGCACTGGAGATAACCTAGCAGGCACTGAGTCTGCTGTGACCTCACAAGCACAGCCAGCAGCCATGACCCTGATACTGGTCTTGGAGGCACTGAGGCTGCTGTGACCTCACAAGCACAGCCAGCAGCCATGAGACTGCCACTGGCAGAAGAGGCACTGAGGCTTCTGTGACCTCACAAGCACAGCCAGCAGCCATAAGCCTGCCACTGGCCTAGGAGGCATTCAGGCTGCTGTGATCTCAGAAGCACAGCCAGCAGCCATGAGCATGGCACTGGCAGAGGAGGCACTGAGGCTGCTGTGACGTCACAAGCACAGCCAGCAGCCATGAGCCTGATGCTGGGGTATGAGGCACTGAGGCTGCTGTGACCTCACAAGCACAGCCAGCAGGGGGCGATGGACACTAACTATTGAGGCACTGAGTCTGCTGTGATCTCACAAGCAGAGGCAGCAGGGGACGCTGGACACTAAAGTATGAGGCACTGAGTCTGCTGTGACCTCACAAGCACAGCCAGTAGGGGGCGATGGACACTAACCTAGGAGGCACTGAGGCTGCTGTGACCTCACAAGCACAGCCAGCAGGGGGCGCTGGACACTAACCTAGGAGGCACTGAGGCTGCTGTGACCTCACAAGCACAGCCAGCAGCCATGAGACTGCCACTGGCCTCAGAGGCACTGAGGCTGCTGTGACGTCACAAGCATAGCCAGCAGCCAGGAGCCTGATTTTGGCCTGGGAATCACTGAGGCTGCTGTGACTTCACAAGCAGAGACACCAGGGGACGCTGGACACTAAACTATGAGGCACTGAGGCTGCTGTGACCTCACAATCACAGCCAGCAGCCATGAGCCTGCCACTGGCATAGGAGGCATTCAGGCTGCTGTGACCTCAGAACCACAGCCAGCAGCCATGACCCTGACACTGGTCTCGGAGGCATTCAGGCTGCTGTGACCTCACAAGCACAGCCAGCAGCCATGAGCCTGATGCTGGCCTGTGAGGCACTGAGTCTGCTGTGACCTCACAAGCAGAGCCAGCAGGGGGCGCTGGACACTAAACTATGAGGCACTGAGTCTGCTGTGACCTCACAAGCACAGCCAGTATGGGGTGATGGACATTAACCTAGGAGGCACTGAGGCTGCTGTGACCTCACAAGCACAGCCAGCAGCCATGAGACTGCCACTGACCTCAGAGGCACTGAGGCTGCTGTGACGTCACAAGCATAGCCAGCAGCCAGGAGACTGCCACTGGCATAGGAGGCATTCAGGCTGCTGTGACCTGAGAAGCACAGCCAGCAGCCATGACCCTGACACTGGTCTAGGAGGCATTCAGGCTGCTGTGACCTCACAAGCACAGCCAGCAGCCATGAGCCTGATATTGGCCTGAGAGGCACTGAGGCTGCTGTGACCTCACAAGCACAGCCAGCAGCCATGAGCATGGCACTGGCAGAGGAGGCACTGAGGCTGCTGTGACGTCACAAGCACAGCCAGCAGCCATGAGCCTGATACTGGCCTGGAAGGTGCTGAGTCTGCTGTGACCTCACAAGCAGAGCCAGCAGGGGGCGCTGGACACTAAACTATGAGGCACTGAGTCTGCTGTGACCTCACAAGCACAGCCAGTAGGGGGTGATGGACACTAACCTAGGAGGCACTGAGGCTGCTGTGACCTCACAAGCACAGCCAGCAGCCATGAGCCTGCCACTGGCAGAGGAGGCACTGAGGCTGGTGTGACCTCACAAGCACAGCCAGCAGCCATGAGACTGCCACTGGCCTCAGAGGCACTGAGGCTGCTGTGACGTCACAAGCACAACCAGCAGCCATGAGCCTGCCACTGGCCTAGGAGGCAATCAGGCTGCTGTGACGTCACAAGCACAGCCAGCAGCCATGAGCCTGATACTGGCCTGAGAGGCACTGAGTCTGCTGTGACCTCACAAGCACAGCCAGCAGCCATGAGCATGGCACTATCCACAGAGACACTGAGTCTGCTGTGACCTCACAAGCACAGCCAGCAGCCATGAGCCTGACACTGGCAGAGGAGCCACTGAGGCTGCTGTGACCTCACAACACAGCCAGCGGGGGGCACTGGAGATAACCTAGCAGGCACTGAGGCTGCTGTGAACTCACAAGCACAGCCAGTAGGGGGCGATGGACACTAACCTAGGAGGCACTGAGTCTGCTGTGACCTCACAAGCACAGCCAGCAGCCATGAGACTGCCACTGGCCTCAGAGGCACTGAGGCTTCTGTGACCTCACAAGCACAGCCAGCAGCCATGAGACTGCCACTGGCCTCAGAGGCACTGAGGCTGCTGTGACCTCACAAGCACAGCCAGCAGCCATGAGCCTGCCACGGGCCTAGGAGGCACTCAGGCTGCTGTGACGTCAGAAGCACAGCCAGCAGCCAGGAGCCTGATATTGGCCTGGGAGGCACTGAGTCTGCTGTGACCTCACAAGCAGAGCCAGCAGGGGACGCTGGACACTAAACTATGCGGCCCTGAGTCTGCTGTGACCTCACAATCCCAGCCAGCAGCCATGAGCCTGCCACTGGCATAGGAGGCATTCAGGCTTGTGTGACCTCACAAGCACAGCCAGCAGCCATGACCCTGACACTGGTCTAGGAGGCATTCAGGCTGCTGTGAGTTCACAAGCAGAGCCAGCAGGGGGCGCTGCACACTAAGTTTTGAGGCACTGAGTCTGCTGTGACCTCACAAGCAGAGCCAGCAGGGGACGCTGGACACTGAACTATGAGGCATTGAGGCTGCTGTGACCTCACAAGCACAGCCAGCAGCCATGAGCCTGCCACTGGCAGAGGAGGCACTGAGGCTGGTGTGACCTCACAAGCACAGCCAGCAGGGGGCGCTGCACACTAACTTTTGAGGCACTGAGGCTTCTGTGAGCTCACAATCATAGCCAGCAGCCATGAGCCTGCCACAGGCCTAGGAGGCATTCAGGCTCCTGTGACCTCACAAGCACAGCCAGCAGCCATGAGCCTGATATTGGCCTGAGAGGCACTGAGGCTGCTGTGACCTCACAAGCACAGCCAGCAGCCATGAGCCTGATGCTGGGGTATGAGGCACTGAGGCTGCTGTGACGTCACAAGCACAGCCAGCAGCCATGAGTCTGCCACTGGCCTCAGAGGCACTGAGGCTGCTGTGACGTCACAAGCATAGCCAGCAGCCAGGAGCCTGATTTTGGCCTGGGAATTACTGAGGCTGCTGTGACCTCACAAGCAGAGACACCAGGGGACGCTGGACACTAAGCTATGAGGCACTGAGGCTGCTGTGACCTCACAATCACAGCCAGCAGCCAGGAGCCTGCCACTGGCATAGGAGGCATTCAGGCTTGTGTGACCTCACAAGCACAGCCAGCAGCCATGACCCTGACACTGGTCTAGGAGGCATTTAGGCTGCTGTGACCTCACAAGCACAGCCAGCAGCCATGAGCCTGATGCTGGCCTGTGAGGCACTGAGTCTGCTGTGACCTCACAAGCAGAGCCAGCAGGGGGCGCTGGACACTAAACTATGAGGCACTGAGTCTGCTGTGACCTCACAAGCACAGCCAGCAGGGGGCGCTGGACCCTAACTTTTGAGGCACTGAGGCTTCTGTGAGCTCACAATCATAGCCAGCAGCCATGAGCCTGCCACAGGCCTAGGAGGCATTCAGGCTCCTGTGACCTCACAAGCACAGCCAGCAGCCATGAGCCTGATATTGGCCTGAGAGGCACTGAGGCTGCTGTGACCTCACAAACACAGCCAGCAGCCATGAGCATGGCACTGGCAGAGGAGGCACTGAGGCTGCTGTGACGTCACAAGCACAGCCAGCAGCCATGAGCCTGATACTGGCCTGGAAGGCGCTGAGTCTGCTGTGAGCTCACAAGCACAGCCAGTAGGGGGTGATGGACACTAACCTAGGAGGCACTGAGTCTGCTGTGACCTCACAAGCACAGCCAGCAGCCATGAGACTGCCACTGGCCTCAGAGGCACTGAGGCTGCTGTGACGTCACAAGCACAACCAGCAGCCATGAGCCTGCCACTGGCCTAGGAGGCAATCAGGCTGCTGTGACGTCACAAGCACAGCCAGCAGCCATGAGCCTGATACTGGCCTGAGAGGCACTGAGTCTGCTGTGACCTCACAAGCACAGCCAGCAGCCATGAGCATGGCACTATCCACAGAGACACTGAGTCTGCTGTGACCTCACAAGCACAGCCAGCAGCCATGAGCCTGACACTGGCAGAGGAGCCACTGAGGCTGCTGTGACCTCACAACACAGCCAGCAGGGGGCACTGGAGATAACCTAGCAGGCACTGAGTCTGCTGTGACCTCACAAGCACAGCCAGTAGGGGGCGATGGACACTAACCTAGGAGGCACTGAGTCTGCTGTGACCTCACAAGCACAGCCAGCAGCCATGAGACTGCCACTGGCCTCAGAGGCACTGAGGCTTCTGTGACCTCACAAGCACAGCCAGCAGCCATGAGACTGCCACTGGCCTCAGAGGCACTGAGGCTGCTGTGACCTCACAAGCACAGCCAGCAGCCATGAGCCTGCCACGGGCCTAGGAGGCACTCAGGCTGCTGTGACGTCAGAAGCACAGCCAGCAGCCAGGAGCCTGATATTGGCCTGGGAGGCACTGAGGCTGCTGTGAACTCACAAGCACAGCCAGTAGGGAGCGATGGACACTAACCTATGAGGCACTGAGTCTGCTGTGACCTCACAAGCAGAGCCAGCAGGGGACGCTGGACACTAAACTATGCGGCCCTGAGTCTGCTGTGACCTCACAATCCCAGCCAGCAGCCAGGAGCCTGCCACTGGCATAGGAGGCATTCAGGCTTGTGTGACCTCACAAGCACAGCCAGCAGCCATGACCCTGACACTGGTCTAGGAGGCATTCAGGCTGCTGTGAGTTCACAAGCCGAGCCAGCAGGGGGCGCTGCACACTAAGTTTTGAGGCACTGAGTCTGCTGTGACCTCACAAGCAGAGCCAGCAGCCATGAGCCTGCCACTGGCAGAGGAGGCACTGAGGCTGCTGTGACCTCACAAGCACAGCCAGCAGGGGGCGCTGCACACTAACTTTTGAGGCACTGAGGCTTCTGTGAGCTCACAATCATAGCCAGCAGCCATGAGCCTGCCACAGGCCTAGGAGGCATTCAGGCTCCTGTGACCTCACAAGCACAGCCAGCAGCCATGAGCCTGATATTGGCCTGAGAGGCACTGAGGCTGCTGTGACCTCACAAGCACAGCCAGCAGCCATGAACCTGATGCTGGGGTATGAGGCACTGAGGCTGCTGTGACCTCACAAGCACAGCCAGCAGCCATGATCCTGATACTGGCCTGGAAGGCGCTGAGTCTGCTGTGACCTCACAAGCAGAGCCAGCAGGGGGAGCTGGACACTAACCTAGGAGGCACTGAGTCTGCTGTGACCTCACAAGAACAGCCAGTAGGGGGTGATGGACACTAACCTAGGAGGCACTGAGGCTGCTGTGACCTCACAATCACAGCCAGCAGCCATGAGTCTGCCACTGGCAGAGGAGGCACTGAGGCTTCTGTGACCTCACAAGCACAGCCAGCAGCCATGAGACTGCCACTGGCCTCAGAGGCACTGAGGCTGCTGTGACGTCACAAGCACAGCCAGCAGCCATGAGCCTGATACTGGCCTGAGAGGCACTGAGTCTGCTGTGACCTCAAAAGCACAGCCAGCAGCCATGAGCATGGCACTATCCACAGAGATACTGAGTCTGCTGTGACCTCACAAGCACAGCCAGCAGCCATGAGCCTGACACTGGCAGAGGAGCCACTGAGGCTGCTGTGACCTCACAACACAGCCAGCAGGGGGCACTGGAGATAACCTAGCAGGCACTGAGTCTGCTGTGACCTCACAAGCACAGCCAGCAGCCATGACTCTGATACTGGTCTTGGAGGCACTGAGGCTGCTGTGACCTCACAAGCACAGCCAGCAGCCATGAGACTGCCACTGGCAGAAGAGGCACTGAGGCTTCTGTGACCTCACAATCACAGCCAGCAGCCATAAGCCTGCCACTGGCCTAGGAGGCATTCAGGCTGCTGTGATCTCAGAAGCACAGCCAGCAGCCATGAGCATGGCACTGGCAGAGGAGGCACTGAGGCTGCTGTGACGTCACAAGCACAGCCAGCAGCCATGAGCCTGATGCTGGGGTATGAGGCACTGAGGCTGCTGTGACCTCACAAGCACAGCCAGCAGGGGGCGATGGACACTAACTATTGAGGCACTGAGTCTGCTGTGATCTCACAAGCAGAGGCAGCAGGGGACGCTGGACACTAAAGTATGAGGCACTGAGTCTGCTGTGACCTCACAAGCACAGCCAGTAGGGGGCGATGGACACTCACCTAGGAGGCACTGAGTCTGCTGTGATCTCACAAGCAGAGGCAGCAGGGGACGCTGGACACTAAACTATGAGGCACTGAGGCTGCTGTGACCTCACAAGCAGAGACACCAGGGGACGCTGGACACTAAACTATGAGGCACTGAGGCTGCTGTGACCTCACAAGCACAGCCAGTAGGGGGCGCTGGACACTAACCTAGGAGGCACTGAGGCTGCTGTGACCTCACAAGCACAGCCAGCAGCCATGAGACTGCCACTGGCCTCAGAGGCACTGAGGCTGCTGTGACGTCACAAGCATAGCCAGCAGCCAGGAGCCTGATTTTGGCCTGGGAATCACTGAGGCTGCTGTGACTTCACAAGCAGAGACACCAGGGGACGCTGGACACTAAACTATGAGGCACTGAGGCTGCTGTGACCTCACAATCACAGCCAGCAGCCATGAGCCTGCCACTGGCATAGGAGGCATTCAGGCTGCTGTGACCTCAGAAGCACAGCCAGCAGCCATGACCCTGACACTGGTCTCGGAGGCATTCAGGCTGCTGTGACCTCACAAGCACAGCCAGCAGCCATGAGCCTGATGCTGGGGTATGAGGCACTGAGTCTGCTGTGACCTCACAAGCAGAGCCAGCAGGGGGCGCTGGACACTAAACTATGAGGCACTGAGTCTGCTGTGACCTCACAAGCACAGCCAGTATGGGTTGATGGACATTAACCTAGGAGGCACTGAGGCTGCTGTGACCTCACAAGCACAGCCAGCAGCCATGAGACTGCCACTGACCTCAGAGGCACTGAGGCTGCTGTGACGTCACAAGCATAGCCAGCAGCCAGGAGACTGCCACTGGCATAGGAGGCATTCAGGCTGCTGTGACCTGAGAAGCACAGCCAGCAGCCATGACCCTGACACTGGTCTAGGAGGCATTCAGGCTGCTGTGACCTCACAAGCACAGCCAGCAGCCATGAGCCTGATATTGGCCTGAGAGGCACTGAGGCTGCTGTGACCTCACAAGCACAGCCAGCAGCCATGAGCATGGCACTGGCAGAGGAGGCACTGAGGCTGCTGTGACGTCACAAGCACAGCCAGCAGCCATGAGCCTGATACTGGCCTGGAAGGCGCTGAGTCTGCTGTGACCTCACAAGCAGAGCCAGCAGGGGGCGCTGGACACTAAACTATGAGGCACTGAGTCTGCTGTGACCTCACAAGCACAGCCAGTAGGGGGTGATGGACACTAACCTAGGAGGCACTGAGGCTGCTGTGACCTCACAAGCACAGCCAGCAGCCATGAGACTGCCACTGGCCTCAGAGGCACTGAGGCTGCTGTGACCTCACAATCACAGCCAACAGCCATAAGCCTGCCACTGGCCTAGGAGACATTCAGGCTGCTGTGATCTCAGAAGCACAGCCAGCAGCCATGAGCATGGCACTGGCAGAGGAGGCACTCAGGCTTCTGTGACCTCACAAGCACAGCCAGCAGGGGGCGCTGGACACTAACTATTGAGGCACTGAGTCTGCTGTGACCTCACAAGCACAGCCAGTAGGGGGCGATGGACACTAAACTATGAGGCACTGAGTCTGCTGTGACCTCACAAGCACAGCCAGTAGAGGGCGATGGACACTAACCTAGGAGCCACTGAGTCTGCTGTGACCTCACAAGCACAGCCAGCAGCCATGACCCTGATACTGGTCTTGGAGGCATTCAGGCTGCTGTGACCTCACAAGCACAGCGAGCAGCCATGAGCATGATACTGGCTTGAGAGGCACTGAGGCTGCTGTGACCTCACAAGCACAGCCAGCAGCCATGAGACTGCCACTGGCAGAGGAGGCACTGAGGCTTCTGTGACCTCACAATCACAGCCAGCAGCCATAAGCCTGCCACTGGCCTAGGAGGCATTCAGGCTGCTGTGATCTCAGAAGCACAGCCAGCAGCCATGAGCATGGCACTGGCAGAGGAGGCACTGAGGCTGCTGTGACCTCACAAGCACAGCCAGCAGCCATGAGCCGAATGCTGGGGTATGAGGCACTGAGGCTGCTGTGACCTCACAAGCACAGCCAGCAGGGGGCGCTGGACACTAACTATTGAGGCACTGAGTCTGCTGTGATCTCACAAGCAGAGGCAGCAGGGGACGCTGGACACTAAACTATGAGGCACTGAGTCTGCTGTGACCTCACAAGCACAGCCAGTAGGGGGCGATGGACACTAACCTGGGAGGCATTCAGGCTGCTGTGACGTCACAAGCACAACCAGCAGCCATGACCCTGATACTGGTCTTGGAGGCATTCAGGCTGCTGTGACCTCACAAGCACAGCCAGCAGCCAAGAGCATGATACTGGCTTGAGAGGCACTGAGGCTGCTGTGACCTCACAAACACAGCCAGCAGCCATGAGACTGCCACTGGCAGAGGAGGCACTGAGGCTTCTGTGACCTCACAAGCACAGGCAGCAGCCATAAGCCTGCCACTGGCCTAGGAGGCATTCAGGCTGCTGTGATCTCAGAAGCACAGCCAGCAGCCATGAGCATGGCACTGGCAGAGGAGGCACTGAGGCTGCTGTGACCTCACAAGCACAGCCAGCAGGGGGCGCTGCACACTTACTATTGAGGCACTGAGTCTGCTGTGATCTCACAAGCACAGCCAGCAGCCATGAGACTGCCACTGGCCTCAGAGGCACTGAGGCTGCTGTGACGTCACAAGCATAGCCAGCAGCCAGGAGCCTGATTTTGGCCTGGGAATTACTGAGGCTGCTGTGACCTCACAAGCAGAGACACCAGGGGACGCTGGACACTAAGCTATGAGGCACTGAGGCTGCTGTGACCTCACAATCACAGCCAGCAGCCAGGAGCCTGCCACTGGCATAGGAGGCATTCAGGCTTGTGTGACCTCACAAGCACAGCCAGCAGCCATGACCCTGACACTGGTCTAGGAGGCATTTAGGCTGCTGTGACCTCACAAGCACAGCCAGCAGCCATGAGCCTGATGCTGGCCTGTGAGGCACTGAGTCTGCTGTGACCTCACAAGCAGAGCCAGCAGGGGGCGCTGGACACTAAACTATGAGGCACTGAGTCTGCTGTGACCTCACAAGCACAGCCAGCAGGGGGCGCTGGACCCTAACTTTTGAGGCACTGAGGCTTCTGTGAGCTCACAATCATAGCCAGCAGCCATGAGCCTGCCACAGGCCTAGGAGGCATTCAGGCTCCTGTGACCTCACAAGCACAGCCAGCAGCCATGAGCCTGATATTGGCCTGAGAGGCACTGAGGCTGCTGTGACCTCACAAGCACAGCCAGCAGCCATGAGCCTGATGCTGGGGTATGAGGCACTGAGGCTGCTGTGACCTCACAAGCACAGCCAGCAGCCATGAGCCTGATACTGGCCTGGAAGGCGCTGAGTCTGCTGTGACCTCACAAGCAGAGCCAGCAGGGGGAGCTGGACACTAACCTAGGAGGCACTGAGTCTGCTGTGACCTCACAAGCACAGCCAGTAGGGGGTGATGGACACTAACCTAGGAGGCACTGAGGCTGCTGTGACCTCACAATCACAGCCAGCAGCCATGAGTCTGCCACTGGCAGAGGAGGCACTGAGGCTTCTGTGACCTCACAAGCACAGCCAGCAGCCATGAGACTGCCACTGGCCTCAGAGGCACTGAGGCTGCTGTGACGTCACAAGCACAGCCAGCAGCCATGAGCCTGATACTGGCCTGAGAGGCACTGAGTCTGCTGTGACCTCAAAAGCACAGCCAGCAGCCATGAGCATGGCACTATCCACAGAGATACTGAGTCTGCTGTGACCTCACAAGCACAGCCAGCAGCCATGAGCCTGACACTGGCAGAGGAGCCACTGAGGCTGCTGTGACCTCACAACACAGCCAGCAGGGGGCACTGGAGATAACCTAGCAGGCACTGAGTCTGCTGTGACCTCACAAGCACAGCCAGCAGCCATGACCCTGATACTGGTCTTGGAGGCACTGAGGCTGCTGTGACCTCACAAGCACAGCCAGCAGCCATGAGACTGCCACTGGCAGAGGAGGCACTGAGGCTTCTGTGACCTCACAAGCACAGCCAGCAGCCATAAGCCTGCCACTGGCCTAGGAGGCATTCAGGCTGCTGTGATCTCAGAAGCACAGCCAGCAGCCATGAGCATGGCACTGGCAGAGGAGGCACTGAGGCTGCTGTGACGTCACAAGCACAGCCAGCAGCCATGAGCCTGATGCTGGGGTATGAGGCACTGAGGCTGCTGTGACCTCACAAGCACAGCCAGCAGGGGGCGATGGACACTAACTATTGAGGCACTGAGTCTGCTGTGATCTCACAAGCAGAGGCAGCAGGGGACGCTGGACACTAAAGTATGAGGCACTGAGTCTGCTGTGACCTCACAAGCACAGCCAGTAGGGGGCGATGGACACTAACCTAGGAGGCACTGAGGCTGCTGTGACCTCACAAGCACAGCCAGCAGCCATGAGCCTGACACTGGCAGAGGAGGCACTGAGGCTGGTGTGACCTCACAAGCACAGCCAGCAGCCATGAGACTGCCACTGGCCTCAGAGGCACTGAGGCTGCTGTGACGTCACAAGCACAACCAGCAGCCATGAGCCTGCCACTGGCCTAGGAGGCAATCAGGCTGCTGTGACGTCACAAGCACAGCCAGCAGCCATGAGCCTGATACTGGCCTGAGAGGCACTGAGTCTGCTGTGACCTCACAAGCACAGCCAGCAGCCATGAGCATGGCACTATCCACAGAGACACTGAGTCTGCTGTGACCTCACAAGCACAGCCAGCAGCCATGAGCCTGACACTGGCAGAGGAGCCACTGAGGCTGCTGTGACCTCACAACACAGCCAGCGGGGGGCACTGGAGATAACCTAGCAGGCACTGAGTCTGCTGTGACCTCACAAGCACAGCCAGCAGCCATGACCCTGATGCTGGTCTTGGAGGCATTCAGGCTGCTGTGACCTCACAAGCACAGCCAGCAGCCATGAGCATGATACTGGCTTGAGAGGCACTGAGTCTGCTGTGACCTCACAAGCACAGCCAGCAGCCATGAGACTGCCACTGGCAGAGGAGGCACTGAGGCTTCTGTGACCTCACAAGCACAGCCAGCAGCCATAAGCCTGCCACTGGCCTAGGAGGCATTCAGGCTGCTGTGATCTCAGAAGCACAGCCAGCAGCCATGAGCATGGCACTGGCAGAGGAGCCACTGAGGCTGCTGTGACGTCACAAGCACAACCAGCAGCCATGAGCCTGATGCTGGGGTATGAGGCACTGAGGCTGCTGTGACCTCACAAGCACAGCCAGTAGGGGGCGATGGACACTAACCTAGGAGGCACTGAGGCTGCTGTGACCTCACAAGCACAGCCAGCAGCCATGAGACTGCCACTGGCCTCAGAGGCACTGAGGCTGCTGTGACGTCACAAGCATAGCCAGCAGCCATGAGCCTGATTTTGGCCTGGGAATCACTGAGGCTGCTGTGACCTCACAAGCAGAGACACCAGGGGACGCTGGACACTAAACTATGAGGCACTGAGGCTGCTGTGACCTCACAAGCACAGCCAGCAGCCATGAGACTGCCACTGGCATAGGAGGCATTCAGGCTGCTGTGACCTCACAAGCACAGCCAGCAGCCATGACTCTGACACTGGTCTAGGAGGCATTCAGGCTGCTGTGACCTCACAAGCACAGCCAGCAGCCATGAGCCTGATGCTGGCCTGTGAGGCACGGAGTCTGCTGTGAGCTCACAAGCAGAGCCAGCAGGGGGCGCTGGACACTAAACTATGAGGCACTGAGTCTGCTGTGACCTCACAAGCACAGCCAGTAGGGGGTGATGGACATTAACCTAGGAGGCACTGAGGCTGCTGTGACTTCAGAAGCACAGCCAGCAGCCATGAGCCTGATATTGGCCTGAGAGGCACTGAGGCTGCTGTGACCTCACAAGCACAGCCAGCAGCCATGAGCATGGCACTGGCGGAGGAGGCACTGAGGCTGCTGTGACGTCACAAGCACAGCCAGCAGCCATGAGCCTGATACTGGCCTGGAAGGCGCTGAGTCTGCTGTGACCTCACAAGCAGAGCCAGCAGGGGGAGCTGGACACTAAAGTATGAGGCACTGAGTCTGCTGTGACCTCACAAGCACAGCCAGTAGGGGGTGATGGACACTAACCTAGGAGGCACTGAGGCTGCTGTGACCTCACAATCACAGCCAGCAGCCATGAGCCTGCCACTGGCAGAAGAGGCACTGAGGCTTCTGTGACCTCACAAGCACAGCCAGCAGCCATGAGACTGCCACTGGCCTCAGAGGCACTGAGGCTGCTGTGACGTCACAACCACAACCAGCAGCCATGAGCCTGCCACTGGCCTAGGAGGCAATCAGGCTGCTGTGACGTCACAAGCACAGCCAGCAGCCATGAGCCTGATACTGGCCTGAGAGGCACTGAGTCTGCTGTGACCTCAAAAGCACAGCCAGCAGCCATGAGCATGGCACTATCCACAGAGACACTGAGTCTGCTGTGACCTCACAAGCACAGCCAGCAGCCATGAGCCTGACACTGGCAGAGGAGCCACTGAGGCTGCTGTGACCTCACAACACAGCCAGCAGGGGGCACTGGAGATAACCTAGCAGGCACTGAGTCTGCTGTGACCTCACAAGCACAGCCAGTAGGGGGCGATGGACACTAACCTAGGAGGCACTGAGTCTGCTGTGACCTCA
Organism: Dromaius novaehollandiae; assembly: GCF_036370855.1. NCBI lineage: Eukaryota > Metazoa > Chordata > Aves > Casuariiformes > Dromaiidae > Dromaius > Dromaius novaehollandiae. The sequence goes on along the minus strand of NC_088122.1, from coordinate 8,712,428 downwards.
CAAGCACAGCCAGCAGCCATGAGACTGCCACTGGCCTCAGAGGCACTGAGGCTTCTGTGACGTCACAAGCACAGCCAGCAGCCATGAGCATGATACTGGCCTCAGAGGCACTGAGTCTGCTGTGACCTCACAAGCACAGCCAGCAGCCATGAGCCTGCCACGGGCCTAGGAGACACTCAGGCTGCTGTGATGTCACAAGCACAGCCAGCAGCCAGGAGCCTGATATTGGCCTGGGAGGCACTGAGGCTGCTGTGAACTCACAAGCACAGCCAGTAGGGGGCGCTGGACACTAACTATTGAGGCACTGAGTCTGCTGTGACCTCACAAGCAGAGCCAGCAGGGGACGCTGGACACTAAACTATGCGGCCCTGAGTCTGCTGTGACCTCACAATCCCAGCCAGCAGCCATGAGCCTGCCACTGGCATAGGAGGCATTCAGGCTTGTGTGACCTCACAAGCACAGCCAGCAGCCATGACCCTGACACTGGTCTAGGAGGCATTCAGGCTGCTGTGAGTTCACAAGCACAGCCAGCAGGGGGCGCTGCACACTAACTTTTGAGGCACTGAGTCTGCTGTGACCTCACAAGCAGAGCCACCAGGGGACGCTGGACACTGAACTATGAGGCATTGAGGCTGCTGTGACCTCACAAGCACAGCCAGCAGCCATGAGCCTGCCACTGGCAGAGGAGGCACTGAGGCTGGTGTGACCTCACAAGCACAGCCAGCAGGGGGCGCTGCACACTAACTTTTGAGGCACTGAGGCTTCTGTGAGCTCACAATCATAGCCAGCAGCCATGAGCCTGCCACAGGCCGAGGAGGCATTCAGGCTCCTGTGACCTCACAAGCAGAGGCAGCAGCCATGAGCCTGATATTGGCCTGAGAGGCTGAGGCTGCTGTGACCTCACAAGCACAGCCAGCAGCCATGAGCATGGCACTGGCAGAGGAGGCACTGAGGCTGCTGTGACGTCACAAGCACAGCCAGCAGCCATGAGCCTGATACTGGCCTGGAAGGCGCTGAGTCTGCTGTGACCTCACAAGCAGAGCCAGCAGGGGGAGCTGGACACTAAAGTATGAGGCACTGAGTCTGCTGTGACCTCACAAGCACAGCCAGTAGGGGGTGATGGACACTAACCTAGGAGGCACTGAGGCTGCTGTGACCTCACAAGCACAGCCAGCAGCCATGAGCCTGCCACTGGCAGAGGAGGCACTGAGGCTTCTGTGACCTCACAAGCACAGCCAGCAGCCATGAGACTGCCACTGGCCTCAGAGGCACTGAGGCTGCTGTGACGTCACAACCACAACCAGCAGCCATGAGCCTGCTACTGGCCTAGGAGGCAATCAGGCTGCTGTGACGTCACAAGCACAGCCAGCAGCCATGAGCCTGATACTGGCCTGAGAGGCACTGAGTCTGCTGTGACCTCAAAAGCACAGCCAGCAGCCATGAGCATGGCACTATCCACAGAGACACTGAGTCTGCTGTGACCTCACAAGCACAGCCAGCAGCCATGAGCCTGACACTGGCAGAGGAGCCACTGAGGCTGCTGTGACCTCACAACACAGCCAGCAGGGGGCACTGGAGATAACCTAGCAGGCACTGAGTCTGCTGTGACCTCACAAGCACAGCCAGCAGCCATGACCCTGATACTGGTCTTGGAGGCATTCAGGCTGCTGTGACCTCACAAGCACAGCCAGCAGCCATGAGCATGATACTGGCTTGAGAGGCACTGAGGCTGCTGTGACCTCACAATCACAGCCAGCAGCCATGAGACTGCCACTGGCAGAGGAGGCACTGAGGCTGCTGTGACCTCACAAGCACAGCCAGCAGCCATGAGCCTGATGCTGGGGTATGAGGCACTGAGGCTGCTGTGACCTCACAAGCAGAGCCAGCAGGGGGCGCTGGACACTAACTATTGAGGCACTGAGTCTGCTGTGATCTCACAAGCAGAGACACCAGGGGACGCTGGACACTAAACTATGAGGCACTGAGGCTGCTGTGACCTCACAAGCACAGCCAGTAGGGGGCGATGGACACTAACCTAGGAGGCACTGAGGCTGCTGTGACCTCACAAGCACAGCCAGCAGCCATGAGACTGCCACTGGCCTCAGAGGCACTGAGGGTGCTGTGACGTCACAAGCATAGCCAGCAGCCAGGAGCCTGATTTTGGCCTGGGAATCACTGAGGCTGCTGTGACCTCACAAGCAGAGACACCAGGGGAAGCTGGACACTAAGCTATGAGGCACTGAGGCTGCTGTGACCTCACAATCACAGCCAGCAGCCATGAGCCTGCCACTGGCATAGGAGGCATTCAGGCTGCTGTGACCTCAGAACCACAGCCAGCAGCCATGACCCTGACACTGGTCTCAGAGGCATTCAGGCTGCTGTGACCTCACAAGCACAGCCAGCAGCCATGAGCCTGATGCTGGCCTGTGAGGCACTGAGTCTGCTGTGACCTCACAAGCACAGCCAGTAGGGGGTGATGGACATTAACCTAGGAGGCACTGAGGCTGCTGTGACCTCACAAGCACAGCCAGCAGCCATGAGACTGCCACTGACCTCAGAGGCACTGAGGCTGCTGTGACGTCACAAGCATAGCCAGCAGCCAGGAGCCTGCCACTGGCATAGGAGGCATTCAGGCTGCTGTGACCTCAGAAGCACAGCCAGCAGCCATGACCCTGACACTGGTCTAGGAGGCATTCAGGCTGCTGTGACCTCACAAGCACAGCCAGCAGCCATGAGCCTGATATTGGCCTGAGAGGCACTGAGGCTGCTGTGACCTCACAAGCACAGCCAGCAGCCATGAGCATGGCACTGGCAGAGGAGGCACTGAGGCTGCTGTGACCTCACAAGCACAGCCAGCAGCCATGAGCCTGATACTGGCCTGGAAGGCGCTGAGTCTGCTGTGACCTCACAAGCAGAGCCAGCAGGGGGCGCTGGACACTAAACTATGAGGCACTGAGTCTGCTGTGACCTCACAAGCACAGCCAGTAGGGGGTGATGGACACTAACCTAGGAGGCACTGAGGCTGCTGTGACCTCACAAGCACAGCCAGCAGCCATGAGCCTGACACTGGCAGAGGAGGCACTGAGGCTGGTGTGACCTCACAAGCACAGCCAGCAGCCATGAGACTGCCACTGGCCTCAGAGGCACTGAGGCTGCTGTGACGTCACAAGCACAACCAGCAGCCATGAGCCTGCCACTGGCCTAGGAGGCAATCAGGCTGCTGTGACGTCACAAGCACAGCCAGCAGCCATGAGCCTGATACTGGCCTGAGAGGCACTGAGTCTGCTGTGACCTCAAAAGCACAGCCAGCAGCCATGAGCATGGCACTATCCACAGAGACACTGAGTCTGCTGTGACCTCACAAGCACAGCCAGCAGCCATGAGCCTGACACTGGCAGAGGAGCCACTGAGGCTGCTGTGACCTCACAACACAGCCAGCAGGGGGCACTGGAGATAACCTAGCAGGCACTGAGTCTGCTGTGACCTCACAAGCACAGCCAGCAGCCATGACCCTGATACTGGTCTTGGAGGCATTCAGGCTGCTGTGACCTCACAAGCACAGCCAGCAGCCATGAGCATGATACTGGCTTGAGAGGCACTGAGGCTGCTGTGACCTCACAAGCACAGCCAGCAGCCATGAGACTGCCACTGGCCTAGGAGGCATTCAGGCTGCTGTGATCTCAGAAGCACAGCCAGCAGCCATGAGCATGGCACTGGCAGAGGAGGCACTGAGGCTGCTGTGACGTCACAAGCACAGCCAGCAGCCATGAGCCTGATGCTGGGGTATGAGGCACTGAGTCTGCTGTGACCTCACAAGCACAGCCAGTAGGGGGCGATGGACACTAACCTAGGAGGCACTGAGGCTGCTGTGACCTCACAAGCACAGCCAGCAGCCATGAGACTGCCACTGGCCTCAGAGGCACTGAGGCTGCTGTGACGTCACAAGCATAGCCAGCAGCCAGGAGCCTGATTTTGGCCTGGGAATCACTGAGGCTGCTGTGACCTCACAAGCAGAGACACCAGGGGACGCTGGACACTAAACTATGAGGCACTGAGGCTGCTGTGACCTCACAAGCATAGCCAGCAGCCAGGAGCCTGCCACTGGCAGAGGAGGCATTCAGGCTGCTGTGACCTCAGAAGCACAGCCAGCAGCCATGACCCTGACACTGGTCTAGGAGGCATTCAGGCTGCTGTGACCTCACAAGCACAGCCAGCAGCCATGAGCCTGATGCTGGCCTGTGAGGCACGGAGTCTGTTGTGAGCTCACAAGCAGAGCCAGCAGGGGGCGCTGGACACTAAACTATGAGGCACTGAGTCTGCTGTGACCTCACAAGCACAGCCAGTAGGGGGTGATGGACATTAACCTAGGAGGCACTGAGGCTGCTGTGACTTCACAAGCACAGCCAGCAGCCATGAGACTGCCACTGACCTCAGAGGCACTGAGGCTGCTGTGACGTCACAAGCACAGCCAGCAGCCAGGAGCCTGCCACTGGCATAGGAGGCATTCAGGCTGCTGTGACCTCAGAAGCACAGCCAGGAGCCATGACCCTGACACTGGCCTCAGAGGCACTGAGGCTGCTGTGACGTCACAAGCACAGCCAGCAGCCATGAGCCTGATACTGGCCTGGAAGGCGCTGAGTCTGCTGTGACCTCACAAGCAGAGCCAGCAGGGGGAGCTGGACACTAAAGTATGAGGCACTGAGTCTGCTGTGACCTCACAAGCACAGCCAGTAGGGGGTGATGGACACTAACCTAGGAGGCACTGAGGCTGCTGTGACCTCACAAGCACAGCCAGCAGCCATGAGCCTGCCACTGGCAGAGGAGGCACTGAGGCTTCTGTGACCTCACAAGCACAGCCAGCAGCCATGAGACTGCCACTGGCCTCAGAGGCACTGAGGCTGCTGTGACGTCAGAAGCACAACCAGCAGCCATGAGCCTGCCACTGGCCTAGGAGGCAATCAGTCTGCTGTGACGTCACAAGCACAGCCAGCAGCCATGAGCCTGATACTGGCCTGAGAGGCACTGAGTCTGCTGTGACCTCAAAAGCACAGCCAGCAGCCATGAGCATGGCACTATCCACAGAGACACTGAGTCTGCTGTGACCTCACAAGCACAGCCAGCAGCCATGAGCCTGACACTGGCAGAGGAGCCACTGAGGCTGCTGTGACCTCACAACACAGCCAGCAGGGGGCACTGGAGATAACCTAGCAGGCACTGAGTCTGCTGTGACCTCACAAGCACAGCCAGCAGCCATGACCCTGATACTGGTCTTGGAGGCATTCAGGCTGCTGTGACCTCACAAGCACAGCCAGCAGCCATGAGCCTGACACTGGCAGAGGAGCCACTGAGGCTGCTGTGACCTCACAACACAGCCAGCAGGGGGCACTGGAGATAACCTAGCAGGCACTGAGTCTGCTGTGACCTCACAAGCACAGCCAGCAGCCATGACCCTGATACTGGTCTTGGAGGCATTCAGGCTGCTGTGACCTCACAAGCACAGCCAGCAGCCATGAGCCTGATGCTGGCCTGTGAGGCACTGAGGCTGCTGTGACCTCACAAGCAGAGCCAGCAGGGGGCGCTGGACACTGAACTATGAGGCACTGAGTCTGCTGTGACCTCACAAGCACAGCCAGTAGGGGGTGATGGACATTAACCTAGGAGGCACTGAGGCTGCTGTGACCTCACAAGCACAGCCAGCAGCCATGAGACTGCTACTGACCTCAGAGGCACTGAGGCTGCTGTGACGTCACAAGCATAGCCAGCAGCCAGGAGCCTGCCACTGGCATAGGAGGCATTCAGGCTGCTGTGACCTCAGAAGCACAGCCAGCAGCCATGACCCTGACACTGGTCTAGGAGGCATTCAGGCTGCTGTGACCTCACAAGCACAGCCAGCAGCCATGAGCCTGATATTGGCCTGAGAGGCACTGAGGCTGCTGTGACCTCACAAGCACAGCCAGCAGCCATGAGCATGGCACTGGCAGAGGAGGCACTGAGGCTGCTGTGACCTCACAAGCACAGCCAGCAGCCATGAGCCTGATACTGGCCTGGAAGGCGCTGAGTCTGCTGTGACCTCACAAGCAGAGCCAGCAGGGGGCGCTGGACACTAAACTATGAGGCACTGAGTCTGCTGTGACCTCACAAGCACAGCCAGTAGGGGGTGATGGACACTAACCTAGGAGGCACTGAGGCTGCTGTGACCTCACAATCACAGCCAGCAGCCATGAGCCTGCCACTGGCAGAGGAGGCACTGAGGCTGGTGTGACCTCACAAGCACAGCCAGCAGCCATGAGACTGCCACTGGCCTCAGAGGCACTGAGGCTGCTGTGACCTCACAAGCACAACCAGCAGCCATGAGCCTGCCACTGGCCTCAGAGGCACTGAGGCTGCTGTGACGTCACAAGCACAGCCAGCAGCCATGAGCCTGATACTGGCCTGAGAGGCACTGAGTCTGCTGTGACCTCACAAGCACAGCCAGCAGCCATGAGCATGGCACTATCCACAGAGACACTGAGTCTGCTGTGACCTCACAAGCACAGCCAGCAGCCATGAGCCTGACACTGGCAGAGGAGCCACTGAGGCTGCTGTGACCTCACAAGCACAGCCAGCAGGGGGCACTGGAGATAACCTAGCAGGCACTGAGTCTGCTGTGACCTCACAAGCACAGCCAGCAGCCATGACCCTGATACTGGTCTTGGAGGCATTCAGGCTGCTGTGACCTCACAAACACAGCCAGCAGCCATGAGCATGATACTGACTTGAGAGGCACTGAGTCTGCTGTGACCTCACAAGCACAGCCAGCAGCCATAAGCCTGCCACTGGCCTAGGAGGCATTCAGGCTGCTGTGATCTCAGAAGCACAGCCAGCAGCCATGAGCATGGCACTGGCAGAGGAGGCACTGAGGCTGCTGTGACGTCACAAGCACAGCCAGCAGCCATGAGCCTGATGCTGGGGTATGAGGCACTGAGGCTGCTGTGACCTCACAAGCACAGCCAGTAGGGGGCGATGGACACTAACCTAGGAGGCACTGAGGCTGCTGTGACCTCACAAGCACAGCCAGCAGCCATGAGACTGCCACTGGCCTCAGAGGCACTGAGGCTGCTGTGACGTCACAAGCATAGCCAGCAGCCAGGAGCCTGATTTTGGCCTGGGAATCACTGAGGCTGCTGTGAGCTCACAAGCAGAGACACCAGGGGACGCTGGACACTAAACTATGAGGCACTGAGGCTGCTGTGACCTCACAAGCACAGCCAGCAGCCATGAGACTGCCACTGGCATAGGAGGCATTCAGGCTGCTGTGACCTCAGAAGCACAGCCAGCAGCCATGACCCTGACACTGGTCTAGGAGGCATTCAGGCTGCTGTGACCTCACAAGCACAGCCAGCAGCCATGAGCCTGATGCTGGCCTGTGAGGCACGGAGTCTGCTGTGAGCTCACAAGCAGAGCCAGCAGGGGGCGCTGGACACTAAACTATGAGGCACTGAGTCTGCTGTGACCTCACAAGCAGAGCCAGCAGGGGGCGCTGGACACTAACTATTGAGGCACTGAGTCTGCTGTGATCTCACAAGCAGAGGCAGCAGGGGACGCTGGACACTAAACTATGAGGCACTGAGGCTGCTGTGACCTCACAAGCACAGCCAGTAGGGGGCGATGGACACTAACCTAGGAGGCACTGAGGCTGCTGTGACCTCACAAGCACAGCCAGCAGCCATGAGACTGCCACTGGCCTCAGAGGCACTGAGGCTGCTGTGACGTCACAAGCATAGCCAGCAGCCAGGAGCCTGATTTTGGCCTGGAAATCACTGAGGCTGCTGTGACCTCACAAGCAGAGACACCAGGGGACGCTGGACACTAAGCTATGAGGCACTGAGGCTGCTGTGACCTCACAATCCCAGCCAGCAGCCATGAGCCTGCCACTGGCATAGGAGGCATTCAGGCTGCTGTGACCTCAGAAGCACAGCCAGCAGCCATGACACTGCCACTGACCTCAGAGGCACTGAGGCTGCTGTGACGTCACAAGCACAGCCAGCAGCCATGACACTGCCACTGACCTCAGAGGCACTGAGGCTGCTGTGACGTCACAAGCACAGCCAGCAGCCATGACCCTGACACTGGCCTCAGAGGCACTGAGGCTGCTGTGACGTCACAAGCACAGCCAGCAGCCATGAGCCTGATACTGGCCTGGAAGGCGCTGAGTCTGCTGTGACCTCACAAGCAGAGCCAGCAGGGGGAGCTGGACACTAAAGTATGAGGCACTGAGTCTGCTGTGACCTCACAAGCACAGCCAGTAGGGGGTGATGGATACTAACCAAGGAGGCACTGAGGCTGCTGTGACCTCACAAGCACAGCCAGCAGCCAAGAGACTGCCACTGGCAGAGGAGGCACTGAGGCTGGTGTGACCTCACAAGCACAGCCAGCAGCCATGAGACTGCCACTGGCCTCAGAGGCACTGAGGCTGCTGTGACGTCACAAGCACAACCAGCAGCCATGAGCCTGCCACTGGCCTAGGAGGCAATCAGGCTGCTGTGACGTCACAAGCACAGCCAGCAGCCATGAGCCTGATACTGGCCTGAGAGGCACTGAGTCTGCTGTGACCTCAAAAGCACAGCCAGCAGCCATGAGCCTGCCACTGGCATAGGAGGCATTCAGGCTGCTGTGACCTCAGAAGCACAGCCAGCAGCCATGAGCCTGCCACAGGCCTCGGAGGCACTGAGTCTGCTGTGACCTCACAAGCACAGCCAGTAGGGGGCGATGGGCACTAACCTAGGAGGCACTGAGTCTGCTGTGACCTCACAAGCACAGCCAGCAGCCATGAGCCTGCCACTGGCAGAGGAGGCAGTGAGGCTTCTGTGACCTCACAAGCACAGCCAGCAGCCATGGGACTGCCACTGGCCTCAGAGGCACTGAGGCTGCTGTGACGTCACAAGCACAGCCAGCAGCCATGAGCCTGATACTGGCCTGGAAGGCGCTGAGTCTGCTGTGACCTCACAAGCAGAGCCAGCAGGGGGCGCTGGACACTAAGCTATGAGGCACTGAGTCTGCTGTGACCTCACAAGCACAGCCAGTAGGGGGTGATGGACACTAACCTAGGAGGCACTGAGGCTGCTGTGACCTCACAATCACAGCCAGCAGCCATGAGCCTGCCACTGGCAGAGGAGGCACTGAGTCTGCTGTGACCTCACAACACAGCCAGCAGGGGGCACTGGAGATAACCTAGCAGGCACTGAGGCTGCTGTGACCTCACAAGCACAGCCAGTAGGGGGCGATGGACACTAACCTAGGAGGCACTGAGTCTGCTGTGACCTCACAAGCACAGCCAGCAGCCATGAGCCTGATACTGGCCTCAGAGGCACTGAGGCTGCTGTGACCTCCCAAGCACAGCCAGCAGCCATGAGACTGCCACTGGCCTCAGAGGCACTGAGGCTGCTGTGACCTCACAAGCACAGCCAGCAGCCATGAGCCTGCCACGGGCCTAGGAGGCACTCAGGCTGCCGTGACGTCAGAAGCACAGCCAGCAGCCAGGAGCCTGATATTGGCCTGGGAGGCACTGAGGCTGCTGTGAACTCACAAGCACAGCCAGTAGGGGGCGATGGACACTAACCTATGAGGCACTGAGTCTGCTGTGACCTCACAAGCAGAGCCACCAGGGGACGCTGGACACTAAACTATGCGGCCCTGAGTCTGCTGTGGCCTCACAATCCCAGCCAGCAGCCATGAGCCTGCCACTGGCATAGGAGGCATTCAGGCTTGTGTGACCTCACAAGCACAGCCAGCAGCCATGACCCTGACACTGGTCTAGGAGGCATTCAGGCTGCTGTGAGTTCACAAGCACAGCCAGCAGGGGGCGCTGCACACTAACTTTTGAGGCACTGAGTCTGCTGTGACCTCACAAGCACAGCCAGTAGGGGGTGATGGACACTAACCTAGGAGGCACTGAGGCTGCTGTGACCTCACAACACAGCCAGCGGGGGCACTGGAGATAACCTAGCAGGCACTGAGTCTGCTGTGACCTCACAAGCACAGCCAGCAGCCATGACCCTGATGCTGGTCTTGGAGGCATTCAGGCTGCTGTGACCTCACAAGCACAGCCAGCAGCCATGAGCATGATACTGGCTTGAGAGGCACTGAGGCTGCTGTGACCTCACAAGCACAGCCAGCAGCCATGAGACTGCCACTGGCAGAGGAGGCACTGAGGCTTCTGTGACCTCACAAGCACAGCCAGCAGCCATAAGCCTGCCACTGGCCTAGGAGGCATTCAGGCTGCTGTGATCTCAGAAGCACAGCCAGCAGCCATGAGCATGGCACTGGCAGAGGAGCCACTGAGGCTGCTGTGACGTCACAAGCACAACCAGCAGCCATGAGCCTGATGCTGGGGTATGAGGCACTGAGGCTGCTGTGACCTCACAAGCACAGCCAGTAGGGGGCGATGGACACTAACCTAGGAGGCACTGAGGCTGCTGTGACCTCACAAGCACAGCCAGCAGCCATGAGACTGCCACTGGCCTCAGAGGCACTGAGGCTGCTGTGACGTCACAAGCATAGCCAGCAGCCATGAGCCTGATTTTGGCCTGGGAATCACTGAGGCTGCTGTGAGCTCACAAGCAGAGACACCAGGGGACGCTGGACACTAAACTATGAGGCACTGAGGCTGCTGTGACCTCACAAGCACAGCCAGCAGCCATGAGACTGCCACTGGCATAGGAGGCATTCAGGCTGCTGTGACCTCACAAGCACAGCCAGCAGCCATGACTCTGACACTGGTCTAGGAGGCATTCAGGCTGCTGTGACCTCACAAGCACAGCCAGCAGCCATGAGCCTGATGCTGGCCTGTGAGGCACGGAGTCTGCTGTGACCTCACAAGCAGAGCCAGCAGGGGGCGCTGGACACTAAACTATGAGGCACTGAGTCTGCTGTGACCTCACAAGCACAGCCAGTAGGGGGTGATGGACATTAACCTAGGAGGCACTGAGGCTGCTGTGACTTCAGAAGCACAGCCAGCAGCCATGAGACTGCCACTGGCCTCAGAGGCACTGAGGCTGCTGTGACGTCACAAGCATAGCCAGCAGCCAGGAGCCTGCCACTGGCATAGGAGGCATTCAGGCTGCTGTGACCTCAGAAGCACAGCCAGCAGCCATGAGCCTGATATTGGCCTGAGAGGCACTGAGGCTGCTGTGACCTCACAAGCACAGCCAGCAGCCATGAGCATGGCACTGGCGGAGGAGGCACTGAGGCTGCTGTGACGTCACAAGCACAGCCAGCAGCCATGAGCCTGATACTGGCCTGGAAGGCGCTGAGTCTGCTGTGACCTCACAAGCAGAGCCAGCAGGGGGAGCTGGACACTAAAGTATGAGGCACTGAGTCTGCTGTGACCTCACAAGCACAGCCAGTAGGGGGTGATGGACACTAACCTAGGAGGCACTGAGGCTGCTGTGACCTCACAATCACAGCCAGCAGCCATGAGCCTGCCACTGGCAGAGGAGGCACTGAGGCTTCTGTGACCTCACAAGCACAGCCAGCAGCCATGAGACTGCCACTGGCCTCAGAGGCACTGAGGCTGCTGTGACGTCACAACCACAACCAGCAGCCATGAGCCTGCCACTGGCCTAGGAGGCAATCAGGCTGCTGTGACGTCACAAGCACAGCCAGCAGCCATGAGCCTGATACTGGCCTGAGAGGCACTGAGTCTGCTGTGACCTCAAAAGCACAGCCAGCAGCCATGAGCATGGCACTATCCACAGAGACACTGAGTCTGCTGTGACCTCACAAGCACAGCCAGCAGCCATGAGCCTGACACTGGCAGAGGAGCCACTGAGGCTGCTGTGACCTCACAACACAGCCAGCAGGGGGCACTGGAGATAACCTAGCAGGCACTGAGTCTGCTGTGACCTCACAAGCACAGCCAGTAGGGGGCGATGGACACTAACCTAGGAGGCACTGAGTCTGCTGTGACCTCACAAGCACAGCCAGCAGCCATGAGACTGCCACTGGCCTCAGAGGCACTGAGGCTTCTGTGACGTCACAAGCACAGCCAGCAGCCATGAGCATGATACTGGCCTCAGAGGCACTGAGTCTGCTGTGACCTCACAAGCACAGCCAGCAGCCATGAGCCTGCCACGGGCCTAGGAGGCATTCAGGCTGCTGTGATGTCACAAGCACAGCCAGCAGCCAGGAGCCTGATATTGGCCTGGGAGGCACTGAGGCTGCTGTGAACTCACAAGCACAGCCAGTAGGGGGCGCTGGACACTAACTATTGAGGCACTGAGTCTGCTGTGACCTCACAAGCAGAGCCAGCAGGGGACGCTGGACACTAAACTATGCGGCCCTGAGTCTGCTGTGACCTCACAATCCCAGCCAGCAGCCATGAGCCTGCCACTGGCATAGGAGGCATTCAGGCTTGTGTGACCTCACAAGCACAGCCAGCAGCCATGACCCTGACACTGGTCTAGGAGGCATTCAGGCTGCTGTGAGTTCACAAGCACAGCCAGCAGGGGGCGCTGCACACTAACTTTTGAGGCACTGAGTCTGCTGTGACCTCACAAGCAGAGCCACCAGGGGACGCTGGACACTGAACTATGAGGCATTGAGGCTGCTGTGACCTCACAAGCACAGCCAGCAGCCATGAGCCTGCCACTGGCAGAGGAGGCACTGAGGCTGGTGTGACCTCACAAGCACAGCCAGCAGGGGGCGCTGGACCCTAACTTTTGAGGCACTGAGGCTTCTGTGAGCTCACAATCATAGCCAGCAGCCATGAGCCTGCCACAGGCCGAGGAGGCATTCAGGCTCCTGTGACCTCACAAGCACAGCCAGCAGCCATGAGCCTGATATTGGCCTGAGAGGCTGAGGCTGCTGTGACCTCACAAGCACAGCCAGCAGCCATGAGCATGGCACTGGCAGAGGAGGCACTGAGGCTGCTGTGACGTCACAAGCACAGCCAGCAGCCATGAGCCTGATACTGGCCTGGAAGGCGCTGAGTCTGCTGTGACCTCACAAGCAGAGCCAGCAGAGGGAGCTGGACACTAAAGTATGAGGCACTGAGTCTGCTGTGACCTCACAAGCACAGCCAGTAGGGGGTGATGGACACTAACCTAGGAGGCACTGAGGCTGCTGTGACCTCACAAGCACAGCCAGCAGCCATGAGCCTGCCACTGGCAGAGGAGGCACTGAGGCTTCTGTGACCTCACAAGCACAGCCAGCAGCCATGAGACTGCCACTGGCCTCAGAGGCACTGAGGCTGCTGTGACGTCACAACCACAACCAGCAGCCATGAGCCTGCCACTGGCCTAGGAGGCAATCAGGCTGCTGTGACGTCACAAGCACAGCCAGCAGCCATGAGCCTGATACTGGCCTGAGAGGCACTGAGTCTGCTGTGACCTCACAAGCACAGCCAGCAGCCATGAGCATGGCACTATCCACAGAGACACTGAGTCTGCTGTGACCTCACAAGCACAGCCAGCAGCCATGAGCCTGACACTGGCAGAGGAGCCACTGAGGCTGCTGTGACCTCACAACACAGCCAGCAGGGGGCACTGGAGATAACCTAGCAGGCACTGAGTCTGCTGTGACCTCACAAGCACAGCCAGCAGCCATGACCCTGATACTGGTCTTGGAGGCATTCAGGCTGCTGTGACCTCACAAGCACAGCCAGCAGCCATGAGCATGATACTGGCTTGAGAGGCACTGAGGCTGCTGTGACCTCACAATCACAGCCAGCAGCCATGAGACTGCCACTGGCAGAGGAGGCACTGAGGCTGCTGTGACCTCACAAGCACAGCCAGCAGCCATGAGCCTGATGCTGGGGTATGAGGCACTGAGGCTGCTGTGACCTCACAAGCAGAGCCAGCAGGGGGCGCTGGACACTAAACTATGAGGCACTGAGGCTGCTGTGACCTCACAAGCACAGCCAGTAGGGGGCGATGGACACTAACCTAGGAGGCACTGAGGCTGCTGTGACCTCACAAGCACAGCCAGCAGCCATGAGACTGCCACTGGCCTCAGAGGCACTGAGGGTGCTGTGACGTCACAAGCATAGCCAGCAGCCAGGAGCCTGATTTTGGCCTGGGAATCACTGAGGCTGCTGTGAGCTCACAAGCAGAGACACCAGGGGACGCTGGACACTAAACTATGAGGCACTGAGGCTGCTGTGACCTCACAATCACAGCCAGCAGCCATGAGCCTGCCACTGGCATAGGAGGCATTCAGGCTGCTGTGACCTCAGAACCACAGCCAGCAGCCATGACCCTGACACTGGTCTCAGAGGCATTCAGGCTGCTGTGACCTCACAAGCACAGCCAGCAGCCATGAGCCTGATGCTGGCCTGTGAGGCACTGAGTCTGCTGTGACCTCACAAGCACAGCCAGTAGGGGGTGATGGACATTAACCTAGGAGGCACTGAGGCTGCTGTGACCTCACAAGCACAGCCAGCAGCCATGAGACTGCCACTGACCTCAGAGGCACTGAGGCTGCTGTGACGTCACAAGCATAGCCAGCAGCCAGGAGCCTGCCACTGGCATAGGAGGCATTCAGGCTGCTGTGACCTCAGAAGCACAGCCAGCAGCCATGAGCCTGATATTGGCCTGAGAGGCACTGAGGCTGCTGTGACCTCACAAGCACAGCCAGCAGCCATGAGCATGGCACTGGCGGAGGAGGCACTGAGGCTGCTGTGACGTCACAAGCACAGCCAGCAGCCATGAGCCTGATACTGGCCTGGAAGGCGCTGAGTCTGCTGTGACCTCACAAGCAGAGCCAGCAGGGGGAGCTGGACACTAAAGTATGAGGCACTGAGTCTGCTGTGACCTCACAAGCACAGCCAGTAGGGGGTGATGGACACTAACCTAGGAGGCACTGAGGCTGCTGTGACCTCACAATCACAGCCAGCAGCCATGAGCCTGCCACTGGCAGAGGAGGCACTGAGGCTTCTGTGACCTCACAAGCACAGCCAGCAGCCATGAGACTGCCACTGGCCTCAGAGGCACTGAGGCTGCTGTGACGTCACAACCACAACCAGCAACCATGAGCCTGCCACTGGCCTAGGAGGCAGTCAGGCTGCTGTGACGTCACAAGCACAGCCAGCAGCCATGAGCCTGATACTGGCCTGAGAGGCACTGAGTCTGCTGTGACCTCAAAAGCACAGCCAGCAGCCATGAGCATGGCACTATCCACAGAGACACTGAGTCTGCTGTGACCTCACAAGCACAGCCAGCAGCCATGAGCCTGACACTGGCAGAGGAGCCACTGAGGCTGCTGTGACCTCACAACACAGCCAGCAGGGGGCACTGGAGATAACCTAGCAGGCACTGAGTCTGCTGTGACCTCACAAGCACAGCCAGTAGGGGGCGATGGACACTAACCTAGGAGGCACTGAGTCTGCTGTGACCTCACAAGCACAGCCAGCAGCCATGAGACTGCCACTGGCCTCAGAGGCACTGAGGCTTCTGTGACGTCACAAGCACAGCCAGCAGCCATGAGCATGATACTGGCCTCAGAGGCACTGAGTCTGCTGTGACCTCACAAGCACAGCCAGCAGCCATGAGCCTGCCACGGGCCTAGGAGACACTCAGGCTGCTGTGATGTCACAAGCACAGCCAGCAGCCAGGAGCCTGATATTGGCCTGGGAGGCACTGAGGCTGCTGTGAACTCACAAGCACAGCCAGTAGGGGGCGCTGGACACTAACTATTGAGGCACTGAGTCTGCTGTGACCTCACAAGCAGAGCCAGCAGGGGACGCTGGACACTAAACTATGCGGCCCTGAGTCTGCTGTGACCTCACAATCCCAGCCAGCAGCCATGAGCCTGCCACTGGCATAGGAGGCATTCAGGCTTGTGTGACCTCACAAGCACAGCCAGCAGCCATGACCCTGACACTGGTCTAGGAGGCATTCAGGCTGCTGTGAGTTCACAAGCACAGCCAGCAGGGGGCGCTGCACACTAACTTTTGAGGCACTGAGTCTGCTGTGACCTCACAAGCAGAGCCACCAGGGGACGCTGGACACTGAACTATGAGGCATTGAGGCTGCTGTGACCTCACAAGCACAGCCAGCAGCCATGAGCCTGCCACTGGCAGAGGAGGCACTGAGGCTGGTGTGACCTCACAAGCACAGCCAGCAGGGGGCGCTGGACCCTAACTTTTGAGGCACTGAGGCTTCTGTGAGCTCACAATCATAGCCAGCAGCCATGAGCCTGCCACAGGCCGAGGAGGCATTCAGGCTCCTGTGACCTCACAAGCACAGCCAGCAGCCATGAGCCTGATATTGGCCTGAGAGGCTGAGGCTGCTGTGACCTCACAAGCACAGCCAGCAGCCATGAGCATGGCACTGGCAGAGGAGGCACTGAGGCTGCTGTGACGTCACAAGCACAGCCAGCAGCCATGAGCCTGATACTGGCCTGGAAGGCGCTGAGTCTGCTGTGACCTCACAAGCAGAGCCAGCAGGGGGAGCTGGACACTAAAGTATGAGGCACTGAGTCTGCTGTGACCTCACAAGCACAGCCAGTAGGGGGTGATGGACACTAACCTAGGAGGCACTGAGGCTGCTGTGACCTCACAAGCACAGCCAGCAGCCATGAGCCTGCCACTGGCAGAGGAGGCACTGAGGCTTCTGTGACCTCACAAGCACAGCCAGCAGCCATGAGACTGCCACTGGCCTCAGAGGCACTGAGGCTGCTGTGACGTCACAACCACAACCAGCAGCCATGAGCCTGCTACTGGCCTAGGAGGCAATCAGGCTGCTGTGACGTCACAAGCACAGCCAGCAGCCATGAGCCTGATACTGGCCTGAGAGGCACTGAGTCTGCTGTGACCTCAAAAGCACAGCCAGCAGCCATGAGCATGGCACTATCCACAGAGACACTGAGTCTGCTGTGACCTCACAAGCACAGCCAGCAGCCATGAGCCTGACACTGGCAGAGGAGCCACTGAGGCTGCTGTGACCTCACAACACAGCCAGCAGGGGGCACTGGAGATAACCTAGCAGGCACTGAGTCTGCTGTGACCTCACAAGCACAGCCAGCAGCCATGACCCTGATACTGGTCTTGGAGGCATTCAGGCTGCTGTGACCTCACAAGCACAGCCAGCAGCCATGAGCATGATACTGGCTTGAGAGGCACTGAGGCTGCTGTGACCTCACAATCACAGCCAGCAGCCATGAGACTGCCACTGGCAGAGGAGGCACTGAGGCTGCTGTGACCTCACAAGCACAGCCAGCAGCCATGAGCCTGATGCTGGGGTATGAGGCACTGAGGCTGCTGTGACCTCACAAGCAGAGCCAGCAGGGGGCGCTGGACACTAACTATTGAGGCACTGAGTCTGCTGTGATCTCACAAGCAGAGACACCAGGGGACGCTGGACACTAAACTATGAGGCACTGAGGCTGCTGTGACCTCACAAGCACAGCCAGTAGGGGGCGATGGACACTAACCTAGGAGGCACTGAGGCTGCTGTGACCTCACAAGCACAGCCAGCAGCCATGAGACTGCCACTGGCCTCAGAGGCACTGAGGGTGCTGTGACGTCACAAGCATAGCCAGCAGCCAGGAGCCTGATTTTGGCCTGGGAATCACTGAGGCTGCTGTGACCTCACAAGCAGAGACACCAGGGGACGCTGGACACTAAACTATGAGGCACTGAGGCTGCTGTGACCTCACAATCACAGCCAGCAGCCATGAGCCTGCCACTGGCATAGGAGGCATTCAGGCTGCTGTGACCTCTGAACCACAGCCAGCAGCCATGACCCTGACACTGGTCTCAGAGGCATTCAGGCTGCTGTGACCTTACAAGCACAGCCAGCAGCCATGAGCCTGATACTGGCCTGTGAGGCACTGAGTCTGCTGTGACCTCACAAGCACAGCCAGTAGGGGGTGATGGACATTAACCTAGGAGGCACTGAGGCTGCTGTGACCTCACAAGCACAGCCAGCAGCCATGAGACTGCCACTGACCTCAGAGGCACTGAGGCTGCTGTGACGTCACAAGCATAGCCAGCAGCCAGGAGCCTGCCACTGGCATAGGAGGCATTCAGGCTGCTGTGACCTCAGAAGCACAGCCAGCAGCCATGACCCTGACACTGGTCTAGGAGGCATTCAGGCTGCTGTGACCTCACAAGCACAGCCAGCAGCCATGAGCCTGATATTGGCCTGAGAGGCACTGAGGCTGCTGTGACCTCACAAGCACAGCCAGCAGCCATGAGCATGGCACTGGCAGAGGAGGCACTGAGGCTGCTGTGACGTCACAAGCACAGCCAGCAGCCATGAGCCTGATACTGGCCTGGAAGGCGCTGAGTCTGCTGTGACCTCACA
The DNA here is from genome assembly GCF_036370855.1 of Dromaius novaehollandiae. Lineage (NCBI taxonomy): Eukaryota > Metazoa > Chordata > Aves > Casuariiformes > Dromaiidae > Dromaius > Dromaius novaehollandiae. The sequence continues at coordinate 8,694,144 of NC_088122.1, read as the reverse complement.
AGCAGAGCCAGCAGGGGGCGCTGGACACTAACCTATGAGGCACTGAGTCTGCTGTGACCTCACAAGCACAGCCAGTAGGGGGTGATGGACACTAACCTAGGAGGCACTGAGGCTGCTGTGACCTCACAAGCACAGCCAGCAGCCATGAGCCTGCCACTGGCAGAGGAGGCACTGAGGCTTCTGTGACCTCACAAGCACAGCCAGCAGCCATGAGACTGCCACTGGCCTCAGAGGCACTGAGGCTGCTGTGACGTCACAAGCACAACCAGCAGCCATGAGCCTGCCACTGGCCTAGGAGGCAATCAGGCTGCTGTGACGTCACAAGCACAGCCAGCAGCCATGAGCCTGATACTGGCCTGAGAGGCACTGAGTCTGCTGTGACCTCAAAAGCACAGCCAGCAGCCATGAGCATGGCACTATCCACAGAGACACTGAGTCTGCTGTGACCTCACAAGCACAGCCAGCAGCCATGAGCCTGACACTGGCAGAGGAGCCACTGAGGCTGCTGTGACCTCACAACACAGCCAGCAGCGGGCACTGGAGATAACCTAGCAGGCACTGAGTCTGCTGTGACCTCACAAGCACAGCCAGCAGCCATGACCCTGATACTGGTCTTGGAGGCATTCAGGCTGCTGTGACCTCACAAGCACAGCCAGCAGCCATGAGCATGATACTGGCTTGAGAGGCACTGAGGCTGCTGTGACCTCACAAGCACAGCCAGCAGCCATGAGACTGCCACTGGCCTAGGAGGCATTCAGGCTGCTGTGATCTCAGAAGCACAGCCAGCAGCCATGAGCATGGCACTGGCAGAGGAGGCACTGAGGCTGCTGTGACGTCACAAGCACAGCCAGCAGCCATGAGCCTGATGCTGGGGTATGAGGCACTGAGGCTGCTGTGACCTCACAAGCACAGCCAGTAGGGGGCGATGGACACTAACCTAGGAGGCACTGAGGCTGCTGTGACCTCACAAGCACAGCCAGCAGCCATGAGACTGCCACTGGCCTCAGAGGCACTGAGGCTGCTGTGACGTCACAAGCATAGCCAGCAGCCAGGAGCCTGATTTTGGCCTGGGAATCACTGAGGCTGCTGTGACCTCACAAGCAGAGACACCAGGGGACGCTGGACACTAAACTATGAGGCACTGAGGCTGCTGTGACCTCACAAGCATAGCCAGCAGCCAGGAGCCTGCCACTGGCATAGGAGGCATTCAGGCTGCTGTGACCTCAGAAGCACAGCCAGCAGCCATGACCCTGACACTGGTCTAGGAGGCATTCAGGCTGCTGTGACCTCACAAGCACAGCCAGCAGCCATGAGCCTGATGCTGGCCTGTGAGGCACGGAGTCTGTTGTGAGCTCACAAGCAGAGCCAGCAGGGGGCGCTGGACACTAAACTATGAGGCACTGAGTCTGCTGTGACCTCACAAGCACAGCCAGTAGGGGGTGATGGACATTAACCTAGGAGGCACTGAGGCTGCTGTGACTTCACAAGCACAGCCAGCAGCCATGAGACTGCCACTGACCTCAGAGGCACTGAGGCTGCTGTGACGTCACAAGCACAGCCAGCAGCCAGGAGCCTGCCACTGGCATAGGAGGCATTCAGGCTGCTGTGACCTCAGAAGCACAGCCAGCAGCCATGACCCTGACACTGGCCTCAGAGGCACTGAGGCTGCTGTGACGTCACAAGCACAGCCAGCAGCCATGAGCATGGCACTGGCAGAGGAGGCACTGAGGCTGCTGTGACGTCACAAGCACAGCCAGCAGCCATGGGCCTGATACTGGCCTGGAAGGCGCTGAGTCTGCTGTGACCTCACAAGCAGAGCCAGCAGGGGGAGCTGGACACTAAAGTATGAGGCACTGAGTCTGCTGTGACCTCACAAGCACAGCCAGTAGGGGGTGATGGACACTAACCTAGGAGGCACTGAGGCTGCTGTGACCTCACAATCACAGCCAGCAGCCATGAGCCTGCCACTGGCAGAGGAGGCACTGAGGCTTCTGTGACCTCACAAGCACAGCCAGCAGCCATGAGACTGCCACTGGCCTCAGAGGCACTGAGGCTGCTGTGACGTCCGAAGCACAACCAGCAGCCATGAGCCTGCCACTGGCCTAGGAGGCAATCAGTCTGCTGTGACGTCACAAGCACAGCCAGCAGCCATGAGCCTGATACTGGCCTGAGAGGCACTGAGTCTGCTGTGACCTCGAAAGCACAGCCAGCAGCCATGAGCATGGCACTATCCACAGAGACACTGAGTCTGCTGTGACCTCACAAGCACAGCCAGCAGCCATGAGCCTGACACTGGCAGAGGAGCCACTGAGGCTGCTGTGACCTCACAACACAGCCAGCAGGGGGCACTGGAGATAACCTAGCAGGCACTGAGTCTGCTGTGACCTCACAAGCACAGCCAGCAGCCATGACCCTGATACTGGTCTTGGAGGCATTCAGGCTGCTGTGACCTCACAAGCACAGCCAGCAGCCATGAGCCTGACACTGGCAGAGGAGCCACTGAGGCTGCTGTGACCTCACAACACAGCCAGCAGGGGGCACTGGAGATAACCTAGCAGGCACTGAGTCTGCTGTGACCTCACAAGCACAGCCAGCAGCCATGACCCTGATACTGGTCTTGGAGGCATTCAGGCTGCTGTGACCTCACAAGCACAGCCAGCAGCCATGAGCCTGATGCTGGCCTGTGAGGCACTGAGGCTGCTGTGACCTCACAAGCAGAGCCAGCAGGGGGCGCTGGACACTGAACTATGAGGCACTGAGTCTGCTGTGACCTCACAAGCACAGCCAGTAGGGGGTGATGGACATTAACCTAGGAGGCACTGAGGCTGCTGTGACCTCACAAGCACAGCCAGCAGCCATGAGACTGCCACTGACCTCAGAGGCACTGAGGCTGCTGTGACGTCACAAGCATAGCCAGCAGCCAGGAGCCTGCCACTGGCATAGGAGGCATTCAGGCTGCTGTGACCTCAGAAGCACAGCCAGCAGCCATGACCCTGACACTGGTCTAGGAGGCATTCAGGCTGCTGTGACCTCACAAGCACAGCCAGCAGCCATGAGCCTGATATTGGCCTGAGAGGCACTGAGGCTGCTGTGACCTCACAAGCACAGCCAGCAGCCATGAGCATGGCACTGGCAGAGGAGGCACTGAGGCTGCTGTGACCTCACAAGCACAGCCAGCAGCCATGAGCCTGATACTGGCCTGGCAGGCGCTGAGTCTGCTGTGACCTCACAAGCAGAGCCAGCAGGGGGCGCTGGACACTAAACTATGAGGCACTGAGTCTGCTGTGACCTCACAAGCACAGCCAGTAGGGGGTGATGGACACTAACCTAGGAGGCACTGAGGCTGCTGTGACCTCACAATCACAGCCAGCAGCCATGAGCCTGCCACTGGCAGAGGAGGCACTGAGGCTGGTGTGACCTCACAAGCACAGCCAGCAGCCATGAGACTGCCACTGGCCTCAGAGGCACTGAGGCTGCTGTGACCTCACAAGCACAACCAGCAGCCATGAGCCTGCCACTGGCCTCAGAGGCACTGAGGCTGCTGTGACGTCACAAGCACAGCCAGCAGCCATGAGCCTGATACTGGCCTGAGAGGCACTGAGTCTGCTGTGACCTCACAAGCACAGCCAGCAGCCATGAGCATGGCACTATCCACAGAGACACTGAGTCTGCTGTGACCTCACAAGCACAGCCAGCAGCCATGAGCCTGACACTGGCAGAGGAGCCACTGAGGCTGCTGTGACCTCACAAGCACAGCCAGCAGGGGGCACTGGAGATAACCTAGCAGGCACTGAGTCTGCTGTGACCTCACAAGCACAGCCAGCAGCCATGACCCTGATACTGGTCTTGGAGGCATTCAGGCTGCTGTGACCTCACAAACACAGCCAGCAGCCATGAGCATGATACTGACTTGAGAGGCACTGAGGCTGCTGTGACCTCACAAGCACAGCCAGCAGCCATAAGCCTGCCACTGGCCTAGGAGGCATTCAGGCTGCTGTGATCTCAGAAGCACAGCCAGCAGCCATGAGCATGGCACTGGCAGAGGAGGCACTGAGGCTGCTGTGACGTCACAAGCACAGCCAGCAGCCATGAGCCTGATGCTGGGGTATGAGGCACTGAGGCTGCTGTGACCTCACAAGCACAGCCAGCAGCCATGAGACTGCCACTGGCCTCAGAGGCACTGAGGCTGCTGTGACGTCACAAGCATAGCCAGCAGCCAGGAGCCTGATTTTGGCCTGGGAATCACTGAGGCTGCTGTGACCTCACAAGCAGAGACACCAGGGGACGCTGGACACTAAACTATGAGGCACTGAGGCTGCTGTGACCTCACAAGCACAGCCAGCAGCCATGAGACTGCCACTGGCATAGGAGGCATTCAGGCTGCTGTGACCTCACAAGCACAGCCAGCAGCCATGACCCTGATACTGGTCTAGGAGGCATTCAGGCTGCTGTGACCTCACAAGCACAGCCAGCAGCCATGAGCCTGATGCTGGCCTGTGAGGCACGGAGTCTGCTGTGAGCTCACAAGCAGAGCCAGCAGGGGGCGCTGGACACTAAACTATGAGGCACTGAGTCTACTGTGACCTCACAAGCAGAGCCAGCAGGGGGCGCTGGACACTAACTATTGAGGCACTGAGTCTGCTGTGATCTCACAAGCAGAGGCAGCAGGGGGCGCTGGACACTAAACTATGAGGCACTGAGGCTGCTGTGACCTCACAAGCACAGCCAGTAGGGGGCGATGGACACTAACCTAGGAGGCACTGAGGCTGCTGTGACCTCACAAGCACAGCCAGCAGCCATGAGACTGCCACTGGCCTCAGAGGCACTGAGGCTGCTGTGACGTCAGAAGCACAGCCAGCAGCCAGGAGCCTGATTTTGGCCTGGGAATCACTGAGGCTGCTGTGACCTCACAAGCAGAGACACCAGGGGACGCTGGACACTAAGCTATGAGGCACTGAGGCTGCTGTGACCTCACAATCCCAGCCAGCAGCCATGAGCCTGCCACTGGCATAGGAGGCATTCAGGCTGCTGTGACCTCAGAAGCACAGCCAGCAGCCATGACCCTGACACTGGTCTAGGAGGCATTCAGGCTGCTGTGACCTCACAAGCACAGCCAGCAGCCATGAGCCTGATGCTGGCCTGTGAGGCACGGAGTCTGTTGTGAGCTCACAAGCAGAGCCAGCAGGGGGCGCTGGACACTAAACTATGAGGCACTGAGTCTGCTGTGACCTCACAAGCACAGCCAGTAGGGGGTGATGGACATTAACCTAGGAGGCACTGAGGCTGCTGTGACTTCACAAGCACAGCCAGCAGCCATGACACTGCCACTGACCTCAGAGGCACTGAGGCTGCTGTGATGTCACAAGCACAGCCAGCAGCCATGAGCCTGACACTGGCCTCAGAGGCACTGAGGCTGCTGTGACGTCACAAGCACAGCCAGCAGCCATGAGCCTGATACTGGCCTGGAAGGCGCTGAGTCTGCTGTGACCTCACAAGCAGAGCCAGCAGGTGGAGCTGGACACTAAAGTATGAGGCACTGAGTCTGCTGTGACCTCACAAGCACAGCCAGTAGGGGGTGATGGATACTAACCAAGGAGGCACTGAGGCTGCTGTGACCTCACAAGCACAGCCAGCAGCCATGAGACTGCCACTGGCAGAGGAGGCACTGAGGCTGGTGTGACCTCACAAGCACAGCCAGCAGCCATGAGACTGCCACTGGCCTCAGAGGCACTGAGGCTGCTGTGACGTCACAAGCACAACCAGCAGCCATGAGCCTGCCACTGGCCTAGGAGGCAATCAGGCTGCTGTGACGTCACAAGCACAGCCAGCAGCCATGAGCCTGATACTGGCCTGAGAGGCACTGAGTCTGCTGTGACCTCAAAACCACAGCCAGCAGCCATGAGCCTGCCACTGGCATAGGAGGCATTCAGGCTGCTGTGACCTCAGAAGCACAGCCAGCAGCCATGAGCCTGCCACTGGCAGAGGAGGCACTGAGTCTGCTCTGACCTCACAAGCACAGCCAGTAGGGGGCGATGGGCACTAACCTAGGAGGCACTGAGTCTGCTGTGACCTCACAAGCACAGCCAGCAGCCATGAGCCTGCCACTGGCAGAGGAGGCACTGAGGCTTCTGTGACCTCACAAGCACAGCCAGCAGCCATGGGACTGCCACTGGCCTCAGAGGCACTGAGGCTGCTGTGACGTCACAAGCACAGCCAGCAGCCATGAGCCTGATACTGGCCTGGAAGGCGCTGAGTCTGCTGTGACCTCACAAGCAGAGCCAGCAGGGGGCGCTGGACACTAAGCTATGAGGCACTGAGTCTGCTGTGACCTCACAAGCACAGCCAGTAGGGGGTGATGGACACTAACCTAGGAGGCACTGAGGCTGCTGTGACCTCACAATCACAGCCAGCAGCCATGAGCCTGCCACTGGCAGAGGAGGCACTGAGTCTGCTGTGACCTCACAACACAGCCAGCAGGGGGCACTGGAGATAACCTAGCAGGCACTGAGGCTGCTGTGACCTCACAAGCACAGCCAGTAGGGGGCGATGGACACTAACCTAGGAGGCACTGAGTCTGCTGTGACCTCACAAGCACAGCCAGCAGCCATGAGACTGCCACTGGCCTCAGAGGCACTGAGGCTGCTGTGACCTCCCAAGCACAGCCAGCAGCCATGAGACTGCCACTGGCCTCAGAGGCACTGAGGCTGCTGTGACCTCACAAGCACAGCCAGCAGCCATGAGCCTGCCACGGGCCTAGGAGGCACTCAGGCTGCCGTGACGTCAGAAGCACAGCCAGCAGCCAGGAGCCTGATATTGGCCTGGGAGGCACTGAGGCTGCTGTGAACTCACAAGCACAGCCAGTAGGGGGCGATGGACACTAACCTATGAGGCACTGAGTCTGCTGTGACCTCACAAGCAGAGCCACCAGGGGATGCTGGACACTAAACTATGCGGCCCTGAGTCTGCTGTGGCCTCACAATCCCAGCCAGCAGCCATGAGCCTGCCACTGGCATAGGAGGCATTCAGGCTTGTGTGACCTCACAAGCACAGCCAGCAGCCATGACCCTGACACTGGTCTAGGAGGCATTCAGGCTGCTGTGAGTTCACAAGCACAGCCAGCAGGGGGCGCTGCACACTAACTATGAGGCACTGAGTCTGCTGTGACCTCACAAGCACAGCCAGTAGGGGGTGATGGACACTAACCTAGGAGGCACTGAGGCTGCTGTGACCTCACAATCACAGCCAGCACCCATGAGCCTGCCACTGGCAGAGGAGGCACTGAGTCTGCTGTGACCTCACAACACAGCCAGCAGGGGGCACTGGAGATAACCTAGCAGGCACTGAGTCTGCTGTGACCTCACAAGCACAGCCAGTAGGGGACGATGGACACTAACCTAGGAGGCACTGAGGCTGCTGTGACCTCACAAGCACAGCCAGCAGCCATGAGACTGTCAATGGCCTCAGAGGCACTGAGGCTTCTGTGACGTCACAAGCACAGCCAGCAGCCATGAGCCTGCCACGGGCCTAGGAGGCACTCAGGCTGCTGTGACGTCAGAAGCACAGCCAGCAGCCAGGAGCCTGATATTGGCCTGGGAGGCACTGAGGCTGCTGTGAACTCACAAGCACAGCCAGTAGGGGGCGATGGACACTAACCTATGAGGCACTGAGTCTGCTGTGACCTCACAAGCAGAGCCAGCAGGGGACGCTGGACACTAAACTATGCGGCCCTGAGTCTGCTGTGACCTCACAATCCCAGCCAGCAGCCATGAGCCTGCCACTGGCATAGGAGGCATTCAGGCTTGTGTGACCTCACAAGCACAGCCAGCAGCCATGACCCTGACCCTGCTCTAGGAGGCATTCAGGCTGCTGTGAGTTCACAAGCACAGCCAGCAGGGGGCGCTGCACACTAACTTTTGAGGCACTGAGTCTGCTGTGACCTCACAAGCAGAGCCAGCAGGGGACGCTGGACACTGAACTATGAGGCATTGAGGCTGCTGTGACCTCACAAGCACAGCCAGCAGCCATGAGCCTGCCACTGGCAGAGGAGGCACTGAGGCTGGTGTGACCTCACAAGCACAGCCAGCAGGGGGCGCTGGACCCTAACTTTTGAGGCACTGAGGCTTCTGTGAGCTCACAATCATAGCCAGCAGCCATGAGACTGCCACAGGCCTAGGAGGCATTCAGGCTCCTGTGACCTCACAAGCACAGCCAGCAGCCATGAGCCTGATATTGGCCTGAGAGGCACTGAGGCTGCTGTGACCTCACAAGCACAGCCAGCAGCCATGAGCATGGCACTGGCAGAGGAGGCACTGAGGCTGCTGTGACGTCACAAGCACAGCCAGCAGCCATGAGCCTGATACTGGCCTGGAAGGCGCTGAGTCTGCTGTGACCTCACAAGCAGAGCCAGCAGGGGGAGCTGGACACTAAAGTATGAGGCACTGAGTCTGCTGTGACCTCACAAGCACAGCCAGTAGGGGATGATGGACACTAACCTAGGAGGCACTGAGGCTGCTGTGACCTCACAAGCACAGCCAGTAGGGGGCGATGGACACTAACCTAGGAGGCACTGAGGCTGCTGTGACCTCACAAGCACAGCCAGTAGCCATGAGACTGCCACTGGCCTCAGAGGCACTGAGGCTGCTGTGACCTCACAAGCACAGCCAGCAGCCATGAGACTGCCACTGGCCTCAGAGGCACTGAGTCTGCTGTGACCTCACAAGCACAGCCAGCAGCCATGAGCCTGCCACGGGCCTAGGAGGCACTCAGGCTGCCGTGACGTCAGAAGCACAGCCAGCAGCCAGGAGCCTGATATTGGCCTGGGAGGCACTGAGGCTGCTGTGAACTCACAAGCACAGCCAGTAGGGGGCGATGGACACTAACCTATGAGGCACTGAGTCTGCTGTGACCTCACAAGCACAGCCAGCAGCCATGAGACTGTCAATGGCCTCAGAGGCACTGAGGCTTCTGTGACGTCACAAGCACAGCCAGCAGCCATGAGCCTGCCACGGGCCTAGGAGGCACTCAGGCTGCTGTGACGTCAGAAGCACAGCCAGCAGCCAGGAGCCTGATATTGGCCTGGGAGGCACTGAGGCTGCTGTGAACTCACAAGCACAGCCAGTAGGGGGCGATGGACACTAACCTATGAGGCACTGAGTCTGCTGTGACCTCACAAGCAGAGCCAGCAGGGGACGCTGGACACTAAACTATGCGGCCCTGAGTCTGCTGTGACCTCACAATCCCAGCCAGCAGCCATGAGCCTGCCACTGGCATAGGAGGCATTCAGGCTTGTGTGACCTCACAAGCACAGCCAGCAGCCATGACCCTGACCCTGCTCTAGGAGGCATTCAGGCTGCTGTGAGTTCACAAGCACAGCCAGCAGGGGGCGCTGCACACTAACTTTTGAGGCACTGAGTCTGCTGTGACCTCACAAGCAGAGCCAGCAGGGGACGCTGGACACTGAACTATGAGGCATTGAGGCTGCTGTGACCTCACAAGCACAGCCAGCAGCCATGAGCCTGCCACTGGCAGAGGAGGCACTGAGGCTGGTGTGACCTCACAAGCACAGCCAGCAGGGGGCGCTGGACCCTAACTTTTGAGGCACTGAGGCTTCTGTGAGCTCACAATCATAGCCAGCAGCCATGAGACTGCCACAGGCCTAGGAGGCATTCAGGCTCCTGTGACCTCACAAGCACAGCCAGCAGCCATGAGCCTGATATTGGCCTGAGAGGCACTGAGGCTGCTGTGACCTCACAAGCACAGCCAGCAGCCATGAGCATGGCACTGGCAGAGGAGGCACTGAGGCTGCTGTGACGTCACAAGCACAGCCAGCAGCCATGAGCCTGATACTGGCCTGGAAGGCGCTGAGTCTGCTGTGACCTCACAAGCAGAGCCAGCAGGGGGAGCTGGACACTAAAGTATGAGGCACTGAGTCTGCTGTGACCTCACAAGCACAGCCAGTAGGGGGTGATGGACACTAACCTAGGAGGCACTGAGGCTGCTGTGACCTCACAAGCACAGCCAGTAGGGGGCGATGGACACTAACCTAGGAGGCACTGAGGCTGCTGTGACCTCACAAGCACAGCCAGTAGCCATGAGACTGCCACTGGCCTCAGAGGCACTGAGGCTGCTGTGACCTCACAAGCACAGCCAGCAGCCATGAGACTGCCACTGGCCTCAGAGGCACTGAGTCTGCTGTGACCTCACAAGCACAGCCAGCAGCCATGAGCCTGCCACGGGCCTAGGAGGCACTCAGGCTGCCGTGACGTCAGAAGCACAGCCAGCAGCCAGGAGCCTGATATTGGCCTGGGAGGCACTGAGGCTGCTGTGAACTCACAAGCACAGCCAGTAGGGGGCGATGGACACTAACCTATGAGGCACTGAGTCTGCTGTGACCTCACAAGCAGAGCCACCAGGGGACGCTGGACACTAAACTATGCGGCCCTGAGACTGCTGTGGCCTCACAATCCCAGCCAGCAGCCATGAGCCTGCCACTGGCATAGGAGGCATTCAGGCTTGTGTGACCTCACAAGCACAGCCAGCAGCCATGACCCTGACACTGGTCTAGGAGGCATTCAGGCTGCTGTGAGTTCACAAGCACAGCCAGCAGGGGGCGCTGCACACTAACTTTTGAGGCACTGAGTCTGCTGTGACCTCACAAGCACAGCCAGTAGGGGGTGATGGACACTAACCTAGGAGGCACTGAGGCTGCTGTGACCTCACAATCACAGCCAGCACCCATGAGCCTGCCACTGGCAGAGGAGGCACTGAGTCTGCTGTGACCTCACAACACAGCCAGCAGGGGGCACTGGAGATAACCTAGCAGGCACTGAGTCTGCTGTGACCTCACAAGCACAGCCAGTAGGGGGCGATGGACACTAACCTAGGAGGCACTGAGGCTGCTGTGACCTCACAAGCACAGCCAGCAGCCATGAGACTGTCAATGGCCTCAGAGGCACTGAGGCTTCTGTGACGTCACAAGCACAGCCAGCAGCCATGAGCCTGCCACGGGCCTAGGAGGCACTCAGGCTGCTGTGACGTCAGAAGCACAGCCAGCAGCCAGGAGCCTGATATTGGCCTGGGAGGCACTGAGGCTGCTGTGAACTCACAAGCACAGCCAGTAGGGGGCGATGGACACTAACCTATGAGGCACTGAGTCTGCTGTGACCTCACAAGCAGAGCCAGCAGGGGACGCTGGACACTAAACTATGCGGCCCTGAGTCTGCTGTGACCTCACAATCCCAGCCAGCAGCCATGAGCCTGCCACTGGCATAGGAGGCATTCAGGCTTGTGTGACCTCACAAGCACAGCCAGCAGCCATGACCCTGACCCTGGTCTAGGAGGCATTCAGGCTGCTGTGAGTTCACAAGCACAGCCAGCAGGGGGCGCTGCACACTAACTTTTGAGGCACTGAGTCTGCTGTGACCTCACAAGCAGAGCCAGCAGGGGACGCTGGACACTGAACTATGAGGCATTGAGGCTGCTGTGACCTCACAAGCACAGCCAGCAGCCATGAGCCTGCCACTGGCAGAGGAGGCACTGAGGCTGGTGTGACCTCACAAGCACAGCCAGCAGGGGGCGCTGGACCCTAACTTTTGAGGCACTGAGGCTTCTGTGAGCTCACAATCATAGCCAGCAGTCATGAGACTGCCACAGGCCTAGGAGGCATTCAGGCTCCTGTGACCTCACAAGCACAGCCAGCAGCCATGAGCCTGATATTGGCCTGAGAGGCACTGAGGCTGCTGTGACCTCACAAGCACAGCCAGCAGCCATGAGCATGGCACTGGCAGAGGAGGCACTGAGGCTGCTGTGACGTCACAAGCACAGCCAGCAGCCATGAGCCTGATACTGGCCTGGAAGGCGCTGAGTCTGCTGTGACCTCACAAGCAGAGCCAGCAGGGGGAGCTGGACACTAAAGTATGAGGCACTGAGTCTGCTGTGACCTCACAAGCACAGCCAGTAGGGGGTGATGGACACTAACCTAGGAGGCACTGAGGCTGCTGTGACCTCACAAGCACAGTCAGTAGGGGGCGATGGACACTAACCTAGGAGGCACTGAGTCTGCTGTGACCTCACAAGCACAGCCAGTAGCCATGAGACTGCCACTGGCCTCAGAGGCACTGAGGCTGCTGTGACCTCACAAGCACAGCCAGCAGCCATGAGACTGCCACTGGCCTCAGAGGCACTGAGGCTGCTGTGACCTCACAAGCACAGCCAGCAGCCATGAGCCTGCCACGGGCCTAGGAGGCACTCAGGCTGCCGTGACGTCAGAAGCACAGCCAGCAGCCAGGAGCCTGATATTGGCCTGGGAGGCACTGAGGCTGCTGTGAACTCACAAGCACAGCCAGTAGGGGGCGATGGACACTAACCTATGAGGCACTGAGTCTGCTGTGACCTCGCAAGCAGAGCCACCAGGGGACGCTGGACACTAAACTATGCGGCCCTGAGTCTGCTGTGGCCTCACAATCCCAGCCAGCAGCCATGAGCCTGCCACTGGCATAGGAGGCATTCAGGCTTGTGTGACCTCACAAGCACAGCCAGCAGCCATGACCCTGACACTGGTCTAGGAGGCATTCAGGCTGCTGTGAGTTCACAAGCACAGCCAGCAGGGGGCGCTGCACACTAACTTTTGAGGCACTGAGTCTGCTGTGACCTCACAAGCAGAGCCAGTAGGGGTGATGGATACTAACCTAGGAGGCACTGAGGCTGCTGTGACCTCACAATCACAGCCAGCACCCATGAGCCTGCCACTGGCAGAGGAGGCACTGAGTCTGCTGTGACCTCACAACACAGCCAGCAGGGGGCACTGGAGATAACCTAGCAGGCACTGAGTCTGCTTTGACCTCACAAGCACAGCCCGTAGGGGGCGATGGACACTAATCTAGGAGGCACTGAGTCTGCTGTGACCTCACAAGCACAGCCAGCAGCCATGAGACTGTCAATGGCCTCAGAGGCACTGAGGCTTCTGTGACGTCACAAGCACAGCCAGCAGCCATGAGACTGCCACTGGCCTCAGAGGCACTGAGGCTGCTGTGACCTCACAAGCACAGCCAGCAGCCATGAGCCTGCCACGGGCCTAGGAGGCACTCAGGCTGCTGTGACGTCAGAATCACAGCCAGCAGCCAGGAGCCTGATATTGGCCTGGGAGGCACTGAGGCTGCTGTGAACTCACAAGCACAGCCAGTAGGGGGCGATGGACACTAACCTATGAGGCACTGAGTCTGCTGTGACCTCACAAGCAGAGCCAGCAGGGGACGCTGGACACTAAACTATGCGGCCCTGAGTCTGCTGTGACCTCACAATCCCAGCCAGCAGCCATGAGCCTGCCACTGGCATAGGAGGCATTCAGGCTTGTGTGACCTCACAAGCACAGCCAGCAGCCATGACCCTGACACTGGTGTAGGAGGCATTCAGGCTGCTGTGAGTTCACAAGCACAGCCAGCAGGGGGCGCTGCACACTAACTTTTGAGGCACTGAGTCTGCTGTGACCTCACAAGCAGAGCCAGCAGGGGATGCTGGACACTGAACTATGAGGCATTGAGGCTGCTGTGACCTCACAAGCACAGCCAGCAGCCATGAGCCTGCCACTGGCAGAGGAGGCACTGAGGCTGGTGTGACCTCACAAGCACAGCCAGCAGGGGGCGCTGGACCCTAACTTTTGAGGCACTGAGGCTTCTGTGAGCTCACAATCATAGCCAGCAGCCATGAGACTGCCACAGGCCTAGGAGGCATTCAGGCTCCTGTGACCTCACAAGCACAGCCAGCAGCCATGAGCCTGATATTGGCCTGAGAGGCACTGAGGCTGCTGTGACCTCACAAGCACAGCCAGCAGCCATGAGCATGGCACTGGCAGAGGAGGCACTGAGGCTGCTGTGACGTCACAAGCACAGCCAGCAGCCATGAGCCTGATACTGGCCTGGAAGGCGCTGAGTCTGCTGTGACCTCACAAGCAGAGCCAGCAGGGGGAGCTGGACACTAAAGTATGAGGCACTGAGTCTGCTGTGACCTCACAAGCACAGCCAGTAGGGGGTGATGGACACTAACCTAGGAGGCACTGAGGCTGCTGTGACCTCACAAGCACAGCCAGCAGCCATGAGCCTGCCACTGGCAGAGGAGGCACTGAGGCTTCTGTGACCTCACAAGCACAGCCAGCAGCCATGAGACTGCCACTGGCCTCAGAGGCACTGAGGCTGCTGTGACGTCACAAGCACAACCAGCAGCCATGAGCCTGCCACTGGCCTAGGAGGCAATCAGGCTGCTGTGACGTCACAAGCACAGCCAGCAGCCATGAGCCTGATACTGGCCTGAGAGGCACTGAGTCTGCTGTGACCTCAAAAGCACAGCCAGCAGCCATGAGCATGGCACTATCCACAGAGACACTGAGTCTGCTGTGACCTCACAAGCACAGCCAGTAGGGGGCGATGGACACTAACCTAGGAGGCACTGAGTCTGCTGTGACCTCACAAGCACAGCCAGCAGCCATGAGCCTGCCACTGGCCTAGGAGGCAATCAGGCTGCTGTGACGTCACAAGCACAGCCAGCAGCCATGAGACTGCCACTGGCCTCAGAGGCACTGAGTCTGCTGTGACCTCACAATCACAGCCAGCAGCCATGAGCCTGCCACTGGCAGAGGAGGCACTGAGTCTGCTGTGACCTCACAACACAGCCAGCAGGGGGCACTGGAGATAACCTAGCAGGCACTGAGTCTGCTGTGACCTCACAAGCACAGCCAGTAGGGGGCGATGGACACTAACCTAGGAGGCACTGAGGCTGCTGTGACCTCACAAGCACAGCCAGCAGCCATGAGACTGCCACTGGCCTCAGAGGCACTGAGGCTGCTGTGACCTCACAAGCACAGCCAGCAGCCATGAGACTGCCACTGGCCTCAGAGGCACTGAGTCTGCTGTGACCTCACAAGCACAGCCAGCAGCCATGAGCCTGCCACGGGCCTAGGAGGCAGTCAGGCTGCCGTGACGTCAGAAGCACAGCCAGCAGCCAGGAGCCTGATATTGGCCTGGGAGGCACTGAGGCTGCTGTGAACTCACAAGCACAGCCAGTAGGGGGCGATGGACACTAACCTATGAGGCACTGAGTCTGCTGTGACCTCACAAGCAGAGCCAGCAGGGGACGCTGGACACTAAACTATGCGGCCCTGAGTCTGCTGTGGCCTCACAATCCCAGCCAGCAGCCATGAGCCTGCCACTGGCATAGGAGGCATTCAGGCTTGTGTGACCTCACAAGCACAGCCAGCAGCCATGACCCTGACACTGGTCTAGGAGGCATTCAGGCTGCTGTGAGTTCACAAGCACAGCCAGCAGGGGGCGCTGCACACTAAGTTTTGAGGCACTGAGTCTGCTGTGACCTCACAAGCACAGCCAGTAGGGGGTGATGGACACTAACCTAGGAGGCACTGAGGCTGCTGTGACCTCACAAGCACAGCCAGCAGCCATGAGACTGCCACTGGCAGAGGAGGCACTGAGGCTTCTCTGACCTCACAAGCACAGCCAGCAGCCATGAGACTGCCACTGGCAGAAGAGGCACTGAGGCTTCTGTGACCTCACAAGCACAGCCAGCAGCCATAAGCCTGCCACTGGCCTAGGAGGCATTCAGGCTGCTGTGATCTCAGAAGCACAGCCAGCAGCCATGAGCATGGCACTGGCAGAGGAGGCACTGAGGCTGCTGTGACGTCACAAGCACAGCCAGCAGCCATGAGCCTGATGCTGGGGTATGAGGCACTGAGGCTGCTGTGAGCTCACAAGCACAGCCAGCAGGGGGCGCTGGACACTAACTATTGAGGCACTGAGTCTGCTGTGATCTCACAAGCAGAGGCAGCAGGGGACGCTGGACACTAAACTATGAGGCACTGAGGCTGCTGTGACCTCACAAGCACAGCCAGTAGGGGGCGATGGACACTAACCTAGGAGGCACTGAGGCTGCTGTGACCTCACAAGCACAGCCAGCAGCCATGAGACTGCCACTGGCCTCAGATGCACTGAGGCTGCTGTGACGTCACAAGCATAGCCAGCAGCCAGGAGCCTGATTTTGGCCTGGGAATCACTGAGGCTGCTGTGACCTCACAAGCAGAGACACCAGGGGACGCTGGACACTAAACTATGAGGCACTGAGGCTGCTGTGACCTCACAATCACAGCCAGCAGCCATGAGCCTGCCACTGGCATAGGAGGCATTCAGGCTGCTGTGACCTCAGAAGCACAGCCAGCAGCCATGACCCTGACACTTGCCTCAGAGGCATTCAGGCTGCTGTGACCTCACAAGCACAGCCAGCAGCCATGAGCCTGATGCTGGCCTGTGAGGCACTGAGTCTGCTGTGACCTCACAAGCAGAGCCAGCAGGGGGCGCTGGACACTGAACTATGAGGCACTGAGTCTGCTGTGACCTCACAACCACAGCCAGCAGCCATGAGACTGCCACTGACCTCAGAGGCACTGAGGCTGCTGTGACGTCACAAGCATAGCCAGCAGCCAGGAGCCTGCCACTGGCATAGGAGGCATTCAGGCTGCTGTGACCTCAGAAGCACAGCCAGCAGCCATGACCCTGACACTGGTCTAGGAGGCATTCAGGCTGCTGTGACCTCACAAGCACAGCCAGCAGCCATGAGCCTGATATTGGCCTGAGAGGCACTGAGGCTGCTGTGACCTCACAAGCACAGCCAGCAGCCATGAGCATGGCACTGGCAGAGGAGGCACTGAGGCTGCTGTGACGTCACAAGCACAGCCAGCAGCCATGAGCCTGATACTGGCCTGGAAGGCGCTGAGTCTGCTGTGACCTCACAAGCAGAGCCAGCAGGGGGCGCTGGACACTAAACTATGAGGCACTGAGTCTGCTGTGACCTCACAAGCACAGCCAGTAGGGGGTGATGGACACTAACCTAGGAGGCACTGAGGCTGCTGTGACCTCACAATCACAGCCAGCAGCCATGAGCCTGCCACTGGCAGAGGAGGCACTGAGGCTGGTGTGACCTCACAAGCACAGCCAGCAGCCATGAGACTGCCACTGGCCTCAGAGGCACTGAGGCTGCTGTGACGTCACAAGCACAACCAGCAGCCATGAGCCTGCCACTGGCCTAGGAGGCAATCAGGCTGCTGTGACGTCACAAGCACAGCCAGCAGCCATGAGCCTGATACTGGCCTGAGAGGCACTGAGTCTGCTGTGACCTCACAAGCACAGCCAGCAGCCATGAGCATGGCACTATCCACAGAGACACTGAGTCTGCTGTGACCTCACAAGCACAGCCAGCAGCCATGAGACTGCCACTGGCAGAGGAGCCACTGAGGCTGCTGTGACCTCACAAGCACAGCCAGCAGGGGGCACTGGAGATAACCTAGCAGGCACTGAGTCTGCTGTGACCTCACAAGCACAGCCAGCAGCCATGACCCTGATACTGGTCTTGGAGGCATTCAGGCTGCTGTGACCTCACAAGCACAGCCAGCAGCCATGAGCATGATACTGGCTTGAGAGGCACTGAGGCTGCTGTGACCTCACAAGCACAGCCAGCAGCCATAAGCCTGCCACTGGCCTAGGAGGCATTCAGGCTGCTGTGATCTCAGAAGCACAGCCAGCAGCCATGAGCATGGCACTGGCAGAGGAGGCACTGAGGCTGCTGTGACGTCACAAGCACAGCCAGCAGCCATGAGCCTGATGCTGGGGTATGAGGCACTGAGTCTGCTGTGACCTCACAAGCACAGCCAGTAGGGGGCGATGGACACTAACCTAGGAGGCGCTGAGGCTGCTGTGACCTCACAAGCACAGCCAGCAGCCATGAGACTGCCACTGGCCTCAGAGGCACTGAGGCTGCTGTGACGTCACAAGCATAGCCAGCAGCCAGGAGCCTGATTTTGGCCTGGGAATTACTGAGGCTGCTGTGACCTCACAAGCAGAGACACCAGGGGACGCTGGACACTAAACTATGAGGCACTGAGTCTGCTGTGACCTCACAAGCACAGCCAGTAGGGGGTGATGGACATTAACCTAGGAGGCACTGAGGCTGCTGTGACGTCACAAGCACAGCCAGCAGCCATGAGACTGCCACTGACCTCAGAGGCACTGAGGCTGCTGTGACGTCACAAGCATAGCCAGCAGCCAGGAGCCTGCCACTGGCATAGGAGGCATTCAGGCTGCTGTGACCTCAGAAGCACAGCCAGCAGCCATGACCCTGACACTGGCCTCAGAGGCACTGAGGCTGCTGTGACGTCACAAGCACAGCCAGCAGCCATGAGCCTGATACTGGCCTGGAAGGCGCTGAGTCTGCTGTGACCTCACAAGCAGAGCCAGCAGGGGGAGCTGGACACTAAAGTATGAGGCACTGAGTCTGCTGTGACCTCACAAGCACAGCCAGTAGGGGGTGATGGATACTAACCAAGGAGGCACTGAGGCTGCTGTGACCTCACAATCCCAGCCAGCAGCCATGAGCCTGCCACTGGCAGAGGAGGCACTGAGGCTGGTGTGACCTCACAAGCACAGCCAGCAGCCATGAGACTGCCACTGGCCTCAGAGGCACTGAGGCTGCTGTGACCTCACAAGCACAACCAGCAGCCATGAGCCTGCCACTGGCCTAGGAGGCAATCAGGCTGCTGTGACGTCACAAGCACAGCCAGCAGCCATGAGCCTGATACTGGCCTGAGAGGCACTGAGTCTGCTGTGACCTCAAAAGCACAGCCAGCAGCCATGAGCATGGCACTATCCACAGAGACACTGAGTCTGCTGTGACCTCACAAGCACAGCCAGCAGCCATGAGCCTGACACTGGCAGAGGAGCCACTGAGGCTGCTGTGACCTCACAACACAGCCAGCAGGGGGCACTGGAGATAACCTAGCAGGCACTGAGTCTGCTGTGACCTCACAAGCACAGCCAGCAGCCATGACCCTGATACTGGTCTTGGAGGCATTCAGGCTGCTGTGACCTCACAAGCACAGCCAGCAGCCATGAGCATGATACTGGCTTGAGAGGCACTGAGGTTGCTGTGACCTCACAAGCACAGCCAGCAGCCATGAGACTGCCACTGGCAGAGGAGGCACTGAGGCTTCTGTGACCTCACAAGCACAGCCAGCAGCCATAAGCCTGCCACTGGCCTAGGAGGCAATCAGGCTGCTGTGATCTCAGAAGCACAGCCAGCAGCCATGAGCATGGCACTGGCAGAGGAGGCACTGAGGCTGCTGTGACGTCACAAGCACAGCCAGCAGCCATGAGCCTGATGCTGGGGTATGAGGCACTGAGGCTGCTGTGACCTCACAAGCAGAGCCAGCAGGGGGCGCTGGACACTAACTATTGAGGCACTGAGTCTGCTGTGATCTCACAAGCAAAGGCAGCAGGGGACGCTGGACACTAAACTATGAGGCACTGAGTCTGCTGTGACCTCACAAGCACAGCCAGTAGGGGGCGATGGACACTAACCTAGGAGGCACTGAGGCTGCTGTGACCTCACAAGCACAGCCAGCAGCCATGAGACTGCCACTGGCCTCAGAGGCACTGAGGGTGCTGTGACGTCACAAGCATAGCCAGCAGCCAGGAGCCTGATTTTGGCCTGGGAATTACTGAGGCTGCTGTGACCTCACAAGCAGAGACACCAGGGGACGCTGGACACTAAACTATGAGGCACTGAGGCTGCTGTGACCTCACAAGCACAGCCAGTAGGGGGCGATGGACATTAACCTAGGAGGCACTGAGGCTGCTGTGACCTCACAAGCACAGCCAGCAGCCATGAGACTGCCACTGACCTCAGAGGCACTGAGGCTGCTGTGACGTCACAAGCATAGCCAGCAGCCAGGAGACTGCCACTGGCATAGGAGGCATTCAGGCTGCTGTGACCTCAGAAGCACAGCCAGCAGCCATGACCCTGACACTGGTCTAGGAGGCATTCAGGCTGCTGTGACCTCACAAGCACAGCCAGCAGCCATGAGCCTGATATTGGCCTGAGAGGCGCTGAGTCTGCTGTGACCTCACAAGCACAGCCAGCAGCCATGAGCATGGCACTGGCAGAGGAGGCACTGAGGCTGCTGTGACGTCACAAGCACAGCCAGCAGCCATGAGCCTGATACTGGCCTGGAAGGCGCTGAGTCTGCTGTGACCTCACAAGCAGAGCCAGCAGGGGGCGCTGGACACTAAAGTATGAGGCACTGAGTCTGCTGTGACCTCACAAGCACAGCCAGTAGGGGGTGATGGACACTAACCTAGGAGGCACTGAGGCTGCTGTGACCTCACAAGCACAGCCAGCAGCCATGAGACTGCCACTGGCCTAGGAGGCACTGAGGCTGCTGTGACGTCACAAGCACAGCCAGCAGCCATGAGCCTGATACTGGCCTGAGAGGCACTGAGTCTGCTGTGACCTCAAAAGCACAGCCAGCAGCCATGAGCATGGCACTATCCACAGAGACACTGAGTCTGCTGTGACCTCACAAGCACAGCCAGCAGCCATGAGCCTGACACTGGCAGAGGAGCCACTGAGGCTGCTGTGACCTCACAACACAGCCAGCAGGGGGCACTGGAGATAACCTAGCAGGCACTGAGTCTGCTGTGACCTCACAAGCACAGCCAGCAGCCATGACCCTGATACTGGTCTTGGAGGCATTCAGGCTGCTGTGACGTCACAAGCACAGCCAGCAGCCATGAGCATGATACTGGCTAGAGAGGCACTGAGGCTGCTGTGACCTCACAAGCACAGCCAGCAGCCATGAGACTGCCACTGGCAGAGGAGGCACTGAGGCTTCTGTGACCTCACAACACAGCCAGCAGGGGGCACTGGAGATAACCTAGCAGGCACTGAGTCTGCTGTGACCTCACAAGCACAGCCAGCAGCCATGACCCTGATACTGGTCTTGGAGGCATTCAGGCTGCTGTGACCTCACAAGCACAGCCAGCAGCCATGAGCATGATACTGGCTTGAGAGGCACTGAGGCTGCTGTGACCTCACAAGCACAGCCAGCAGCCATAAGCCTGCCACTGGCCTGGGAGGCATTCAGGCTGCTGTGATCTCAGAAGCACAGCCAGCAGCCATGAGCATGGCACTGGCAGAGGAGGCACTGAGGCTGCTGTGACCTCACAAGCACAGCCAGCAGCCATGAGCCTGCCACTGGCCTAGGAGGCATTCAGGCTGCTGTGATCTCAGAAGCACAGCCAGCAGCCATGAGCATGGCACTGGCAGAGGAGGCACTGAGGCTGCTGTGACCTCACAAGCACAGCCAGTAGGGGGCGATGGACACTAACCTAGGAGGCACTGAGGCTGCTGTGACCTCACAAGCACAGCCAGCAGCCATGAGACTGCCACTGGCCTCAGAGGCACTGAGGCTGCTGTGACGTCACAAGCACAGCCAGCAGCCAGGAGCCTGATTTTGGCCTGGGAATCACTGAGGCTGCTGTGACCTCACAAGCAGAGACACCAGGGGACGCTGGACACTAACCTAGGAGGCACTGAGGCTGCTGTGACCTCACAATCCCAGCCAGCAGCCATGAGCCTGCCACTGGCATAGGAGGCATTCAGGCTGCTGTGACCTCAGAAGCACAGCCAGCAGCCATGACCCTGACACTGGTCTAGGAGGCATTCAGGCTGCTGTGACCTCACAAGCACAGCCAGCAGCCATGAGCCTGATGCTGGCCTGTGAGGCACGGAGTCTGCTGTGAGCTCACAAGCAGAGCCAGCAGGGGGCGCTGGACACTAAACTATGAGGCACTGAGTCTGCTGTGACCTCACAAGCACAGCCAGTAGGGGGTGATGGACATTAACCTAGTAGGCACTGAGGCTGCTGTGACTTCACAAGCACAGCCAGCAGCCATGAGACTGCCACTGACCTCAGAGGCACTGAGGCTGCTGTGACGTCACAAGCATAGCCAGCAGCCAGGAGCCTGCCACTGGCATAGGAGGCACTCAGGCTGCTGTGACCTCAGAAGCACAGCCAGCAGCCATGACCCTGACACTGGCCTCAGAGGCACTGAGGCTGCTGTGACCTCACAAGCACAGCCAGCAGCCATGAGCCTGATACTGGCCTGGAAGGCGCTGAGTCTGCTGTGAGCTCACAAGCAGAGCCAGCAGGGGGCGCTGGACACTGAACTATGAGGCACTGAGTCTGCTGTGACCTCACAAGCACAGCCAGTAGGGGGTGATGGACACTAACCTAGGAGGCACTGAGGCTGCTGTGACCTCACAAGCACAGCCAGCAGCCATGAGCCTGCCACTGGCAGAGGAGGCACTGAGGCTGGTGTGACCTCAGAAGCACAGCCAGCAGCCATGAGACTGCCACTGGCCTCAGAGGCACTGAGGCTGCTGTGACGTCACAAGCACAACCAGCAGCCATGAGCCTGCCACTGGCCTAGGAGGCAATCAGGCTGCTGTGACGTCACAAGCATAGCCAGCAGCCATGAGCCTGATACTGGCCTGAGAGGCACTGAGTCTGCTGTGACCTCAAAAGCACAGCCAGCAGCCATGAGCATGGCACTATCCACAGAGACACTGAGTCTGCTGTGACCTCATAAGCACAGCCAGCAGCCATGAGCCTGACACTGGCAGAGGAGCCCCTGAGTCTGCTGTGACCTCACAAGCACAGCCAGTAGGGGGCGATGGACACTAACCTAGGAGGCACTGAGGCTGCTGTGACCTCACAAGCACAGCCAGCAGCCATGAGACTGCCACTGGCCTCAGAGGCACTGAGGTTTCTGTGACCTCACAAGCACAGCCAGCAGCCATGAGCCTGCCACGGGCCTAGGAGGCACTCAGGCTGCCGTGACGTCAGAAGCACAGCCAGCAGCCAGGAGCCTGATATTGGCCTGGGAGGCACTGAGGCTGCTGTGAACTCACAAGCACAGCCAGTAGGGGGCGATGGACACTAACCTAGGAGCCACTGAGTCTGCTGTGACCTCACAAGCAGAGCCAGCAGGGAACGCTGGACACTAAACTATGCGGCCCTGAGTCTGCTGTGACCTCACAATCCCAGCCAGCAGCCATGAGCCTGCCACTGGCATAGGAGGCATTCAGGCTTGTGTGACCTCACAAGCACAGCCAGCAGCCATGACCCTGACACTGGTCTAGGAGGCATTCAGGCTGCTGTGAGTTCACAAGCACAGCCAGCAGGGGGCGCTGCACACTAACTTTTGAGGCACTGAGTCTGCTGTGACCTCACAAGCAGAGCCAGCAGGGGACGCTGGACACTGAACTATGAGGCACTGAGGCTGCTGTGACCTCACAATCCCAGCCAGCAGCCATGAGCCTGACACTGGCAGAGGAGGCACTGAGGCTGGTGTGACCTCACAAGCACAGCCAGCAGGGGGCGCTGCACACTAACTTTTGAGGCACTGAGTCTGCTGTGACCTCACAAGCAGAGCCAGCAGGGGACGCTGGACCCTAACTTTTGAGGCACTGAGGCTTCTGTGAGCTCACAATCATAGCCAGCAGCCATGAGCCTGCCACAGGCCTAGGAGGCATTCAGGCTGCTGTGACCTCACAAGCACAGCCAGCAGCCATGACCCTGATACTGGTCTTGGAGGCATTCAGGCTGCTGTGACCTCACAAGCACAGCCAGCAGCCATGAGCCTGCCACTGGCAGAGGAGGCACTGAGGCTTCTGTGACCTCACAAGCACAGCCAGCAGCCATGAGACTGCCACTGGCCTCAGAGGCACTGAGGCTGCTGTGACGTCACAAGCACAACCAGCAGCCATGAGCCTACCACTGGCCTAGGAGGCAATCAGGCTGCTGTGACGTCACAAGCACAGCCAGCAGCCATGAGCCTGATACTGGCCTGAGAGGCACTGAGTCTGCTGTGACCTCAAAAGCACAGCCAGCAGCCATGAGCATGGCACTATCCACAGAGACACTGAGTCTGCTGTGACCTCACAAGCACAGCCAGCAGCCATGAGCCTGACACTGGCAGAGGAGCCACTGAGGCTGCTGTGACCTCACAACACAGCCAGCAGGGGGCACTGGAGATAACCTAGCAGGCACTGAGTCTGTTGTGACCTCACAAGCACAGCCAGCAGCCATGACCCTGATACTGGTCTTGGAGGCATTCAGGCTGCTGTGACCTCACAAGCACAGCCAGCAGCCATGAGCATGATACTGGCTTGAGAGGCACTGAGGCTGCTGTGACCTCACAAGCACAGCCAGCAGCCATGAGCATGGCACTGGCAGAGGAGGCACTGAGGCTTCTGTGACCTCACAAGCACAGCCAGCAGCCATGAGCCTGATGCTGGGGTATGAGGCACTGAGTCTGCTGTGACCTCACAAGCACAGCCAGTAGGGGGCGATGGACACTAACCTAGGAGGCACTGAGGCTGCTGTGACCTCACAAGCACAGCCAGCAGCCATGAGACTGCCACTGGGCTCAGAGGCACTGAGGCTGCTGTGACGTCACAAGCAGAGACACCAGGGGACGCTGGACACTGAACTATGAGGCACTGAGGCTGCTGTGACCTCACAATCCCAGCCAGCAGCCATGAGCCTGCCACTGGCATAGGAGGCATTCAGGCTGCTGTGACCTCAGAAGCACAGCCAGCAGCCATGACCCTGACACTGGTCTAGGAGGCATTCAGGCTGCTGTGACCTCACAAGCACAGCCAGCAGCCATGAGCCTGATGCTGGCCTGTGAGGCACGGATTCTGCTGTGAGCTCACAAGCAGAGCCAGCAGGGGGCGCTGGACACTAAACTATGAGGCACTGAGTCTGCTGTGACCTCACAAGCACAGCCAGTAGGGGGTGATGGACATTAACCTAGGAGGCACTGAGGCTGCTGTGACTTCACAAGCACAGCCAGCAGCCATGAGACTGCCACTGACCTCAGAGGCACTGAGGCTGCTGTGACGTCACAAGCATAGCCAGCAGCCATGAGCCTGCCACTGGCATAGGAGGCACTCAGGCTGCTGTGACCTCACAAGCACAGCCAGCAGCCATGACCCTGACACTGGCCTCAGAGGCACTGAGGCTGCTGTGACGTCACAAGCACAGCCAGCAGCCATGAGCCTGATACTGGCCTGGAAGGCGCTGAGTCTGCTGTGACCTCACAAGCAGAGCCAGCAGGGGGAGCTGGACACTAAAGTATGAGGCACTGAGTCTGCTGTGACCTCACAAGCACAGCCAGTAGGGGGTGATGGACACTAACCTAGGAGGCACTGAGTCTGCTGTGACCTCACAAGCACAGCCAGCAGCCATGAGCCTGCCACTGGCCTCAGAGGCACTGAGGCTGCTGTGACGTCACAAGCACAGCCAGCAGCCATGAGACTGCCACTGGCCTCAGAGGCACTGAGGCTGCTGTGACGTCACAAGCACAGCCAGCAGCCATGAGCCTGCCACTGGCCTAGGAGGCAATCAGGCTGCTGTGACGTCACAAGCATAGCCAGCAGCCATGAGCCTGATACTGGCCTGAGAGGCACTGAGTCTGCTGTGACCTCAAAAGCACAGCCAGCAGCCATGAGCCTGACACTGGCAGAGGAGCCACTGAGGCTGCTGTGACCTCACAACACAGCCAGCAGGGGGCACTGGAGATAACCTAGCAGGCACTGAGTCTGCTGTGACCTCACAAGCACAGCCAGCAGCCATGACCCTGATACTGGTCTTGGAGGCATTCAGGCTGCTGTGACCTCACAAGCACAGCCAGCAGCCATGAGCATGATACTGGCTTGAGAGGCACTGAGGCTGCTGTGACCTCACAAGCACAGCCAGCAGCCATGAGCATGGCACTGGCAGAGGAGGCACTGAGGCTTCTGTGACCTCACAAGCACAGCCAGCAGCCATGAGCCTGATGCTGGGGTATGAGGCACTGAGGCTGCTGTGACCTCACAAGCACAGCCAGTAGGGGGCGATGGACACTAACCTAGGAGGCACTGAGGCTGCTGTGACCTCACAAGCACAGCCAGCAGCCATGAGACTGCCACTGGGCTCAGAGGCACTGAGGCTGCTGTGACGTCACAAGCAGAGACACCAGGGGACGCTGGACACTAAACTATGAGGCACTGAGGCTGCTGTGACCTCACAATCCCAGCCAGCAGCCATGAGCCTGCCACTGGCATAGGAGGCATTCAGGCTGCTGTGACCTCAGAAGCACAGCCAGCAGCCATGACCCTGACACTGGTCTAGGAGGCATTCAGGCTGCTGTGACCTCACAAGCACAGCCAGCAGCCATGAGCCTGATGCTGGCCTGTGAGGCACGGAGTCTGCTGTGAGCTCACAAGCAGAGCCAGCAGGGGGCGCTGGACACTAAACTATGAGGCACTGAGTCTGCTGTGACCTCACAAGCACAGCCAGTAGGGGGTGATGGACATTAACCTAGGATGCACTGAGGCTGCTGTGACTTCACAAGCACAGCCAGCAGCCATGAGACTGCCACTGACCTCAGAGGCACTGAGGCTGCTGTGACGTCACAAGCATAGCCAGCAGCCAGGAGCCTGCCACTGGCATAGGAGGCACTCAGGCTGCTGTGACCTCAGAAGCACAGCCAGCAGCCATGACCCTGACACTGGCCTCAGAGGCACTGAGTCTGCTGTGACCTCACAAGCACAGCCAGCAGCCATGAGCCTGATACTGGCCTGGAAGGCGCTGAGTCTGCTGTGACCTCACAAGCAGAGCCAGCAGGGGGAGCTGGACACTAAAGTATGAGGCACTGAGTCTGCTGTGACCTCACAAGCACAGCCAGTAGGGGATGATGGACACTAACCTAGGAGGCACTGAGTCTGCTGTGACCTCACAAGCACAGCCAGCAGCCATGAGCCTGCCACTGGCAGAGGAGGCACTGAGGCTTCTGTGACCTCACAAGCACAGCCAGCAGCCATGAGACTGCCACTGGCCTCAGAGGCACTGAGGCTGCTGTGACGTCACAAGCACAGCCAGCAGCCATGAGCCTGCCACTGGCCTAGGAGGCAATCAGGCTGCTGTGATGTCACAAGCATAGCCAGCAGCCATGAGCCTGATACTGGCCTGAGAGGCACTGAGTCTGCTGTGACCTCAAAAGCACAGCCAGCAGCCATGAGCATGGCACTATCCACAGAGACACTGAGTCTGCTGTGACCTCACAAGCACAGCCAGCAGCCATGAGCCTGACACTGGCAGAGGAGCCACTGATTCTGCTGTGACCTCACAAGCACAGCCAGCAGGGGACGCTGGACCCTAACTTTTGAGGCACTGAGTCTGCTGTGACCTCACAAGCAGAGCCAGCAGGGGACGCTGGACCCTAACTTTTGAGGCACTGAGGCTTCTGTGAGCTCACAATCATAGCCAGCAGCCATGAGCCTGCCACAGGCTAGGAGGCACTCAGGCTGCTGTGACCTCACAAGCACAGCCAGCAGCCATGAGCCTGATACTGTTCTAGGAGGCATTCAGGCTGCTGTGACCTCACAAGCACAGCCAGCAGCCATGAGCCTGATACTGGCTTGAGAGGCACTGAGTCTGCTGTGATCTCACAAGCACAGCCAGCAGGGGACGCTGGACACTAAACTATGAGGCACTGAGTCTTCTGTGACCTCACAAGCAGAGCCAGCAGGGGACGCTGGACACTAAACTATGCGGCCCTGAGTCTGCTGTGACCTCACAATCCCAGCCAGCAGCCATGAGCCTGCCACTGGCATAGGAGGCATTCAGGCTTGTGTGACCTCACAAGCACAGCCAGCAGCCATGACCCTGACACTGGTCTAGGAGCCATTCAGGCTGCTGTGAGTTCACAAGCAGAGCCAGCAGGGGACGCTGGACACTAAACTATGCGGCCCTGAGTCTGCTGTGACCTCACAATCCCAGCCAGCAGCCATGAGCCTGCCCCTGGCAGAGGAGGCACTGAGGCTGGTGTGACCTCACAAGCAGAGCCAGCAGGGGACGCTGGACCCTAACTTTTGAGGCACTGAGGCTTCTGTGAGCTCACAATCATAGCCAGAAGCCATGAGCCTGCCACAGGCCTAGGAGGCATTCAGGCTGCTGTGACCTCACAAGCACAGCCAGCAGCCATGACCCTGATACTGGTCTTGGAGGCATTCAGGCTGCTGTGACCTCACAAGCACAGCCAGCAGCCATGAGCCTGCCACTGGCAGAGGAGGCACTGAGGCTTCTGTGACCTCACAAGCACAGCCAGCAGCCATGAGCCTGCCACTGGCCTCAGAGGCACTGAGGCTGCTGTGACATCACAAGCACAACCAGCAGCCATGAGCCTGCCACTGGCCTAGGAGGCAATCAGGCTGCTGTGACGTCACAAGCACAGCCAGCAGCCATGAGCCTGATACAGGCCTGAGAGGCACTGAGTCTGCTGTGACCTCAAAAGCACAGCCAGCAGCCATGAGCATGGTACTATCCACAGAGACACTGAGTCTGCTGTGACCTCACAAGCACAGCCAGCAGCCATGAGCCTGACACTGGCAGAGGAGCCACTGAGGCTGCTGTGACCTCACAACACAGCCAGCAGGGGGCACTGGAGATAACCTAGCAGGCACTGAGTCTGCTGTGACCTCACAAGCACAGCCAGCAGCCATAACCCTGATACTGGTCTTGGAGGCATTCAGGCTGCTGTGACCTCACAAGCACAGCCAGCAGCCATGAGCATGATACTGGCTTGAGAGGCACTGAGGCTGCTGTGACCTCACAAGCACAGCCAGCAGCCATGAGATTGCCACTGGCAGAGGAGGCACTGAGGCTTCTGTGACCTCACAAGCACAGCCAGCAGCCATAAGCCTGCCACTGGCCTAGGAGGCATTCAGGCTGCTGTGATCTCAGAAGCACAGCCAGCAGCCATGAGCATGGCACTGGCAGAGGAGGAACGGAGGCTGCTGTGACGTCACAAGCACAGCCAGCAGCCATGAGCCTGATGCTGGGGTATGAGGCACTGAGGCTGCTGTGACCTCAGAAGCACAGCCAGTAGGGGGCGATGGACACTAAGCTAGGAGGCACTGAGGCTGCTGTGACCTCACAAGCACAGCCAGCAGCCATGAGACTGCCACTGGCCTCAGAGGCACTGAGGCTGCTGTGACGTCACAAGCATAGCCAGCAGCCAGGAGCCTGATTTTGGCCTGGGAATCACTGAGGCTGCTGTGACCTCACAAGCAGAGACACCAGGGGACGCTGGACACTAAACTATGAGGCACTGAGGCTGCTGTGACCTCACAATCCCAGCCAGCAGCCATGAGCCTGCCACTGGCATAGGAGGCATTCAGGCTGCTGTGACCTCAGAAGCACAGCCAGCAGCCATGAGCCTGATGCTGGCCTGTGAGGCACGGAGTCTGCTGTGAGCTCACAAGCAGAGCCAGCAGGGGGCGCTGGACACTAAACTATGAGGCACTGAGTCTGCTGTGACCTCTCAAGCACAGCCAGTAGGGGGTGATGGACATTAACCTAGGAGGCACTGAGGCTGCTGTGACTTCACAAGCACAGCCAGCAGCCATGAGACTGCCACTGACCTCAGAGGCACTGAGGCTGCTGTGACGTCACAAGCATAGCCAGCAGCCAGGAGCCTGCCACTGGCATAGGAGGCACTCAGGCTGCTGTGACCTCAGAAGCACAGCCAGCAGCCATGACCCTGACACTGGCCTCAGAGGCACTGAGGCTGCTGTGATCTCACAAGCACAGCCAGCAGGGGACGCTGGACACTAAACTATGAGGCACTGAGTCTGCTGTGACCTCACAAGCACAGCCAGCAGGGGACGCTGGACACTAAACTATGAGGCACTGAGTCTGCTGTGACCTCACAAGCACAGCCAGCAGGGGACGCTGGACACTAAACTATGCGGCCCTGACTCTGCTGTGACCTCACAATCCCAGCCAGCAGCCATGAGCCTGCCACTGGCATAGGAGGCATTCAGGCTTGTGTGACCTCACAAGCACAGCCAGCAGCCATGACCCTGACACTGGTCTAGGAGCCATTCAGGTTGCTGTGAGTTCACAAGCAGAGCCAGCAGGGGACGCTGGACACTAAACTATGCGGCCCTGAGTCTGCTGTGACCTCACAATCCCAGCCAGGAGCCATGAGCCTGCCAGTGGCAGAGGAGGCACTGAGGCTGCTGTGACCTCACAAGCACAGCCAGCAGCCATGAGCCTGCCACTGGCCTCAGAGGCACTGAGGCTGCTGTGACGTCACAAGCATAGCCAGCAGCCAGGAGCCTGATTTTGGCCTGGGAATTACTGAGGCTGCTGTGACCTCACAAGCAGAGACACCAGGGGACGCTGGACACTAAACTATGAGGCACTGAGGCTGCTGTGACCTCATAATCCCAGCCAGCAGCCATGAGCCTGCCACTGGCATAGGAGGCATTCAGGCTGCTGTGACCTCAGAAGCACAGCCAGCAGCCATGACCCTGACACTGGTCTAGGAGGCATTCAGACTGCTGTGACCTCACAAGCACAGCCAGCAGCCATGAGCCTGATACTGGCCTGAGAGGCACTGAGTCTGCTGTGACCTCACAAGCAGAGCCAGCAGGGGGCGCTGGACACTAACTATTGAGGCACTGAGTCTGCTGTGATCTCACAAGCAGAGGCAGCAGGGGATGCTGGACAGTAAACTATGAGGCACTGAGTCTGCTGTGACCTGACAATCACAGCCAGCAGCCATGAGCCTGCCACTGGCCTCAGAGGCACTGAGGCTTCTGTGACCTCACAAGCACAGCCAGCAGCCATGAGACTGCCACTGGCCTCAGAGGCACTGAGGCTGCTGTGACGTCATAAGCACAGCCAGCAGCCATGAGCCTGCCACTGGCCTAGGAGGCATTCAGGCTGCTGTGACCTCAGAAGCACAGCCAGCAGCCATGAGCATGGCACTGGGAGAGGAGGCACTGAGGCTGCTGTGACGTCACAAGCACAGCCAGCAGCCATGAGCCTGATGCTGGCCTGGGAGGCACTGAGGCTGCTGTGAGCTCACAAGCAGAGCCAGCAGGGGGCGCTGGACACTAAACTATGAGGCACTGAGTCTGCTGTGACCTCACAAGCACAGCCAGTAGGGGGTGATGGACATTAACCTAGGAGGCACTGAGGCTGCTGTGACCTCACAAGCACAGCCAGCAGCCAGGAGCCTGCCACTGGCATAGGAGGCATTCAGGCTGCTGTGACCTCAGAAGCACAGCCAGCAGCCATGACCCTGACACTGGTCTAGGAGGCATTCAGGCTGCTGTGACCTCACAAGCACAGCCAGCAGCCATGAGCCTGATATTGGCCTGAGAGGCACTGAGGCTGCTGTGACCTCACAAGCACAGCCAGCAGCCATGAGCATGGCACTGGCAGAGGAGGCACTGAGGCTGCTGTGACCTCACAAGCACAGCCAGCAGCCATGAGCCTGATACTGGCCTGGAAGGCGCTGAGTCTGCTGTGACCTCACAAGCAGAGCCAGCAGGGGACACTGGACACTAAACTATGAGGCACTGAGTCTGCTGTGACCTCACAAGCACAGCCAGTAGGGGGCGATGGACACTAACCTAGGAGGCACTGAGGCTGCTGTGACCTCACAAGCACAGCCAGCAGCCATGAGCCTGCCACTGGCAGAGGAGGCACTGAGGCTTCTGTGACCTCAGAAGCACAGCCAGCAGCCATGAGACTGCCACTGGCCTAGGAGGCATTCAGGCTGCTGTGACCTCACAAGCACAGCCAGCAGCCATGAGCCTGATACTGGCCTGAGAGGCACTGAGTCTGCTGTGACCTCACAAGCACAGCCAGCAACCATGAGCCTGACACTGGCAGAGGAGCCACTGAGGCTGCTGTGACCTCACAACACAGCCAGCAGCGGGCACTGGAGATAACCTAGCAGGCACTGAGTCTGCTGTGACCTCACAAGCACAGCCAGTAGGGGGCGATGGACACTAACCTAGGAGGCACTGAGGCTGCTGTGACCTCACAAGCACAGCCAGCAGCCATGAGACTGCCACTGGCAGAGGAGGCACTGAGGCTTCTGTGACCTCACAAGCACAGCCAGCAGCCATGAGACTGCCACTGGCCTCAGAGGCACTGAGGCTGCTGTGACCTCAAAAGCACAGCCAGCAGCCATGAGCCTGATATTGGCCTGGGAGGCACTGAGGCTGCTGTGAACTCACAAGCACAGCCAGTAGGGGGCGATGGACACTAACCTAGGAGCCACTGAGTCTGCTGTGACCTCACAAGCAGAGCCAGCAGGGGACGCTGGACACTAAACTATGCGGCCCTGAGTCTGCTGTGACCTCACAATCCCAGCCAGCAGCCATGAGCCTGCCACTGGCATAGGAGGCATTCAGGCTTGTGTGACCTCACAAGCACAGCCAGCAGCCATGACCCTGACCCTGGTCTAGGAGGCATTCAGGCTGCTGTGAGTTCACAAGCACAGCCAGCAGGGGGCGCTGCACACTAACTTTTGAGGCACTGAGTCTGCTGTGACCTCACAAGCAGAGCCAGCAGGGGACGCTGGACACTGAACTATGAGGCACTGAGGCTGCTGTGACCTCACAAGCACAGACAGCAGCCATGAGCCTGCCACTGGCAGAGGAGGCACTGAGGCTGGTGTGACCTCAAAAGCACAGCAGCAGGGGGCGCTGCACACTAACTTTTGAGGCACTGAGTCTGCTGTGACCTCACAAGCAGAGCCAGCAGGGGACGCTGGACCCTAACTTTTGAGGCACTGAGGCTTCTGTGAGCTCACAATCATAGCCAGCAACCATGAGCCTGCCACAGGCCTAGGAGGTATTCAGGCTGCTGTGACCTCACAAGCACAGCCAGCAGCCATGACCCTGATACTGGTCTTGGAGGCATTCAGGCTGCTGTGACCTCACAAGCACAGCCAGCAGCCATGCGCATGATACTGGCCTGAGAGGCACTGAGGCTGCTGTGACCTCACAAGCACAGCCAGCAGCCATGAGCCTGCCACTGGCAGAGGAGGCACTGAGGCTTCTGTGACCTCACAAGGACAGCCAGCAGCCATATGCCTGCCACTGGCCTAGGAGGCACTGAGGCTGCTGTGACCTCAGAAGCACAGCCAGCAGCCATGAGCTTGACACTGGCAGAGGAGGCACTGAGGCTGCTGTGACGTCACAAGCACAGCCAGCAGGGGGCGCTGGACACTAACTATTGAGGCACTGAGTCTGCTGTGACCTCACAAGCAGAGGCAGCAGGGGACACTGGACACTAACTTAGGAGGCACTGAGGCTGCTGTGACCTCACAAGCACAGCCAGCAGCCATGAGACTGCCACTGGCCTCAGAGGCACTGAGGCTGCTGTGACGTCACAAGCATAGCCAGCAGCCAGGAGCCTGATTTTGGCCTGGGAATCACTGAGGCTGCTGTGACCTCACAAGCAGAGACACCAGGGGACGCTGGACACTAAACTATGAGGCACTGAGGCTGCTGTGACCTCACAATCCCAGCCAGCAGCCATGAGCCTGCCACTGGCATAGGAGGCATTCAGGCTGCTGTGACCTCAGAAGCACAGCCAGCAGCCATGACCCTGACACTGGTCTAGGAGGCATTCAGACTGCTGTGACCTCACAAGCACAGCCAGCAGCCATGAGCCTGATACTGGCCTGAGAGGCATTCAGGCTGCTGTGACCTCAGAAGCACAGCCAGCAGCCATGAGCATGGCACTGGCAGAGGAGGCACTGAGGCTGCTGTGACGTCACAAGCACAGCCAGCAGCCATGAGCCTGATGCTGGGGTATGAGGCACTGAGGCTGCTGTGACCTCACAAGCACAGCCAGTAGGGGGCGAAGGACACTAACCGAGGAGGCACTGAGGCTGCTGTGACTTCACAAGCACAGCCACAGCCATGAGACTGCCACTGGCCTCAGAGGCACTGAGGCTGCTGTGACGTCACAAGCATAGCCAGCAGCCAGGAGCCTGATTTTGGCCTGGGAATCACTGAGGCTGCTGTGACCTCACAAGCAGAGACACCAGGGGACGCTGGACACTAAACTATGAGGCACTGAGGCTGCTGTGACCTCACAATCCCAGCCAGCAGCCATGAGCCTGCCACTGGCATAGGAGGCATTCAGGCTGCTGTGACCTCAGAAGCACAGCCAGCAGCCATGACCCTGACACTGGTCTAGGAGGCATTCAGGCTGCTGTGACCTCACAAGCACAGCCAGCAGCCATGAGCCTGATGCTGGCCTGTGAGGCACGGATTCTGCTGTGAGCTCACAAGCAGAGCCAGCAGGGGGCGCTGGACACTAAACTATGAGGCACTGAGTCTGCTGTGACCTCACAAGCACAGCCAGTAGGGGGTGATGGACATTAACCTAGGAGGCACTGAGGCTGCTGTGACTTCACAAGCACAGCCAGCAGCCATGAGACTGCCACTGACCTCAGAGGCACTGAGGCTGCTGTGACGTCACAAGCATAGCCAGCAGCCAGGAGCCTGCCACTGGCATAGGAGGCACTCAGGCTGCTGTGACCTCAGAAGCACAGCCAGCAGCCATGACCCTGACACTGGTCTAGGAGGCATTCAGACTGCTGTGACCTCACAAGCACAGCCAGCAGCCATGAGCCTGATACTGGCCTGAGAGGCACTGAGTCTGCTGTGACCTCACAAGCAGAGCCAGCAGGGGGCGCTGGACACTAACTATTGAGGCACTGAGTCTGCTGTGACCTCACAAGCACAGCCAGCAGCCATGAGACTGCCACTGGCCTAGGAGGCATTCAGGCTGCTGTGACCTCAGAAGCACAGCCAGCAGCCATGAGCCTGATACTGGCCTGGAAGGCGCTGAGTCTGCTGTGACCTCACAAGCAGAGCCAGCAGGGGGAGCTGGACACTAAAGTATGAGGCACTGAGTCTGCTGTGACCTCACAAGCACAGCCAGTAGGGGGTGATGGACACTAACCTAGGAGGCACTGAGTCTGCTGTGACGTCACAAGCACAGCCAGCAGCCATGAGCCTGCCACTGGCAGAGGAGGCACTGAGGCTTCTGTGACCTCACAAGCACAGCCAGCAGCCATGAGACTGCCACTGGCCTCAGAGGCACTGAGGCTGCTGTGACGTCACAAGCACAACCAGCAGCCATGAGCCTGCCACTGGCCTAGGAGGCAATCAGGCTGCTGTGACGTCACAAGCATAGCCAGCAGCCATGAGCCTGATACTGGCCTGAGAGGCACTGAGTCTGCTGTGACCTCAAAAGCACAGCCAGCAGCCATGAGCATGGCACTATCCACAGAGACACTGAGTCTGCTGTGACCTCACAAGCACAGCCAGCAGCCATGAGCCTGACACTGGCAGAGGAGCCACTGAGTCTGCTGTGACCTCACAAGCACAGCCAGTAGGGGGCGATGGACACTAACCTAGGAGGCACTGAGGCTGCTGTGACCTCACAAGCACAGCCAGCAGCCATGAGCCTGCCACTGGCAGAGGAGGCAGTGAGGCTTCTGTGACCTCACAAGCACAGCCAGCAGCCATGAGACTGCCACTGGCCTCAGAGGCACTGAGGCTGCTATGACGTCACAAGCACAGCCAGCAGCCATGAGCCTGCCACTGGCCTAGGAGGCATTCAGGCTGCTGTGACCTCAGAAGCACAGCCAGCAGCCATGAGCATGGCACTGGCAGAGGAGGCACTGAGGCTGCTGTGACGTCACAAGCACAGCCAGCAGCCATGAGCCTGATTTTGGCCTGGGAATCACTGAGGCTGCTGTGACCTCACAAGCATAGCCAGCAGGGGGCGCTGGACACTAACCTATGAGGCACTGAGTCTGCTGTGACCTCACAAGCAGAGCCAGCAGGGGACGCTGGACACTAAACTATGAGGCACTGAGGCTGCTGTGACGTCACAAGCACAGCCAGCAGCCATGAGCCTGCCACTGGCCTACGAGGCACTGAGGCTGCTGTGACCTCACAAGCACAGCCAGCAGCCATGAGCCTGATACTGGCCTAGGAGGCACTGAGGCTGCTGTGACCTCACAAGCACAGCCAGCAGCCATGAGCATGGCACTGGCAGAGGAGGCACTGAGGCTGCTGTGACATCACAAGCAGAGCCAGCAGCCATGAGCCTGATATTGGCCTATGAGGCACTGAGTCTGCTGTGACCTCACAAGCAGAGCCAGCAGGGGACGCTGGACACTAAACTAGGAGGCACTGAGTCTGCTGTGACCTCACAAGCACAGCCAGCAGGGGACGCTGGACACTAAACTATGAGGCACTGAGTCTGCTGTGACCTCACAAGCACAGCCAGCAGCCATGACCCTGATATTGGCCTGGGACGCACTGAGTCTGCTGTGACATCACAAGCACAGCCAGCAGCCATGAGCCTGATGTTGGCCTGGGAGGCACTGAGGCTGGTTTGACCTCACAAGCACAGCCAGTAGGGGGCGATGGACACTAACCTATGAGGCACTGAGTCTGCTGTGACCTCACAAGCAGAGCCAGCAGGGGACGCTGGACACTAAACTATGCGGCACTGAGTCTGCTGTGACCTCACAATCCCAGCCAGCAGCCATGAGCCTGCCACTGTCCTAGGAGGCATTCAGGCTTGTGTGACCTCACAAGCACAGCCAGCAGCCATGACCCTGACACTGGTCTAGGAGGCATTCAGGCTGCTGTGACCTCACAAGCAGAGCCAGCAGGGGGCGCTGCATACTAACTTTTGAGGCACTGAGTCTGCTGTGACCTCACAAGCAGAGCCAGCAGGGGATGCTGGACACTAAACTATGAGGCACTGAGGCTGCTGTGAGCTCACAAGCACAGCCAGCAGCCATGAGCCTGCCACAGGCCTAGGAGGCATTCAGGCTGCTGTGACCTCACAAGCACAGCCAGCAGCCATGACCCTGGTACTGGTCTTGGAGGCATTCAGGCTGCTGTGACCTCACAAGCACAGCCAGCAGCCATGAGCATGATACTGGCCTGAGAGGCACTGAGGCTGCTGTGACGTCACAAGCACAGCCAGGAGCCATGAGCCAGATGCTGGGGTGTGGGGCACTGAGTCTGCTGTGACCTCACAAGCAGAGCCAGCAGGGGGCGCTGGACACTAACTATTGAGGCACTGAGTCTGCTGTGATCTCACAAGCAGAGGCAGCAGGGGACGCTGGACACTAAACTATGAGGCACTGAGTCTGCTGTGACCTCACAAGCACAGCCAGTAGGGGGCGATGGACACTAACCTAGGAGGCACTGAGGCTGCTGTGACCTCACAAGCACAGCCACAGCCATGAGACTGCCACTGGCCTCAGAGGCACTGAGGCTGCTGTGACGTCACAAGCATAGCCAGCAGCCAGGAGCCTGATTTTGGCCTGGGAATCACTGAGGCTGCTGTGACCTGACAAGCAGAGACACCAGGGGACGCTGGACACTAAACTATGAGGCACTGAGGCTGCTGTGACCTCACAAGCACAGCCAGCAGCCATGAGCCTGCCACTGGCATAGGAGGCATTCAGGCTGCTGTGACCTCACAAGCACAGCCAGCAGCCATGAGACTGACACTGGTCTAGGAGGCACTGAGGCTGCTGTGACCTCACAAGCACAGCCAGCAGCCATGAGCCTGATATTGGCCTGAGAGGCACTGAGTCTGCTGTGACCTCACAAGCACAGCCAGTAGGGGGCGATGAACACTAACCTAGGAGGCACTGAGGCTGCTGTGACCTCACAATCACAGCCAGCAGCCATGAGCCTGCCACTGGCAGAGGAGGCACTGAGGCTTCTGTGACCTCACAAGCACAGCCAGCAGCCATGAGACTGCCACTGGCCTCAGAGGCACTGAGGCTGCTATGACGTCACAAGCACAGCCAGCAGCCATGAGCCTGCCACTGGCCTAGGAGGCATTCAGGCTGCTGTGACCTCAGAAGCACAGCCAGCAGCCATGAGCATGGCACTGGCAGAGGAGGCACTGAGGCTGCTGTGACGTCACAAGCACAGCCAGCAGCCATGAGCCTGATTTTGGCCTGGGAATCACTGAGGCTGCTGTGACCTCACAAGCATAGCCAGCAGGGGGCGCTGGACACTAACCTATGAGGCACTGAGTCTGCTGTGACCTCACAAGCAGAGCCAGCAGGGGACGCTGGACACTAAACTATGAGGCACTGAGGCTGCTGTGACGTCACAAGCACAGCCAGCAGCCATGAGCCTGCCACTGGCCTACGAGGCACTGAGGCTGCTGTGACCTCACAAGCACAGCCAGCAGCCATGAGCCTGATACTGGCCTAGGAGGCACTGAGGCTGCTGTGACCTCACAAGCACAGCCAGCAGCCATGAGCATGGCACTGGCAGAGGAGGCACTGAGGCTGCTGTGACATCACAAGCAGAGCCAGCAGCCATGAGCCTGATATTGGCCTATGAGGCACTGAGTCTGCTGTGACCTCACAAGCACAGCCAGCAGGGGACGCTGGACACTAAACTAGGAGGCGCTGAGTCTGCTGTGACCTCACAAGCACAGCCAGCAGCCATGACCCTGATATTGGCCTGGGACGCACTGAGTCTGCTGTGACGTCACAAGCACAGCCAGCAGCCATGAGCCTGATGTTGGCCTGGGAGGCACTGAGGCTGGTTTGACCTCACAAGCACAGCCAGTAGAGGGCGATGGACACTAACCTATGAGGCACTGAGTCTGCTGTGACCTCACAAGCAGAGCCAGCAGGGGATGCTGGACACTAAACTATGAGGCACTGAGGCTGCTGTGAGCTCACAAGCACAGCCAGCAGCCATGAGCCTGCCACAGGCCTAGGAGGCATTCAGGCTTGTGTGACCTCACAAGCACAGCCAGCAGCCATGACCCTGGTACTGGTCTTGGAGGCATTCAGGCTGCTGTGACCTCACAAGCACAGCCAGCAGCCATGAGCATGATACTGGCCTGAGAGGCACTGAGGCTGCTGTGACGTCACAAGCACAGCCAGGAGCCATGAGCCAGATGCTGGGGTGTGGGGCACTGAGTCTGCTGTGACCTCACAAGCAGAGCCAGCAGGGGGCGCTGGACACTAACTATTGAGGCACTGAGTCTGCTGTGATCTCACAAGCAGAGGCAGCAGGGGACGCTGGACACTAAACTATGAGGCACTGAGTCTGCTGTGACCTCACAAGCACAGCCAGTAGGGGGCGATGGACACTAACCTAGGAGGCACTGAGGCTGCTGTGACATGACAAGCACAGCCACAGCCATGAGACTGCCACTGGCCTCAGAGGCACTGAGGCTGCTGTGACCTCACAAGCATAGCCAGCAGCCAGGAGCCTGATTTTGGCCTGGGAATCACTGAGGCTGCTGTGACCTGACAAGCAGAGACACCAGGGGACGCTGGACACTAAACTATGAGGCACTGAGGCTGCTGTGACCTCACAAGCACAGCCAGCAGCCATGAGCCTGTCACTGGCATAGGAGGCATTCACGCTGCTGTGACCTCAGAAGCACAGCCAGCAGCCATGAGACTGACACTGGTCTAGGAGGCATTCAGGCTGCTGTGACCTCACAAGCACAGCCAGCAGCCATGAGCCTGATATTGGCCTGAGAGGCACTGAGTCTGCTGTGACCTCACAAGCACAGCCAGCAGGGGACGCTGGACACTAAACTAGGAGGCACTGAGTCTGCTGTGACCTCACAAGCACAGCCAGCAGGGGACGCTGGACACTAAACTATGAGGCACTGAGTCTGCTGTGACCTCACAAGCACAGCCAGCAGCCATGACCCTGATATTGGCCTGGGACG
Source organism: Dromaius novaehollandiae (assembly GCF_036370855.1). NCBI lineage: Eukaryota > Metazoa > Chordata > Aves > Casuariiformes > Dromaiidae > Dromaius > Dromaius novaehollandiae. The sequence goes on along the minus strand of NC_088122.1, from coordinate 8,654,630 downwards.
CACTGAGTCTGCTGTGACGTCACAAGCACAGCCAGCAGCCATGAGCCTGATGTTGGCCTGGGAGGCACTGAGGCTGGTTTGACCTCACAAGCACAGCCAGTAGGGGGCGATGGACACTAACCTATGAGGCACTGAGTCTGCTGTGACCTCACAAGCAGAGCCAGCAGGGGACGCTGGACACTAAACTATGCGGCACTGAGTCTGCTGTGACCTCACAATCCCAGCCAGCAGCCATGAGCCTGCCACTGTCCTAGGAGGCATTCAGGCTTGTGTGACCTCACAAGCACAGCCAGCAGCCATGACCCTGACACTGGTCTAGGAGGCATTCAGGCTGCTGTGACCTCACAAGCAGAGCCAGCAGGGGGCGCTGCATACTAACTTTTGAGGCACTGAGTCTGCTGTGACCTCACAAGCAGAGCCAGCAGGGGATGCTGGACACTAAACTATGAGGCACTGAGGCTGCTGTGAGCTCACAAGCACAGCCAGCAGCCATGAGCCTGCCACAGGCCTAGGAGGCATTCAGGCTGCTGTGACCTCACAAGCACAGCCAGCAGCCATGACCCTGGTACTGGTCTTGGAGGCATTCAGGCTGCTGTGACCTCACAAGCACAGCCAGCAGCCATGACCCTGGTACTGGTCTTGGAGGCATTCAGGCTGCTGTGACGTCACAAGCACAGCCAGCAGCCATGAGCCAGATGCTGGGGTGTGGGGCACTGAGTCTGCTGTGACCTCACAAGCAGAGCCAGCAGGGGGCGCTGGACACTAACTATTGAGGCACTGAGTCTGCTGTGATCTCACAAGCAGAGGCAGCAGGGGACGCTGGACACTAAACTATGAGGCACTGAGTCTGCTGTGACCTCACAAGCACAGCCAGTAGGGGGCGATGGACACTAACCTAGGAGGCACTGAGGCTGCTGTGACATCACAAGCACAGCCACAGCCATGAGACTGCCACTGGCCTCAGAGGCACTGAGGCTGCTGTGACCTCACAAGCATAGCCAGCAGCCAGGAGCCTGATTTTGGCCTGGGAATCACTGAGGCTGCTGTGACCTGACAAGCAGGGACACCAGGGGACGCTGGACACTAAACTATGAGGCACTGAGGCTGCTGTGACCTCACAAGCACAGCCAGCAGCCATGAGCCTGTCACTGGCATAGGAGGCATTCAGGCTGCTGTGACCTCAGAAGCACAGCCAGCAGCCATGAGACTGACACTGGTCTAGGAGGCATTCAGGCTGCTGTGACCTCACAAGCACAGCCAGCAGCCATGAGCCTGATATTGGCCTGAGAGGCACTGAGTCTGCTGTGACCTCACAAGCACAGCCAGTAGGGGGCGATGGACACTAACCTAGGAGGCACTGAGGCTGCTGTGACCTCACAATCACAGCCAGCAGCCATGAGCCTGCCACTGGCAGAGGAGGCACTGAGGCTTCTGTGACCTCACAAGCACAGCCAGCAGCCATGAGACTGCCACTGGCCTCAGAGGCACTGAGGCTGCTATGACGTCACAAGCACAGCCAGCAGCCATGAGCCTGCCACTGGCCTAGGAGGCATTCAGGCTGCTGTGACCTCAGAAGCACAGCCAGCAGCCATGAGCATGGCACTGGCAGAGGAGGCACTGAGGCTGCTGTGACGTCACAAGCACAGCCAGCAGCCATGAGCCTGATTTTGGCCTGGGAATCACTGAGGCTGCTGTGACCTCACAAGCATAGCCAGCAGGGGGCGCTGGACACTAACCTATGAGGCACTGAGTCTGCTGTGACCTCACAAGCAGAGCCAGCAGGGGACGCTGGACACTAAACTATGAGGCACTGAGGCTGCTGTGACGTCACAAGCACAGCCAGCAGCCATGAGCCTGCCACTGGCCTACGAGGCACTGAGGCTGCTGTGACCTCACAAGCACAGCCAGCAGCCATGAGCCTGATACTGGCCTAGGAGGCACTGAGGCTGCTGTGACCTCACAAGCACAGCCAGCAGCCATGAGCATGGCACTGGCAGAGGAGGCACTGAGGCTGCTGTGACATCACAAGCAGAGCCAGCAGCCATGAGCCTGATATTGGCCTATGAGGCACTGAGTCTGCTGTGACCTCACAAGCACAGCCAGCAGGGGACGCTGGACACTAAACTAGGAGGCACTGAGTCTGCTGTGACCTCACAAGCACAGCCAGCAGGGGACGCTGGACACTAAACTATGAGGCACTGAGTCTGCTGTGACCTCACAAGCACAGCCAGCAGCCATGACCCTGATATTGGCCTGGGACGCACTGAGTCTGCTGTGACGTCACAAGCACAGCCAGCAGCCATGAGCCTGATGTTGGCCTGGGAGGCACTGAGGCTGCTGTGAACTCACAAGCACAGCCAGTAGGGGGCGATGGACACTAACCTATGAGGCACTGAGTCTGCTGTGACCTCACAAGCAGAGCCAGCAGGGGACGCTGGACACTAAACTATGCGGCACTGAGTCTGCTGTAACCTCACAATCCCAGCCAGCAGCCATGAACCTGCCACTGTCCTAGGAGGCATTCAGGCTTGTGTGACCTCACAAGCACAGCCAGCAGCCATGACCCTGACACTGGTCTAGGAGGCATTCAGGCTGCTGTGACCTCACAAGCAGAGCCAGCAGGGGGCGCTGCATACTAACTTTTGAGGCACTGAGTCTGCTGTGACCTCACAAGCAGAGCCAGCAGGGGATGCTGGACACTAAACTATGAGGCACTGAGGCTGCTGTGAGCTCACAAGCACAGCCAGCAGCCATGAGCCTGCCACAGGCCTAGGAGGCATTCAGGCTGCTGTGACCTCACAAGCACAGCCAGCAGCCATGAGACTGACACTGGTCTTGGAGGCATTCAGGCTGCTGTGACCTCACAAGCACAGCCAGCAGCCATGAGCATGATACTGGCCTGAGAGGCACTGAGGCTGCTGTGACGTCACAAGCACAGCCAGCAGCCATGAGCCTGATGCTGGGGTGTGAGGCACTGAGGCTGCTGTGACCTCACAAGCACAGCCAGCAGGGGGCGCTGGACACTAACTATTGAGGCACTGAGTCTGCTGTGATCTCACAAGCAGAGGCAGCAGGGGACGCTGGACACTAAACTATGAGGCACTGAGTCTGCTGTGACCTCACAAGCACAGCCAGTAGGGGGCGATGGACACTAACCTAGGAGGCACTGAGGCTGCTGTGACCTCACAAGCACAGCGAGCAGCCATGAGACTGCCACTGGCCTCAGAGGCACTGAGGCTGCTGTGACGTCACAAGCACAGCCAGCAGCCATGAGCCTGATGCTGGGGTGTGGGGCACTGAGGCTGCTGTGACCTCACAAGCACAGCCAGCAGGGGGCGCTGGACACTAAAGTATGAGGCACTGAGTCTGCTGTGACCTCACAAGCAGAGCCAGCAGGGGGAGCTGGACACTAACTATTGAGGCACAGAGTCTGCTGTGACCTCACAAGCAGAGCCAGCAGGGGATGCTGGACACTAAACTATGAGGCACTGAGGCTGCTGTGACGTCACAAGCACAGCCAGCAGCCATGACCCTGGTACTGGTCTTGGAGGCATTCAGGCTGCTGTGACCTCACAAGCACAGCCAGCAGCCATGAGCATGATACTGGCCTGAGAGGCACTGAGGGTACTGTAACGTCACAAGCACAGGCAGGAGCCATGAGCCAGATGCTGGGGTGTGGGGCACTGAGTCTGCTGTGACCTCACAAGCAGAGCCAGCAGGGGACGCTGGACACTAACTATTGAGGCACTGAGTCTGCTGTGATCTCACAAGCAGAGGCAGCAGGGGGCGATGGACACTAACCGAGGAGGCACTGAGGCTGCTGTGACATCACAAGCACAGCAACAGCCATGAGACTGCCACTGGCCTCAGAGGCACTGAGGCTGCTGTGACGTCACAAGCATAGCCAGCAGCCAGGAGCCTGATTTTGGCCTGGGAATCACTGAGGCTGCTGTGACCTGACAAGCAGAGACACCAGGGGACGCTGGACACTAAACTATGAGGCACTGAGGCTGCTGTGACCTCACAAGCACAGCCAGCAGCCATGAGACTGCCACTGGCCTCAGAGGCACTGAGGCTGCTGTGACCTCACAAGCACAGCCAGCAGCCAGGAGCCTGATTTTGGCCTGGGAATCACTGAGGCTGCTGTGACCTGACAAGCAGAGACACCAGGGGACGCTGGACACTAAACTATGAGGCACTGAGTCTGCTGTGACCTCAGAAGCACAGCCAGCAGCCATGAGCCTGCCACTGGCATAGGAGGCATTCAGGCTGCTGTGACCTCACAAGCACAGCCAGCAGCCATGACCCTGACACTGGTCTAGGAGGCATTCAGGCTGCTGTGACCTCACAAGCACAGCCAGCAGCCATGAGCCTGATATTGGCCTGAGAGGCACTGAGTCTGCTGTGACCTCACAAGCACAGCCAGTAGGGGGCGATGGACACTAACCTAGGAGGCACTGAGGCTGCTGTGACCTCACAATCACAGCCAGCAGCCATGAGCCTGCCACTGGCAGAGGAGGCACTGAGGCTTCTGTGACCTCACAAGCACAGCCAGCAGCCATGAGACTGCCACTGGCCTCAGAGGCACTGAGGCTGCTATGACGTCACAAGCACAGCCAGCAGCCATGAGCCTGCCACTGGCCTAGGAGGCATTCAGGCTGCTGTGACCTCAGAAGCACAGCCAGCAGCCATGAGCCTGATTTTGGCCTGGGAATCACTGAGGCTGCTGTGACCTCACAAGCATAGCCAGCAGGGGGCGCTGGACACTAACCTATGAGGCACTGAGTCTGCTGTGACCTCACAAGCAGAGCCAGCAGGGGACGCTGGACACTAAACTATGAGGCACTGAGGCTGCTGTGACGTCACAAGCACAGCCAGCAGCCATGAGCCTGCCACTGGCCTACGAGGCACTGAGGCTGCTGTGACCTCACAAGCACAGCCAGCAGGGGACGCTGGACACTAAACTATGAGGCACTGAGTCTGCTGTGACCTCACAAGCACAGCCAGCAGCCATGACCCTGATATTGGCCTGGGACGCACTGAGTCTGCTGTGACGTCACAAGCACAGCCAGCAGCCATGAGCCTGATGTTGGCCTGGGAGGCACTGAGGCTGGTTTGACCTCACAAGCACAGCCAGTAGGGGGCGATGGACACTAACCTATGAGGCACTGAGTCTGCTGTGACCTCACAAGCAGAGCCAGCAGGGGACGCTGGACACTAAACTATGCGGCACTGAGTCTGCTGTGACCTCACAATCCCAGCCAGCAGCCATGAGCCTGCCACTGTCCTAGGAGGCATTCAGGCTTGTGTGACCTCACAAGCACAGCCAGCAGCCATGACCCTGACACTGGTCTAGGAGGCATTCAGGCTGCTGTGACCTCACAAGCAGAGCCAGCAGGGGGCGCTGCATACTAACTTTTGAGGCACTGAGTCTGCTGTGACCTCACAAGCAGAGCCAGCAGGGATGCTGGACACTAAACTATGAGGCACTGAGGCTGCTGTGAGCTCACAAGCACAGCCAGCAGCCATGAGCCTGCCACAGGCCTAGGAGGCATTCAGGCTGCTGTGACCTCACAAGCACAGCCAGCAGCCATGACCCTGGTACTGGTCTTGGAGGCATTCAGGCTGCTGTGACCTCACAAGCACAGCCAGCAGCCATGACCCTGGTACTGGTCTTGGAGGCATTCAGGCTGCTGTGACCTCACAAGCACAGCCAGCAGCCATGAGCATGATACTGGCCTGAGAGGCACTGAGGCTGCTGTGACGTCACAAGCACAGCCAGGAGCCATGAGCCAGATGCTGGGGTGTGGGGCACTGAGTCTGCTGTGACCTCACAAGCAGAGCCAGCAGGGGGCGCTGGACACTAACTATTGAGGCACTGAGTCTGCTGTGATCTCACAAGCAGAGGCAGCAGGGGACGCTGGACACTAAACTATGAGGCACTGAGTCTGCTGTGACCTCACAAGCACAGCCAGTAGGGGGCGATGGACACTAACCTAGGAGGCACTGAGGCTGCTTTGACATCACAAGCACAGCCACAGCCATGAGACTGCCACTGGCCTCAGAGGCACTGAGGGTGCTGTGACGTCACAAGCATAGCCAGCAGCCAGGAGCCTGATTTTGGCCTGGGAATCACTGAGGCTGCTGTGACCTGACAAGCAGAGACACCAGGGGACGCTGGACACTAAACTATGAGGCACTGAGGCTGCTGTGACCTCACAAGCACAGCCAGCAGCCATGAGCCTGCCACTGGCATAGGAGGCATTCAGGCTGCTGTGACCTCACAAGCACAGCCAGCAGCCATGAGACTGACACTGGTCTAGGAGGCACTGAGGCTGCTGTGACCTCACAAGCACAGCCAGCAGCCATGAGCCTGATATTGGCCTGAGAGGCACTGAGTCTGCTGTGACCTCACAAGCACAGCCAGTAGGGGGCGATGGACACTAACCTAGGAGGCACTGAGGCTGCTGTGACCTCACAATCACAGCCAGCAGCCATGAGCCTGCCACTGGCAGAGGAGGCACTGAGGCTTCTGTGACCTCACAAGCACAGCCAGCAGCCATGAGACTGCCACTGGCAGAGGAGGCACTGAGGCTGCTATGACGTCACAAGCACAGCCAGCAGCCATGAGCCTGCCACTGGCCTAGGAGGCATTCAGGCTGCTGTGACCTCAGAAGCACAGCCAGCAGCCATGAGCATGGCACTGGCAGAGGAGGCACTGAGGCTGCTGTGACGTCACAAGCACAGCCAGCAGCCATGAGCCTGATTTTGGCCTGGGAATCACTGAGGCTGCTGTGACCTCACAAGCATAGCCAGCAGGGGGCGCTGGACACTAACCTATGAGGCACTGAGTCTGCTGTGACCTCACAAGCAGAGCCAGCAGGGGACGCTGGACACTAAACTATGAGGCACTGAGGCTGCTGTGACGTCACAAGCACAGCCAGCAGCCATGAGCCTGCCACTGGCCTACGAGGCACTGAGGCTGCTGTGACCTCACAAGCACAGCCAGCAGCCATGAGCCTGATACTGGCCTAGGAGGCACTGAGGCTGCTGTGACCTCACAAGCACAGCCAGCAGCCATGAGCATGGCACTGGCAGAGGAGGCACTGAGGCTGCTGTGACATCACAAGCAGAGCCAGCAGCCATGAGCCTGATATTGGCCTATGAGGCACTGAGTCTGCTGTGACCTCACAAGCACAGCCAGCAGGGGACGCTGGACACTAAACTAGGAGGCACTGAGTCTGCTGTGACCTCACAAGCAGAGCCAGCAGGGGACGCTGGACACTAAACTATGAGGCACTGAGTCTGCTGTGACCTCACAAGCACAGCCAGCAGCCATGACCCTGATATTGGCCTGGGACGCACTGAGTCTGCTGTGACGTCACAAGCACAGCCAGCAGCCATGAGCCTGATGTTGGCCTGGGAGGCACTGAGGCTGGTTTGACCTCACAAGCACAGCCAGTAGGGGGCGATGGACACTAACCTATGAGGCACTGAGTCTGCTGTGACCTCACAAGCAGAGCCAGCAGGGGACGCTGGACACTAAACTATGCGGCACTGAGTCTGCTGTGACCTCACAATCCCAGCCAGCAGCCATGAGCCTGCCACTGTCCTAGGAGGCATTCAGGCTTGTGTGACCTCACAAGCACAGCCAGCAGCCATGACCCTGACACTGGTCTAGGAGGCATTCAGGCTGCTCTGACCTCACAAGCAGAGCCAGCAGGGGGCGATGGACACTAACTTTTGAGGCACTGAGTCTGCTGTGACCTCACAAGCAGAGCCAGCAGGGGATGCTGGACACTAAACTATGAGGCACTGAGGCTGCTGTGAGCTCACAAGCACAGCCATTAGCCATGAGCCTGCCACAGGCCTAGGAGGCATTCAGGCTGCTGTGACCTCACAAGCACAGCCAGCAGCCATGACCCTGGTACTGGTCTTGGAGGCATTCAGGCTGCTGTGACCTCACAAGCACAGCCAGCAGCCATGAGCATGATACTGGCCTGAGAGGCATTGAGGCTGCTGTGACGTCACAAGCACAGCCAGGAGCCATGAGCCAGATGCTGGGGTGTGGGGCACTGAGTCTGCTGTGACCTCACAAGCAGAGCCAGCAGGGGGCGCTGGACACTAACTATTGAGGCACTGAGTCTGCTGTGATCTCACAAGCAGACGCAGCAGGGGACGCTGGACACTAAACTATGAGGCACTGAGTCTGCTGTGACCTCACAAGCACAGCCAGTAGGGGGCGATGGACACTAACCTAGGAGGCACTGAGGCTGCTGTGACCTCACAAGCACAGCCACAGCCATGAGACTGCCACTGGCCTCAGAGGCACTGAGGCTGCTGTGACCTCACAAGCATAGCCAGCAGCCAGGAGCCTGATTTTGGCCTGGGAATCACTGAGGCTGCTGTGACCTGACAAGCAGAGACACCAGCGGACGCTGGACACTAAACTATGAGGCACTGAGGCTGCTGTGACCTCACAAGCACAGCCAGCAGCCATGAGCCTGTCACTGGCATAGGAGGCATTCAGGCTGCTGTGACCTCAGAACCACAGCCAGCAGCCATGAGACTGACACTGGTCTAGGAGGCATTCAGGCTGCTGTGACCTCACAAGCACAGCCAGCAGCCATGAGCCTGATATTGGCCTGAGAGGCACTGAGGCTGCTGTGACCTCACAAGCACAGCCAGCAGGGGACGCTGGACACTAAACTAGGAGGCACTGAGTCTGCTGTGACCTCACAAGCAGAGGCAGCAGGGGACGCTGGACACTAAACTATGAGGCACTGAGTCTGCTGTGACCTCACAAGCACAGCCAGCAGCCATGACCCTGATATTGGCCTGGGACGCACTGAGTCTGCTGTGACGTCACAAGCACAGCCAGCAGCCATGAGCCTGATGTTGGCCTGGGAGGCACTGAGGCTGGTTTGACCTCACAAGCACAGCCAGTAGGGGGCGATGGACACTAACCTATGAGGCACTGAGTCTGCTGTGACCTCACAAGCAGAGCCAGCAGGGGACGCTGGACACTAAACTATGCGGCACTGAGTCTGCTGTGACCTCACAATCCCAGCCAGCAGCCATGAGCCTGCCACTGTCCTAGGAGGCATTCAGGCTTGTGTGACCTCACAAGCACAGCCAGCAGCCATGACCCTGACACTGGTCTAGGAGGCATTCAGGCTGCTCTGACCTCACAAGCAGAGCCAGCAGGGGGCGCTGCATACTAACTTTTGAGGCACTGAGTCTGCTGTGACCTCACAAGCAGAGCCAGCAGGGGATGCTGGACACTAAACTATGAGGCACTGAGGCTGCTGTGAGCTCACAAGCACAGCCAGCAGCCATGAGCCTGCCACAGGCCTAGGAGGCATTCAGGCTGCTGTGACCTCACAAGCACAGCCAGCAGCCATGACCCTGGTACTGGTCTTGGAGGCATTCAGGCTGCTGTGACCTCACAAGCACAGCCAGCAGCCATGAGCATGATACTGGCCTGAGAGGCACTGAGGCTGCTGTGACGGCACAAGCACAGCCAGCAGCCATGAGCCAGATGCTGGGGTGTGGGGCACTGAGTCTGCTGTGACCTCACAAGCAGAGCCAGCAGGGGGCGCTGGACACTAACTATTGAGGCACTGAGTCTGCTGTGATCTCACAAGCAGAGGCAGCAGGGGACGCTGGACACTAAACTATGAGGCACTGAGTCTGCTGTGACCTCACAAGCACAGCCAGTAGGGGGCGATGGACACTAACCTAGGAGGCACTGAGGCTGCTGTGACCTCACAATCACAGCCAGCAGCCATGAGACTGCCACTGGCCTCAGAGGCACTGAGGCTGCTGTGACCTCACAAGCATAGCCAGCAGCCAGGAGCCTGATTTTGGCCTGGGAATCACTGAGGCTGCTGTGACCTGACAAGCAGAGACACCAGGGGACGCTGGACACTAAACTATGAGGCACTGAGGCTGCTGTGACCTCACAAGCACAGCCAGCAGCCATGAGCCTGTCACTGGCATAGGAGGCATTCAGGCTGCTGTGACATCAGAAGCACAGCTAGCAGCCATGAGACTGACACTGGTCTAGGAGGCATTCAGGCTGCTGTGACCTCACAAGCACAGCCAGCAGCCATGAGCCTGATATTGGCCTGAGAGACACTGAGTCTGCTGTGACCTCACAAGCACAGCCAGTAGGGGGCGATGGACACTAACCTAGGAGGCACTGAGGCTGCTGTGACCTCACAATCACAGCCAGCAGCCATGAGCCTGCCACTGGCAGAGGAGGCACTGAGGCTTCTGTGACCTCACAAGCACAGCCAGCAGCCATGAGACTGCCACTGGCAGAGGAGGCACTGAGGCTGCTATGACGTCACAAGCACAGCCAGCAGCCATGAGCCTGCCACTGGCCTAGGAGGCATTCAGGCTGCTGTGACCTCACAAGCACAGCCAGCAGCCATGAGCATGGCACTGGCAGAGGAGGCACTGAGGCTGCTGTGACGTCACAAGCACAGCCAGCAGCCATGAGCCTGATTTTGGCCTGGGAATCACTGAGGCTGCTGTGACCTCACAAGCATAGCCAGCAGGGGGCGCTGGACACTAACCTATGAGGCACTGAGTCTGCTGTGACCTCACAAGCAGAGCCAGCAGGGGACGCTGGACACTAAACTATGAGGCACTGAGTCTGCTGTGACGTCACAAGCACAGCCAGCAGCCATGAGCCTGCCACTGACCTACGAGGCACTGAGGCTGCTGTGACCTCACAAGCACAGCCAGCAGCCATGAGCCTGATACTGGCCTAGGAGGCACTGAGGCTGCTGTGACCTCAGAAGCACAGCCAGCAGCCATGAGCATGGCACTGGCAGAGGAGGCACTGAGGCTGCTGTGACATCACAAGCAGAGCCAGCAGCCATGAGCCTGATATTGGCCTATGAGGCACTGAGTCTGCTGTGACCTCACAAGCACAGCCAGCAGGGGACGCTGGACACTAAACTAGGAGGCACTGAGTCTGCTGTGACCTCACAAGCAGAGCCAGCAGGGGACGCTGGACACTAAACTATGAGGCACTGAGTCTGCTGTGACCTCACAAGCACAGCCAGCAGCCATGACCCTGATATTGGCCTGGGACGCACTGAGTCTGCTGTGACGTCACAAGCACAGCCAGCAGCCATGAGCCTGATGTTGGCCTGGGAGGCACTGAGGCTGCTGTGAACTCACAAGCACAGCCAGTAGGGGGCGATGGACACTAACCTATGAGGCACTGAGTCTGCTGTGACCTCACAAGCAGAGCCAGCAGGGGACGCTGGACACTAAACTATGCGGCACTGAGTCTGCTGTAACCTCACAATCCCAGCCAGCAGCCATGAGCCTGCCACTGTCCTAGGAGGCATTCAGGCTTGTGTGACCTCACAAGCACAGCCAGCAGCCATGACCCTGACACTGGTCTAGGAGGCATTCAGGCTGCTGTGACCTCACAAGCACAGCCAGCAGGGGGCGCTGCATACTAACTTTTGAGGCACTGAGTCTGCTGTGACCTCACAAGCAGAGCCAGCAGGGGATGCTGGACACTAAACTATGAGGCACTGAGGCTGCTGTGAGCTCACAAGCACAGCCAGCAGCCATGAGCCTGCCACAGGCCTAGGAGGCATTCAGGCTGCTGTGACCTCACAAGCACAGCCAGCAGCCATGACCCTGGTACTGGTCTTGGAGGCATTCAGGCTGCTGTGACCTCACAAGCACAGCCAGCAGCCATGAGCATGATACTGGCCTGAGAGGCACTGAGGCTGCTGTGACGTCACAAGCACAGCCAGCAGCCATGAGCCTGATGCTGGGGTGTGAGGCACTGAGGCTGCTGTGACCTCACAAGCACAGCCAGCAGGGGGCGCTGGACACTAACTATTGAGGCACTGAGTCTGCTGTGATCTCACAAGCAGAGGCAGCAGGGGACGCTGGACACTAAACTATGAGGCACTGAGTCTGCTGTGACCTCACAAGCACAGCCAGTAGGGGGCGATGGACACTAACCTAGGAGGCACTGAGGCTGCTGTGACCTCACAAGCACAGCCAGCAGCCATGAGCCTGCCACTGGCCTCAGAGGCACTGAGGCTGCTGTGACGTCACAAGCACAGCCAGCAGCCATGAGCCTGATGCTGGGGTGTGGGGCACTGAGTCTGCTGTGACCTCACAAGCAGAGCCAGCAGGGGATGCTGGACACTAAACGATGAGGCACTGAGTCTGCTGTGACCTCACAATCCCAGCCAGCAGCCATGACACTGCCACTGGCCTAGGAGGCATTCAGGCTGCTGTGACGTCACAATCACAGCCAGCAGCCATGAGCCTGATACTGGCCTGAGAGGCACTGAGTCTGCTGTGACCTCAAAAGCACAGCCAGCAGCCATGAGCATGGCACTATCCACAGAGACACTGAGGCTGCTGTGACCTCAGAAGCACAGCCAGCAGCCCTGAACCTGACAGTGGCAGAGGAGGCACTGAGGCTGCTGTGACCTCACAACACAGCCAGCAGGGGGCACTGGAGATAACCTAGCAGGCACTGAGTCTGCTGTGACCTCACAAGCACAGCCAGTAGGGGGCGATGGACACTAACCTAGGAGGCACTGAGGCTGCTGTGACCTCACAATCACAGCCAGCAGCCATGAGCCTGCCACTGGCAGAGGAGGCACTGAGGCTTCTGTGACCTCACAAGCACAGCCAGCAGCCATGAGCATGGCAGTGGCAGAGGAGGCACTCAGGCTGCTGTGACGTCACAAGCACAGCCAGCAGCCATGAGCCTGATATTGGCCTATGAGGCACTGAGTCTGCTGTGACCTCACAAGCACAGCCAGCAGGGGACGCTGGACACTAAACTAGGAGGCACTGAGCCTGCTGTGACCTCACAAGCACAGCCAGCAGGGGACGCTGGACACTAAACTATGAGGCACTGAGTCTGCTGTGACCTCACAAGCACAGCCAGCAGCCATGACCCTGATATTGGCCTGGGACGCACTGAGTCTGCTGTGACGTCACAAGCACAGCCAGCAGCCATGAGCCTGATGTTGGCCTGGGAGGCACTGAGGCTGGTTTGACCTCTCAAGCACAGCCAGTAGGGGGCGATGGACACTAACCTATGAGGCACTGAGTCTGCTCTGACCTCACAAACAGAGCCAGCAGGGGACGCTGGACACTAAACTATGCGGCACTGAGTCTGCTGTGACCTCACAATCCCAGCCAGCAGCCATGAGCCTGCCACTGGCATAGGAGGCATTCAGGCTTGTGGGACCTCACAAGCACAGCCAGCAGCCATGACCCTGACACTGGTCTAGGAGGCATTCAGGCTGCTGTGACCTCACAAGCAGAGCCAGCAGGGGGCGCTGCATACTAACTTTTGAGGCACTGAGTCTGCTGTGACCTCACAAGCAGAGCCAGCAGGGGATGCTGGACACTTAGCTATGAGGCACTGAGTCTGCTGTGACCTCACAAGCACCGCCAGCAGCCATGAGCCTGCCACAGGCCTAGGAGGCATTCAGGCTGCTGTGACCTCACAAGCACAGCCAGCAGCCATGACCCTGGTACTGGTCTTGGGGGCATTCAGGCTGCTGTGACCTCACAAGCACAGCCAGCAGCCATGAGCATGATACTGGCCTGAGAGGCACTGAGGCTGCTGTGACGTCACAAGCACAGCCAGCAGCCAGGAGCCTGATGCTGGCCTGTGAGGCACTGAGGCTGCTGTGACCTCACAAGCAGAGGCAGCAGGGGACGCTGGACACTAACCTAGGAGGCACTGAGGCTGCTGTGACCTCACAATCACAGCCAGCAGCCATGAGACTGCCACTGGCCTCAGAGGCACTGAGGCTGCTGTGACGTCACAAGCATAGCCAGCAGCCAGGAGCCTGATTTTGGCCTGGGAATCACTGAGGCTGCTGTTACCTCACAAGCAGAGACACCAGGGGACGCTGGACACTAAACTATGAGGCACTGAGGCTGCTGTGACCTCACAATCACAGCCAGCAGCCATGAGCCTGCCACTGGCATAGGAGGCATTCAGGCTGCTGTGACCTCAGAAGCACAGCCAGCAGCCATGAGACTGACACTGGTCTAGGAGGCATTCAGGCTGCTGTGACCTCACAAGCACAGCCAGCAGCCATGAGCCTGATATTGGCCTGAGAGGCACTGAGGCTGCTGTGACCTCACAAGCACAGCCAGCAGCCATGACCCTGACACTGGCCTGGAAGGCACTGAGTCTGCTGTGACCTCACAAGCAGAGCCAGCAGGGGAAGCTGGACACTAACTATTGAGGCACTGAGTCTGCTGTGATCTCACAAGCACAGCCAGCAGGGGACGCTGGACACTAAACTATGAGGCACTGAGTCTGCTGTGACCTCACAAGCACAGCCAGTAGGGGGTGATGGACACTAACGTAGGAGCCACTGAGGCTGCTGTGACCTCACAATCACAGCCAGCAGCCATGAGCCTGCCACTGGCCTCAGAGGCACTGAGGCGTCTGTGACCTCACAAGCACAGCCAGCAGCCATGAGCATGGCACTGGCCTCAGAGGCACTGAGGCTGCTATGACGTCACAAGCACAGCCAGCAGCCATGAGCATGGCACTGGCAGAGGAGGCACTGAGGCTGCTGTGACCTCACAAGCACAGCCAGCAGCCATGAGCCTGATGCTGGCCTGTGAGGCACTGAGGCTGCTGTGACCTCACAAGCAGAGCCAGCAGGAGGCGCTGGACACTAACCTAGCAGGCACTGAGTCTGCTGTGACCTCACAAGCACAGCCAGTAGGGGGTGATGGACATTAACCTAGGAGGCACTGAGGCTGCTGTGACCTCACAAGCACAGCCAGCAGCCATGAGACTGCCACTGGCAGAGGAGGCACTGAGGCTGCTGTGACCTCACAAGCAGAGCCAGCAGCCAGGAGCCTGCCACTGGCATAGGAGGCATTCAGGCTGCTGTGACGTCACAAGCACAGCCAGCAGCCAGGACCCTGACACTGGTCTAGGAGGCATTCAGGCTGCTGTGACCTCACAATCACAGCCAGCAGCCATGAGCCTGATATTGGCCTGAGAGGCACTGAGGCTGCTGTGACCTCACAAGCACAGCCAGCAGCCATGAGACTGCCACTGGCCTCAGAGGCACTGAGGCTGCTGTGACGTCACAAGCACAGCCAGCAGCCAGGAGCCTGATACTGGCCTGGAAGGCGCTGCGTCTGCTGTGACCTCACAAGCAGAGCCAGCAGGGGGAGCTGGACACTAACTATTGAGGCACTGAGTCTGCTGTGACCTCACAAGCACAGCCAGTAGGGGGTGATGGACACTAACCTAGGAGGCACTGAGGCTGCTGTGACCTCACAATCACAGCCAGCAGCCATGAGCCTGATACTGGCCTAGGAGGCACTGAGGCTGCTGTGACGTCACAAGCACAGCCAGCAGCCATGAGCATGGCACTGGCAGAGGAGCCACTGAGGCTGCTGTGACGTCACAAGCACAGCCAGCAGCCATGAGCCTGATGCTGGCCTGTGAGGCACTGAGGCTGGTGTGAGCTCACAAGCAGAGCCAGCAGGGCACGCTGGACACTAAACTTTGAGGCACTGAGGCTGCTGTGACCTCAGAAGCACAGCGAGCAGCCATGAGCCTGATACTAGCCTAGGAGGCACTGAGGCTGCTGTGACCTTACAAGCAGAGCCAGCAGGGGATGCTGGACACTAAACTGTGAGGCACTGAGGCTGCTGTGACCTCACAAGCACAGCCAGCAGGCATG
Source organism: Dromaius novaehollandiae (assembly GCF_036370855.1). Lineage (NCBI taxonomy): Eukaryota > Metazoa > Chordata > Aves > Casuariiformes > Dromaiidae > Dromaius > Dromaius novaehollandiae. The sequence continues at coordinate 8,638,893 of NC_088122.1, read as the reverse complement.
AGCCTGGCACTGGCAGACGAGGCACTGAGGCTGCTGTGACGTCACAAGCACAGCCAGCAGCCATCAGCCTGCCACGGCCCAGGGGGCACTGAGTCTGCTGTGACCTCACAAGCACAGCCAGCAACCATGAGCCTGATACTGGCCTGAGAGGCACTGAGTCTGCTGTGACCTCACAAGCACAGCCAGCAGCCATTAGCATGGCACTATCCACGGAGACACTGAGTCTGCTGTGACGTCACAAGCACAGCCAGCAGCCATGAGCCTGAACCTGGCAGAGGAGGCACTGAGTCTGCTGTGACCTCACAAGCACAGCCAGCAGGGGGCGCTGGACACTAACCATTGAGGCACTGAGTCTGCTGTGATCTCACAAGCACAGCCAGCAGGGGACGCTGGACACTAAACTATGAGGCACTGAGTCTGCTGTGACCTCACAAGCACAGCCAGCAGCCATGAGCCTGCCACTGGCAGAGGAGGCACTGAGGCTTCTGTGACCTCACAAGCACAGCCAGCAGCCATGAGACTGCCACTGGCCTCAGAGGCACTGAGGCTGCTATGACGTCACAATCACAGCCAGCAGCCATGAGCCTGCCACTGGCCTAGGAGGCATTCAGGCTGCTGTGACCTCAGAAGCACAGCCAGCAGCCATGAGCATGGCACTGGCAGAGGAGGCACTGAGGCTGCTGTGACGTCACAAGCACAGCCAGCAGCCATGAGCCTGATTTTGGCCTGGGAATCACTGAGGCTGCTGTGACCTCACAAGCATAGCCAGCAGGGGGCGCTGGACACTAACCTATGAGGCACTGAGTCTGCTGTGACCTCACAAGCAGAGCCAGCAGGGGACGCTGGACACTAAACTATGAGGCACTGAGGCTGCTGTGACGTCACAAGCACAGCCAGCAGCCATGAGCCTGCCACTGGCCTACGAGGCACTGAGGCTGCTGTGACCTCACAAGCACAGCCAGCAGCCATGAGCCTGATACTGGCCTAGGAGGCACTGAGGCTGCTGTGACCTCAGAAGCACAGCCAGCAGCCATGAGCATGGCACTGGCAGAGGAGGCACTGAGGCTGCTGTGACATCACAAGCAGAGCCAGCAGCCATGAGCCTGATATTGGCCTATGAGGCACTGAGTCTGCTGTGACCTCACAAGCACAGCCAGCAGGGGACGCTGGACACTAAACTAGGAGGCACTGAGTCTGCTGTGACCTCACAAGCAGAGCCAGCAGGGGACGCTGGACACTAAACTATGAGGCACTGAGTCTGCTGTGACCTCACAAGCACAGCCAGCAGCCATGACCCTGATATTGGCCTGGGACGCACTGAGTCTGCTGTGACGTCACAAGCACAGCCAGCAGCCATGAGCCTGATGTTGGCCTGGGAGGCACTGAGGCTGCTGTGAACTCACAAGCACAGCCAGTAGGGGGCGATGGACACTAACCTATGAGGCACTGAGTCTGCTGTGACCTCACAAGCAGAGCCAGCAGGGGACGCTGGACACTAAACTATGCGGCACTGAGTCTGCTGTAACCTCACAATCCCAGCCAGCAGCCATGAGCCTGCCACTGTCCTAGGAGGCATTCAGGCTTGTGTGACCTCACAAGCACAGCCAGCAGCCATGACCCTGACACTGGTCTAGGAGGCATTCAGGCTGCTGTGACCTCACAAGCAGAGCCAGCAGGGGGCGCTGCATACTAACTTTTGAGGCACTGAGTCTGCTGTGACCTCACAAGCAGAGCCAGCAGGGGATGCTGGACACTAAACTATGAGGCACTGAGGCTGCTGTGAGCTCACAAGCACAGCCAGCAGCCATGAGCCTGCCACAGGCCTAGGAGGCATTCAGGCTGCTGTGACCTCACAAGCACAGCCAGCAGCCATGACGCTGGTACTGGTCTTGGAGGCATTCAGGCTGCTGTGACCTCACAAGCACAGCCAGCAGCCATGAGCATGATACTGGCCTGAGAGGCACTGAGGCTGCTGTGACGTCACAAGCACAGCCAGCAGCCATGAGCCTGATGCTGGGGTGTGAGGCACTGAGGCTGCTGTGACCTCACAAGCACAGCCAGCAGGGGGCGCTGGACACTAACTATTGAGTCACTGAGTCTGCTGTGATCTCACAAGCAGAGGCAGCAGGGGACGCTGGACACTAAACTATGAGGCACTGAGTCTGCTGTGACCTCACAAGCACAGCCAGTAGGGGGCGATGGACACTAACCTAGGAGGCACTGAGGCTGCTGTGACCTCACAAGCACAGCCAGCAGCCATGAGCCTGCCACTGGCCTCAGAGGCACTGAGGCTGCTGTGACGTCACAAGCACAGCCAGCAGCCATCAGCCTGCCACGGCCCAGGGGGCACTGAGTCTGCTGTGACCTCACAAGCACAGCCAGCAACCATGAGCCTGATACTGGCCTGAGAGGCACTGAGTCTGCTGTGACCTCACAAGCACAGCCAGCAGCCATTAGCATGGCACTATCCACGGAGACACTGAGGCTGCTGTGACCTCACAAGCACAGCCAGCAGCCATGAGCCTGAACCTGGCAGAGGAGGCACTGAGTCTGCTGTGACCTCACAAGCACAGCCAGCAAGGGGGCGCTGGACACTAACCATTGAGGCACTGAGTCTGCTGTGATCTCACAAGCACAGCCAGCAGGGGACGCTGGACACTAAACTATGAGGCACTGAGTCTGCTGTGACCTCACAAGCACAGCCAGCAGCCATGAGCCTGCCACTGGCAGAGGAGGCACTGAGGCTTCTGTGACCTCACAAGCACAGCCAGCAGCCATGAGACTGCCACTGGCCTCAGAGGCACTGAGGCTGCTATGACGTCACAGTCACAGCCAGCAGCCATGAGCCTGCCACTGGCCTAGGAGGCATTCAGGCTGCTGTGACCTCAGAAGCACAGCCAGCAGCCATGAGCATGGCACTGGCAGAGGAGGCACTGAGGCTGCTGTGACGTCACAAGCACAGCCAGCAGCCATGAGCCTGATTTTGGCCTGGGAATCACTGAGGCTGCTGTGACCTCACAAGCATAGCCAGCAGGGGGCGCTGGACACTAACCTATGAGGCACTGAGTCTGCTGTGACCTCACAAGCAGAGCCAGCAGGGGACGCTGGACACTAAACTATGAGGCACTGAGGCTGCTGTGACGTCACAAGCACAGCCAGCAGCCATGAGCCTGCCACTGGCCTACGAGGCACTGAGGCTGCTGTGACCTCACAAGCACAGCCAGCAGCCATGAGCCTGATACTGGCCTAGGAGGCACTGAGGCTGCTGTGACCTCACAAGCACAGCCAGCAGCCATGAGCATGGCACTGGCAGAGGAGGCACTGAGGCTGCTGTGACATCACAAGCAGAGCCAGCAGCCATGAGCCTGATATTGGCCTATGAGGCACTGAGTCTGCTGTGATCTCACAAGCAGAGGCAGCAGGGGGCGCTGGACACTAACTATTGAGGCACTGAGTCTGCTGTGATCTCACAAGCAGAGGCAGCAGGGGACGCTGGACACTAAACTATGAGGCACTGAGTCTGCTGTGACCTCACAAGCACAGCCAGTAGGGGGCGATGGACACTAACCTAGGAGGCACTGAGGCTGCTGTCACCTCACAAGCACAGCCAGCAGCCATGAGCCTGCCACTGGCCTCAGAGGCACTGAGGCTGCTGTGACGTCACAAGCACAGCCAGCAGCCATGAGCCTGATGCTGGGGTGTGGGGCACTGAGTCTGCTGTGACCTCACAAGCAGAGCCAGCAGGGGATGCTGGACACTAAACGATGAGGCACTGAGTCTGCTGTGACCTCACAATCCCAGCCAGCAGCCATGACACTGCCACTGGCCTAGGAGGCATTCAGGCTGCTGTGACGTCACAATCACAGCCAGCAGCCATGAGCCTGATACTGGCCTGAGAGGCACTGAGTCTGCTGTGACCTCAAAAGCACAGCCAGCAGCCATGAGCATGGCACTATCCACAGAGACACTGAGGCTGCTGTGACCTCAGAAGCACAGCCAGCAGCCCTGAACCTGACAGTGGCAGAGGAGGCACTGAGGCTGCTGTGACCTCACAACACAGCCAGCAGGGGGCACTGGAGATAACCTAGCAGGCACTGAGTCTGCTGTGACCTCACAAGCACAGCCAGTAGGGGGCGGTGGACACTAACCTAGGAGGCACTGAGGCTGCTGTGACCTCACAATCACAGCCAGCAGCCATGAGCCTGCCACTGGCAGAGGAGGCACTGAGGCTTCTGTGACCTCACAAGCACAGCCAGCAGCCATGAGACTGCCACTGGCCTCAGAGGCACTGAGGCTGCTATGACGTCACAAGCACAGCCAGCAGCCATGAGCCTGCCACTGGCCTAGGAGGCATTCAGGCTGCTGTGACCTCAGAAGCACAGCCAGCAGCCATGAGCATGGCACTGGCAGAGGAGCCACTGAGGCTGCTGTGACGTCACAAGCACAGCCAGCAGGGGGCGCTGGACACTAACCTATGAGGCACTGAGTCTGCTGTGATCTCACAAGCAGAGGCAGCAGGGTACGCTGGACACTAAACTATGAGGCACTGAGGCTGCTGTGACCTCACAAGCACAGCCAGCAGCCATGAGACTGCCACTGGCCTCAGAGGCACTGAGTCTGCTGTGACCTCACAAGCACAGCCAGCAGCCATGAGCCTGATACTGGCCTGAGAGGCACTGAGGTTGCTGTGACCTCACAAGCACAGCCAGCAGCCATTAGCATGGCACTATCCACGGAGACACTGAGGCTGCTGGGACCTCAGAAGCACAGCCAGCAGCCATGACCCTGACACTGGTCTAGGAGGCATTCAGGCTGCTGTGACCTCACAAGCACAGCCAGCAGGGGGCACTGGAGATAACCTATCAGGCACTGAGTTTGCTGTGACCTTACAAGCGCAGCTAGCAGCCATGAGACTGCCACTGGCAGAGGAGGCACTGAGGCTGCTGTGACCTCACAAGCACAGCCAGCAGCCAGGAGCCTGATATTGGCCTATGAGGCACTGAGTCTGCTGTGACCTCACAAGCACAGCCAGCAGCCATGAGCCTGCCACTGGCCTAGGAGGCATTAAGGCTTCTGTGACCTCACAAGCACAGCCAGCAGCCATGAGCCTGATACTGGCCTAGGAGGCACTGAGGCTGCTGTGACCTCACAAGCACAGCCAGCAGCCATGAGACTGCCACTGGCCTAGGAGCCTCTGAGGCTGCTGTGACCTCACAAGCACAGCCAGCAGCCATGAGCCTGCCACGGGCCTAGGAGGCACTCAGGCTGCTATGACGTCACAAGCACAGCCAGCAGCCAGGAGCCTGATATTGGCCTGGGAGGCACTGAGTCTGCTGTGACCTCACAAGCAGAGCCAGCAGGGGACGCTGGACACTAAACTATGAGGCACTGAGTCTGCTGTGACCTCACAAGCAGAGCCAGCAGGGGACGCTGGACACTAAACTATGAGGCACTGAGGCTGCTGTGACCTCACAAGCACAGCCAGGAGCCATGAGACTGCCACTAGCCTAGGAGGCATTCGGGCTTCTGTGAGCTCACAAGCACAGCCAGCAGCCATGAGCCTGATACTGGCCTAGGAGGCACTGAGGCTGCTGTGACCTCACAAGCACAGCCAGCAGCCATGAGCATGGCAATGGCAGAGGAGGCACTGAGGCTGCTGTGACCTCACAACACAGCCAGCAGGGGGCACTGGAGATAACCTAGCAGGCACTGAGTCTGCTGTGACCTCACAAGCACAGCCAGTAGGGGGCGATGGACACTAACCTAGGAGGCACTGAGGCTTCTGTGACCTCACAAGCACAGCCAGCAGCCATGAGACTGCCACTGGCCTCAGAGGCACTAAGGCTGCTATGGCGTCACAAGCACAGCCAGCAGCCATGAGCCTGCCACTGGCCTAGGAGGCATTCAGGCTGCTGTGACCTCAGAAGCACAGCCAGCAGCCATGAGCATGGCACTGGCAGAGGAGGCACTGAGGCTGCTGTGACGTCACAAGCACAGCCAGCAGCCATGAGCCTGATGCTGGCCTGTGAGGCACTGAGGCTGCTGTGACCTCACAAGCATAGCCAGCAGGGGGCGCTGGACACTAACCTATGAGGCACTGAGTCTGCTGTGACCTCACAAGCAGAGCCAGCAGGGGACGCTGGACACTAAACTATGAGGCATTCAGGCTGCTGTGACGTCACAAGCACAGCCAGCAGCCATGAGCCTGCCACTGGCCTACGAGGCACTGAGGCTGCTGTGACGTCACAAGCACAGCCAGCAGCCATGAGCCTGATACTGGCCTAGGAGGCACTGAGGCTGCTGTGACCTCACAAGCACAGCCAGCAGCCATGAGCATGGCAGTGGCAGAGGAGGCACTCAGGCTGCTGTGACGTCACAAGCACAGCCAGCAGCCATGAGCCTGATATTGGCCTATGAGGCACTGAGTCTGCTGTGACCTCACAAGCACAGCCAGCAGGGGACGCTGGACACTAAACTAGGAGGCACTGAGCCTGCTGTGACCTCACAAGCACAGCCAGCAGGGGACGCTGGACACTAAACTATGAGGCACTGAGTCTGCTGTGACCTCACAAGCACAGCCAGCAGCCATGACCCTGATATTGGCCTGGGACGCACTGAGTCTGCTGTGACGTCACAAGCACAGCCAGCAGCCATGAGCCTGATGTTGGCCTGGGAGGCACTGAGGCTGGTTTGACCTCTCAAGCACAGCCAGTAGGGGGCGATGGACACTAACCTATGAGGCACTGAGTCTGCTCTGACCTCACAAGCAGAGCCAGCAGGGGACGCTGGACACTAAACTATGCGGCACTGAGTCTGCTGTGACCTCACAATCCCAGCCAGCAGCCATGAGCCTGCCACTGTCCTAGGAGGCATTCAGGCTTGTGTGACCTCACAAGCACAGCCAGCAGCCATGACCCTGACACTGGTCTAGGAGGCATTCAGGCTGCTGTGACCTCACAAGCAGAGCCAGCAGGGGGCGCTGCATACTAACTTTTGAGGCACTGAGTCTGCTGTGACCTCACAAGCAGAGCCAGCAGGGGATGCTGGACACTTAGCTATGAGGCACTGAGTCTGCTGTGACCTCACAAGCACCGCCAGCAGCCATGAGCCTGCCACAGGCCTAGGAGGCATTCAGGCTGCTGTGACCTCACAAGCACAGCCAGCAGCCATGACCCTGGTACTGGTCTTGGGGGCATTCAGGCTGCTGTGACCTCACAAGCACAGCCAGCAGCCATGAGCATGATACTGGCCTGAGAGGCACTGAGGCTGCTGTGACGTCACAAGCACAGCAACAGCCATGAGCCTGATGCTGGGGTGTGGGGCACTGAGTCTGCTGTGACCTCACAAGCAGAGGCAGCAGGGGACGCTGGACACTAACCTAGGAGGCACTGAGGCTGCTGTGACCTCACAAGCACAGCCAGCAGCCATGAGACTGCCACTGGCCTCAGAGGCACTGAGGCTGCTGTGACGTCACAAGCATAGCCAGCAGCCAGGAGCCTGATTTTGGCCTGGGAATCACTGAGGCTGCTGTTACCTCACAAGCAGAGACACCAGGGGACGCTGGACACTAAACTATGAGGCACTGAGGCTGCTGTGACCTCACAATCACAGCCAGCAGCCATGAGCCTGCCACTGGCATAGGAGGCATTCAGGCTGCTGTGACCTCAGAAGCACAGCCAGCAGCCATGAGACTGACACTGGTCTAGGAGGCATTCAGGCTGCTGTGACCTCACAAGCACAGCCAGCAGCCATGAGCCTGATATTGGCCTGAGAGGCACTGAGGCTGCTGTGACCTCACAAGCACAGCCAGCAGCCATGACCCTGACACTGGCCTGGAAGGCACTGAGTCTGCTGTGACCTCACAAGCAGAGCCAGCAGGGGAAGCTGGACACTAACTATTGAGGCACTGAGTCTGCTGTGATCTCACAAGCACAGCCAGCAGGGGACGCTGGACACTAAACTATGAGGCACTGAGTCTGCTGTGACCTCACAAGCACAGCCAGTAGGGGGTGATGGACACTAACGTAGGAGCCACTGAGGCTGCTGTGACCTCACAATCACAGCCAGCAGCCATGAGCCTGCCACTGGCCTCAGAGGCACTGAGGCGTCTGTGACCTCACAAGCACAGCCAGCAGCCATGAGCATGGCACTGGCCTCAGAGGCACTGAGGCTGCTATGACGTCACAAGCACAGCCAGCAGCCATGAGCATGGCACTGGCAGAGGAGGCACTGAGGCTGCTGTGACCTCACAAGCACAGCCAGCAGCCATGAGCCTGATGCTGGCCTGTGAGGCACTGAGGCTGCTGTGACCTCACAAGCAGAGCCAGCAGGAGGCGCTGGACACTAACCTAGCAGGCACTGAGTCTGCTGTGACCTCACAAGCACAGCCAGTAGGGGGTGATGGACATTAACCTAGGAGGCACTGAGGCTGCTGTGACCTCACAAGCACAGCCAGCAGCCATGAGACTGCCACTGGCAGAGGAGGCACTGAGGCTGCTGTGACCTCACAAGCAGAGCCAGCAGCCAGGAGCCTGCCACTGGCATAGGAGGCATTCAGGCTGCTGTGACGTCACAAGCACAGCCATCAGCCAGGACCCTGACACTGGTCTAGGAGGCATTCAGGCTGCTGTGACCTCACAATCACAGCCAGCAGCCATGAGCCTGATATTGGCCTGAGAGGCACTGAGGCTGCTGTGACCTCACAAGCACAGCCAGCAGCCATGAGACTGCCACTGGCCTCAGAGGCACTGAGGCTGCTGTGACGTCACAAGCACAGCCAGCAGCCAGGAGCCTGATACTGGCCTGGAAGGCGCTGAGTCTGCTGTGACCTCACAAGCAGAGCCAGCAGGGGGAGCTGGACACTAACTATTGAGGCACTGAGTCTGCTGTGACCTCACAAGCACAGCCAGTAGGGGGTGATGGACACTAACCTAGGAGGCACTGAGGCTGCTGTGACCTCACAATCACAGCCAGCAGCCATGAGCCTGATACTGGCCTAGGAGGCACTGAGGCTGCTGTGACGTCACAAGCACAGCCAGCAGCCATGAGCATGGCACTGGCAGAGGAGCCACTGAGGCTGCTGTGACGTCACAAGCACAGCCAGCAGCCATGAGCCTGATGCTGGCCTGTGAGGCACTGAGGCTGGTGTGAGCTCACAAGCAGAGCCAGCAGGGCACGCTGGACACTAAACTTTGAGGCACTGAGGCTGCTGTGACCTCAGAAGCACAGCGAGCAGCCATGAGCCTGATACTAGCCTAGGAGGCACTGAGGCTGCTGTGACCTTACAAGCAGAGCCAGCAGGGGATGCTGGACACTAAACTGTGAGGCACTGAGGCTGCTGTGACCTCACAAGCACAGCCAGCAGGCATGAGCCTGGCACTGGCAGACGAGGCACTGAGGCTGCTGTGACGTCACAAGCACAGCCAGCAGCCATCAGCCTGCCACGGCCCAGGGGGCACTGAGTCTGCTGTGACCTCACAAGCACAGCCAGCAACCATGAGCCTGATACTGGCCTGAGAGGCACTGAGTCTGCTGTGACCTCACAAGCACAGCCAGCAGCCATTAGCATGGCACTATCCACGGAGACACTGAGGCTGCTGTGACCTCACAAGCACAGCCAGCAGCCATGAGCCTGAACCTGGCAGAGGAGGCACTGAGTCTGCTGTGACCTCACAAGCACAGCCAGCAGGGGGCGCTGGACACTAACCATTGAGGCACTGAGTCTGCTGTGATCTCACAAGCACAGCCAGCAGGGGACGCTGGACACTAAACTATGAGGCACTGAGTCTGCTGTGACCTCACAAGCACAGCCAGCAGCCATGAGCCTGCCACTGGCAGAGGAGGCACTGAGGCTTCTGTGACCTCACAAGCACAGCCAGCAGCCATGAGACTGCCACTGGCCTCAGAGGCACTGAGGCTGCTATGACGTCACAAGCACAGCCAGCAGCCATGAGCCTGCCACTGGCCTAGGAGGCATTCAGGCTGCTGTGACCTCAGAAGCACAGCCAGCAGCCATGAGCATGGCACTGGCAGAGGAGGCACTGAGGCTGCTGTGACGTCACAAGCACAGCCAGCAGCCATGAGCCTGATTTTGGCCTGGGAATCACTGAGGCTGCTGTGACCTCACAAGCATAGCCAGCAGGGGGCGCTGGACACTAACCTATGAGGCACTGAGTCTGCTGTGACCTCACAAGCAGAGCCAGCAGGGGACGCTGGACACTAAACTATGAGGCACTGAGGCTGCTGTGACGTCACAAGCACAGCCAGCAGCCATGAGCCTGCCACTGGCCTACGAGGCACTGAGGCTGCTGTGACCTCACAAGCACAGCCAGCAGCCATGAGCCTGATACTGGCCTAGGAGGCACTGAGGCTGCTGTGACCTCAGAAGCACAGCCAGCAGCCATGAGCATGGCACTGGCAGAGGAGGCACTGAGGCTGCTGTGACATCACAAGCAGAGCCAGCAGCCATGAGCCTGATATTGGCCTATGAGGCACTGAGTCTGCTGTGACCTCACAAGCACAGCCAGCAGGGGACGCTGGACACTAAACTATGAGGCACTGAGTCTGCTGTGACCTCACAAGCACAGCCAGCAGGGGACGCTGGACACTAAACTATGAGGCACTGAGTCTGCTGTGACCTCACAAGCACAGCCAGCAGCCATGACCCTGATATTGGCCTGGGACGCACTGAGTCTGCTGTGACGTCACAAGCACAGCCAGCAGCCATGAGCCTGATGTTGGCCTGGGAGGCACTGAGGCTGGTTTGACCTCACAAGCACAGCCAGTAGGGGGCGATGGACACTAACCTATGAGGCACTGAGTCTGCTGTGACCTCACAAGCAGAGCCAGCAGGGGACGCTGGACACTAAACTATGCGGCACTGAGTCTGCTGTGACCTCACAATCCCAGCCAGCAGCCATGAGCCTGCCACTGGCATAGGAGGCATTCAGGCTTGTGTGACCTCACAAGCACAGCCAGCAGCCATGACCCTGACACTGGTCTAGGAGGCATTCAGGCTGCTCTGACCTCACAAGCAGAGCCAGCAGGGGGCGCTGCATACTAACTTATGAGGCACTGAGTCTGCTGTGACCTCACAAGCAGAGCCAGCAGGGGATGCTGGACACTAAACTATGAGGCACTGAGGCTGCTGTGAGCTCACAAGCACAGCCAGCAGCCATGAGCCTGCCACAGGCCTAGGAGGCATTCAGGCTGCTGTGACCTCACAAGCACAGCCAGCAGCCATGACGCTGGTACTGGTCTTGGAGGCATTCAGGCTGCTGTGACCTCACAAGCACAGCCAGCAGCCATGACCCTGGTACTGGTCTTGGAGGCATTCAGGCTGCTGTGACCTCACAAGCACAGCCAGCAGCCATGAGCATGATACTGGCCTGAGAGGCACTGAGGCTGCTGTGACGTCACAAGCACAGCCAGGAGCCATGAGCCAGATGCTGGGGTGTGGGGCACTGAGTCTGCTGTGACCTCACAAGCAGAGCCAGCAGGGGGCGCTGGACACTAACTATTGAGGCACTGAGTCTGCTGTGATCTCACAAGCAGAGGCAGCAGGGGACGCTGGACACTAAACTATGAGGCACTGAGTCTGCTGTGACCTCACAAGCACAGCCAGTAGGGGGCGATGGACACTAACCTAGGAGGCACTGAGGCTGCTGTGACATCACAAGCACAGCCACAGCCATGAGACTGCCACTGGCCTCAGAGGCACTGAGGCTGCTGTGACCTCACAAGCATAGCCAGCAGCCAGGAGCCTGATTTTGGCCTGGGAATCACTGAGGCTGCTGTGACCTGACAAGCAGAGACACCAGGGGACGCTGGACACTAAACTATGAGGCACTGAGGCTGCTGTGACCTCACAAGCACAGCCAGCAGCCATGAGCCTGCCACTGGCATAGGAGGCATTCAGGCTGCTGTGACCTCACAAGCACAGCCAGCAGCCATGAGACTGACACTGGTCTAGGAGGCACTGAGGCTGCTGTGACCTCACAAGCACAGCCAGCAGCCATGAGCCTGATATTGGCCTGAGAGGCACTGAGTCTGCTGTGACCTCACAAGCACAGCCAGTAGGGGGCGATGGACACTAACCTAGGAGGCACTGAGGCTGCTGTGACCTCACAATCACAGCCAGCAGCCATGAGCCTGCCACTGGCAGAGGAGGCACTGAGGCTTCTGTGACCTCACAAGCACAGCCAGCAGCCATGAGACTGCCACTGGCCTCAGAGGCACTGAGGCTGCTATGACGTCACAAGCACAGCCAGCAGCCATGAGCCTGCCACTGGCCTAGGAGGCATTCAGGCTGCTGTGACCTCAGAAGCACAGCCAGCAGCCATGAGCATGGCACTGGCAGAGGAGGCACTGAGGCTGCTGTGACGTCACAAGCACAGCCAGCAGCCATGAGCCTGATTTTGGCCTGGGAATCACTGAGGCTGCTGTGACCTCACAAGCATAGCCAGCAGGGGGCGCTGGACACTAACCTATGAGGCACTGAGTCTGCTGTGACCTCACAAGCAGAGCCAGCAGGGGACGCTGGACACTAAACTATGAGGCACTGAGGCTGCTGTGACGTCACAAGCACAGCCAGCAGCCATGAGCCTGCCACTGGCCTACGAGGCACTGAGGCTGCTGTGACCTCACAAGCACAGCCAGCAGCCATGAGCCTGAACCTGGCAGAGGAGGCACTGAGTCTGCTGTGACCTCACAAGCACAGCCAGCAGGGGGCGCTGGACACTAACCATTGAGGCACTGAGTCTGCTGTGATCTCACAAGCACAGCCAGCAGGGGACGCTGGACACTAAACTATGAGGCACTGAGTCTGCTGTGACCTCACAAGCACAGCCAGCAGCCATGAGCCTGCCACTGGCAGAGGAGGCACTGAGGCTTCTGTGACCTCACAAGCACAGCCAGCAGCCATGAGACTGCCACTGGCCTCAGAGGCACTGAGGCTGCTATGACGTCACAAGCACAGCCAGCAGCCATGAGCCTGCCACTGGCCTAGGAGGCATTCAGGCTGCTGTGACCTCACAAGCACAGCCAGCAGCCATGAGCATGGCACTGGCAGAGGAGGCACTGAGGCTGCTGTGACGTCACAAGCACAGCCAGCAGCCATGAGCCTGATTTTGGCCTGGGAATCACTGAGGCTGCTGTGACCTCACAAGCATAGCCAGCAGGGGGCGCTGGACACTAACCTATGAGGCACTGAGTCTGCTGTGACCTCACAAGCAGAGCCAGCAGGGGACGCTGGACACTAAACTATGAGGCACTGAGGCTGCTGTGACGTCACAAGCACAGCCAGCAGCCATGAGCCTGCCACTGGCCTACGAGGCACTGAGGCTGCTGTGACCTCACAAGCACAGCCAGCAGCCATGAGCCTGATACTGGCCTAGGAGGCACTGAGGCTGCTGTGACCTCAGAAGCACAGCCAGCAGCCATGAGCATGGCACTGGCAGAGGAGGCACTGAGGCTGCTGTGACATCACAAGCAGAGCCAGCAGCCATGAGCCTGATATTGGCCTATGAGGCACTGAGTCTGCTGTGACCTCACAAGCACAGCCAGCAGGGGACGCTGGACACTAAACTATGAGGCACTGAGTCTGCTGTGACCTCACAAGCACAGCCAGCAGGGGACGCTGGACACTAAACTATGAGGCACTGAGTCTGCTGTGACCTCACAAGCACAGCCAGCAGCCATGACCCTGATATTGGCCTGGGACGCACTGAGTCTGCTGTGACGTCACAAGCACAGCCAGCAGCCATGAGCCTGATGTTGGCCTGGGAGGCACTGAGGCTGGTTTGACCTCACAAGCACAGCCAGTAGGGGGCGATGGACACTAACCTATGAGGCACTGAGTCTGCTGTGACCTCACAAGCAGAGCCAGCAGGGGACGCTGGACACTAAACTATGCGGCACTGAGTCTGCTGTAACCTCACAATCCCAGCCAGCAGCCATGAGCCTGCCACTGTCCTAGGAGGCATTCAGGCTTGTGTGACCTCACAAGCACAGCCAGCAGCCATGACCCTGACACTGGTCTAGGAGGCATTCAGGCTGCTGTGACCTCACAAGCAGAGCCAGCAGGGGGCGCTGCATACTAACTTTTGAGGCACTGAGTCTGCTGTGACCTCACAAGCAGAGCCAGCAGGGGATGCTGGACACTAAACTATGAGGCACTGAGGCTGCTGTGAGCTCACAAGCACAGCCAGCAGCCATGAGCCTGCCACAGGCCTAGGAGGCATTCAGGCTGCTGTGACCTCACAAGCACAGCCAGCAGCCATGACGCTGGTACTGGTCTTGGAGGCATTCAGGCTGCTGTGACCTCACAAGCACAGCCAGCAGCCATGACCCTGGTACTGGTCTTGGAGGCATTCAGGCTGCTGTGACCTCACAAGCACAGCCAGCAGCCATGAGCATGATACTGGCCTGAGAGGCACTGAGGCTGCTGTGACGTCACAAGCACAGCCAGGAGCCATGAGCCAGATGCTGGGGTGTGGGGCACTGAGTCTGCTGTGACCTCACAAGCAGAGCCAGCAGGGGGCGCTGGACACTAACTATTGAGGCACTGAGTCTGCTGTGATCTCACAAGCAGAGGCAGCAGGGGACGCTGGACACTAAACTATGAGGCACTGAGTCTGCTGTGACCTCACAAGCACAGCCAGTAGGGGGCGATGGACACTAACCTAGGAGGCACTGAGGCTGCTGTGACATCACAAGCACAGCCACAGCCATGAGACTGCCACTGGCCTCAGAGGCACTGAGGCTGCTGTGACGTCACAAGCATAGCCAGCAGCCAGGAGCCTGATTTTGGCCTGGGAATCACTGAGGCTGCTGTGACCTGACAAGCAGAGACACCAGGGGACGCTGGACACTAAACTATGAGGCACTGAGGCTGCTGTGACCTCACAAGCACAGCCAGCAGCCATGAGCCTGCCACTGGCATAGGAGGCATTCAGGCTGCTGTGACCTCACAAGCACAGCCAGCAGCCATGAGACTGACACTGGTCTAGGAGGCACTGAGGCTGCTGTGACCTCACAAGCACAGCCAGCAGCCATGAGCCTGATATTGGCCTGAGAGGCACTGAGTCTGCTGTGACCTCACAAGCACAGCCAGTAGGGGGCGATGGACACTAACCTAGGAGGCACTGAGGCTGCTGTGACCTCACAATCACAGCCAGCAGCCATGAGCCTGCCACTGGCAGAGGAGCCACTGAGGCTTCTGTGACCTCACAAGCACAGCCAGCAGCCATGAGACTGCCACTGGCCTCAGAGGCACTGAGGCTGCTATGACGTCACAAGCACAGCCAGCAGCCATGAGCCTGCCACTGGCCTAGGAGGCATTCAGGCTGCTGTGACCTCAGAAGCACAGCCAGCAGCCATGAGCATGGCACTGGCAGAGGAGGCACTGAGGCTGCTGTGACGTCACAAGCACAGCCAGCAGCCATGAGCCTGATTTTGGCCTGGGAATCACTGAGGCTGCTGTGACCTCACAAGCATAGCCAGCAGGGGGCGCTGGACACTAACCTATGAGGCACTGAGTCTGCTGTGACCTCACAAGCAGAGCCAGCAGGGGACGCTGGACACTAAACTATGAGGCACTGAGGCTGCTGTGACGTCACAAGCACAGCCAGCAGCCATGAGCCTGCCACTGGCCTACGAGGCACTGAGGCTGCTGTGACCTCACAAGCACAGCCAGCAGCCATGAGCCTGATACTGGCCTAGGAGGCACTGAGGCTGCTGTGACCTCACAAGCACAGCCAGCAGCCATGAGCATGGCACTGGCAGAGGAGGCACTGAGGCTGCTGTGACATCACAAGCAGAGCCAGCAGCCATGAGCCTGATATTGGCCTGAGAGGCACTGAGTCTGCTGTGACCTCACAAGCACAGCCAGCAGGGGACGCTGGACACTAAACTAGGAGGCACTGAGTCTGCTGTGACCTCACAAGCAGAGCCAGCAGGGGACGCTGGACACTAAAGTATGAGGCACTGAGTCTGCTGTGACCTCACAAGCACAGCCAGTAGGGGGCGATGGACACTAACCTAGGAGCCACTCAGTCTGCTGTGACCTCACAAGCACAGCCAGCAGCCATGAGCCTGCCACTGGCAGAGGAGGCACTGAGGCTTATGTGACCTCACAAGCACAGCCAGCAGCCATGAGACTGCCACTGGCCTCAGAGGCACTGAGGCTGCTGTGACGTGAGAAGCACAGCCAGCAGCCATGACCCTGCCACTGGCCTAGGAGGCATTCAGGCTGCTGTGACCTCACAAGCACAGCCAGCAGCCATGAGCATGGCACTGGCAGAGGAGCCACTGAGGCTGCTGTGACGTCACAAGCACAGCCAGCAGCCATGAACCTGATGCTGGGGTATGAGGCACTGAGGCTGCTGTGACCTCACAAGCACAGCCAGCAGGGGGCGCTGCACACTAACTATTGAGGCACTGAGTCTGCTGTGACCTCACAAGCACAGCCAGTAGGGGGCGATGGACACTAACCTAGGAGGCACTGAGGCTGCTGTGACCTCACAAGCACAGCCAGCAGCCATGAGACTGCCACTGCCCTCAGAGGCACTGAGGCTGCTGTGACGTCACAAGCATAGCCAGCAGCCAGGAGCCTGATTTTGGCCTGGGAATTACTGAGGCTGCTGTGACCTCACAAGCAGAGACACCAGGGGACGCTGGACACTAAACTATGAGGCACTGAGGCTGCTGTGACTTCAGAAGCACAGCCAGCAGCCATGAGACTGCCACTGGCAGAGGGGGCACTGAGGCTTCTGTGACCTCACAAGCACAGCCAGCAGCCATGAGACTGCCACTGGCCTCAGAGGCACTGAGGCTGCTGTGACGTCACAAGCACAGCCAGCAGCCATGAGCCTGCCACTGGCCTAGGAGGCATTCAGGCTGCTGTGACCTCAGAAGCACAGCCAGCAGCCATGACCCTGACACTGGTCTAGGAGGCATTCAGGCTGCTGTGACCTCAGAAGCACAGCCAGCAGCCATGAGCCTGATACTGGTCTAGGAGGCACTGAGGCTGCTGTGACGTCACAAGCAGAGCCAGCAGGGGGCGCTGGACACTAAACTATGAGGCACTGAGTCTGCTGTGACCTCACAAGCAGAGCCAGCAGGGGGCGCTGGACACTAACTATTGAGGCACTGAGTCTGCTGTGATCTCACAAGCACAGCCAGCAGGGGACGCTGGACACTAAACTATGAGGCACTGGGTCTGCTGTGACCTCACAAGCACAGCCAGTAGGGGGCGATGGACACTAACCTAGATGCCACTGAGTCTGCTGTGACCTCACAATCACAGCCAGCAGCCATGAGCCTGCCACTGGCAGAGGAGGCACTGAGGCTGCTGTGACCTCAGAAGCACAGCCAGCAGCCATGAGCCTGATGCTGGCCTGTGAGGCACTGAGGCTGCTGTGACCTCACAAGCACAGCCAGCAGGGGGCGCTAGACACTAAACTATGAGGCACTGAGTCTGCTGTGACCTCACAAGCACAGCCAGTAGGGGGTGATGGACATTAACCTAGGAGGCACTGAGGCTGCTGTGACCTCACAAGCACAGCCAGCAGCCATGAGACTGCCACTGACCTCAGAGGCACTGAGGCTGCTGTGACGTCACAAGCATAGCCAGCAGCCAGGAGCCTGCCACTGGCATAGGAGGGATTCAGGCTGCTGTGACGTCACAAGCACAGCCAGCAGCCATGACCCTGACACTGGTCTAGGAGGCATTCAGGCTGCTGTGACCTCACAAGCACAGCCAGCAGCCATGAGCCTGATATTGGCCTGAGAGGCACTGAGGCTGCTGTGACCTCACAAGCACAGCCAGCAGCCATGAGCATGGCACTGGCAGAGGAGGCACTGAGGCTGCTGTGACGTCACAAGCACAGCCAGCAGCCAGGAGCCTGATACTGGCCTGGAAGGCGCTGAGTCTGCTGTGACCTCACAACACAGCCAGCAGGGGGAGCTGGACACTAAAGTATGAGGCACTGAGTCTGCTGTGACCTCACAAGCACAGCCAGTAGGGGGTGATGGACACTAACCTAGGAGGCACTGAGGCTGCTGTGACCTCACAATCACAGCCAGCAGCCATGAGCCTGCCACTGGCAGAGGAGGCACTGAGGCTTCTGTGACCTCACAAGCACAGCCAGCAGCCATGAGACTGCCACTGGTCTCAGAGGCACTGAGGCTGCTGTGACCTCACAAGCACAACCAGCAGCCATGAGCCTGCCACTGGCCTAGGAGGCACTCAGGCTGCTGTGACGTCACAAGCACAGCCAGCAGCCATGAACCTGATACTGGCCTGTGAGGCACTGAGTCTGCTGTGACCTCACAAGCAGAGCCAGCAGGGGGCGCTGGACACTAACTATTGAGGCACTGAGTCTGCTGTGACCTCACAATCCCAGCCAGCAGCCATGAGCCTGCCACTGGTCTAGGAGGCATTCAGGCTGCTGTGAGTTCACAAGCAGAGCCAGCAGGAGGCGCTGCACACTAATTTTTGAGGCACTGAGTCTGCTGTGACCTCACAAGCAGAGCCAGCAGGGGACGCTGGACACTGAACTATGAGGCACTGAGGCTGCTGTGACCTCACAAGCACAGCCAGCAGGGGGCGCTGCACACTAAATTTTGAGGCACTGAGTCTGCTGTGACCTCACAAGCAGAGCCAGCAGGGGACGCTGCACCCTAACTTTTGAGGCACTGAGTCTTCTGTGACCTCACAATCATAGGTAGCAGCCATGAACCTGCCACAGGCCTAGGAGGCATTCAGGCTGCTGTGACCTCACAAGCACAGCCAGCAGCCATGAGCATGATACTGGCCTGAGAGGCACTGAGGCTTCTGTGAGCTCACAAGCACAGCCAGCAGCCATAAGCCTGCCACTGGCCTAGGAGGCATTCAGGCTGCTGTGACCTCACAAGCACAGCCAGCAGCCATGAGCATGGCACTGGCAGAGGAGCCACTGAGGCTGCTGTGACGTCACAAGCACAGCCAGCAGCCATGAACCTGATGCTGGGGTATGAGGCACTGAGGCTGCTGTGACCTCACAAGCACAGCCAGCAGGGGGCGCTGCACACTAACTATTGAGGCACTGAGTCTGCTGTGACCTCACAAGCACAGCCAGTAGGGGGCGATGGACACTAACCTAGGAGGCACTGAGGCTGCTGTGACCTCACAAGCACAGCCAGCAGCCATGAGACTGCCACTGCCCTCAGAGGCACTGAGGCTGCTGTGACGTCACAAGCATAGCCAGCAGCCAGGAGCCTGATTTTGGCCTGGGAATTACTGAGGCTGCTGTGACCTCACAAGCAGAGACACCAGGGGACGCTGGACACTAAACTATGAGGCACTGAGGCTGCTGTGACTTCAGAAGCACAGCCAGCAGCCATGAGACTGCCACTGGCAGAGGGGGCACTGAGGCTTCTGTGACCTCACAAGCACAGCCAGCAGCCATGAGACTGCCACTGGCCTCAGAGGCACTGAGGCTGCTGTGACGTCACAAGCACAGCCAGCAGCCATGAGCCTGCCACTGGCCTAGGAGGCATTCAGGCTGCTGTGACCTCAGAAGCACAGCCAGCAGCCATGACCCTGACACTGGTCTAGGAGGCATTCAGGCTGCTGTGACCTCAGAAGCACAGCCAGCAGCCATGAGCCTGATGCTGGCCTGTGAGGCACTGAGGCTGCTGTGACCTCACAAGCACAGCCAGCAGGGGGCGCTAGACACTAAACTATGAGGCACTGAGTCTGCTGTGACCTCACAAGCACAGCCAGTAGGGGGTGATGGACATTAACCTAGGAGGCACTGAGGCTGCTGTGACCTCACAAGCACAGCCAGCAGCCATGAGACTGCCACTGACCTCAGAGGCACTGAGGCTGCTGTGACGTCACAAGCATAGCCAGCAGCCAGGAGCCTGCCACTGGCATAGGAGGCATTCAGGCTGCTGTGACGTCACAAGCACAGCCAGCAGCCATGACCCTGACACTGGTCTAGGAGGCATTCAGGCTGCTGTGACCTCACAAGCACAGCCAGCAGCCATGAGCCTGAT
Organism: Dromaius novaehollandiae; assembly: GCF_036370855.1. NCBI lineage: Eukaryota > Metazoa > Chordata > Aves > Casuariiformes > Dromaiidae > Dromaius > Dromaius novaehollandiae. Next base: position 8,618,853 of record NC_088122.1, on the reverse strand, counting down.
ATTGGCCTGAGAGGCACTGAGGCTGCTGTGACCTCACAAGCACAGCCAGCAGCCATGAGCATGGCACTGGCAGAGGAGGCACTGAGTCTGCTGTGACGTCACAAGCACAGCCAGCAGCCAGGAGCCTGATACTGGCCTGGAAGGCGCTGAGTCTGCTGTGACCTCACAAGCAGAGCCAGCAGGGGGAGCTGGACACTAAAGTATGAGGCACTGAGTCTGCTGTGACCTCACAAGCACAGCCAGTAGGGGGTGATGGACACTAACCTAGGAGGCACTGAGGCTGCTGTGACCTCACAATCACAGCCAGCAGCCATGAGCCTGCCACTGGCAGAGGAGGCACTGAGGCTTCTGTGACCTCACAAGCACAGCCAGCAGCCATGAGACTGCCACTGGTCTCAGAGGCACTGAGGCTGCTGTGACGTCACAAGCACAACCAGCAGCCATGAGCCTGCCACTGGAGTAGGAGGCACTCAGGCTGCTGTGACGTCACAAGCACAGCCAGCAGCCATGAGCCTGATACTGGCCTGAGAGGCACTGAGTCTGCTGTGACCTCAAAAGCACAGCCAGCAGCCATGAGCATGGCACTATCCACAGAGACATTGAGTCTGCTGTGACCTCACAAGCACAGCCAGCAGCCATAAGCCTGCCACTGGCCTAGGAGGCATTCAGGCTGCTGTGACCTCAGAAGCACAGCCAGCAGCCATGATGAGCATTGCACTGGGAGAGGAGCCACTGAGGCTGCTGTGACGTCACAAGCACAGCCAGCAGGGGGCGCTGGACACTAACTATTGAGGCACTGAGTCTGCTGTGATCTCACAAGCAGAGGCAGCAGGGGACGCTGGACACTAAACTATGAGGCACTGAGTATGCTGTGACCTCACAAGCACAGCCAGCAGCCATGAGACTGCCACTGCCCTCAGAGGCACTGAGGCTGCTGTGACGTCACAAGCATAGCCAGCAGCCAGGAGCCTGATTTTGGCCTGGGAATTACTGAGGCTGCTGTGACCTCACAAGCAGAGACACCAGGGGACGGTGAACACTAAACTATGAGGCACTGAGGCTGCTGTGACCTCACAATCCCAGCCAGCAGCCATGAGCCTGCCACTGGCCTAGGAGGCATTCAGGCTGCTGTGACCTCAGAAGCACAGCCAGCAGCCATGACCCTGACACTGGTCTAGGAGGCATTCAGGCTGCTGTGACCTCACAAGCACAGCCAGCAGCCATGAGCCTGATACTGGCCTGAGAGGCACTGAGTCTGCTGTGACCTCACAAGCACAGCCAGCAGGGGGCGCTGGACACTAACTATTGAGGCACTGAGTCTGCTTTGATCTCACAAGCACAGCCAGCAGGGGACGCTGGACACTAAACTATGAGGCACTGAGTCTGCTGTGACCTCACAAGCACAGCCAGCAGCCATGAGACTGCCACTGACCTCAGAGGCACTGAGGCTGCTGTGACGTCACAAGCATAGCCAGCAGCCAGGAGCCTGCCACTGGCATAGGAGGCATTCAGGCTGCTGTGACGTCACAAGCACAGCCAGCAGCCATGACCCTGACACTGGTCTAGGAGGCATTCAGGCTGCTGTGACCTCACAAGCACAGCCAGCAGCCATGAGCCTGATATTGGCCTGAGAGGCACTGAGGCTGCTGTGACCTCACAAGCACAGCCAGCAGCCATGAGCATGGCACTGGCAGAGGAGGCACTGAGGCTGCTGTGACGTCACAAGCACAGCCAGCAGCCAGGAGCCTGATACTGGCCTGGAAGGCGCTGAGTCTGCTGTGACCTCACAAGCACAGCCAGTAGGGGGTGATGGACACTAACCTAGGAGGCACTGAGGCTGCTGTGACCTCACAATCACAGCCAGCAGCCATGAGCCTGCCACTGGCCTCAGAGGCACTGAGGCTTCTGTGACCTCACAAGCACAGCCAGCAGCCATGAGACTGCCACTGGCCTCAGAGGCACTGAGGCTTCTGTGACCTCACAATCATAGCCAGCAGCCATGAGCCTGCCACTGGCCTAGGAGGCACTCAGGCTGCTGTGACCTCAAAAGCACAGCCAGCAGCCATGAGCCTGATACTGGCCTGAGAGGCACTGAGTCTGCTGTGACCTCAAAAGCACAGCCAGCAGCCATGAGCATGGCACTATCCACAGAGACACTGAGTCTGCTGTGACCTCACAAGCACAGCCAGCAGCCATGAGCCTGCCACTGGCAGAGGAGGCACTGAGGCTGCTGTGACCTCACAAGCACAGCCAGCAGCGGGCACTGGAGATAACCTAGCAGGCACTGAGTCTGCTGTGACCTCACAAGCACAGCCTGTAGGGGGCGATGGACACTAACTTTTGAGGCACTGAGTCTGCTGTTACCTCACAGGCACAGCCAGCAGCCATGAGACTGCCACTGGCCTCAGAGGCACTGAGGCTTCTGTGACGTTACAAGCACAGCCAGCAGCCATGAGACTGCCACTGGCCTCAGAGGCACTGAGGCTTCTGTGACCTCACAAGCACAGCCAGCAGCCATGAGCCTGCCACTGGCCTAGGAGGCACTCAGGCTTGTGTGACCTCACAAGCACAGCCAGCAGCCATGAGACTGCCACTGGCAGAGGAGGCACTGAGGCTGGTGTGACCTCACAAGCACAGCCAGCAGGGGGCACTGTACACTAACTTTTGAGGCACTGAGTCTGCTGTGACCTCACAAGCGGAGCCAGCAGGGGACGCTGGACCCTAACTTTTGAGGCACTGAGGCTTCTGTGAGCTCACAATCATAGCCAGCAGCCATGAGCCTGCCACAGGCCTAGGAGGCATTCAGGCTGCTGTGACCTCACAAGCACAGCCAGCAGCCATGAGCATGGCACTGGCAGAGGAGGCACTGAGGCTGCTGTGACGTCACAAGCACAGCCAGCAGCCATGAGCCTGATGCTGGGGTATGAGGCACTGAGGCTGCTGTGACCTCACAAGCACAGCCAGCAGCCATAAGCCTGCCACTGGCCTAGGAGGCATTCAGGCTGCTGTGACTTCAGAAGCACAGCCAGCAGCCATGAGCATGGCACTGGCAGAGGAGGCACTGAGGCTGCTGTGACGTCACAAGCACAGCCAGCAGCCATGAGCCTGATGCTGGGGTATGAGGCACTGAGTCTGCTGTGACCTCAAAAGCACAGCCAGCAGGGGGCGCTGGACACTAAACTATGAGGCACTGAGGCTGCTGTGACCTCACAAGCACAGCCAGTAGCCATGAGACTGCCACTGGCCTCAGAGGCACTGAGGCTGCTGTGACGTCACAAGCACAGCCAGCAGCCATCAGCCTGCCACGGCCCAGGGGGCACTGAGTCTGCTGTGACCTCACAAGCACAGCCAGCAGCCATGAGCCTGATACTGGCCTGAGAGGCACTGAGGTTGCTGTGACCTCACAAGCACAGCCAGCAGCCATTAGCATGGCACTATCCACGGAGACACTGAGGCTGCTGGGATCTCAGAAGCACAGCCAGGAGCCAGGAGCCTGACACTGGCAGAGGAGGCACTGTGGCTGCTCTGACCTCACAAGCACAGCCAGCAGGGGACGCTGGACACTAACCTATCAGGCACTGAGTCTGCTGTGACCTCACAAGCAGAGCCAGCAGGGGACGCTGGGCACTAAACTATGAGGCACTGAGGCTGCTGTGACGTCACAAGCACAGCCAGCAGCCATGAGCCTGTCACTGGCCTACGAGGCACTGAGGCTGCTGTGACCTCACAATCACAGCCAGCAGCCATGAGACTGCCTCTGGCCTAGGAGGCATTCGGGCTTCTGTGAGCTCACAAGCACAGCCAGCAGCCATGAGCCTGATACTGGCCTAGGAGGCACTGAGGCTGCTGTGACCTCAGAAGCACAGCCAGCAGCCATGAGCATGGCACTGGCAGAGGAGGCACTGAGGCTGCTGTGACGTCACAAGCAGAGCCAGCAGCCATGAGCCTGATATTGGCCTATGAGGCACTGAGTCTGCTGTGACCTCACAAGCACAGCCAGCAGGGGACGCTGGACACTAAACTAGGAGGCACTGAGTCTGCTGTGACCTCACAAGCAGAGCCAGCAGGGGACGCTGGACACTAAACTATGAGGCACTGAGTCTGCTGTGACCTCACAAGCACAGCCAGCAGCCATGACCCTGATATTGGCCTGGGACGCACTGAGTCTGCTGTGACGTCACAAGCACAGCCAGCAGCCATGAGCCTGATGTTGGCCTGGGAGGCACTGAGGCTGGTTTGACCTCACAAGCACAGCCAGTAGGGGGCGATGGACACTAACCTATGAGGCACTGAGTCTGCTGTGACCTCACAAGCAGAGCCAGCAGGGGACGCTGGACACTAAACTATGCGGCACTGAGTCTGCTGTGACCTCACAATCCCAGTCAGCAGCCATGAGCCTGCCACTGTCCTAGGAGGCATTCAGGCTTGTGTGACCTCACAAGCACAGCCAGCAGCCATGACCCTGACACTGGTCTAGGAGGCATTCAGGCTGCTGTGACCTCACAAGCAGAGCCAGCAGGGGGCGGTGCATACTAACTTTTGAGGCACTGAGTCTGCTGTGACCTCACAAGCAGAGCCAGCAGGGGATGCTGGACACTAAACTATGAGGCACTGAGGCTGCTGTGAGCTCACAAGCACAGCCAGCAGCCATGAGCCTGCCACAGGCCTAGGAGGCATTCAGGCTGCTGTGACCTCACAAGCACAGCCAGCAGCCATGACCCTGGTACTGGTCTTGGAGGCATTCAGGCTGCTGTGACCTCACAAGCACAGCCAGCAGCCATGACCCTGGTACTGGTCTTGGAGGCATTCAGGCTGCTGTGACCTCACAAGCACAGCCAGCAGCCATGAGCATGATACTGGCCTGAGAGGCACTGAGGCTGCTGTGACGTCACAAGCACAGCCAGGAGCCAGGAGCCAGATGCTGGGGTGTGGGGCACTGAGTCTGCTGTGACCTCACAAGCAGAGCCAGCAGGGGGCGCTGGACACTAACTATTGAGGCACTGAGTCTGCTGTGATCTCACAAGCAGAGGCAGCAGGGGACGCTGGACACTAAACTATGAGGCACTGAGTCTGCTGTGACCTCACAAGCACAGCCAGTAGGGGGCGATGGACACTAACCTAGGAGGCACTGAGGCTGCTGTGACCTCACAAGCATAGCCAGCAGCCAGGAGCCTGATTTTGGCCTGGGAATCACTGAGGCTGCTGTGACCTGACAAGCAGAGACACCAGGGGACGCTGGACACTAAACTATGAGGCACTGAGGCTGCTGTGACCTCACAAGCACAGCCAGCAGCCATGAGCCTGCCACTGGCATAGGAGGCATTCAGGCTGCTGTGACCTCACAAGCACAGCCAGCAGCCATGAGACTGACACTGGTCTAGGAGGCACTGAGGCTGCTGTGACCTCACAAGCACAGCCAGCAGCCATGAGCCTGATATTGGCCTGAGAGGCACTGAGTCTGCTGTGACCTCACAAGCACAGCCAGTAGGGGGGGATGAACACTAACCTAGGAGGCACTGAGGCTGCTGTGACCTCACAATCACAGCCAGCAGCCATGAGCCTGCCACTGGCAGAGGAGGCACTGAGGCTTCTGTGACCTCACAAGCACAGCCAGCAGCCATGAGACTGCCACTGGCCTCAGAGGCACTGAGGCTGCTATGACGTCACAAGCACAGCCAGCAGCCATGAGCCTGCCACTGGCCTAGGAGGCATTCAGGCTGCTGTGACCTCACAAGCACAGCCAGCAGCCATGAGCATGGCACTGGCAGAGGAGGCACTGAGGCTGCTGTGACGTCACAAGCACAGCCAGCAGCCATGAGCCTGATTTTGGCCTGGGAATCACTGAGGCTGCTGTGACCTCACAAGCATAGCCAGCAGGGGGCGCTGGACACTAACCTATGAGGCACTGAGTCTGCTGTGACCTCACAAGCAGAGCCAGCAGGGGACGCTGGACACTAAACTATGAGGCACTGAGGCTGCTGTGACGTCACAAGCACAGCCAGCAGCCATGAGCCTGCCACTGGCCTACGAGGCACTGAGGCTGCTGTGACCTCACAAGCACAGCCAGCAGCCATGAGCCTGATACTGGCCTAGGAGGCACTGAGGCTGCTGTGACCTCACAAGCACAGCCAGCAGCCATGAGCATGGCACTGGCAGAGGAGGCACTGAGGCTGCTGTGACATCACAAGCAGAGCCAGCAGCCATGAGCCTGATATTGGCCTATGAGGCACTGAGTCTGCTGTGACCTCACAAGCACAGCCAGCAGGGGACGCTGGACACTAAACTAGGAGGCACTGAGTCTGCTGTGACCTCACAAGCAGAGCCAGCAGGGGACGCTGGACACTAAACTATGAGGCACTGAGTCTGCTGTGACCTCACAAGCACAGCCAGCAGCCATGACCCTGATATTGGCCTGGGACGCACTGCGTCTGCTGTGACGTCACAAGCACAGCCAGCAGCCATGAGCCTGATGTTGGCCTGGGAGGCACTGAGGCTGGTTTGACCTCACAAGCACAGCCAGTAGGGGGCGATGGACACTAACCTATGAGGCACTGAGTCTGCTGTGACCTCACAAGCAGAGCCAGCAGGGGATGCTGGACACTAAACTATGAGGCACTGAGGCTGCTGTGACCTCACAAGCACAGCCAGCAGCCATGAGCCTGCCACAGGCCTAGGAGGCATTCAGGCTGCTGTGACCTCACAAGCACAGCCAGCAGCCATGACCCTGGTACTGGTCTTGGAGGCATTCAGGCTGCTGTGACCTCACAAGCACAGCCAGCCGCCATGAGCATGATACTGGCCTGAGAGGCACTGAGGCTGCTGTGACGTCACAAGCACAGCCAGGAGCCATGAGCCAGATGCTGGGGTGTGGGGCACTGAGTCTGCTGTGACCTCACAAGCAGAGCCAGCAGGGGGCGCTGGACACTAACTATTGAGGCACTGAGTCTGCTGTGATCTCACAAGCAGAGGCAGCAGGGGACGCTGGACACTAAACTATGAGGCACTGAGTCTGCTGTGACCTCACAAGCACAGCCAGTAGGGGGCGATGGACACTAACCTAGGAGGCACTGAGGCTGCTGTGACATGACAAGCACAGCCACAGCCATGAGACTGCCACTGGCCTCAGAGGCACTGAGGCTGCTGTGACCTCACAAGCATAGCCAGCAGCCAGGAGCCTGATTTTGGCCTGGGAATCACTGAGGCTGCTGTGACCTGACAAGCAGAGACACCAGGGGACGCTGGACACTAAACTATGAGGCACTGAGGCTGCTGTGACCTCACAAGCACAGCCAGCAGCCATGAGCCTGTCACTGGCATAGGAGGCATTCAGGCTGCTGTGACCTCAGAAGCACAGCCAGCAGCCATGAGACTGACACTGGTCTAGGAGGCATTCAGGCTGCTGTGACCTCACAAGCACAGCCAGCAGCCATGAGCCTGATATTGGCCTGAGAGGCACTGAGTCTGCTGTGACCTCACAAGCACAGCCAGCAGGGGACGCTGGACACTAAACTAGGAGGCACTGAGTCTGCTGTGACCTCACAAGCACAGCCAGCAGGGGACGCTGGACACTAAACTATGAGGCACTGAGTCTGCTGTGACCTCACAAGCACAGCCAGCAGCCATGACCCTGATATTGGCCTGGGACGCACTGAGTCTGCTGTGACGTCACAAGCACAGCCAGCAGCCATGAGCCTGATGTTGGCCTGGGAGGCACTGAGGCTGGTTTGACCTCACAAGCACAGCCAGTAGGGGGCGATGGACACTAACCTATGAGGCACTGAGTCTGCTGTGACCTCACAAGCAGAGCCAGCAGGGGACGCTGGACACTAAACTATGCGGCACTGAGTCTGCTGTGACCTCACAATCCCAGCCAGCAGCCATGAGCCTGCCACTGTCCTAGGAGGCATTCAGGCTTGTGTGACCTCACAAGCACAGCCAGCAGCCAGGACCCTGACACTGGTCTAGGAGGCATTCAGGCTGCTCTGACCTCACAAGCAGAGCCAGCAGGGGGCGCTGCATACTAACTTTTGAGGCACTGAGTCTGCTGTGACCTCACAAGCAGAGCCAGCAGGGGATGCTGGACACTAAACTATGAGGCACTGAGGCTGCTGTGAGCTCACAAGCACAGCCAGCAGCCATGAGCCTGCCACAGGCCTAGGAGGCATTCAGGCTGCTGTGACCTCACAAGCACAGCCAGCAGCCATGACCCTGGTACTGGTCTTGGAGGCATTCAGGCTGCTGTGACCTCACAAGCACAGCCAGCAGCCATGACCCTGGTACTGGTCTTGGAGGCATTCAGGCTGCTGTGACGTCACAAGCACAGCCAGCAGCCATGAGCCAGATGCTGGGGTGTGGGGCACTGAGTCTGCTGTGACCTCACAAGCAGAGCCAGCAGGGGGCGCTGGACACTAACTATTGAGGCACTGAGTCTGCTGTGACCTCACAAGCACAGCCAGTAGGGGGCGATGGACACTAACCTAGGAGGCACTGAGGCTGCTGTGACATCACAAGCACAGCCACAGCCATGAGACTGCCACTGGCCTCAGAGGCACTGAGGCTGCTGTGACGTCACAAGCATAGCCAGCAGCCAGGAGCCTGATTTTGGCCTGGGAATCACTGAGGCTGCTGTGACCTGACAAGCAGAGACACCAGGGGACGCTGGACACTAAACTATGAGGCACTGAGGCTGCTGTGACCTCACAAGCACAGCCAGCAGCCATGAGCCTGTCACTGGCATAGGAGGCATTCAGGCTGCTGTGACCTCAGAAGCACAGCCAGCAGCCATGAGACTGACACTGGTCTAGGAGGCATTCAGGCTGCTGTGACCTCACAAGCACAGCCAGCAGCCATGAGCCTGATATTGGCCTGAGAGGCACTGAGTCTGCTGTGACCTCACAAGCACAGCCAGTAGGGGGCGATGGACACTAACCTAGGAGGCACTGAGGCTGCTGTGACCTCACAATCACAGCCAGCAGCCATGAGCCTGCCACTGGCAGAGGAGGCACTGAGGCTTCTGTGACCTCACAAGCACAGCCAGCAGCCATGAGACTGCCACTGGCCTCAGAGGCACTGAGGCTGCTATGACGTCACAAGCACAGCCAGCAGCCATGAGCCTGCCACTGGCCTAGGAGGCATTCAGGCTGCTGTGACCTCAGAAGCACAGCCAGCAGCCATGAGCATGGCACTGGCAGAGGAGGCACTGAGGCTGCTGTGACGTCACAAGCACAGCCAGCAACCATGAGCCTGATTTTGGCCTGGGAATCACTGAGGCTGCTGTGACCTCACAAGCATAGCCAGCAGGGGGCGCTGGACACTAACCTATGAGGCACTGAGTCTGCTGTGACCTCACAAGCAGAGCCAGCAGGGGACGCTGGACACTAAACTATGAGGCACTGAGGCTGCTGTGACGTCACAAGCACAGCCAGCAGCCATGAGCCTGCCACTGGCCTACGAGGCACTGAGGCTGCTGTGACCTCACAAGCACAGCCAGCAGCCATGAGCCTGATACTGGCCTAGGAGGCACTGAGGCTGCTGTGACCTCACAAGCACAGCCAGCAGCCATGAGCATGGCACTGGCAGAGGAGGCACTGAGGCTGCTGTGACATCACAAGCAGAGCCAGCAGCCATGAGCCTGATATTGGCCTATGAGGCACTGAGTCTGCTGTGACCTCACAAGCACAGCCAGCAGGGGACGCTGGACACTAAACTAGGAGGCACTGAGTCTGCTGTGACCTCACAAGCAGAGCCAGCAGGGGACGCTGGACACTAAACTATGAGGCACTGAGTCTGCTGTGACCTCACAAGCACAGCCAGCAGCCATGACCCTGATATTGGCCTGGGACGCACTGAGTCTGCTGTGACGTCACAAGCACAGCCAGCAGCCATGAGCCTGATGTTGGCCTGGGAGGCACTGAGGCTGCTGTGAACTCACAAGCACAGCCAGTAGGGGGCGATGGACACTAACCTATGAGGCACTGAGTCTGCTGTGACCTCACAAGCAGAGCCAGCAGGGGACGCTGGACACTAAACTATGCGGCACTGAGTCTGCTGTAACCTCACAATCCCAGCCAGCAGCCATGAGCCTGCCACTGTCCTAGGAGGCATTCAGGCTTGTGTGACCTCACAAGCACAGCCAGCAGCCATGACCCTGACACTGGTCTAGGAGGCATTCAGGCTGCTGTGACCTCACAAGCAGAGCCAGCAGGGGGCGCTGCATACTAACTTTTGAGGCACTGAGTCTGCTGTGACCTCACAAGCAGAGCCAGCAGGGGATGCTGGACACTAAACTATGAGGCACTGAGGCTGCTGTGAGCTCACAAGCACAGCCAGCAGCCATGAGCCTGCCACAGGCCTAGGAGGCATTCAGGCTGCTGTGACCTCACAAGCACAGCCAGCAGCCATGACCCTGGTACTGGTCTTGGAGGCATTCAGGCTGCTGTGACCTCACAAGCACAGCCAGCAGCCATGAGCATGATACTGGCCTGAGAGGCACTGAGGCTGCTGTGACGTCACAAGCACAGCCAGCAGCCATGAGCCTGATGCTGGGGTGTGAGGCACTGAGGCTGCTGTGACCTCACAAGCACAGCCAGCAGGGGGCGCTGGACACTAACTATTGAGGCACTGAGTCTGCTGTGATCTCACAAGCAGAGGCAGCAGGGGACGCTGGACACTAAACTATGAGGCACTGAGTCTGCTGTGACCTCACAAGCACAGCCAGTAGGGGGCGATGGACACTAACCTAGGAGGCACTGAGGCTGCTGTGACCTCACAAGCACAGCCAGCAGCCATGAGACTGCCACTGGCCTCAGAGGCACTGAGGCTGCTGTGACGTCACAAGCACAGCCAGCAGCCATGAGCCTGATGCTGGGGTGTGGGGCACTGAGGCTGCTGTGACCTCACAAGCACAGCCAGCAGGGGGCGCTGGACACTAAAGTATGAGGCACTGAGTCTGCTGTGACCTCACAAGCAGAGCCAGCAGGGGGAGCTGGACACTAACTATTGAGGCACAGAGTCTGCTGTGACCTCACAAGCAGAGCCAGCAGGGGATGCTGGACACTAAACTATGAGGCACTGAGGCTGCTGTGAGCTCACAAGCACAGCCAGCAGCCATGAGCCTGCCACAGGCCTAGGAGGCATTCAGGCTGCTGTGACCTCACAAGCACAGCCAGCAGCCATGACCCTGGTACTGGTCTTGGAGGCATTCAGGCTGCTGTGACCTCACAAGCACAGCCAGCAGCCATGAGCATGATACTGGCCTGAGAGGCACTGAGGCTGCTGTAACGTCACAAGCACAGGCAGGAGCCATGAGCCAGATGCTGGGGTGTGGGGCACTGAGTCTGCTGTGACCTCACAAGCAGAGCCAGCAGGGGGCGCTGGACACTAACTATTGAGGCACTGAGTCTGCTGTGATCTCACAAGCAGAGGCAGCAGGGGGCGATGGACACTAACCGAGGAGGCACTGAGGCTGCTGTGACATCACAAGCACAGCCACAGCCATGAGACTGCCACTGGCCTCAGAGGCACTGAGGCTGCTGTGACCTCACAAGCATAGCCAGCAGCCAGGAGCCTGATTTTGGCCTGGGAATCACTGAGGCTGCTGTGACCTGACAAGCAGAGACACCAGGGGACGCTGGACACTAAACTATGAGGCACTGAGGCTGCTGTGACCTCACAAGCACAGCCAGCAGCCATGAGCCTGCCACTGGCATAGGAGGCATTCAGGCTGCTGTGACCTCACAAGCACAGCCAGCAGCCATGAGACTGACACTGGTCTAGGAGGCATTCAGGCTGCTGTGACCTCACAAGCACAGCCAGCAGCCATGAGCCTGATATTGGCCTGAGAGGCACTGAGTCTGCTGTGACCTCACAAGCACAGCCAGTAGGGGGCGATGGACACTAACCTAGGAGGCACTGAGGCTGCTGTGACCTCACAATCACAGCCAGCAGCCATGAGCCTGCCACTGGCAGAGGAGGCACTGAGGCTTCTGTGACCTCACAAGCACAGCCAGCAGCCATGAGACTGCCACTGGCCTCAGAGGCACTGAGGCTGCTATGACGTCACAAGCACAGCCAGCAGCCATGAGCCTGCCACTGGCCTAGGAGGCATTCAGGCTGCTGTGACCTCAGAAGCACAGCCAGCAGCCATGAGCATGGCACTGGCAGAGGAGGCACTGAGGCTGCTGTGACGTCACAAGCACAGCCAGCAGCCATGAGCCTGATTTTGGCCTGGGAATCACTGAGGCTGCTGTGACCTCACAAGCATAGCCAGCAGGGGGCGCTGGACACTAACCTATGAGGCACTGAGTCTGCTGTGACCTCACAAGCAGAGCCAGCAGGGGACGCTGGACACTAAACTATGAGGCACTGAGGCTGCTGTGACGTCACAAGCACAGCCAGCAGCCATGAGCCTGCCACTGGCCTACGAGGCACTGAGGCTGCTGTGACCTCACAAGCACAGCCAGCAGGGGACGCTGGACACTAAACTATGAGGCACTGAGTCTGCTGTGACCTCACAAGCACAACCAGCAGCCATGACCCTGATATTGGCCTGGGACGCACTGAGTCTGCTGTGACGTCACAAGCACAGCCAGCAGCCATGAGCCTGATGTTGGCCTGGGAGGCACTGAGGCTGGTTTGACCTCACAAGCACAGCCAGTAGGGGGCGATGGACACTAACCTATGAGGCACTGAGTCTGCTGTGACCTCACAAGCAGAGCCAGCAGGGGACGCTGGACACTAAACTATGCGGCACTGAGTCTGCTGTGACCTCACAATCCCAGCCAGCAGCCATGAGCCTGCCACTGTCCTAGGAGGCATTCAGGCTTGTGTGACCTCACAAGCACAGCCAGCAGCCATGACCCTGACACTGGTCTAGGAGGCATTCAGGCTGCTGTGACCTCACAAGCAGAGCCAGCAGGGGGCGCTGCATACTAACTTTTGAGGCACTGAGTCTGCTGTGACCTCACAAGCAGAGCCAGCAGGGGATGCTGGACACTAAACTATGAGGCACTGAGGCTGCTGTGAGCTCACAAGCACAGCCAGCAGCCATGAGCCTGCCACAGGCCTAGGAGGCATTCAGGCTGCTGTGACCTCACAAGCACAGCCAGCAGCCATGACCCTGGTACTGGTCTTGGAGGCATTCAGGCTGCTGTGACCTCACAAGCACAGCCAGCAGCCATGACCCTGGTACTGGTCTTGGAGGCATTCAGGCTGCTGTGACGTCACAAGCACAGCCAGCAGCCATGAGCATGATACTGGCCTGAGAGGCACTGAGGCTGCTGTGACGTCACAAGCACAGCCAGGAGCCATGAGCCAGATGCTGGGGTGTGGGGCACTGAGTCTGCTGTGACCTCACAAGCAGAGCCAGCAGGGGGCGCTGGACACTAACTATTGAGGCACTGAGTCTGCTGTGATCTCACAAGCAGAGGCAGCAGGGGACGCTGGACACTAAACTATGAGGCACTGAGTCTGCTGTGACCTCACAAGCACAGCCAGTAGGGGGCGATGGACACTAACCTAGGAGGCACTGAGGCTGCTGTGACATCACAAGCACAGCCACAGCCATGAGACTGCCACTGGCCTCAGAGGCACTGAGGCTGCTGTGACGTCACAAGCATAGCCAGCAGCCAGGAGCCTGATTTTGGCCTGGGAATCACTGAGGCTGCTGTGACCTGACAAGCAGAGACACCAGGGGACGCTGGACACTAAACTATGAGGTACTGAGGCTACTGTGACCTCACAAGCACAGCCAGCAGCCATGAGCCTGCCACTGGCATAGGAGGCATTCAGGCTGCTGTGACCTCACAAGCACAGCCAGCAGCCATGAGACTGACACTGGTCTAGGAGGCACTGAGGCTGCTGTGACCTCACAAGCACAGCCAGCAGCCATGAGCCTGATATTGGCCTGAGAGGCACTGAGTCTGCTGTGACCTCACAAGCACAGCCAGTAGGGGGCGATGGACACTAACCTAGGAGGCACTGAGGCTGCTGTGACCTCACAATCACAGCCAGCAGCCATGAGCCTGACACTGGCAGAGGAGCCACTGAGGCTTCTGTGACCTCACAAGCACAGCCAGCAGCCATGAGACTGCCACTGGCCTCAGAGGCACTGAGGCTGCTATGACGTCACAAGCACAGCCAGCAGCCATGAGCCTGCCACTGGCCTAGGAGGCATTCAGGCTGCTGTGACCTCAGAAGCACAGCCAGCAGCCATGAGCATGGCACTGGCAGAGGAGGCACTGAGGCTGCTGTGACGTCACAAGCACAGCCAGCAGCCATGAGCCTGATTTTGGCCTGGGAATCACTGAGGCTGCTGTGACCTCACAAGCATAGCCAGCAGGGGGCGCTGGACACTAACCTATGAGGCACTGAGTCTGCTGTGACCTCACAAGCAGAGCCAGCAGGGGACGCTGGACACTAAACTATGAGGCACTGAGGCTGCTGTGACGTCACAAGCACAGCCAGCAGCCATGAGCCTGCCACTGGCCTACGAGGCACTGAGGCTGCTGTGACCTCACAAGCACAGCCAGCAGCCATGAGCCTGATACTGGCCTAGGAGGCACTGAGGCTGCTGTGACCTCACAAGCACAGCCAGCAGCCATGAGCATGGCACTGGCAGAGGAGGCACTGAGGCTGCTGTGACATCACAAGCAGAGCCAGCAGCCATGAGCCTGATATTGGCCTATGAGGCACTGAGTCTGCTGTGACCTCACAAGCACAGCCAGCAGGGGACGCTGGACACTAAACTAGGAGGCACTGAGTCTGCTGTGACCTCACAAGCAGAGCCAGCAGGGGACGCTGGACACTAAACTATGAGGCACTGAGTCTGCTGTGACCTCACAAGCACAGCCAGCAGCCATGACCCTGATATTGGCCTGGGACGCACTGAGTCTGCTGTGACGTCACAAGCACAGCCAGCAGCCATGAGCCTGATGTTGGCCTGGGAGGCACTGAGGCTGGTTTGACCTCACAAGCACAGCCAGTAGGGGGCGATGGACACTAACCTATGAGGCACTGAGTCTGCTGTGACCTCACAAGCAGAGCCAGCAGGGGACGCTGGACACTAAACTATGCGGCACTGAGTCTGCTGTGACCTCACAATCCCAGCCAGCAGCCATGAGCCTGCCACTGTCCTAGGAGGCATTCAGGCTTGTGTGACCTCACAAGCACAGCCAGCAGCCATGACCCTGACACTGGTCTAGGAGGCATTCAGGCTGCTGTGACCTCACAAGCAGAGCCAGCAGGGGGCGCTGCACACTAACTTTTGAGGCACTGAGTCTGCTGTGACCTCACAAGCAGAGCCAGCAGGGGATGCTGGACACTAAACTATGAGGCACTGAGGCTGCTGTGAGCTCACAAGCACAGCCAGCAGCCATGAGCCTGCCACAGGCCTAGGAGGCATTCAGGCTGCTGTGACCTCACAAGCACAGCCAGCAGCCATGACCCTGGTACTGGTCTTGGAGGCATTCAGGCTGCTGTGACCTCACAAGCACAGCCAGCAGCCATGAGCATGATACTGGCCTGAGAGGCACTGAGGCTGCTGTGACGTCACAAGCACAGCCAGGAGCCATGAGCCAGATGCTGGGGTGTGGGGCACTGAGTCTGCTGTGACCTCACAAGCAGAGCCAGCAGGGGGCGCTGGACACTAACTATTGAGGCACTGAGTCTGCTGTGATCTCACAAGCAGACGCAGCAGGGGACGCTGGACACTAAACTCTGAGGCACTGAGTCTGCTGTGACCTCACAAGCACAGCCAGTAGGGGGCGATGGACACTAACCTAGGAGGCACTGAGGCTGCTGTGACATCACAAGCACAGCCACAGCCATGAGACTGCCACTGGCCTCAGAGGCACTGAGGCTGCTGTGACGTCACAAGCATAGCCAGCAGCCAGGAGCCTGATTTTGGCCTGGGAATCACTGAGGCTGCTGTGACCTGACAAGCAGAGACACCAGGGGACGCTGGACACTAAACTATGAGGCACTGAGGCTGCTGTGACCTCACAAGCACAGCCAGCAGCCATGAGCCTGTCACTGGCATAGGAGGCATTCAGGCTGCTGTGACCTCAGAAGCACAGCCAGCAGCCATGAGACTGACACTGGTCTAGGAGGCATTCAGGCTGCTGTGACCTCACAAGCACAGCCAGCAGCCATGACCCTGATATTGGCCTGAGAGGCACTGAGGCTGCTGTGACCTCACAAGCACAGCCAGCAGGGGACGCTGGACACTAAACTAGGAGGCACTGAGTCTGCTGTGACCTCACAAGCACAGCCAGCAGGGGACGCTGGACACTAAACTATGAGGCACTGAGTCTGCTGTGACCTCACAAGCACAGCCAGCAGCCATGACCCTGATATTGGCCTGGGACGCACTGAGTCTGCTGTGACGTCACAAGCACAGCCAGCAGCCATGAGCCTGATGTTGGCCTGGGAGGCACTGAGGCTGGTTTGACCTCACAAGCACAGCCAGTAGGGGGCGATGGACACTAACCTATGAGGCACTGAGTCTGCTGTGACCTCACAAGCAGAGCCAGCAGGGGACGCTGGACACTAAACTATGCGGCACTGAGTCTGCTGTGACCTCACAATCCCAGCCAGCAGCCATGAGCCTGCCACTGTCCTAGGAGGCATTCAGGCTTGTGTGACCTCACAAGCACAGCCAGCAGCCATGACCCTGACACTGGTCTAGAAGGCATTCAGGCTGCTCTGACCTCACAAGCAGAGCCAGCAGGGGGCGCTGCATACTAACTTTTGAGGCACTGAGTCTGCTGTGACCTCACAAGCAGAGCCAGCAGGGGATGCTGGACACTAAACTATGAGGCACTGAGGCTGCTGTGAGCTCACAAGCACAGCCAGCAGCCATGAGCCTGCCACAGGCCTAGGAGGCATTCAGGCTGCTGTGACCTCACAAGCACAGCCAGCAGCCATGACCCTGGTACTGGTCTTGGAGGCATTCAGGCTGCTGTGACCTCACAAGCACAGCCAGCAGCCATGAGCATGATACTGGCCTGAGAGGCACTGAGGCTGCTGTGACGTCACAAGCACAGCCAGCAGCCATGAGCCAGATGCTGGGGTGTGGGGCACTGAGTCTGCTGTGACCTCACAAGCAGAGCCAGCAGGGGGCGCTGGACACTAACTATTGAGGCACTGAGTCTGCTGTGATCTCACAAGCAGACGCAGCAGGGGACGCTGGACACTAAACTATGAGGCACTGAGTCTGCTGTGACCTCACAAGCACAGCCAGTAGGGGGCGATGGACACTAACCTAGGAGGCACTGAGGCTGCTGTGACCTCACAAGCACAGCCACAGCCATGAGACTGCCACTGGCCTCAGAGGCACTGAGGCTGCTGTGACCTCACAAGCATAGCCAGCAACCAGGAGCCTGATTTTGGCCTGGGAATCACTGAGGCTGCTGTGACCTGACAAGCAGAGACACCAGGGGACGCTGGACACTAAACTATGAGGCACTGAGGCTGCTGTGACCTCACAAGCACAGCCAGCAGCCATGAGCCTGTCACTGGCATAGGAGGCATTCAGGCTGCTGTGACCTCACAAGCACAGCCAGCAGCCATGAGACTGACACTGGTCTAGGAGGCATTCAGGCTGCTGTGACCTCACAAGCACAGCCAGCAGCCATGAGCCTGATATTGGCCTGAGAGGCACTGAGTCTGCTGTGACCTCACAAGCACAGCCAGTAGGGGGCGATGGACACTAACCTAGGAGGCACTGAGGCTGCTGTGACCTCACAATCACAGCCAGCAGCCATGAGCCTGCCACTGGCAGAGGAGGCACTGAGGCTTCTGTGACCTCACAAGCACAGCCAGCAGCCATGAGACTGCCACTGGCAGAGGAGGCACTGAGGCTGCTATGACGTCACAAGCACAGCCAGCAGCCATGAGCCTGCCACTGGCCTAGGCGGCATTCAGGCTGCTGTGACCTCACAAGCACAGCCAGCAGCCATGAGCATGGCACTGGCAGAGGAGGCACTGAGGCTGCTGTGACGTCACAAGCACAGCCAGCAGCCATGAGCCTGATTTTGGCCTGGGAATCACTGAGGCTGCTGTGACCTCACAAGCAGAGCCAGCAGGGGGCGCTGGACACTAACCTATGAGGCACTGAGTCTGCTGTGACCTCACAAGCAGAGCCAGCAGGGGACGCTGGACACTAAACTATGAGGCACTGAGGCTGCTGTGACGTCACAAGCACAGCCAGCAGCCATGAGCCTGCCACTGACCTACGAGGCACTGAGGCTGCTGTGACCTCACAAGCACAGCCAGCAGCCATGAGCCTGATACTGGCCTAGGAGGCACTGAGGCTGCTGTGACCTCACAAGCACAGCCAGCAGCCATGAGCATGGCACTGGCAGAGGAGGCACTGAGGCTGCTGTGACATCACAAGCAGAGCCAGCAGCCATGAGCCTGATATTGGCCTATGAGGCACTGAGTCTGCTGTGACCTCACAAGCACAGCCAGCAGGGGACGCTGGACACTAAACTAGGAGGCACTGAGTCTGCTGTGACCTCACAAGCAGAGCCAGCAGGGGACGCTGGACACTAAACTATGAGGCACTGAGTCTGCTGTGACCTCACAAGCACAGCCAGCAGCCATGACCCTGATATTGGCCTGGGACGCACTGAGTCTGCTGTGACGTCACAAGCACAGCCAGCAGCCATGAGCCTGATGTTGGCCTGGGAGGCACTGAGGCTGCTGTGAACTCACAAGCACAGCCAGTAGGGGGCGATGGACACTAACCTATGAGGCACTGAGTCTGCTGTGACCTCACAAGCAGAGCCAGCAGGGGACGCTGGACACTAAACTATGCGGCACTGAGTCTGCTGTAACCTCACAATCCCAGCCAGCAGCCATGAGCCTGCCACTGTCCTAGGAGGCATTCAGGCTTGTGTGACCTCACAAGCACAGCCAGCAGCCATGACCCTGACACTGGTCTAGGAGGCATTCAGGCTGCTGTGACCTCACAAGCAGAGCCAGCAGGGGGCGCTGCATACTAACTTTTGAGGCACTGAGTCTGCTGTGACCTCACAAGCAGAGCCAGCAGGGGATGCTGGACACTAAACTATGAGGCACTGAGGCTGCTGTGAGCTCACAAGCACAGCCAGCAGCCATGAGCCTGCCACAGGCCTAGGAGGCATTCAGGCTGCTGTGACCTCACAAGCACAGCCAGCAGCCATGACCCTGGTACTGGTCTTGGAGGCATTCAGGCTGCTGTGACCTCACAAGCACAGCCAGCAGCCATGAGCATGATACTGGCCTGAGAGGCACTGAGGCTGCTGTGACGTCACAAGCACAGCCAGCAGCCATGAGCCTGATGCTGGGGTGTGAGGCACTGAGGCTGCTGTGACCTCACAAGCACAGCCAGCAGGGGGCGCTGGACACTAACTATTGAGGCACTGAGTCTGCTGTGATCTCACAAGCAGAGGCAGCAGGGGACGCTGGACTCTAAACTATGAGGCACTGAGTCTGCTGTGACCTCACAAGCACAGCCAGTAGGGGGCGATGGACACTAACCTAGGAGGCACTGAGGCTGCTGTGACCTCACAAGCACAGCCAGCAGCCATGAGACTGCCACTGGCCTCAGAGGCACTGAGGCTGCTGTGACGTCACAAGCACAGCCAGCAGCCATGAGCCTGATGCTGGGGTGTGGGGCACTGAGTCTGCTGTGACCTCACAAGCAGAGCCAGCAGGGGATGCTGGACACTAAACTATGAGGCACTGAGGCTGCTGTGACCTCACAATCCCAGCCAGAAGCCATGACACTGCCACTGGCCTAGGAGGCATTCAGGCTGCTGTGACGTCACAATCACAGCCAGCAGCCATGAGCCTGATACTGGCCTGAGAGGCACTGAGTCTGCTGTGACCTCAAAAGCACAGCCAGCAGCCATGAGCATGGCACTATCCACAGAGACACTGAGGCTGCTGTGACCTCAGAAGCACAGCCAGCAGCCATGAACCTGACAGTGGCAGAGGAGGCACTGAGGCTGCTGTGACCTCACAACACAGCCAGCAGGGGGCACTGGAGATAACCTAGCAGGCACTGAGTCTGCTGTGACCTCACAAGCACAGCCAGTAGGGGGCGATGGACACTAACCTAGGAGGCACTGAGGCTGCTGTGACCTCACAATCACAGCCAGCAGCCATGAGCCTGCCACTGGCAGAGGAGGCACTGAGGCTTCTGTGACCTCAAAAGCACAGCCAGCAGCCATGAGCCTGCCACTGGCCTAGGAGGCATTCAGGCTGCTGTGACCTCAGAAGCACAGCCAGCAGCCATGAGCATGGCACTGGCAGAGGAGCCACTGAGGCTGCTGTGACGTCACAAGCACAGCCAGCAGGGGGCGCTGGACACTAACCTATGAGGCACTGAGTCTGCTGTGATCTCACAAGCAGAGGCAGCAGGGTACGCTGGACACTAAACTATGAGGCACTGAGGCTGCTGTGAGCTCACAAGCACAGCCAGCAGCCATGAGACTGCCACTGGCAGAGGAGGCACTGAGGCTGCTATGACGTCACAAGCACAGCCAGCAGCCATGAGCCTGCCACTGGCCTAGGAGGCATTCAGGCTGCTGTGACCTCAGAAGCACAGCCAGCAGCCATGAGCATGGCACTGGCAGAGGAGCCACTGAGGCTGCTGTGACGTCACAAGCACAGCCAGCAGGGGGCGCTGGACACTAACCTATGAGGCACTGAGTGTGCTGTGATCTCACAAGCAGAGGCAGCAGGGTACGCTGGACACTAAACTATGAGGCACTGAGGCTGCTGTGAGCTCACAAGCACAGCCAGCAGCCATGAGACTGCCACTGGCCTCAGAGGCACTGAGTCTGCTGTGACCTCACAAGCACAGCCAGCAGCCATGAGCCTGATACTGGCCTGAGAGGCACTGAGGTTGCTGTGACCTCACAAGCACAGCCAGCAGCCATTAGCATGGCACTATCCACGGAGACACTGAGGCTGCTGGGACCTCAGAAGCACAGCCAGCAGCCATGAGCCTGACACTGGCAGAGGAGGCATTCAGGCTGCTGTGACCTCACAAGCACAGCCAGCAGGGGGCACTAGAGATAACCTATCAGGCACTGAGTTTGCTGTGACCTTACAAGCGCAGCTAGCAGCCATGAGACTGCCACTGGCAGAGGAGGCACTGAGGCTGCTGTGACCTCACAAGCACAGCCAGCAGCCAGGAGCCTGATATTGGCCTATGAGGCGCTGAGTCTGCTGTGACCTCACAAGCACAGCCAGCAGCCATGAGCCTGCCACTGGCCTAGGAGCCACTGAGGCTGCTGTGACCTCACAAGCACAGCCAGCAGCCATGAGCCTGCCACGGGCCTAGGAGGCACTCAGGCTGCTATGACGTCACAAGCACAGCCAGCAGCCAGGAGCCTGATATTGGCCTGGGAGGCACTGAGTCTGCTGTGACCTCACAAGCAGAGCCAGCAGGGGACGCTGGACACTAAACTATGAGGCACTGAGTCTGCTGTGACCTCACAAGCAGAGCCAGCAGGGGACGCTGGACACTAAACTATGAGGCACTGAGGCTGCTGTGACCTCACAAGCACAGCCAGCAGCCATGAGCCTGATACTGGCCTAGGAGGCACTGAGGCTGCTGTGACCTCACAAGCACAGCCAGCAGCCATGAGCATGGCAATGGCAGAGGAGGCACTGAGGCTGCTGTGACCTCACAACACAGCCAGCAGGGGGCACTGGAGATAACCTAGCAGGCACTGAGTCTTCTGTGACCTCACAAGCACAGCCAGTAGGGGGCGATGGACACTAACCTAGGAGGCACTGAGGCTGCTGTGACCTCACAATCACAGCCAGCAGCCATGAGCCTGCCACTGGCAGAGGAGGCACTGAGGCTTCTGTGACCTCACAAGCACAGCCAGCAGCCATGAGACTGCCACTGGCCTCAGAGGCACTAAGGCTGCTATGGCGTCACAAGCACAGCCAGCAGCCATGAGCCTGCCACTGGCCTAGGAGGCATTCAGGCTGCTGTGACCTCAGAAGCACAGCCAGCAGCCATGAGCATGGCACTGGCAGAGGAGGCACTGAGGCTGCTGTGACGTCACAAGCACAGCCAGCAGCCATGAGCCTGATGCTGGCCTGTGAGGCACTGAGGCTGCTGTGACCTCACAAGCATAGCCAGCAGGGGGCGCTGGACACTAACCTATGAGGCACTGAGTCTGCTGTGACCTCACAAGCAGAGCCAGCAGGGGACGCTGGACACTAAACTATGAGGCACTGAGGCTGCTGTGACGTCACAAGCACAGCCAGCAGCCATGAGCCTGCCACTGGCCTACGAGGCACTGAGGCTGCTGTGACCTAACAAGCACAGCCAGCAGCCATGAGCCTGATACTGGCCTAGGAGGCACTGAGGCTGCTGTGACCTCACAAGCACAGCCAGCAGCCATGAGCATGGCAGTGGCAGAGGAGGCACTCAGGCTGCTGTGACGTCACAAGCACAGCCAGCAGCCATGAGCCTGATATTGGCCTATGAGGCACTGAGTCTGCTGTGACCTCACAAGCACAGCCAGCAGGGGACGCTGGACACTAAACTAGGAGGCACTGAGCCTGCTGTGACCTCACAAGCACAGCCAGCAGGGGACGCTGGACACTAACCTAGGAGGCACTGAGTCTGCTGTGACCTCACAAGCACAGCCAGCAGCCATGACCCTGATATTGGCCTGGGACGCACTGAGTCTGCTGTGACGTCACAAGCACAGCCAGCAGCCATGAGCCTGATGTTGGCCTGGGAGGCACTGAGGCTGGTTTGACCTCTCAAGCACAGCCAGTAGGGGGCGATGGACACTAACCTATGAGGAACTGAGTCTGCTCTGACCTCACAAGCAGAGCCAGCAGGGGACGCTGGACACTAAACTATGAGGCACTGAGGCTGCTGTGACCTCACAAGCACAGCCAGCAGCCATGAGCCTGCCACTGGCATAGGAGGCATTCAGGCTTGTGTGACCTCACAAGCACAGCCAGCAGCCATGACCCTGACACTGGTCTAGGAGGCATTCAGGCTGCTGTGACCTCACAAGCAGAGCCAGCAGGGGGCGCTGCATACTAACTTTTGAGGCACTGAGTCTGCTGTGACCTCACAAGCAGAGCCAGCAGGGGATGCTGGACACTTAGCTATGAGGCACTGAGTCTGCTGTGAGCTCACAAGCACCGCCAGCAGCCATGAGCCTGCCACAGGCCTAGGAGGCATTCAGGCTGCTGTGACCTCACAAGCACAGCCAGCAGCCATGACCCTGGTACTGGTCTTGGAGGCATTCAGGCTGCTGTGACGTCACAAGCACAGCCAGCAGCCATGAGCCTGATGCTGGGGTGTGAGGCACTGAGGCTGCTGTGACCTCACAAGCAGAGGCAGCAGGGGACGCTGGACACTAACCTAGGAGGCACTGAGGCTGCTGTGACCTCACAAGCACAGCCAGCAGCCATGAGACTGCCACTGGCCTCAGAGGCACTGAGGCTGCTGTGACGTCACAAGCATAGCCAGCAGCCAGGAGCCTGATTTTGGCCTGGGAATCACTGAGGCTGCTGTTACCTCACAAGCAGAGACACCAGGGGACGCTGGACACTAAACTATGAGGCACTGAGGCTGCTGTGACCTCACAATCACAGCCAGCAGCCATGAGCCTGCCACTGGCATAGGAGGCATTCAGGCTGCTGTGACCTCAGAAGCACAGCCAGCAGCCATGAGACTGACACTGGTCTAGGAGGCATTCAGGCTGCTGTGACCTCACAAGCACAGCCAGCAGCCATGAGCATGATATTGGCCTGAGAGGCACTGAGGCTGCTGTGACCTCACAAGCACAGCCAGCAGCCATGACCCTGACACTGGCCTGGAAGGCACTGAGTCTGCTGTGACCTCACAAGCAGAGCCAGCAGGGGAAGCTGGACACTAACTATTGAGGCACTGAGTCTGCTGTGATCTCACAAGCACAGCCAGCAGGGGACGCTGGACACTAAACTATGAGGCACTGAGTCTGCTGTGACCTCACAAGCACAGCCAGTAGGGGGTGATGGACACTAACGTAGGAGCCACTGAGGCTGCTGTGACCTCACAATCACAGCCAGCAGCCATGAGCCTGCCACTGGCCTCAGAGGCACTGAGGCGTCTGTGACCTCACAAGCACAGCCAGCAGCCATGAACCTGATACTGGCCTAGTAGGCACTGAGGCTGCTGTGACGTCACAAGCACAGCCAGCAGCCATGAGCCTGCCACTGGCCTAGGAGCCAATCAGGCTGCTGTGACCTCACAAGCTCAGCCAGCAGGGGACGCTGGACACTAAACGATGAGGCACTGAGGCTGCTGTGACGTCACAAGCACAGCCAGCAGCCATGACACTGCCACTGGCCTAGGAGGCATTCAGGCTGCTGTGACGTCACAATCACAGCCAGCAGCCATGAGCCTGATACTGGCCTGAGAGGCACTGAGTCTGCTGTGACCTCAAAAGCACAGCCAGCAGCCATGAGCATGGCACTATCCACAGAGACACTGAGGCTGCTCTGACCTCAGAAGCACAGCCAGCAGCCCTGAACCTGACAGTGGCAGAGGAGGCACTGAGGCTGCTGTGACCTCACAACACAGCCAGCAGGGGGCACTGGAGATAACCTAGCAGGCACTGAGTCTGCTGTGACCTCACAAGCACAGCCAGTGGGGGGCGATGGACACTAACCGAGGAGGCACTGAGGCTGCTGTGACCTCACAATCACAGCCAGCAGCCATGAGCCTGCCACTGGCAGAGGAGGCACTGAGGCTTCTGTGACCTCACAAGCACAGCCAGCAGCCATGAGACTGCCACTGGCCTCAGAGGCACTGAGGCTGCTATGACGTCACAAGCACAGCCAGCAGCCATGAGCATGGCACTGGCAGAGGAGGCACTGAGGCTGCTGTGACGTCACAAGCACAGCCAGCAGCCATGAGCCTGATGCTGGCCTGTGAGGCACTGAGGCTGCTGTGACCTCACAAGCAGAGCCAGCAGGAGGCGCTGGACACTAACCTAGCAGGCACTGAGTCTGCTGTGACCTCACAAGCACAGCCAGTAGGGGGTGATGGACATTAACCTAGGAGGCACTGAGGCTGCTGTGACCTCACAAGCACAGCCAGCAGCCATGAGACTGCCACTGGCAGAGGAGGCACTGAGGCTGCTGTGACCTCACAAGCAGAGCCAGCAGCCAGGAGCCTGCCACTGGCATAGGAGGCATTCAGGCTGCTGTGACGTCACAAGCACAGCCAGCAGCCAGGACCCTGACACTGGTCTAGGAGGCATTCAGGCTGCTGTGACCTCACAATCACAGCCAGCAGCCATGAGCCTGATATTGGCCTGAGAGGCACTGAGGCTGCTGTGACCTCACAAGCACAGCCAGCAGCCATGAGACTGCCACTGGCCTCAGAGGCACTGAGGCTGCTGTGACGTCACAAGCACAGCCAGCAGCCAGGAGCCTGATACTGGCCTGGAAGGCGCTGAGTCTGCTGTGACCTCACAAGCAGAGCCAGCAGGGGGAGCTGGACACTAACTATTGAGGCACTGAGTCTGCTGTGACCTCACAAGCACAGCCAGTAGGGGGTGATGGACACTAACCTAGGAGGCACTGAGGCTGCTGTGACCTCACAATCACAGCCAGCAGCCATGAGCCTGATACTGGCCTAGGAGGCACTGAGGCTGCTGTGACGTCACAAGCACAGCCAGCAGCCATGAGCATGGCACTGGCAGAGGAGCCACTGAGGCTGCTGTGACGTCACAAGCACAGCCAGCAGCCA
Organism: Dromaius novaehollandiae; assembly: GCF_036370855.1. Taxonomy (NCBI): domain Eukaryota; kingdom Metazoa; phylum Chordata; class Aves; order Casuariiformes; family Dromaiidae; genus Dromaius; species Dromaius novaehollandiae. The sequence goes on along the minus strand of NC_088122.1, from coordinate 8,593,082 downwards.
TGAGCCTGATGCTGGCCTGTGAGGCACTGAGGCTGGTGTGAGCTCACAAGCAGAGCCAGCAGGGCACGCTGGACACTAAACTTTGAGGCACTGAGGCTGCTGTGACCTCAGAAGCACAGCGAGCAGCCATGAGCCTGATACTAGCCTAGGAGGCACTGAGGCTGCTGTGACCTTACAAGCAGAGCCAGCAGGGGATGCTGGACACTAAACTGTGAGGCACTGAGGCTGCTGTGACCTCACAAGCACAGCCAGCAGGCATGAGCCTGGCACTGGCAGACGAGGCACTGAGGCTGCTGTGACGTCACAAGCACAGCCAGCAGCCATCAGCCTGCCACGGCCCAGGGGGCACTGAGTCTGCTGTGACCTCACAAGCACAGCCAGCAACCATGAGCCTGATACTGGCCTGAGAGGCACTGAGTCTGCTGTGACCTCACAAGCACAGCCAGCAGCCATTAGCATGGCACTATCCACGGAGACACTGAGGCTGCTGTGACCTCACAAGCACAGCCAGCAGCCATGAGCCTGAACCTGGCAGAGGAGGCACTGAGTCTGCTGTGACCTCACAAGCACAGCCAGCAGGGGGCGCTGGACACTAACCATTGAGGCACTGAGTCTGCTGTGATCTCACAAGCACAGCCAGCAGGGGACGCTGGACACTAAACTATGAGGCACTGAGTCTGCTGTGACCTCACAAGCACAGCCAGCAGCCATGAGCCTGCAACTGGCAGAGGAGGCACTGAGGCTTCTGTGACCTCACAAGCACAACCAGCAGCCATGAGACTGCCACTGGCCTCAGAGGCACTGAGGCTGCTATGACGTCACAAGCACAGCCAGCAGCCATGAGCCTGCCACTGGCCTAGGAGGCATTCAGGCTGCTGTGACCTCAGAAGCACAGCCAGCAGCCATGAGCATGGCACTGGCAGAGGAGGCACTGAGGCTGCTGTGACGTCACAAGCACAGCCAGCAGCCATGAGCCTGATTTTGGCCTGGGAATCACTGAGGCTGCTGTGACCTCACAAGCATAGCCAGCAGGGGGCGCTGGACACTAACCTATGAGGCACTGAGTCTGCTGTGACCTCACAAGCAGAGCCAGCAGGGGACGCTGGACACTAAACTATGAGGCACTGAGGCTGCTGTGACGTCACAAGCACAGCCAGCAGCCATGAGCCTGCCACTGGCCTACGAGGCACTGAGGCTGCTGTGACCTCACAAGCACAGCCAGCAGCCATGAGCCTGATACTGGCCTAGGAGGCACTGAGGCTGCTGTGACCTCACAAGCACAGCCAGCAGCCATGAGCATGGCACTGGCAGAGGAGGCACTGAGGCTGCTGTGACATCACAAGCAGAGCCAGCAGCCATGAGCCTGATATTGGCCTATGAGGCACTGAGTCTGCTGTGACCTCACAAGCACAGCCAGCAGGGGATGCTGGACACTAAACTATGAGGCACTGAGTCTGCTGTGACCTCACAAGCACAGCCAGCAGGGGACGCTGGACACTAAACTATGAGGCACTGAGTCTGCTGTGACCTCACAAGCACAGCCAGCAGCCATGACCCTGATATTGGCCTGGGACGCACTGAGTCTGCTGTGACGTCACAAGCACAGCCAGCAGCCATGAGCCTGATGTTGGCCTGGGAGGCACTGAGGCTGGTTTGACCTCACAAGCACAGCCAGTAGGGGGCGATGGACACTAACCTATGAGGCACTGAGTCTGCTGTGACCTCACAAGCAGAGCCAGCAGGGGACGCTGGACACTAAACTATGCGGCACTGAGTCTGCTGTGACCTCACAATCCCAGCCAGCAGCCATGAGCCTGCCACTGTCCTAGGAGGCATTCAGGCTTGTGTGACCTCACAAGCACAGCCAGCAGCCATGACCCTGACACTGGTCTAGGAGGCATTCAGGCTGCTGTGACCTCACAAGCAGAGCCAGCAGGGGGCGCTGCATACTAACTTTTGAGGCACTGAGTCTGCTGTAACCTCACAAGCAGAGCCAGCAGGGGATGCTGGACACTAAACTATGAGGCACTGAGGCTGCTGTGAGCTCACAAGCACAGCCAGCAGCCATGAGCCTGCCACAGGCCTAGGAGGCATTCAGGCTGCTGTGACCTCACAAGCACAGCCAGCAGCCATGACCCTGGTACTGGTCTTGGAGGCATTCAGGCTGCTGTGACCTCACAAGCACAGCCAGCAGCCATGACCCTGGTACTGGTCTTGGAGGCATTCAGGCTGCTGTGACCTCACAAGCACAGCCAGCAGCCATGAGCATGATACTGGCCTGAGAGGCACTGAGGCTGCTGTGACGTCACAAGCACAGCCAGGAGCCATGAGCCAGATGCTGGGGTGTGGGGCACTGAGTCTGCTGTGACCTCACAAGCAGAGCCAGCAGGGGGCGCTGGACACTAACTATTGAGGCACTGAGTCTGCTGTGATCTCACAAGCAGACGCAGCAGGGGACGCTGGACACTAAACTATGAGGCACTGAGTCTGCTGTGACCTCACAAGCACAGCCAGTAGGGGGCGATGGACACTAACCTAGGAGGCACTGAGGCTGCTGTGACATCACAAGCACAGCCACAGCCATGAGACTGCCACTGGCCTCAGAGGCACTGAGGCTGCTGTGACCTCACAAGCATAGCCAGCAGCCAGGAGCCTGATTTTGGCCTGGGAATCACTGAGGCTGCTGTGACCTGACAAGCAGAGACACCAGGGGACGCTGGACACTAAACTATGAGGCACTGAGGCTGCTGTGACCTCACAAGCACAGCCAGCAGCCATGAGCCTGCCACTGGCATAGGAGGCATTCAGGCTGCTGTGACCTCACAAGCACAGCCAGCAGCCATGAGACTGACACTGGTCTAGGAGGCACTGAGGCTGCTGTGACCTCACAAGCACAGCCAGCAGCCATGAGCCTGATATTGGCCTGAGAGGCACTGAGTCTGCTGTGACCTCACAAGCACAGCCAGTAGGGGGCGATGGACACTAACCTAGGAGGCACTGAGGCTGCTGTGACCTCACAATCACAGCCAGCAGCCATGAGCCTGCCACTGGCAGAGGAGGCACTGAGGCTTCTGTGACCTCACAAGCACAGCCAGCAGCCATGAGACTGCCACTGGCCTCAGAGGCACTGAGGCTGCTATGACGTCACAAGCACAGCCAGCAGCCATGAGCCTGCCACTGGCCTAGGAGGCATTCAGGCTGCTGTGACCTCAGAAGCACAGCCAGCAGCCATGAGCATGGCACTGGCAGAGGAGGCACTGAGGCTGCTGTGACGTCACAAGCACAGCCAGCAGCCATGAGCCTGATTTTGGCCTGGGAATCACTGAGGCTGCTGTGACCTCACAAGCATAGCCAGCAGGGGGCGCTGGACACTAACCTATGAGGCACTGAGTCTGCTGTGACCTCACAAGCAGAGCCAGCAGGGGACGCTGGACACTAAACTATGAGGCACTGAGGCTGCTGTGACGTCACAAGCACAGCCAGCAGCCATGAGCCTGCCACTGGCCTACGAGGCACTGAGGCTGCTGTGACCTCACAAGCACAGCCAGCAGCCATGAGCCTGATACTGGCCTAGGAGGCACTGAGGCTGCTGTGACCTCACAAGCACAGCCAGCAGCCATGAGCATGGCACTGGCAGAGGAGGCACTGAGGCTGCTGTGACATCACAAGCAGAGCCAGCAGCCATGAGCCTGATATTGGCCTATGAGGCACTGAGTCTGCTGTGACCTCACAAGCACAGCCAGCAGGGGACGCTGGACACTAAACTAGGAGGCACTGAGTCTGCTGTGACCTCACAAGCAGAGCCAGCAGGGGACGCTGGACACTAAACTATGAGGCACTGAGTCTGCTGTGACCTCACAAGCACAGCCAGCAGCCATGACCCTGATATTGGCCTGGGACGCACTGAGTCTGCTGTGACGTCACAAGCACAGCCAGCAGCCATGAGCCTGATGTTGGCCTGGGAGGCACTGAGGCTGGTTTGACCTCACAAGCACAGCCAGTAGGGGGCGATGGACACTAACCTATGAGGCACTGAGTCTGCTGTGACCTCACAAGCAGAGCCAGCAGGGGACGCTGGACACTAAACTATGCGGCACTGAGTCTGCTGTGACCTCACAATCCCAGCCAGCAGCCATGAGCCTGCCACTGTCCTAGGAGGCATTCAGGCTTGTGTGACCTCACAAGCACAGCCAGCAGCCATGACCCTGACACTGGTCTAGGAGGCATTCAGGCTGCTGTGACCTCACAAGCAGAGCCAGCAGGGGGCGCTGCATACTAACTTTTGAGGCACTGAGTCTGCTGTGACCTCACAAGCAGAGCCAGCAGGGGATGCTGGACACTAAACTATGAGGCACTGAGGCTGCTGTGAGCTCACAAGCACAGCCAGCAGCCATGAGCCTGCCACAGGCCTAGGAGGCATTCAGGCTGCTGTGACCTCACAAGCACAGCCAGCAGCCATGACCCTGGTACTGGTCTTGGAGGCATTCAGGCTGCTGTGACCTCACAAGCACAGCCAGCAGCCATGAGCATGATACTGGCCTGAGAGGCACTGAGGCTGCTGTGACGTCACAAGCACAGCCAGGAGCCATGAGCCAGATGCTGGGGTGTGGGGCACTGAGTCTACTGTGACCTCACAAGCAGAGCCAGCAGGGGGCGCTGGACACTAACTATTGAGGCACTGAGTCTGCTGTGATCTCACAAGCAGACGCAGCAGGGGACGCTGGACACTAAACTATGAGGCACTGAGTCTGCTGTGACCTCACAAGCACAGCCAGCAGGGGGCGATGGACACTAACCTAGGAGGCACTGAGGCTGCTGTGACATCACAAGCACAGCCACAGCCATGAGACTGCCACTGGCCTCAGAGGCACTGAGGCTGCTGTGACCTCACAAGCATAGCCAGCAGCCAGGAGCCTGATTTTGGCCTGGGAATCACTGAGGCTGCTGTGACCTGACAAGCAGAGACACCAGGGGACGCTGGACACTAAACTATGAGGCACTGAGGCTGCTGTGACCTCACAAGCACAGCCAGCAGCCATGAGCCTGTCACTGGCATAGGAGGCATTCAGGCTGCTGTGACCTCAGAAGCACAGCCAGCAGCCATGAGACTGACACTGGTCTAGGAGGCATTCAGGCTGCTGTGACCTCACAAGCACAGCCAGCAGCCATGAGCCTGATATTGGCCTGAGAGGCACTGAGTCTGCTGTGACCTCACAAGCACAGCCAGTAGGGGGCGATGGACACTAACCTAGGAGGCACTGAGGCTGCTGTGACCTCACAATCACAGCCAGCAGCCATGAGCCTGCCACTGGCAGAGGAGGCACTGAGGCTTCTGTGACCTCACAAGCACAGCCAGCAGCCATGAGACTGCCACTGGCCTCAGAGGTACTGAGGCTGCTATGACGTCACAAGCACAGCCAGCAGCCATGAGCCTGCCACTGGCCTAGGAGGCATTCAGGCTGCTGTGACCTCAGAAGCACAGCCAGCAGCCATGAGCATGGCACTGGCAGAGGAGGCACTGAGGCTGCTGTGACGTCACAAGTACAGCCAGCAGCCATGAGCCTGATTTTGGCCTGGGAATCACTGAGGCTGCTGTGACCTCACAAGCATAGCCAGCAGGGGGCGCTGGACACTAACCTATGAGGCACTGAGTCTGCTGTGACCTCACAAGCAGAGCCAGCAGGGGACGCTGGACACTAAACTATGAGGCACTGAGGCTGCTGTGACGTCACAAGCACAGCCAGCAGCCATGAGCCTGCCACTGGCCTACGAGGCACTGAGGCTGCTGTGACCTCACAAGCACAGCCAGCAGCCATGAGCCTGATACTGGCCTAGGAGGCACTGAGGCTGCTGTGACCTCACAAGCACAGCCAGCAGCCATTAGCATGGCACTATCCACGGAGACACTGAGGCTGCTGTGACCTCACAAGCACAGCCAGCAGCCATGAGCCTGAACCTGGCAGAGGAGGCACTGAGTCTGCTGTGACCTCACAAGCACAGCCAGCAGGGGGCGCTGGACACTAACCATTGAGGCACTGAGTCTGCTGTGATCTCACAAGCACAGCCAGCAGGGGACGCTGGACACTAAACTATGAGGCACTGAGTCTGCTGTGACCTCACAAGCACAGCCAGCAGCCATGAGCCTGCAACTGGCAGAGGAGGCACTGAGGCTTCTGTGACCTCACAAGCACAACCAGCAGCCATGAGACTGCCACTGGCCTCAGAGGCACTGAGGCTGCTATGACGTCACAAGCACAGCCAGCAGCCATGAGCCTGCCACTGGCCTAGGAGGCATTCAGGCTGCTGTGACCTCAGAAGCACAGCCAGCAGCCATGAGCATGGCACTGGCAGAGGAGGCACTGAGGCTGCTGTGACGTCACAAGCACAGCCAGCAGCCATGAGCCTGATTTTGGCCTGGGAATCACTGAGGCTGCTGTGACCTCACAAGCATAGCCAGCAGGGGGCGCTGGACACTAACCTATGAGGCACTGAGTCTGCTGTGACGTCACAAGCACAGCCAGCAGCCATGAGCCTGCCACTGGCCTACGAGGCACTGAGGCTGCTGTGACCTCACAAGCACAGCCAGCAGCCATGAGCCTGATACTGGCCTAGGAGGCACTGAGGCTGCTGTGACCTCAGAAGCACAGCCAGCAGCCATGAGCATGGCACTGGCAGAGGAGGCACTGAGGCTGCTGTGACATCACAAGCAGAGCCAGCAGCCATGAGCCTGATATTGGCCTATGAGGCACTGAGTCTGCTGTGACCTCACAAGCACAGCCAGCAGGGGATGCTGGACACTAAACTATGAGGCACTGAGTCTGCTGTGACCTCACAAGCACAGCCAGCAGGGGACGCTGGACACTAAACTATGAGGCACTGAGTCTGCTGTGACCTCACAAGCACAGCCAGCAGCCATGACCCTGATATTGGCCTGGGACGCACTGAGTCTGCTGTGACGTCACAAGCACAGCCAGCAGCCATGAGCCTGATGTTGGCCTGGGAGGCACTGAGGCTGCTGTGAACTCACAAGCACAGCCAGTAGGGGGCGATGGACACTAACCTATGAGGCACTGAGTCTGCTGTGACCTCACAAGCAGAGCCAGCAGGGGACGCTGGACACTAAACTATGCGGCACTGAGTCTGCTGTGACCTCACAATCCCAGCCAGCAGCCATGAGCCTGCCACTGTCCTAGGAGGCATTCAGGCTTGTGTGACCTCACAAGCACAGCCAGCAGCCATGACCCTGACACTGGTCTAGGAGGCATTCAGGCTGCTGTGACCTCACAAGCAGAGCCAGCAGGGGGCGCTGCATACTCTCTTTTGAGGCACTGAGTCTGCTGTAACCTCACAAGCAGAGCCAGCAGGGGATGCTGGACACTAAACTATGAGGCACTGAGGCTGCTGTGAGCTCACAAGCACAGCCAGCAGCCATGAGCCTGCCACAGGCCTAGGAGGCATTCAGGCTGCTGTGACCTCACAAGCACAGCCAGCAGCCATGACCCTGGTACTGGTCTTGGAGGCATTCAGGCTGCTGTGACCTCACAAGCACAGCCAGCAGCCATGACCCTGGTACTGGTCTTGGAGGCATTCAGGCTGCTGTGACCTCACAAGCACAGCCAGCAGCCATGAGCATGATACTGGCCTGAGAGGCACTGAGGCTGCTGTGACGTCACAAGCACAGCCAGGAGCCATGAGCCAGATGCTGGGGTGTGGGGCACTGAGTCTACTGTGACCTCACAAGCAGAGCCAGCAGGGGGCGCTGGACACTAACTATTGAGGCACTGAGTCTGCTGTGATCTCACAAGCAGAGGCAGCAGGGGACGCTGGACACTAAACTATGAGGCACTGAGTCTGCTGTGACCTCACAAGCACAGCCAGCAGGGGGCGATGGACACTAACCTAGGAGGCACTGAGGCTGCTGTGACATCACAAGCACAGCCACAGCCATGAGACTGCCACTGGCCTCAGAGGCACTGAGGCTGCTGTGACCTCACAAGCATAGCCAGCAGCCAGGAGCCTGATTTTGGCCTGGGAATCACTGAGGCTGCTGTGACCTGACAAGCAGAGACACCAGGGGACGCTGGACACTAAACTATGAGGCACTGAGGCTGCTGTGACCTCACAAGCACAGCCAGCAGCCATGAGCCTGTCACTGGCATAGGAGGCATTCAGGCTGCTGTGACCTCAGAAGCACAGCCAGCAGCCATGAGACTGACACTGGTCTAGGAGGCATTCAGGCTGCTGTGACCTCACAAGCACAGCCAGCAGCCATGAGCCTGATATTGGCCTGAGAGGCACTGAGTCTGCTGTGACCTCACAAGCACAGCCAGTAGGGGGCGATGGACACTAACCTAGGAGGCACTGAGGCTGCTGTGACCTCACAATCACAGCCAGCAGCCATGAGCCTGCCACTGGCAGAGGAGGCACTGAGGCTTCTGTGACCTCACAAGCACAGCCAGCAGCCATGAGACTGCCACTGGCCTCAGAGGTACTGAGGCTGCTATGACGTCACAAGCACAGCCAGCAGCCATGAGCCTGCCACTGGCCTAGGAGGCATTCAGGCTGCTGTGACCTCAGAAGCACAGCCAGCAGCCATGAGCATGGCACTGGCAGAGGAGGCACTGAGGCTGCTGTGACGTCACAAGTACAGCCAGCAGCCATGAGCCTGATTTTGGCCTGGGAATCACTGAGGCTGCTGTGACCTCACAAGCATAGCCAGCAGGGGGCGCTGGACACTAACCTATGAGGCACTGAGTCTGCTGTGACCTCACAAGCAGAGCCAGCAGGGGACGCTGGACACTAAACTATGAGGCACTGAGGCTGCTGTGACGTCACAAGCACAGCCAGCAGCCATGAGCCTGCCACTGGCCTACGAGGCACTGAGGCTGCTGTGACCTCACAAGCACAGCCAGCAGCCATGAGCCTGATACTGGCCTAGGAGGCACTGAGGCTGCTGTGACCTCACAAGCACAGCCAGCAGCCATGAGCATGGCACTGGCAGAGGAGGCACTGAGGCTGCTGTGACATCACAAGCAGAGCCAGCAGCCATGAGCCTGATATTGGCCTATGAGGCACTGAGTCTGCTGTGACCTCACAAGCACAGCCAGCAGGGGACGCTGGACACTAAACTAGGAGGCACTGAGTCTGCTGTGACCTCACAAGCAGAGCCAGCAGGGGACGCTGGACACTAAACTATGAGGCACTGAGTCTGCTGTGACCTCACAAGCACAGCCAGCAGCCATGACCCTGATATTGGCCTGGGACGCACTGAGTCTGCTGTGACGTCACAAGCACAGCCAGCAGCCATGAGCCTGATGTTGGCCTGGGAGGCACTGAGGCTGCTGTGAACTCACAAGCACAGCCAGTAGGGGGCGATGGACACTAACCTATGAGGCACTGAGTCTGCTGTGACCTCACAAGCAGAGCCAGCAGGGGACGCTGGACACTAAACTATGCGGCACTGAGTCTGCTGTAACCTCACAATCCCAGCCAGCAGCCATGAGCCTGCCACTGTCCTAGGAGGCATTCAGGCTTGTGTGACCTCACAAGCACAGCCAGCAGCCATGACCCTGACACTGGTCTAGGAGGCATTCAGGCTGCTGTGACCTCACAAGCAGAGCCAGCAGGGGGCGCTGCATACTAACTTTTGAGGCACTGAGTCTGCTGTGACCTCACAAGCAGAGCCAGCAGGGGATGCTGGACACTAAACTATGAGGCACTGAGGCTGCTGTGAGCTCACAAGCACAGCCAGCAGCCATGAGCCTGCCACAGGCCTAGGAGGCATTCAGGCTGCTGTGACCTCACAAGCACAGCCAGCAGCCATGACGCTGGTACTGGTCTTGGAGGCATTCAGGCTGCTGTGACCTCACAAGCACAGCCAGCAGCCATGAGCATGATACTGGCCTGAGAGGCACTGAGGCTGCTGTGACGTCACAAGCACAGCCAGCAGCCATGAGCCTGATGCTGGGGTGTGAGGCACTGAGGCTGCTGTGACCTCACAAGCACAGCCAGCAGGGGGCGCTGGACATTAACTATTGAGGCACTGAGTCTGCTGTGATCTCACAAGCAGAGGCAGCAGGGGACGCTGGACACTAAACTATGAGGCACTGAGTCTGCTGTGACCTCACAAGCACAGCCAGTAGGGGGCGATGGACACTAACCTAGGAGGCACTGAGGCTGCTGTGACCTCACAAGCACAGCCAGCAGCCATGAGACTGCCACTGGCCTCAGAGGCACTGAGGCTGCTGTGACGTCACAAGCACAGCCAGCAGCCATGAGCCTGATGCTGGGGTGTGGGGCACTGAGGCTGCTGTGACCTCACAAGCAGAGACACCAGGGGGCGCTGGACACTAAAGTATGAGGCACTGAGTCTGCTGTGACCTCACAAGCAGAGCCAGCAGGGGGAGCTGGACACTAACTATTGAGGCACAGAGTCTGCTGTGATCTCACAAGCACAGCCAGCAGGGGACGCTGGACACTAAACTATGAGGCACTGAGTCTGCTGTGACCTCACAAGCACAGCCAGTAGGGGGTGATGGACACTAACGTAGGAGCCACTGAGGCTGCTGTGACCTCACAATCACAGCCAGCAGCCATGAGCCTGCCACTGGCAGAGGAGGCACTGAGGCTTCTGTGACCTCACAAGCACAGCCAGGAGCCATGAACCTGATACTGGCCTAGTAGGCACTGAGGCTGCTGTGACGTCACAAGCACAGCCAGCAGCCATGAGACTGCCACTGGCCTAGGAGGCACTGAGGCTGCTGTGACGTCACAAGCACAGCCAGCAGCCATGAGCCTGATACTTGCCTGTGAGGCACTGAGTCTGCTGTGACCTCACAAGCAGAGCCAGCAGGGGATGCTGGACACTAAACGATGAGGCACTGAGTCTGCTGTGACCTCACAATCCCAGCCAGCAGCCATGACACTGCCACTGGCCTAGGAGGCATTCAGGCTGCTGTGACGTCACAATCACAGCCAGCAGCCATGAGCCTGATACTGGCCTGAGAGGCACTGAGTCTGCTGTGACCTCAAAAGCACAGCCAGCAGCCATGAGCATGGCACTATCCACAGAGACACTGAGGCTGCTCTGACCTCAGAAGCACAGCCAGCAGCCCTGAACCTGACAGTGGCAGAGGAGGCACTGAGGCTGCTGTGACCTCACAACACAGCCAGCAGGGGGCACTGGAGATAACCTAGCAGGCACTGAGTCTGCTGTGACCTCACAAGCACAGCCAGTAGGGGGCGATGGACACTAACCTAGGAGGTACTGAGGCTGCTGTGACCTCACAATCACAGCCAGCAGCCATGAGCCTGCCACTGGCAGAGGAGGCACTGAGGCTTCTGTGACCTCACAAGCACAGCTAGCAGCCATGAGACTGCCTCTGGCCTCAGAGGCACTGAGGCTGCTATGACGTCACAAGCACAGCCAGCAGCCATGAGCCTGCCACTGGCCTAGGAGGCATTCAGGCTGCTGTGACCTCAGAAGCACAGCCAGCAGCCATGAGCATGGCACTGGCAGAGGAGCCACTGAGGCTGCTGTGACGTCACAAGCACAGCCAGCAGGGGGCGCTGGACACTAACTATTGAGGCACTGAGTCTGCTGTGATCTCACAAGCAGAGGCAGCAGGGTACGCTGGACACTAAACTATGAGGCACTGAGGCTGCTGTGACCTCACAAGCACAGCCAGTAGCCATGAGACTGCCACTGGCCTCAGAGGCACTGAGTCTGCTGTGACCTCACAAGCACAGCCAGCAGCCATTAGCATGGCACTATCCACGGAGACACTGAGGCTGCTGGGACCTCAGAAGCACAGCCAGCAGCCATGAGCCTGACACTGGCAGAGGAGGCACTGTGGCTGCTGTGACCTCACAAGCACAGCCAGCAGGGGGCACTGGAGATAACCTATCAGGCACTGAGTTTGCTGTGACCTTACAAGCGCAGCTAGCAGCCATGAGACTGCCACTGGCAGAGGAGGCACTGAGGCTGCTGTGACCTCACAAGCACAGCCAGCAGCCAGGAGCCTGATATTGGCCTATGAGGCACTGAGTCTGCTGTGACCTCACAAGCACAGCCAGCAGCCATGAGCCTGCCACTGGCCTAGGAGGCATTAAGGCTTCTGTGACCTCACAAGCACAGCCAGCAGCCATGAGCCTGATACTGGCCTAGGGGGCACTGAGGCTGCTGTGACCTCACAAGCACAGCCAGCAGCCATGAGACTGCCACTGGCCTAGGAGCCACTGAGGCTGCTGTGACCTCACAAGCACAGCCAGCAGCCATGAGCCTGCCACGGGCCTAGGAGGCACTCAGGCTGCTATGACGTCACAAGCACAGCCAGCAGCCAGGAGCCTGATATTGGCCTGGGAGGCACTGAGTCTGCTGTGACCTCACAAGCAGAGCCAGCAGGGGACGCTGGACACTAAACTATGAGGCACTGAGTCTGCTGTGACCTCACAAGCAGAGCCAGCAGGGGACGCTGGACACTAAACTATGAGGCACTGAGGCTGCTGTGACCTCACAAGCACAGCCAGCAGCCATGAGACTGCCACTGGCCTAGGAGGCATTCGGGCTTCTGTGAGCTCACAAGCACAGCCAGCAGCCATGAGCCTGATACTGGCCTAGGAGGCACTGAGGCTGCTGTGACCTCACAAGCACAGCCAGCAGCCATGAGCATGGCAATGGCAGAGGAGGCACTGAGGCTGCTGTGACCTCACAACACAGCCAGCAGGGGGCACTGGAGATAACCTAGCAGGCACTGAGTCTGCTGTGACCTCACAAGCACAGCCAGTAGGGGGCGATGGACACTAACCTAGGAGGCACTGAGGCTGCTGTGACCTCACAATCACAGCCAGCAGCCATGAGCCTGCCACTGGCAGAGGAGGCACTGAGGCTTCTGTGACCTCACAAGCACAGCCAGCAGCCATGAGACTGCCACTGGCCTCAGAGGCACTAAGGCTGCTATGGCGTCACAAGCACAGCCAGCAGCCATGAGCCTGCCACTGGCCTAGGAGGCATTCAGGCTGCTGTGACCTCACAAGCACAGCCAGCAGCCATGAGCATGGCACTGGCAGAGGAGGCACTGAGGCTGCTGTGACGTCACAAGCACAGCCAGCAGCCATGAGCCTGATGCTGGCCTGTGAGGCACTGAGGCTGCTGTGACCTCACAAGCATAGCCAGCAGGGGGCGCTGGACACTAACCTATGAGGCACTGAGTCTGCTGTGACCTCACAAGCAGAGCCAGCAGGGGACGCTGGACACTAAACTATGAGGCACTGAGGCTGCTGTGACGTCACAAGCACAGCCATTAGCCATGAGCCTGCCACTGGCCTACGAGGCACTGAGGCTGCTGTGACCTAACAAGCACAGCCAGCAGCCATGAGCCTGATACTGGCCTAGGAGGCACTGAGGCTGCTGTGACCTCACAAGCACAGCCAGCAGCCATGAGCATGGCAGTGGCAGAGGAGGCACTCAGGCTGCTGTGACGTCACAAGCACAGCCAGCAGCCATGAGCCTGATATTGGCCTGTGAGGCACTGAGTCTGCTGTGACCTCACAAGCACAGCCAGCAGGGGACGCTGGACACTAAACTAGGAGGCACTGAGTCTGCTGTGACCTCACAAGCACAGCCAGCAGGGGACGCTGGACACTAAACTATGAGGCACTGAGTCTGCTGTGACCTCACAATCCCAGCCAGCAGCCATGAGCCTGCCACTGGCATAGGAGGCATTCAGGCTTGTGTGACCTCACAAGCACAGCCAGCATCCATGACCCTGACACTGGTCTAGGAGGCATTCAGGCTGCTGTGACCTCACAAGCAGAGCCAGCAGGGGGCGCTGCATACTAACTTTTGAGGCACTGAGTCTGCTGTGACCTCACAAGCACCGCCAGCAGCCATGAGCCTGCCACAGGCCTAGGAGGCATTCAGGCTGCTGTGACCTCACAAGCACAGCCAGCAGCCATGACCCTGGTACTGGTCTTGGGGGCATTCAGGCTAATGTGACCTCACAAGCACAGCCAGCAGCCATGAGCATGATACTGGCCTGAGAGGCACTGAGGCTGCTGTGACGTCACAAGCACAGCCAGCAGCCATGAGCCTGATGCTGGGGTGTGAGGCACTGAGGCTGCTGTGACCTCACAAGCAGAGGCAGCAGGGGACGCTGGACACTAACCTAGGAGGCACTGAGGCTGCTGTGACCTCACAAGCACAGCCAGCAGCCATGAGACTGCCACTGGCCTCAGAGGCACTGAGGCTGCTGTGACGTCACAAGCATAGCCAGCAGCCAGGAGCCTGATTTTGGCCTGGGAATCACTGAGGCTGCTGTGACCTGACAAGCAGAGACACCAGGGGACGCTGGACACTAAACTATGAGGCACTGAGTCTGCTGTGACCTCACAATCACAGCCAGCAGCCATGAGCCTGCCACTGGCATAGGAGGCATTCAGGCTGCTGTGACCTCAGAAGCACAGCCAGCAGCCATGAGACTGACACTGGTCTAGGAGGCATTCAGGCTGCTGTGACCTCACAAGCACAGCCAGCAGCCATGAGCCTGATATTGGCCTGGAAGGCACTGAGTCTGCTGTGACCTCACAAGCAGAGCCAGCAGGGGAAGCTGGACACTAACTATTGAGGCACTGAGTCTGCTGTGATCTCACAAGCACAGCCAGCAGGGGACGCTGGACACTAAACTATGAGGCACTGAGTCTGCTGTGACCTCACAAGCACAGCCAGTAGGGGGTGATGGACACTAACGTAGGAGCCACTGAGGCTGCTGTGACCTCACAATCACAGCCAGCAGCCATGAGCCTGCCACTGGCCTCAGAGGCACTGAGGCGTCTGTGACCTCACAAGCACAGCCAGCAGCCATGAACCTGATACTGGCCTAGTAGGCACTGAGGCTGCTGTGACGTCACAAGCACAGCCAGCAGCCATGAGCCTGCCACTGGCCTAGGAGCCAATCAGGCTGCTGTGACCTCACAAGCACAGCCAGCAGGGGATGCTGGACACTAAACGATGAGGCACTGAGGCTGCTGTGACGTCACAAGCACAGCCAGCAGCCATGACACTGCCACTGGCCTAGGAGGCATTCAGGCTGCTGTGACGTCACAATCACAGCCAGCAGCCATGAGCCTGATACTGGCCTGAGAGGCACTGAGTCTGCTGTGACCTCAAAAGCACAGCCAGCAGCCATGAGCATGGCACTATCCACAGAGACACTGAGGCTGCTCTGACCTCAGAAGCACAGCCAGCAGCCCTGAACCTGACAGTGGCAGAGGAGGCACTGAGGCTGCTGTGACCTCACAACACAGCCAGCAGGGGGCACTGGAGATAACCTAGCAGGCACTGAGTCTGCTGTGACCTCACAAGCACAGCCAGTGGGGGGCGATGGACACTAACCTAGGAGGCACTGAGGCTGCTGTGACCTCACAATCACAGCCAGCAGCCATGAGCCTGCCACTGGCAGAGGAGGCACTGAGGCTTCTGTGACCTCACAAGCACAGCCAGCAGCCATGAGACTGCCACTGGCCTCAGAGGCACTGAGGCTGCTATGACGTCACAAGCACAGCCAGCAGCCATGAGCATGGCACTGGCAGAGGAGGCACTGAGGCTGCTGTGACCTCACAATCACAGCCAGCAGCCATGAGCCTGATGCTGGCCTGTGAGGCACTGAGGCTGCTGTGACCTCACAAGCAGAGCCAGCAGGAGGCGCTGGACACTAACCTAGCAGGCACTGAGTCTGCTGTGACCTCACAAGCACAGCCAGTAGGGGAGGATGGACATTAACCTAGGAGGCACTGAGGCTGCTGTGACCTCACAAGCACAGCCAGCAGCCAGGACCCTGACACTGGTCTAGGAGGCATTCAGGCTGCTGTGACCTCACAATCACAGCCAGCAGCCATGAGCCTGATATTGGCCTGAGAGGCACTGAGGCTGCTGTGACCTCACATGCACAGCCAGCAGACATGAGACTGCCACTGGCCTCAGAGGCACTGAGGCTGCTGTGACGTCACAAGCACAGCCAGCAGCCAGGAGCCTGATACTGGCCTGGAAGGCGCTGAGTCTGCTGTGACCTCACAAGCAGAGCCAGCAGGGGGAGCTGGACACTAACTATTGAGGCACTGAGTCTGCTGTGACCTCACAAGCACAGCCAGTAGGGGGTGATGGACACTAACCTAGGAGGCACTGAGGCTGCTGTGACCTCACAATCACAGCCAGCAGCCATGAGCCTGATACTGGCCTAGGAGGCACTGAGGCTGCTGTGACGTCACAAGCACAGCCAGCAGCCATGAGCATGGCACTGGCAGAGGAGCCACTGAGGCTGCTGTGACGTCACAAGCACAGCCAGCAGCCATGAGCCTGATGCTGGCCTGTGAGGCACTGAGGCTGGTGTGAGCTCACAAGCAGAGCCAGCAGGGCACGCTGGACACTAAACTTTGAGGCACTGAGGCTGCTGTGACCTCAGAAGCACAGCGAGCAGCCATGAGCCTGATACTAGCCTAGGAGGCACTGAGGCTGCTGTGACCTTACAAGCAGAGCCAGCAGGGGATGCTGGACACTAAACTGTGAGGCACTGAGGCTGCTGTGACCTCACAAGCACAGCCAGCAGGCATGAGCCTGGCACTGGCAGACGAGGCACTGAGGCTGCTGTGACGTCACAAGCACAGCCAGCAGCCATCAGCCTGCCACGGCCCAGGGGGCACTGAGTCTGCTGTGACCTCACAAGCACAGCCAGCAACCATGAGCCTGATACTGGCCTGAGAGGCACTGAGTCTGCTGTGACCTCACAAGCACAGCCAGCAGCCATTAGCATGGCACTATCCACGGAGACACTGAGTCTGCTGTGACCTCACAAGCACAGCCAGCAGCCATGAGCCTGAACCTGGCCTCAGAGGCACTGTGGCTGCTGTGACCTCACAAGCACAACCAGCAGGGGGCACTGGAGATAACCTATCAGGCACTGAGTTTGCTGTGACCTTACAAGCACAGCTAGCAGCCATGAGACTGCCACTGGCAGAGGAGGCACTGAGGCTGCTGTGACCTCACAAGCACAGCCAGCAACCATGAGCCTGATACTGGCCTGAGAGGCACTGAGTCTGCTGTGACCTCACAAGCACAGCCAGCAGCCATTAGCATGGCACTATCCACGGAGACACTGAGGCTGCTGTGACCTCAGAAGCAGAGCCAGCAGCAATGAGCCTGCCACTGGCCTCAGAGGCATTAAGGCTTCTGTGACCTCAGAAGCACAGCCAGCAGCCATGAGCCTGATACTGGCAGAGGAGGCACTGAGGCTGCTGTGACCTCACAAGCACAGCCAGCAGCCATGAGCAAGGCACTGGCAGAGGAGCCACTGAGGCTGCTGTGACCTCACAAGCACAGCCAGCAGCCATGAGCCTGCCACGGGCCTAGAGGCACTCAGGCTGCTATGACGTCACAAGCACAGCCAGCAGCCAGGAGCCTGATATTGGCCTGGGAGGCACTGAGGCTGCTGTGACCTCACAATCACAGCCAGCAGCCATGAGCCTGCCACTGGCCTAGGAGGCATTCAGGCTGCTGTGACCTCACAAGCACAGCCAGCAGCCATGAGCATGGCACTGGCAGAGGAGGCACTGAGGCTGCTGTGACGTCACAAGTACAGCCAGCAGCCATGAGCCTGATTTTGGCCTGGGAATCACTGAGGCTGCTGTGACCTCACAAGCATAGCCAGCAGGGGGCGCTGGACACTAACCTATGAGGCACTAAGTCTGCTGTGACCTCACAAGCAGAGCCAGCAGGGGACGCTGGACACTAAACTATGAGGCACTGAGGCTGCTGTGACGTCACAAGCACAGCCAGCAGCCATGAGCCTGCCACTGGCCTACGAGGCACTGAGGCTGCTGTGACCTCACAAGCACAGCCAGCAGCCATGAGCCTGATACTGGCCTAGGAGGCACTGAGGCTGCTGTGACCTCACAAGCACAGCCAGCAGCCATGAGCATGGCACTGGCAGAGGAGGCACTGAGGCTGCTGTGACATCACAAGCAGAGCCAGCAGCCATGAGCCTGATATTGGCCTATGAGGCACTGAGTCTGCTGTGACCTCACAAGCACAGCCAGCAGGGGACGCTGGACACTAAACTAGGAGGCACTGAGTCTGCTGTGACCTCACAAGCAGAGCCAGCAGGGGACGCTGGACACTAAACTATGAGGCACTGAGTCTGCTGTGACCTCACAAGCACAGCCAGCAGCCATGACCCTGATATTGGCCTGGGACGCACTGAGTCTGCTGTGACGTCACAAGCACAGCCAGCAGCCATGAGCCTGATGTTGGCCTGGGAGGCACTGAGGCTGCTGTGAACTCACAAGCACAGCCAGTAGGGGGCGATGGACACTAACCTATGAGGCACTGAGTCTGCTGTGACCTCACAAGCAGAGCCAGCAGGGGACGCTGGACACTAAACTATGCGGCACTGAGTCTGCTGTAACCTCACAATCCCAGCCAGCAGCCATGAGCCTGCCACTGTCCTAGGAGGCATTCAGGCTTGTGTGACCTCACAAGCACAGCCAGCAGCCATGACCCTGACACTGGTCTAGGAGGCATTCAGGCTGCTGTGACCTCACAAGCAGAGCCAGCAGGGGGCGCTGCATACTAACTTTTGAGGCACTGAGTCTGCTGTGACCTCACAAGCAGAGCCAGCAGGGGATGCTGGACACTAAACTATGAGGCACTGAGGCTGCTGTGAGCTCACAAGCACAGCCAGCAGCCATGAGCCTGCCACAGGCCTAGGAGGCATTCAGGCTGCTGTGACCTCACAAGCACAGCCAGCAGCCATGACGCTGGTACTGGTCTTGGAGGCATTCAGGCTGCTGTGACCTCACAAGCACAGCCAGCAGCCATGAGCATGATACTGGCCTGAGAGGCACTGAGGCTGCTGTGACGTCACAAGCACAGCCAGCAGCCATGAGCCTGATGCTGGGGTGTGAGGCACTGAGGCTGCTGTGACCTCACAAGCACAGCCAGCAGGGGGCGCTGGACATTAACTATTGAGGCACTGAGTCTGCTGTGATCTCACAAGCAGAGGCAGCAGGGGACGCTGGACACTAAACTATGAGGCACTGAGTCTGCTGTGACCTCACAAGCACAGCCAGTAGGGGGCGATGGACACTAACCTAGGAGGCACTGAGGCTGCTGTGACCTCACAAGCACAGCCAGCAGCCATGAGACTGCCACTGGCCTCAGAGGCACTGAGGCTGCTGTGACGTCACAAGCACAGCCAGCAGCCATGAGCCTGATGCGGGGGTGTGGGGCACTGAGGCTGCTGTGACCTCACAAGCAGAGACACCAGGGGGCGCTGGACACTAAAGTATGAGGCACTGAGTCTGCTGTGACCTCACAAGCAGAGCCAGCAGGGGGAGCTGGACACTAACTATTGAGGCACAGAGTCTGCTGTGATCTCACAAGCACAGCCAGCAGGGGACGCTGGACACTAAACTATGAGGCACTGAGTCTGCTGTGACCTCACAAGCACAGCCAGTAGGGGGTAATGGACACTAACGTAGGAGCCACTGAGGCTGCTGTGACCTCACAATCACAGCCAGCAGCCATGAGCCTGCCACTGGCAGAGGAGGCACTGAGGCTTCTGTGACCTCACAAGCACAGCCAGGAGCCATGAACCTGATACTGGCCTAGTAGGCACTGAGGCTGCTGTGACGTCACAAGCACAGCCAGCAGCCATGAGACTGCCACTGGCCTAGGAGGCACTGAGGCTGCTGTAACGTCACAAGCACAGCCAGCAGCCATGAGCCTGATACTTGCCTGTGAGGCACTGAGTCTGCTGTGACCTCACAAGCAGAGCCAGCAGGGGATGCTGGACACTAAACGATGAGGCACTGAGTCTGCTGTGACCTCACAATCCCAGCCATTAGCCATGACACTGCCACTGGCCTAGGAGGCATTCAGGCTGCTGTGACGTCACAATCACAGCCAGCAGCCATGAGCCTGATACTGGCCTGAGAGGCACTGAGTCTGCTGTGACCTCAAAAGCACAGCCAGCAGCCATGAGCATGGCACTATCCACAGAGACACTGAGGCTGCTGTGACCTCAGAAGCACAGCCAGCAGCCCTGAACCTGACAGTGGCAGAGGAGGCACTGAGGCTGCTGTGACCTCACAACACAGCCAGCAGGGGGCACTGGAGATAACCTAGCAGGCACTGAGTCTGCTGTGACCTCACAAGCACAGCCAGTAGGGGGCGATGGACACTAACCTAGGAGGCACTGAGGCTGCTGTGACCTCACAATCACAGCCAGCAGCCATGAGCCTGCCACTGGCAGAGGAGGCACTGAGGCTTCTGTGACCTCACAAGCACAGCCAGCAGCCATGAGACTGCCACTGGCCTCAGAGGCACTGAGGCTGCTATGACGTCACAAGCACAGCCAGCAGCCATGAGCCTGCCACTGGCCTAGGAGGCATTCAGGCTGCTGTGACCTCAGAAGCACAGCCAGCAGCCATGAGCATGGCACTGGCAGAGGAGCCACTGAGGCTGCTGTGACGTCACAAGCACAGCCAGCAGGGGGCGCTGGACACTAACTATTGAGGCACTGAGTCTGCTGTGATCTCACAAGCAGAGGCAGCAGGGTACGCTGGACACTAAACTATGAGGCACTGAGGCTGCTGTGACCTCACAAGCACAGCCAGTAGCCATGAGACTGCCACTGGCCTCAGAGGCACTGAGTCTGCTGTGACCTCACAAGCACAGCCAGCAGCCATTAGCATGGCACTATCCACGGAGACACTGAGGCTGCTGGGACCTCAGAAGCACAGCCAGCAGCCATGAGCCTGACACTGGCAGAGGAGGCACTGTGGCTGCTGTGACCTCACAAGCACAGCCAGCAGGGGGCACTGGAGATAACCTATCAGGCACTGAGTTTGCTGTGACCTTACAAGCGCAGCTAGCAGCCATGAGACTGCCACTGGCAGAGGAGGCACTGAGGCTGCTGTGACCTCACAAGCACAGCCAGCAGCCAGGAGCCTGATATTGGCCTATGAGGCACTGAGTCTGCTGTGACCTCACAAGCACAGCCAGCAGCCATGAGCCTGCCACTGGCCTAGGAGGCATTAAGGCTTCTGTGACCTCACAAGCACAGCCAGCAGCCATGAGCCTGATACTGGCCTAGGAGGCACTGAGGCTGCTGTGACCTCACAAGCACAGCCAGCAGCCATGAGACTGCCACTGGCCTAGGAGCCACTGAGGCTGCTGTGACCTCACAAGCACAGCCAGCAGCCATGAGCCTGCCACGGGCCTAGGAGGCACTCAGGCTGCTATGACGTCACAAGCACAGCCAGCAGCCAGGAGCCTGATATTGGCCTGGGAGGCACTGAGTCTGCTGTGACCTCACAAGCAGAGCCAGCAGGGGACGCTGGACACTAAACTATGAGGCACTGAGTCTGCTGTGACCTCACAAGCAGAGCCAGCAGGGGACGCTGGACACTAAACTATGAGGCACTGAGGCTGCTGTGACGTCACAAGCACAGCCAGCAGCCATGAGCCTGCCACTGGCCTACGAGGCACTGAGGCTGCTGTGACCTCACAAGCACAGCCAGCAGCCATGAGCCTGATACTGGCCTAGGAGGCACTGAGGCTGCTGTGACCTCACAAGCACAGCCAGCAGCCATGAGCATGGCACTGGCAGAGGAGGCACTGAGGCTGCTGTGACATCACAAGCAGAGCCAGCAGCCATGAGCCTGATATTGGCCTATGAGGCACTGAGTCTGCTGTGACCTCACAAGCACAGCCAGCAGGGGACGCTGGACACTAAACTAGGAGGCACTGAGTCTGCTGTGACCTCACAAGCAGAGCCAGCAGGGGACGCTGGACACTAAACTATGAGGCACTGAGTCTGCTGTGACCTCACAAGCACAGCCAGCAGCCATGACCCTGATATTGGCCTGGGACGCACTGAGTCTGCTGTGACGTCACAAGCACAGCCAGCAGCCATGAGCCTGATGTTGGCCTGGGAGGCACTGAGGCTGCTGTGAACTCACAAGCACAGCCAGTAGGGGGCGATGGACACTAACCTATGAGGCACTGAGTCTGCTGTGACCTCACAAGCAGAGCCAGCAGGGGACGCTGGACACTAAACTATGCGGCACTGAGTCTGCTGTAACCTCACAATCCCAGCCAGCAGCCATGAGCCTGCCACTGTCCTAGGAGGCATTCAGGCTTGTGTGACCTCACAAGCACAGCCAGCAGCCATGACCCTGACACTGGTCTAGGAGGCATTCAGGCTGCTGTGACCTCACAAGCAGAGCCAGCAGGGGGCGCTGCATACTAACTTTTGAGGCACTGAGTCTGCTGTGACCTCACAAGCAGAGCCAGCAGGGGATGCTGGACACTAAACTATGAGGCACTGAGGCTGCTGTGAGCTCACAAGCACAGCCAGCAGCCATGAGCCTGCCACAGGCCTAGGAGGCATTCAGGCTGCTGTGACCTCACAAGCACAGCCAGCAGCCATGACGCTGGTACTGGTCTTGGAGGCATTCAGGCTGCTGTGACCTCACAAGCACAGCCAGCAGCCATGAGCATGATACTGGCCTGAGAGGCACTGAGGCTGCTGTGACGTCACAAGCACAGCCAGCAGCCATGAGCCTGATGCTGGGGTGTGAGGCACTGAGGCTGCTGTGACCTCACAAGCACAGCCAGCAGGGGGCGCTGGACATTAACTATTGAGGCACTGAGTCTGCTGTGATCTCACAAGCAGAGGCAGCAGGGGACGCTGGACACTAAACTATGAGGCACTGAGTCTGCTGTGACCTCACAAGCACAGCCAGTGGGGGGCGATGGACACTAACCTAGGAGGCACTGAGGCTGCTGTGACCTCACAATCACAGCCAGCAGCCATGAGCCTGCCACTGGCCTCAGAGGCACTGAGGCTTCTGTGACCTCACAAGCACAGCCAGCAGCCATGAGACTGCCACTGGCCTCAGAGGCACTGAGGCTGCTATGACGTCACAAGCACAGCCAGCAGCCATGAGCATGGCACTGGCAGAGGAGGCACTGAGGCTGCTGTGACCTCACAATCACAGCCAGCAGCCATGAGCCTGATGCTGGCCTGTGAGGCACTGAGGCTGCTGTGACCTCACAAGCAGAGCCAGCAGGAGGCGCTGGACACTAACCTAGCAGGCACTGAGTCTGCTGTGACCTCACAAGCACAGCCAGTAGGGGGTGATGGACATTAACCTAGGAGGCACTGAGGCTGCTGTGACCTCACAAGCACAGCCAGCAGCCAGGACCCTGACACTGGTCTAGGAGGCATTCAGGCTGCTGTGACCTCACAATCACAGCCAGCAGCCATGAGCCTGATATTGGCCTGAGAGGCACTGAGGCTGCTGTGACCTCACAAGCACAGCCAGCAGCCATGAGACTGCCACTGGCCTCAGAGGCACTGAGGCTGCTGTGACGTCACAAGCACAGCCAGCAGCCAGGAGCCTGATACTGGCCTGGAAGGCGCTGAGTCTGCTGTGACCTCACAAGCAGAGCCAGCAGGGGGAGCTGGACACTAACTATTGAGGCACTGAGTCTGCTGTGACCTCACAAGCACAGCCAGTAGGGGGTGATGGACACTAACCTAGGAGGCACTGAGGCTGCTGTGACCTCACAATCACAGCCAGCAGCCATGAGCCTGATACTGGCCTAGGAGGCACTGAGGCTGCTGTGACGTCACAAGCACAGCCAGCAGCCATGAGCATGGCACTGGCAGAGGAGCCACTGAGGCTGCTGTGACGTCACAAGCACAGCCAGCAGCCATGAGCCTGATGCTGGCCTGTGAGGCACTGAGGCTGGTGTGAGCTCACAAGCAGAGCCAGCAGGGCACGCTGGACACTAAACTTTGAGGCACTGAGGCTGCTGTGACCTCAGAAGCACAGCGAGCAGCCATGAGCCTGATACTAGCCTAGGAGGCACTGAGGCTGCTGTGACCTTACAAGCAGAGCCAGCAGGGGATGCTGGACACTAAACTGTGAGGCACTGAGGCTGCTGTGACCTCACAAGCACAGCCAGCAGGCATGAGCCTGGCACTGGCAGACGAGGCACTGAGGCTGCTGTGACGTCACAAGCACAGCCAGCAGCCATCAGCCTGCCACGGCCCAGGGGGCACTGAGTCTGCTGTGACCTCACAAGCACAGCCAGCAACCATGAGCCTGATACTGGCCTGAGAGGCACTGAGTCTGCTGTGACCTCACAAGCACAGCCAGCAGCCATTAGCATGGCACTATCCACGGAGACACTGAGTCTGCTGTGACCTCACAAGCACAGCCAGCAGCCATGAGCCTGAACCTGGCAGAGGAGGCACTGTGGCTGCTGTGACCTCACAAGCACAACCAGCAGGGGGCACTGGAGATAACCTATCAGGCACTGAGTTTGCTGTGACCTTACAAGCACAGCTAGCAGCCATGAGACTGCCACTGGCAGAGGAGGCACTGAGGCTGCTGTGACCTCACAAGCACAGCCAGCAACCATGAGCCTGATACTGGCCTGAGAGGCACTGAGTCTGCTGTGACCTCACAAGCACAGCCAGCAGCCATTAGCATGGCACTATCCACGGAGACACTGAGGCTGCTGTGACCTCAGAAGCAGAGCCAGCAGCAATGAGCCTGCCACTGGCCTCAGAGGCATTAAGGCTTCTGTGACCTCAGAAGCACAGCCAGCAGCCATGAGCCTGATACTGGCAGAGGAGGCACTGAGGCTGCTGTGACCTCACAAGCACAGCCAGCAGCCATGAGCAAGGCACTGGCAGAGGAGCCACTGAGGCTGCTGTGACCTCACAAGCACAGCCAGCAGCCATGAGCCTGCCACGGGCCTAGAGGCACTCAGGCTGCTATGACGTCACAAGCACAGCCAGCAGCCAGGAGCCTGATATTGGCCTGGGAGGCACTGAGGCTGCTGTGACCTCACAAGCAGAGCCAGCAGGGGACGCTGGACACTAAACTATGAGGCACTGAGGCTGCTGTGACGTCACAAGCACAGCCAGCAGCCATGAGCCTGCCACTGGCCTACGAGGCACTGAGGCTGCTGTGACCTCACAAGCACAGCCAGCAGCCATGAGACTGACACTGGCCTAGGAGGCATTCGGGCTGCTGTGACCTCAAAAGCACAGCCAGCAGCCATGAGCCTGATACTGGCCTAGGAGGCACTGAGGCTGCTGTGACCTCACAAGCACAGCCAGCAGCCATGAGCATGGCACTGGCAGAGGAGGCACTGAGGCTGCTGTGACCTCACAAGCAGAGCCAGCAGCCATGAGCCTGATATTGGCCTATGAGGCACTGAGGCTGCTGTGAGCTCAGAAGCACAGCCAGCAGGGGATGCTGGACACTAACCTAGGAGGCACTGAGGCTACTGTGACCTCACAAGCACAGCCAGCAGGCATGAGCCTGGCACTGGCAGGCGAGGCACTGAGGCTGCTGTGACGTCACAAGCACAGCCAGCAGCCAGCAGCCTGCCACGGCCCAGGGGGCACTGAGTCTGCTGTGACCTCACAAGCACAGCCAGCAGCCATGAGACTGCCACTGGCCTCAGGGGCACTGAGGCTGCTGTGACGTCACAAGCACAGTCAGCAGCCATGAGCCTGCCAGGGCTCAGGGGGCACTGAGTCTGCTGTGACCTCAGAAGCACAGCCAGCAGCCAAGAACCTGATACTGGCCTAGGAGGCACTGAGGTTGCTGTGACCTCACAAGCACAGCCAGCACCCATTAGCATGGCACTATCCACGGAGACACTGAGGCTGCTGGGACCTCAGAAGCACAGCCAGCAGCCATGAGCATGGCACTGGCAGAGGAGGCACTGAGGCTGCTGTGACGTCACAAGCACAGCCAACAGCCAGGAGCCTGATACTGGCCTGTGAGGCACTGAGGCTGCTGTGACCTCACAAGCAGAGCCAGTAGGGTGCGCTGGACTCTGTCTTCTGAGGCACTGAGGCTGCTGTGACGTCACAAGCAGAGCCAGCAGGCGACGCTGGACACTAAACTTTGAGGCACTGAGGCTGCTGTGACCTCACAATCCCAGCCAGCAGCCATGAGCCTGCCAGTGGCCTAGGAGGCATTCAGGCTTCTGTGACCTCAGAAGCACAGCCAGCAGCCATGAGCCTGATACTAGCCTAGGAGGCACTGAGGCTGCTGTGACCTTACAAGCAGAGCCAGCAGGGGATGCTGGACACTAAACTATGAGGCACTGAGGCTGCTGTGACCTCACAAGCACAGCCAGCAGCCATGAGACTGCCACTGGCCTCAGAGGCACTGAGGCTGCTGTGACCTCACAAGCACAGCCAGCAGCCATCAGCCTGCCACGGCCCAGGGGGCACTGAGGCTGCTGTGACCTCACAAGCACAGCCAGCAGCCATGAGCCTGATACTGGCCTGAGAGGCTTTGAGGTTGCTGTGACCTCACAAGCACAGCCAGCAGCCATTAGCATGGCACTATCCACGGAGACACTGAGGCTGCTGGGACCTCAGAAGCACAGCCAGCAGCCATGAGCCTGACACTGGCAGAGGAGGCACTGTGGCTGCTGTGACCTCACAAGCACAGCCAGCAGCCAGGAGCCTGATATTGGCCTATGAGGCACTGAGTCTGCTGTGACCTCAGAAGCAGAGCCAGCAGCCATAAGCCTGCCACTGGCCTAGGAGACATTAAGGCTTCTGTGACCTCAGAAGCACAGCCAGGAGCCATGAGCCTGCCACTGGCAGAGGAGGCACTGAGGCTGCTGTGACCTCACAAGCACAGCCAGCAGCCATGAGCATGGCACTGGCATAGGAGCCACTGAGGCTGCTGTGACCTCACAAGCACAGCCAGCAGCCATGAGCATGGCACTGGCGTAGGAGCCACTGAGGCTGCTGTGACCTCACAAGCACAGCCAGCAGCCATGAGCCTGCCACGGGCCTAGAGGCACTCAGGCTGCTATGACGTCACAAGCACAGCCAGCAGCCAGGAGCCTGATATTGGCCTGGGAGGCACTGAGGCTGCTGTGATCTCACAAGCAGAGCCAGCAGGGGACGCTGGACACTACACTATGAGGCACTGAGGCTGCTGTGACGTCACAAGCACAGCCAGCAGCCATGAGCCTGCCACTGGCCTATGAGGCACTGAGGCTGCTGTGACCTCACAAGCACAGCCAGCAGCCATGAGACTGCCACTGGCCTAGGAGGCATTCGGGCTTCTGTGAGCTCACAAGCACAGCTAGCAGCCATGAGCCTGATACTGGCCTAGGAGGCACTGAGGCTGCTGTGACCTCACAAGCATAGCCAGCAGCCATGAGCATGGCACTGGCAGAGGAGACACTGAGGCTGCTGTGACGTCACAAGCAGAGCCAGCAGCCATGAGCCTGATATTGGCCTATGAGGCACTGAGGCTGGTGTGAGCTCAGAAGTACAGCCAGCAGGGGATGCTGGACACTAAACTAGGAGGCACTGAGTCTGCTGTGACCTCACAAGCACAGCCAGCAGGGGACGCTGGACACTAAACTATGAGGCACTGAGTCTGCTGTGACCTCACAAGCACAGCCAGCAGCCATGATACTGCCACTGGCCTAGGAGGCACTCAGGCTGCTGTGACGTCACAAGCACAGCCAGCAGCCATGAGCCTGCCACTGTCCTAGAAGGCATTGAGTCTACTATGACCTCACAAGCACAGCCAGCAGCCATGAGCATGGCACTGACAGAGGAGGCACTGAGGCTGCTGTGACGTCACAAGCACAGCCAGCAGCCAGGAGCCTGATATTGGCCTGGGAGGCACTGAGGCTGCTGTGACCTCACAAGCACAGCCAGCAGGGGGCGCTGGACACTAACCTTTGAGGCACTGAGTCTGCTGTGACCTCACAAGCACAGCCAGTAGGGCGCGATGGACACTAACCTTTGAGGCACTGAGGCTGCTGTGACCTCACAATCACAGCCAGCAGCCATGAGCCTGCCACTGGCAGAGGAGGCACTGAGGCTTCTGTGACCTCAGAAGCACAGCCAGCAGCCATGAGACTGCCACTGGCCTCAGAGGCACTGAGGCTGCTGTGACCTCACAAGCACAGCCAGCAGCCATGAGACTGCCACGGGCCTAGGAGTCACTGAGGCTGCTGTGACCTCACAAGCACAGCCAACAGCCAGGAGCCTGATATTGGCCTGGGAGGCACTGAGGCTGCTGTGAGCTCACAACCACAGCCAGCAGCCATGAGACAGCCACTGGCCTCAGAGGCACTGAGGCTGCTGTGACCTCACAAGCACAGCCAGCAGCCAGGAGCCTGATATTGGCCTATGAGGAACTGAGTCTGCTGTGACCTCACAAGCAGAGCCAGCAGCCATGAGCCTGCCACTGGCGGAGGAGGCATTCAGTCTGCTGTGACCTCACAATCCCAGCCAGCAGCCATGAGCCTGGTACTGGCCTACGAGGCACTGAGGCTGCTGTGACGTCACAAGCACAGCCAGCAGCCAGGAGCCTGATGCTGGCCTGTGAGGCACTGAGGCTGCTGTGACCTCACAAGCAGAGCCAGCAGGGGGCGCTGGACACTAACTTATGAGGCACTGAGTCTGCTGTGACCTCAAAAGCAGAGCCAGCAGGGGACGCTGGACACTAAACTATGAGGCACTGAGTCTGCTGTGACCTCACAATCACAGCCAGCAGCCATGAGCCTGCCACTGGCAGAGGAGGCACTGAGGCTGCTTTGACCTCACAAGCACAGCCAGCAGCCATGAGCCTGCCACGGGCCTAGGAGGCACTGAGGCTGCTGTGACGTCACAAGCACAGCCAGCAGCCAGGAGCCTGATATTGGCCTGGGAGGCACTTAGGCTGCTGTGGCCTCACAAGCACAGCCAGCAGGGGGCGCTGGACACTAACCTATGAGGCACTGAGTCTGCTGTGACCTCACAAGCACAGCCAGCAGCCATGAGCCTGCCACTGGGCTAGGAGGCACTGAGGCTTCTGTGACCTCAGAAGCACAGCCAGCAGCCATGAGCCTGATACTGGCCTGAGAGGCACTGAGGCTGCTGTGACCTCAGAAGCACAGCCAGCAGCCATGAGCATGGCACTGGCAGACGAGGCACTGAGGCTGCTGTGATGTCACAAGCACAGCCAGCAGCCATGAGCCTGATGCTGGATTGTGAGGCACTGAGGCTGCTGTGACCTCACAAGCACAGCCAGCAGGGGGCGCTGGACACTAACTATTGAGGCACTGAGTCTGCTGTGACCTCACAAGCACAGCCAGTAGTCGGTGATGGACACTAACCTAGGAGGCACTGAGGCTGCTGTGACCTCACAAGCACAGCCAGCAGCCATGAGACTGCCACTGACCTCAGAGGCACTGAAGCTGCTGTGACGTCACAAGCATAGCCAGCAGCCAGGAGCCTGACCCTGGCATAGGAGGCATTCAGGCTGCTGTGACCTCACAAGCACAGCCAGCAGCCATGACCCTGACACTGGTCTAGGAGGCATTCACGCTGCTGTGACCTCACAATCCCAACCAGCAGCCATGAGCCTGATATTGGTCTGAGAGGCACTGAGGCTGCTGTGACCTCACAAGCACAGCCAGCAGCCATGAGCATGGCACTGGCAGACAGGCACTGAGTCTGCTGTGACGTCACAAGCACAGCCAGCAGCCATGAGCCTGATACTGGCCTGTGAGGCGCTGAGTCTTCTGTGACCTCACAAGCAGAGGCAGCAGGGGGCGCTGGACACTAAACTATGAGGCACTGAGGCTGCTGTGACCTCACAAGCACAGCCAGGAGGGGGTGATGGACACTAACCTAGGAGGCACTGAGGCTGCTGTTACATCACAATCACAGCCAGCAGCCATGAGCCTGCCACTGGCAGAGGAGGCACTGAGGCTGCTGTGACGTCACAAGCACAACCAGCAGCCATGAGCCTGCCACTGGCCTAGGAGGCAATCAGGCTGCTGTGACGTCACAAGCACAGCCAGCAGCCATGAGCCTGATACTGGCCTGAGAGGCACTGTGTCTGCTGTGACCTCAAAATCACAGCCAGCAGCCATGAGCATGGCACTGGCCTCAGAGGCACTGAGGCTGCTGTGACCTCACAAGCACAGCCAGCAGCCATGAGCCTGACACTGGCAGAGGAGGCACTGAGGCTGCTGTGACCTCACAAGCACAGCCAGCATCCATGAGACTGCCACTGGCCTCAGAGGCACTGAGGCTTCTGTGACCTCACATGCACAGCCAGCAGACATGAGCCTGATATTGGCCTGGGAGGCACTGAGGCTGCTGTGAACTCACAAGCACAGCCAGTAGGGGGCGATGGACACTAACCTATGAGGCACTGAGTCTGCTGTGACCTCACAAGCAGAGCCAGCAGGGGACGCTGGACACTATACTGTGCGGCCCTGAGTCTGCTGTGACCTCACAATCCCAGCCAGCAGCCATGAGCCTGCCACTGGCATAGGAGGCATTCAGGCTTGTGTGACCTCACAAGCACAGCCAGCAGCCATGACCCTGACACTGGTCTAGGAGGCATTCAGGCTGCTGTGAGTTCACAAGCAGAGCCAGCAGGGGGCGCTGCACACTAAGTTTTGAGGCACTGAGTCTGCTGTGACCTCACAAGCAGAGCCAGCAGGGGACGCTGGACACTAAACTATGAGGCACTGAGTCTGCTGTGACCTCACAATCCCAGCCTGCAGCCATGAGCCTGCCACTGGCAGAGGAGGCACTGAGTCTGCTGTGACCTCACAAGCAGAGCCAGCAGGGGGGCCAGGACCCTAACTCTTGAGGCACTGAGGCTTCTGTGACCTCACAAGCACAGCCAGCAGCCATGAGCCTGCCACAGGGGTAGGAGGCATTCAGGCTGCTGTGACCTCAGAAGCACAGCCAGCAGCCATGACCCTGATACTGGTCTTGGAGGCATTCAGGCTGCTGTGACCTCACAAGCACAGCCAGCAGCCATGAGCATGATACTGGCTTGAGAGGCACTCAGGCTGCTGTGACCTCACAAGCAGAGCCAGCAGCCATGAGACTGCCACTGGCAGAGGAGGCACTGAGGCTGCTGTGACGTCACAAGCACAGCCAGCAGCCATGAGCCTGATGCTGGGGTATGAGGCACTGAGGCTGCTGTGACCTCACAAGCACAGCCAGCAGGGGGCGCTGCACACTAACTATTGAGTCACTGAGTCTGCTGTGATCTCACAAGCAGAGGCAGCGGGGGACGCTGGACACTAAATTATGAGGCACTGAGTCTGCTGTGACCTCACAAGCACAGCCAGTAGGGGGCGAGGGACACTAAACTATGAGGCACGGAGTCTGCTGTGACCTCACAAGCACAGCCAGTAGGGGGCGATGGACACTAACCTAGGAGGCACTGAGGCTGCTGTGACCTCACAAGCACAGCCAGTAGGGGGCGATGGACACTAACCTAGGAAGCACTGAGGCTGCTGTGACCTCACAAGCACAGCCAGTAGGGGGCGATGGACACTAACCTAGGAGGCAATGAGGCTGCTGTGACCTCACAAGCACAGCCAGTAGGGGGCGATGGACACTAACCTAGGAGGCACTGAGGCTGCTGTGACCTCACAAGCACAGCCAGCAGCCATGAGACTGCCACTGGCCTCAGAGGCACTGAGGCTGCTGTGACCTCACAAGCATAGCCAGCAGCCAGGAGCCTGATTTTGGCCTGGGAATCACTGAGGCTGCTGTGACCTCAGAAGCACAGCCAGCAGCCAGGAGCCTGATTTTGGCCTGGGAATCACTGAGGCTGCTGTGACCTCACAAGCAGAGACACCAGGGGACGCTGGACACTAAACTATGAGGCACTGAGGCTGCTGTGACCTCACAAGCACAGCCAGCAGCCAGGAGCCTGCCACTGGCATAGGAGGCATTCAGGCTGCTGTGACCTCAGAAGCACAGCCAGCAGCCAGGAGCCTGATGCTGGCCTGAGAGGCACTGAGGCTGCTGTGACCTCACAAGCACAGCCAGTAGGGGGCGATGGACACTAACCTAGGAGCCACTGAGTCTGCTGTGACCTCACAAGCACAGCCAGCAGCCATGACCCTGATACTGGTCTTGGAGGCATTCAGGCTGCTGTGACGTCACAAGCACAGCCAGCAGCCATGAGCATGATACTGGCTTGAGAGGCACTGAGGCTGCTGTGACCTCACAAGCACAGCCAGGAGCCATGAGACTGCCACTGGCAGAGGAGGCACTGAGGCTTCTGTGACCTCACAAGCACAGCCAGCAGCCATAAGCCTGCCACTGGCCTAGGAGGCATTCAGGCTGCTGTGATCTCAGAAGCACAGCCAGCAGCCATGAGCATGGCACTGGCAGAGGAGGCACTGAGGCTGCTGTGACGTCAAAAGCACAGCCAGCAGCCATGAGCCTGATGCTGGGGTATGAGGCACTGAGGCTGCTGTGACCTCACAAGCACAGCCAGCAGCCATGAGCCTGCCACTGGCCTAGGAGGCAATCAGGCTTCTGTGACGTCACAAGCACAGCCAGCAGCCATGAGCCTGATACTGGCCTGAGAGGCACTGAGTCTGCTGTGACCTCAAAATCACAGCCAGCAGCCATGAGCATGGCACTGGCCTCAGAGGCACTGAGGCTGCTGTGACGTCACAAGCACAGCCAGCAGCCATGAGCCTGACACTGGCAGAGGAGGCACTGAGGCTGCTGTGACCTCACAAGCACAGCCAGCATCCATGAGACTGCCACTGGCCTCAGAGGCACTGAGGCTTCTGTGACCTCACATGCACAGCCAGCAGACATGAGCCTGATATTGGCCTGGGAGGCACTGAGGCTGCTGTGAACTCACAAGCACAGCCAGTAGGGGGCGATGGACACTAACCTATGAGGCACTGAGTCTGCTGTGACCTCACAAGCAGAGCCAGCAGGGGACGCTGGACACTATACTGTGCGGCCCTGAGTCTGCTGTGACCTCACAATCCCAGCCAGCAGCCATGAGCCTGCCACTGGCATAGGAGGCATTCAGGCTTGTGTGACCTCACAAGCACAGCCAGCAGCCATGACCCTGACACTGGTCTAGGAGGCATTCAGGCTGCTGTGAGTTCACAAGCAGAGCCAGCAGGGGGCGCTGCACACTAAGTTTTGAGGCACTGAGTCTGCTGTGACCTCACAAGCAGAGCCAGCAGGGGACGCTGGACACTGAACTATGAGGCACTGAGTCTGCTGTGACCTCACAATCCCAGCCAGCAGCCATGAGCCTGATGCTGGCAGAGGAGGCACTGAGGCTGGTGTGACCTCACAAGCACAGCCAGCAGGGGGCGCTGCACACTAACTTTTGAGGCACTGAGTCTGCTGTGACCTCACAAGCAGAGGCAGCAGGGGACGCTGGACACTAAACTATGAGGCACTGAGTCTGCTGTGACCTCACAATCCCAGCCTGCAGCCATGAGCCTGCCACTGGCCTAGGAGCCAATCAGGCTGCTGTGACCTCACAAGCACAGCCAGCAGGGGATGCTGGACACTAAACGATGAGGCACTGAGGCTGCTGTGACGTCACAAGCACAGCCAGCAGCCATGACACTGCCACTGGCCTAGGAGGCATTCAGGCTGCTGTGACGTCACAATCACAGCCAGCAGCCATGAGCCTGATACTGGCCTGAGAGGCACTGAGTCTGCTGTGACCTCAAAAGCACAGCCAGCAGCCATGAGCATGGCACTATCCACAGAGACACTGAGGCTGCTCTGACCTCAGAAGCACAGCCAGCAGCCCTGAACCTGACAGTGGCAGAGGAGGCACTGAGGCTGCTGTGACCTCACAACACAGCCAGCAGGGGGCACTGGAGATAACCTAGCAGGCACTGAGTCTGCTGTGACCTCACAAGCACAGCCAGTTGGGGGCGATGGACACTAACCTAGGAGGCACTGAGGCTGCTGTGACCTCACAATCACAGCCAGCAGCCATGAGCCTGCCACTGGCAGAGGAGGCACTGAGGCTTCTGTGACCTCACAAGCACAGCCAGCAGCCATGAGACTGCCACTGGCCTCAGAGGCACTGAGGCTGCTATGACGTCACAAGCACAGCCAGCAGCCATGAGCATGGCACTGGCAGAGGAGGCACTGAGGCTGCTGTGACCTCACAAGCACAGCCAGCAGCCATGAGCCTGATGCTGGCCTGTGAGGCACTGAGGCTGCTGTGACCTCACAAGCAGAGCCAGCAGGAGGCGCTGGACACTAACCTAGCAGGCACTGAGTCTGCTGTGACCTCACAAGCAGAGCCAGTAGGGGGTGATGGATATTAACCTAGGAGGCACTGAGGCTGCTGTGACCTCACAAGCACAGCCAGCAGCCATGAGACTGCCACTGGCAGAGGAGGCACTGAGGCTGCTGTGACCTCACAAGCAGAGCCAGCAGCCAGGAGCCTGCCACTGGCATAGGAGGCATTCAGGCTGCTGTGACGTCACAAGCACAGCCAGCAGCCAGGACCCTGACACTGGTCTAGGAGGCATTCAGGCTGCTGTGACCTCACAAGCACAGCCAGCAGCCATGAGCCTGATATTGGCCTGAGAGGCACTGAGGCTGCTGTGACCTCACAAGCACAGCCAGCAGCCATGAGACTGCCACTGGCCTCAGAGGCACTGAGGCTGCTGTGACGTCACAAGCACAGCCAGCAGCCAGGAGCCTGATACTGGCCTGGAAGGCGCTGAGTCTGCTGTGACCTCACAAGCAGAGCCAGCAGGGGGAGCTGGACACTAACTACTGAGGCACTGAGTCTGCTGTGACCTCACAAGCACAGCCAGTAGGGGGTGATGGACACTAACCTAGGAGGCACTGAGGCTGCTGTGACCTCACAATCACAGCCAGCAGCCATGAGCCTGATACTGGCCTAGGAGGCACTGAGGCTGCTGTGACGTCACAAGCACAGCCAGCAGCCATGAGCATGGCACTGGCAGAGGAGCCACTGAGGCTGCTGTGACGTCACAAGCACAGCCAGCAGCCATGAGCCTGATGCTGGCCTGTGAGGCACTGAGGCTGGTGTGAGCTCACAAGCAGAGCCAGCAGCCATGAGACTGCCACTGGCCTCAGAGGCACTGAGGCTTCTGTGACCTCACAAGCACAGCCAGCAGCCATAAGCCTGCCACTGGCCTAGGAGACAATAAGGCTTCTGTGACCTCAGTAGCACAGCCAGGAGCCATGAGCCTGCCACTGGCAGAGGAGGCACTGAGGCTGCTGTGACCTCACAAGCACAGCCAGCAGCCATGAGCATGGCACTGGCATAGGAGCCACTGAGGCTGCTGTGACCTCACAAGCACAGCCAGCAGCCATGAGCATGGCACTGGCGTAGGAGCCACTGAGGCTGCTGTGACCTCACAAGCACAGCCAGCAGCCATGAGCCTGCCACGGGCCTAGAGGCACTCAGGCTGCTATGACGTCACAAGCACAGCCAGCAGCCAGGAGCCTGATATTGGCCTGGGAGGCACTGAGGCTGCTGTGATCTCACAAGCAGAGCCAGCAGGGGACGCTGGACACTACACTATGAGGCACTGAGGCTGCTGTGACGTCACAAGCACAGCCAGCAGCCATGAGCCTGCCACTGGCCTATGAGGCACTGAGGCTGCTGTGACCTCACAAGCACAGCCAGCAGCCATGAGACTGCCACTGGCCTAGGAGGCATTCGGGCTTCTGTGAGCTCACAAGCACAGCCAGCAGCCATGAGCCTGATACTGGCCTAGGAGGCACTGAGGCTGCTGTGACCTCACAAGCATAGCCAGCAGCCATGAGCATGGCACTGGCAGAGGAGACACTGAGGCTGCTGTGACGTCACAAGCAGAGCCAGCAGCCATGAGCCTGATATTGGCCTATGAGGCACTGAGGCTGGTGTGAGCTCAGAAGTACAGCCAGCAGGGGATGCTGGACACTAAACTAGGAGGCACTGAGTCTGCTGTGACCTCACAAGCACAGCCAGCAGGGGACGCTGGACACTAAACTATGAGGCACTGAGTCTGTTGTGACCTCACAAGCACAGCCAGCAGCCATGATACTGCCACTGGCCTAGGAGGCACTCAGGCTGCTGTGACGTCACAAGCACAGCCAGCAACCATGAGCCTGATATTGGCCTGGGACGCACTGAGTCTGCTGTGACGTCAGAAGCACAGCCAGCAGGGGACGATGGACACTTACCTATGAGGCACTGAGTCTGCTGTGACCTCAGAAGCACAGCCAGCAGCCATGAGCCTGCCACTGTCCTAGAAGGCATTGAGTCTACTATGACCTCACAAGCACAGCCAGCAGCCATGAGCATGGCACTGACAGAGGAGGCACTGAGGCTGCTGTGACGTCACAAGCACAGCCAGCAGCCAGGAGCCTGATATTGGCCTGGGAGGCACTGAGGCTGCTGTGACCTCACAAGCAGAGCCAGCAGGGGGCGCTGGACACTAACCTTTGAGGCACTGAGTCTGCTGTGACCTCACAAGCACAGCCAGTAGGGCGCGATGGACACTAACCTTTGAGGCACTGAGGCTGCTGTGACCTCACAAGCACAGCCAGCAGCCATGAGACTGCCACTGGCAGAGGAGGCAGTGAGGCTTCTGTGACCTCAGAAGCACAGCCAGCAGCCATGAGACTGCCACTGGCCTCAGAGGCACTGAGGCTGCTGTGACCTCACAAACACAGCCAGCAGCCATGAGACTGCCACGGGCCTAGGAGTCACTGAGGCTGCTGTGACGTCACAAGCACAGCCAACAGCCAGGAGCCTGATATTGGCCTGGGAGGCACTGAGGCTGCTGTGAGCTCACAACCACAGCCAGCAGCCATGAGACAGCCACTGGCCTCAGAGGCACTGAGGCTGCTGTGACCTCACAAGCACAGCCAGCAGCCATCAGCCTGCCACGGCCCAGGGGGCACTGAGGCTGCTGTGACCTCACAAGCACAGCCAGCAGCCATGACCCTGACACTGGCCTGAGAGGCTCTGAGGTTGCTGTGACCTCACAAGCACAGCCAGCAGCCATTAGCATGGCACTATCCACGGAGACACTGAGGCTGCTGGGACCTCAGAAGCACAGCCAGCAGCCATGAGCCTGACACTGGCAGAGGAGGCACTGTGGCTGCTGTGACCTCACAAGCACAGCCAGCAGCCAGGAGCCTGATATTGGCCTATGAGGCACTGAGTCTGCTGTGACCTCAGAAGCACAGCCAGCAGCCATCAGCCTGCCACGGCCCAGGGGGCACTGAGGCTGCTGTGACCTCACAAGCACAGCCAGCAGCCATGAGCCTGATATTGGCTTGGGAGGCACTTAGGCTGCTGTGGCCTCACAAGCACAGCCAGCAGCCATGAGCCTGCCACTGTCCTAGGAGGCACTGAGGCTTCTGTGACCTCACAAGCACAGCCAGCAGCCATGAGCCTGATACTGGCCTCAGAGGCACTGAGGCTGCTGTAACCTCACAAGCATAGCCAGCAGCCATGAGACTGCCACTGGCAGAGGAGGCATTGAGGCTTCTGTGACCTCACAAGCACAGCCAGCAGCCATGAGCCTGCCACTGGCCTAGGAGGCATTCAGGCTGCTGTGACCTCAGAAGCACAGCCAGCAGCCATGAGCATGGCACTGGCAGACGAGGCACTGAGGCTGCTGTGATGTCACAAGCACAGCCAGCAGCCATGAGCCTGATGCTGGATTGTGAGGCACTGAGGCTGCTGTGACCTCACAAGCACAGCCAGCAGGGGACGCTGGACACTAACTATTGAGGCACTGAGTCTGCTGTGACCTCACAAGCACAGCCAGTAGTCGGTGATGGACACTAACCTAGGAGGTACTGAGTCTGCTGTGACCTCACAAGCACAGCCAGTAGGGGGCGATGGACACTAACCTAGGAGGCACTGAGGCTGCTGTGACCTCACAAGCACAGCCAGCAGCCATGAGACTGCCACTGACCTCAGAGGCACTGAAGCTGCTGTGACGTCACAAGCATAGCCAGCAGCCAGGAGCCTGACCCTGGCATAGGAGGCATTCAGGCTGCTGTGACCTCACAAGCACAGCCAGCAGCCATGACCCTGACACTGGTCTAGGAGGCATTCACGCTGCTGTGACCTCACAATCCCAACCAGCAGCCATGAGCCTGATATTGGTCTGAGAGGCACTGAGGCTGCTGTGACCTCACAAGCACAGCCAGCAGCCATGAGCATGGCACTGGCAGACAGGCACTGAGGCTGCTGTGACGTCACAAGCACAGCCAGCAGCCATGAGCCTGATACTGGCCTGTGAGGCGCTGAGTCTTCTGTGACCTCACAAGCAGAGGCAGCAGGGGGCGCTGGACACTAAACTATGAGGCACTGAGGCTGCTGTGACCTCACAAGCACAGCCAGTAGGGGGTGATGGACACTAACCTAGGAGGCACTGAGGCTGCTGTTACATCACAATCACAGCCAGCAGCCATGAGCCTGCCACTGGCAGAGGAGGCACTGAGGCTGCTGTGACGTCACAAGCACAACCAGCAGCCATGAGCCTGCCACTGGCCTAGGAGGCAATCAGGCTGCTGTGACGTCACAAGCACAGCCAGCAGCCATGAGCCTGATACTGGCCTGAGAGGCACTGTGTCTGCTGTGACCTCAAAATCACAGCCAGCAGCCATGAGCATGGCACTGGTTTCAGAGGCACTGAGGCTGCTGTGACCTCACAAGCACAGCCAGCAGCCATGAGCCTGACACTGGCAGAGGAGGCACTGAGGCTGCTGTGACCTCACAAGCACAGCCAGCATCCATGAGACTGCCACTGGCCTCAGAGGCACTGAGGCTTCTGTGACCTCACATGCACAGCCAGCAGACATGAGCCTGATATTGGCCTGGGAGGCACTGAGGCTGCTGTGAACTCACAAGCACAGCCAGTAGGGGGCGATGGACACTAACCTATGAGGCACTGAGTCTGCTGTGACCTCACAAGCAGAGCCAGCAGGGGACGCTGGACACTATACTGTGCGGCCCTGAGTCTGCTGTGACCTCACAATCCCAGCCAGCAGCCATGAGCCTGCCACTGGCATAGGAGGCATTCAGGCTTGTGTGACCTCACAAGCACAGCCAGCAGCCATGACCCTGACACTGGTCTAGGAGGCATTCAGGCTGCTGTGAGTTCACAAGCAGAGCCAGCAGGGGGCGCTGCACACTAAGTTTTGAGGCACTGAGTCTGCTGTGACCTCACAAGCAGAGCCAGCAGGGGACGCTGGACACTAAACTATGAGGCACTGAGTCTGCTGTGACCTCACAATCCCAGCCTGCAGCCATGAGCCTGCCACTGGCAGAGGAGGCACTGAGTCTGCTGTGACCTCACAAGCAGAGCCAGCAGGGGGGCCAGGACCCTAACTCTTGAGGCACTGAGGCTTCTGTGACCTCACAAGCACAGCCAGCAGCCATGAGCCTGCCACAGGGGTAGGAGGCATTCAGGCTGCTGTGACCTCAGAAGCACAGCCAGCAGCCATGACCCTGATACTGGTCTTGGAGGCATTCAGGCTGCTGTGACCTCACAAGCACAGCCAGCAGCCATGAGCATGATACTGGCTTGAGAGGCACTCAGGCTGCTGTGACCTCACAAGCAGAGCCAGCAGCCATGAGACTGCCACTGGCAGAGGAGGCACTGAGGCTGCTGTGACGTCACAAGCACAGCCAGCAGCCATGAGCCTGATGCTGGGGTATGAGGCACTGAGGCTGCTGTGACCTCACAAGCACAGCCAGCAGGGGGCGCTGCACACTAACTATTGAGTCACTGAGTCTGCTGTGATCTCACAAGCAGAGGCAGCGGGGGACGCTGGACACTAAACTATGAGGCACTGAGTCTGCTGTGACCTCACAAGCACAGCCAGTAGGGGGCGAGGGACACTAAACTATGAGGCACGGAGTCTGCTGTGACCTCACAAGCACAGCCAGTAGGGGGCGATGGACACTAACCTAGGAGGCACTGAGTCTGCTGTGACCTCACAAGCACAGCCAGTAGGGGGCGATGGACACTAACCTAGGAGGCACTGAGGCTGCTGTGACCTCACAAGCACAGCCAGTAGGGGGCGATGGACACTAACCTAGGAGGCACTGAGGCTGCTGTGACCTCACAAGCACAGCCAGTAGGGGGCGATGGACACTAACCTAGGAGGCAATGAGGCTGCTGTGACCTCACAAGCACAGCCAGTAGGGGGCGATGGACACTAACCTAGGAGGCACTGAGGCTGCTGTGACCTCACAAGCACAGCCAGCAGCCATGAGACTGCCACTGGCCTCAGAGGCACTGAGGCTGCTGTGACCTCACAAGCATAGCCAGCAGCCAGGAGCCTGATTTTGGCCTGGGAATCACTGAGGCTGCTGTGACCTCACAAGCACAGCCAGCAGCCAGGAGCCTGATTTTGGCCTGGGAATCACTGAGGCTGCTGTGACCTCACAAGCAGAGACACCAGGGGACGCTGGACACTAAACTATGAGGCACTGAGGCTGCTGTGACCTCACAATCACAGCCAGCAGCCAGGAGCCTGCCACTGGCATAGGAGGCATTCAGGCTGCTGTGACCTCAGAAGCACAGCCAGCAGCCAGGAGCCTGATGCTGGCCTGAGAGGCACTGAGGCTGCTGTGACCTCACAAGCACAGCCAGTAGGGGGCGATGGACACTAACCTAGGAGCCACTGAGTCTGCTGTGACCTCACAAGCACAGCCAGCAGCCATGACCCTGATACTGGTCTTGGAGGCATTCAGGCTGCTGTGACGTCACAAGCACAGCCAGCAGCCATGAGCATGATACTGGCTTGAGAGGCACTGAGGCTGCTGTGACCTCACAAGCACAGCCAGGAGCCATGAGACTGCCACTGGCAGAGGAGGCACTGAGGCTTCTGTGACCTCACAAGCACAGCCAGCAGCCATGAGCCTGATATTGGCTTGGGAGGCACTTAGGCTGCTGTGGCCTCACAAGCACAGCCAGCAGCCATGAGCCTGCCACTGTCCTAGGAGGCACTGAGGCTTCTGTGACCTCACAAGCACAGCCAGCAGCCATGAGCCTGATACTGGCCTCAGAGGCACTGAGGCTGCTGTAACCTCACAAGCATAGCCAGCAGCCATGAGACTGCCACTGGCAGAGGAGGCATTGAGGCTTCTGTGACCTCACAAGCACAGCCAGCAGCCATGAGCCTGCCACTGGCCTAGGAGGCATTCAGGCTGCTGTGACCTCAGAAGCACAGCCAGCAGCCATGAGCATGGCACTGGCAGACGAGGCACTGAGGCTGCTGTGATGTCACAAGCACAGCCAGCAGCCATGAGCCTGATGCTGGATTGTGAGGCACTGAGGCTGCTGTGACCTCACAAGCACAGCCAGCAGGGGACGCTGGACACTAACTATTGAGGCACTGAGTCTGCTGTGACCTCACAAGCACAGCCAGTAGTCGGTGATGGACACTAACCTAGGAGGTACTGAGTCTGCTGTGACCTCACAAGCACAGCCAGTAGGGGGCGATGGACACTAACCTAGGAGGCACTGAGGCTGCTGTGACCTCACAAGCACAGCCAGCAGCCATGAGACTGCCACTGACCTCAGAGGCACTGAAGCTGCTGTGACGTCACAAGCATAGCCAGCAGCCAGGAGCCTGACCCTGGCATAGGAGGCATTCAGGCTGCTGTGACCTCACAAGCACAGCCAGCAGCCATGACCCTGACACTGGTCTAGGAGGCATTCACGCTGCTGTGACCTCACAATCCCAACCAGCAGCCATGAGCCTGATATTGGTCTGAGAGGCACTGAGGCTGCTGTGACCTCACAAGCACAGCCAGCAGCCATGAGCATGGCACTGGCAGACAGGCACTGAGGCTGCTGTGACGTCACAAGCACAGCCAGCAGCCATGAGCCTGATACTGGCCTGTGAGGCGCTGAGTCTTCTGTGACCTCACAAGCAGAGGCAGCAGGGGGCGCTGGACACTAAACTATGAGGCACTGAGGCTGCTGTGACCTCACAAGCACAGCCAGTAGGGGGTGATGGACACTAACCTAGGAGGCACTGAGGCTGCTGTTACATCACAATCACAGCCAGCAGCCATGAGCCTGCCACTGGCAGAGGAGGCACTGAGGCTGCTGTGACGTCACAAGCACAACCAGCAGCCATGAGCCTGCCACTGGCCTAGGAGGCAATCAGGCTGCTGTGACGTCACAAGCACAGCCAGCAGCCATGAGCCTGATACTGGCCTGAGAGGCACTGTGTCTGCTGTGACCTCAAAATCACAGCCAGCAGCCATGAGCATGGCACTGGTTTCAGAGGCACTGAGGCTGCTGTGACCTCACAAGCACAGCCAGCAGCCATGAGCCTGACACTGGCAGAGGAGGCACTGAGGCTGCTGTGACCTCACAAGCACAGCCAGCATCCATGAGACTGCCACTGGCCTCAGAGGCACTGAGGCTTCTGTGACCTCACATGCACAGCCAGCAGACATGAGCCTGATATTGGCCTGGGAGGCACTGAGGCTGCTGTGAACTCACAAGCACAGCCAGTAGGGGGCGATGGACACTAACCTATGAGGCACTGAGTCTGCTGTGACCTCACAAGCAGAGCCAGCAGGGGACGCTGGACACTATACTGTGCGGCCCTGAGTCTGCTGTGACCTCACAATCCCAGCCAGCAGCCATGAGCCTGCCACTGGCATAGGAGGCATTCAGGCTTGTGTGACCTCACAAGCACAGCCAGCAGCCATGACCCTGACACTGGTCTAGGAGGCATTCAGGCTGCTGTGAGTTCACAAGCAGAGCCAGCAGGGGGCGCTGCACACTAAGTTTTGAGGC
Source organism: Dromaius novaehollandiae (assembly GCF_036370855.1). Lineage (NCBI taxonomy): Eukaryota > Metazoa > Chordata > Aves > Casuariiformes > Dromaiidae > Dromaius > Dromaius novaehollandiae. The sequence goes on along the minus strand of NC_088122.1, from coordinate 8,550,397 downwards.
ACTGAGTCTGCTGTGACCTCACAAGCAGAGCCAGCAGGGGACGCTGGACACTAAACTATGAGGCACTGAGTCTGCTGTGACCTCACAATCCCAGCCTGCAGCCATGAGCCTGCCACTGGCAGAGGAGGCACTGAGTCTGCTGTGACCTCACAAGCAGAGCCAGCAGGGGGGCCAGGACCCTAACTCTTGAGGCACTGAGGCTTCTGTGACCTCACAAGCACAGCCAGCAGCCATGAGCCTGCCACAGGGGTAGGAGGCATTCAGGCTGCTGTGACCTCAGAAGCACAGCCAGCAGCCATGACCCTGATACTGGTCTTGGAGGCATTCAGGCTGCTGTGACCTCACAAGCACAGCCAGCAGCCATGAGCATGATACTGGCTTGAGAGGCACTCAGGCTGCTGTGACCTCACAAGCAGAGCCAGCAGCCATGAGACTGCCACTGGCAGAGGAGGCACTGAGGCTGCTGTGACGTCACAAGCACAGCCAGCAGCCATGAGCCTGATGCTGGGGTATGAGGCACTGAGGCTGCTGTGACCTCACAAGCACAGCCAGCAGGGGGCGCTGCACACTAACTATTGAGTCACTGAGTCTGCTGTGATCTCACAAGCAGAGGCAGCGGGGGACGCTGGACACTAAACTATGAGGCACTGAGTCTGCTGTGACCTCACAAGCACAGCCAGTAGGGGGCGAGGGACACTAAACTATGAGGCACGGAGTCTGCTGTGACCTCACAAGCACAGCCAGTAGGGGGCGATGGACACTAACCTAGGAGGCACTGAGTCTGCTGTGACCTCACAAGCACAGCCAGTAGGGGGCGATGGACACTAACCTAGGAGGCACTGAGGCTGCTGTGACCTCACAAGCACAGCCAGTAGGGGGCGATGGACACTAACCTAGGAGGCACTGAGGCTGCTGTGACCTCACAAGCACAGCCAGTAGGGGGCGATGGACACTAACCTAGGAGGCAATGAGGCTGCTGTGACCTCACAAGCACAGCCAGTAGGGGGCGATGGACACTAACCTAGGAGGCACTGAGGCTGCTGTGACCTCACAAGCACAGCCAGCAGCCATGAGACTGCCACTGGCCTCAGAGGCACTGAGGCTGCTGTGACCTCACAAGCATAGCCAGCAGCCAGGAGCCTGATTTTGGCCTGGGAATCACTGAGGCTGCTGTGACCTCACAAGCACAGCCAGCAGCCAGGAGCCTGATTTTGGCCTGGGAATCACTGAGGCTGCTGTGACCTCACAAGCAGAGACACCAGGGGACGCTGGACACTAAACTATGAGGCACTGAGGCTGCTGTGACCTCACAATCACAGCCAGCAGCCAGGAGCCTGCCACTGGCATAGGAGGCATTCAGGCTGCTGTGACCTCAGAAGCACAGCCAGCAGCCAGGAGCCTGATGCTGGCCTGAGAGGCACTGAGGCTGCTGTGACCTCACAAGCACAGCCAGTAGGGGGCGATGGACACTAACCTAGGAGCCACTGAGTCTGCTGTGACCTCACAAGCACAGCCAGCAGCCATGACCCTGATACTGGTCTTGGAGGCATTCAGGCTGCTGTGACGTCACAAGCACAGCCAGCAGCCATGAGCATGATACTGGCTTGAGAGGCACTGAGGCTGCTGTGACCTCACAAGCACAGCCAGGAGCCATGAGACTGCCACTGGCAGAGGAGGCACTGAGGCTTCTGTGACCTCACAAGCACAGCCAGCAGCCATAAGCCTGCCACTGGCCTAGGAGGCATTCAGGCTGCTGTGATCTCAGAAGCACAGCCAGCAGCCATGAGCATGGCACTGGCAGAGGAGGCACTGAGGCTGCTGTGACGTCAAAAGCACAGCCAGCAGCCATGAGCCTGATGCTGGGGTATGAGGCACTGAGGCTGCTGTGACCTCACAAGCACAGCCAGCAGCCATGAGCCTGCCACTGGCCTAGGAGGCATTCAGGCTGCTGTGACGTCACAAGCACAGCCAGCAGCCATGAGCCTGATACTGGCCTGAGAGGCACTGAGTCTGCTGTGACCTCAAAATCACAGCCAGCAGCCATGAGCATGGCACTGGCCTCAGAGGCACTGAGGCTGCTGTGACGTCACAAGCACAGCCAGCAGCCATGAGCCTGACACTGGCAGAGGAGGCACTGAGGCTGCTGTGACCTCACAAGCACAGCCAGCATCCATGAGACTGCCACTGGCCTCAGAGGCACTGAGGCTTCTGTGACCTCACATGCACAGCCATCAGACATGAGCCTGATATTGGCCTGGGAGGCACTGAGGCTGCTGTGAACTCACAAGCACAGCCAGTAGGGGGCGATGGACACTAACCTATGAGGCACTGAGTCTGCTGTGACCTCACAAGCAGAGCCAGCAGGGGACGCTGGACACTATACTGTGCGGCCCTGAGTCTGCTGTGACCTCACAATCCCAGCCAGCAGCCATGAGCCTGCCACTGGCATAGGAGGCATTCAGGCTTGTGTGACCTCACAAGCACAGCCAGCAGCCATGACCCTGACACTGGTCTAGGAGGCATTCAGGCTGCTGTGAGTTCACAAGCAGAGCCAGCAGGGGGCGCTGCACACTAAGTTTTGAGGCACTGAGTCTGCTGTGACCTCACAAGCAGAGCCAGCAGGGGACGCTGGACACTGAACTATGAGGCACTGAGTCTGCTGTGACCTCACAATCCCAGCCAGCAGCCATGAGCCTGATGCTGGCAGAGGAGGCACTGAGGCTGGTGTGACCTCACAAGCACAGCCAGCAGGGGGCGCTGCACACTAACTTTTGAGGCACTGAGTCTGCTGTGACCTCACAAGCAGAGGCAGCAGGGGACGCTGGACACTAAACTATGAGGCACTGAGTCTGCTGTGACCTCACAATCCCAGCCTGCAGCCATGAGCCTGCCACTGGCCTAGGAGCCAATCAGGCTGCTGTGACCTCACAAGCACAGCCAGCAGGGGATGCTGGACACTAAACGATGAGGCACTGAGGCTGCTGTGACGTCACAAGCACAGCCAGCAGCCATGACACTGCCACTGGCCTAGGAGGCATTCAGGCTGCTGTGACGTCACAATCACAGCCAGCAGCCATGAGCCTGATACTGGCCTGAGAGGCACTGAGTCTGCTGTGACCTCAAAAGCACAGCCAGCAGCCATGAGCATGGCACTATCCACAGAGACACTGAGGCTGCTGTGACCTCACAAGCACAGCCAGCAGCCAGGAGCCTGATTTTGGCCTGGGAATCACTGAGGCTGCTGTGACCTCACAAGCAGAGACACCAGGGGACGCTGGACACTAAACTATGAGGCACTGAGGCTGCTGTGACCTCACAATCACAGCCAGCAGCCAGGAGCCTGCCACTGGCATAGGAGGCATTCAGGCTGCTGTGACCTCACAAGCACAGCCAGCAGCCAGGAGCCTGATGCTGGCCTGAGAGGCACTGAGGCTGCTGTGACCTCACAAGCACAGCCAGTAGGGGGCGATGGACACTAACCTAGGAGCCACTGAGTCTGCTGTGACCTCACAAGCACAGCCAGCAGCCATGACCCTGATACTGGTCTTGGAGGCATTCAGGCTGCTGTGACGTCACAAGCACAGCCAGCAGCCATGAGCATGATACTGGCTTGAGAGGCACTGAGGCTGCTGTGACCTCACAAGCACAGCCAGGAGCCATGAGACTGCCACTGGCAGAGGAGGCACTGAGGCTTCTGTGACCTCACAAGCACAGCCAGCAGCCATAAGCCTGCCACTGGCCTAGGAGGCATTCAGGCTGCTGTGATCTCAGAAGCACAGCCAGCAGCCATGAGCATGGCACTGGCAGAGGAGGCACTGAGGCTGCTGTGACGTCAAAAGCACAGCCAGCAGCCATGAGCCTGATGCTGGGGTATGAGGCACTGAGGCTGCTGTGACCTCACAAGCACAGCCAGCAGCCATGAGCCTGCCACTGGCCTAGGAGGCAATCAGGCTGCTGTGACGTCACAAGCACAGCCAGCAGCCATGAGCCTGATACTGGCCTGAGAGGCACTGAGTCTGCTGTGACCTCAAAATCACAGCCAGCAGCCATGAGCATGGCACTGGCCTCAGAGGCACTGAGGCTGCTGTGACGTCACAAGCACAGCCAGCAGCCATGAGCCTGACACTGGCAGAGGAGGCACTGAGGCTGCTGTGACCTCACAAGCACAGCCAGCATCCATGAGACTGCCACTGGCCTCAGAGGCACTGAGGCTTCTGTGACCTCACATGCACAGCCAGCAGACATGAGCCTGATATTGGCCTGGGAGGCACTGAGGCTGCTGTGAACTCACAAGCACAGCCAGTAGGGGGCGATGGACACTAACCTATGAGGCACTGAGTCTGCTGTGACCTCACAAGCAGAGCCAGCAGGGGACGCTGGACACTATACTGTGCGGCCCTGAGTCTGCTGTGACCTCACAATCCCAGCCAGCAGCCATGAGCCTGCCACTGGCATAGGAGGCATTCAGGCTTGTGTGACCTCACAAGCACAGCCAGCAGCCATGACCCTGACACTGGTCTAGGAGGCATTCAGGCTGCTGTGAGTTCACAAGCAGAGCCAGCAGGGGGCGCTGCACACTAAGTTTTGAGGCACTGAGTCTGCTGTGACCTCACAAGCAGAGCCAGCAGGGGACGCTGGACACTGAACTATGAGGCACTGAGTCTGCTGTGACCTCACAATCCCAGCCAGCAGCCATGAGCCTGATGCTGGCAGAGGAGGCACTGAGGCTGGTGTGACCTCACAAGCACAGCCAGCAGGGGGCGCTGCACACTAACTTTTGAGGCACTGAGTCTGCTGTGACCTCACAAGCAGAGGCAGCAGGGGACGCTGGACACTAAACTATGAGGCACTGAGTCTGCTGTGACCTCACAATCCCAGCCTGCAGCCATGAGCCTGCCACTGGCCTAGGAGCCAATCAGGCTGCTGTGACCTCACAAGCACAGCCAGCAGGGGATGCTGGACACTAAACGATGAGGCACTGAGGCTGCTGTGACGTCACAAGCACAGCCAGCAGCCATGACACTGCCACTGGCCTAGGAGGCATTCAGGCTGCTGTGACGTCACAATCACAGCCAGCAGCCATGAGCCTGATACTGGCCTGAGAGGCACTGAGTCTGCTGTGACCTCAAAAGCACAGCCAGCAGCCATGAGCATGGCACTATCCACAGAGACACTGAGGCTGCTCTGACCTCAGAAGCACAGCCAGCAGCCCTGAACCTGACAGTGGCAGAGGAGGCACTGAGGCTGCTGTGACCTCACAACACAGCCAGCAGGGGGCACTGGAGATAACCTAGCAGGCACTGAGTCTGCTGTGACCTCACAAGCACAGCCAGTTGGGGGCGATGGACACTAACCTAGGAGGCACTGAGGCTGCTGTGACCTCACAATCACAGCCAGCAGCCATGAGCCTGCCACTGGCAGAGGAGGCACTGAGGCTTCTGTGACCTCACAAGCACAGCCAGCAGCCATGAGACTGCCACTGGCCTCAGAGGCACTGAGGCTGCTATGACGTCACAAGCACAGCCAGCAGCCATGAGCATGGCACTGGCAGAGGAGGCACTGAGGCTGCTGTGACCTCACAAGCACAGCCAGCAGCCATGAGCCTGATGCTGGCCTGTGAGGCACTGAGGCTGCTGTGACCTCACAAGCAGAGCCAGCAGGAGGCGCTGGACACTAACCTAGCAGGCACTGAGTCTGCTGTGACCTCACAAGCAGAGCCAGTAGGGGGTGATGGATATTAACCTAGGAGGCACTGAGGCTGCTGTGACCTCACAAGCACAGCCAGCAGCCATGAGACTGCCACTGGCAGAGGAGGCACTGAGGCTGCTGTGACCTCACAAGCAGAGCCAGCAGCCAGGAGCCTGCCACTGGCATAGGAGGCATTCAGGCTGCTGTGACGTCACAAGCACAGCCAGCAGCCAGGACCCTGACACTGGTCTAGGAGGCATTCAGGCTGCTGTGACCTCACAAGCACAGCCAGCAGCCATGAGCCTGATATTGGCCTGAGAGGCACTGAGGCTGCTGTGACCTCACAAGCACAGCCAGCAGCCATGAGACTGCCACTGGCCTCAGAGGCACTGAGGCTGCTGTGACGTCACAAGCACAGCCAGCAGCCAGGAGCCTGATACTGGCCTGGAAGGCGCTGAGTCTGCTGTGACCTCACAAGCAGAGCCAGCAGGGGGAGCTGGACACTAACTACTGAGGCACTGAGTCTGCTGTGACCTCACAAGCACAGCCAGTAGGGGGTGATGGACACTAACCTAGGAGGCACTGAGGCTGCTGTGACCTCACAATCACAGCCAGCAGCCATGAGCCTGATACTGGCCTAGGAGGCACTGAGGCTGCTGTGACGTCACAAGCACAGCCAGCAGCCATGAGCATGGCACTGGCAGAGGAGCCACTGAGGCTGCTGTGACGTCACAAGCACAGCCAGCAGCCATGAGCCTGATGCTGGCCTGTGAGGCACTGAGGCTGGTGTGAGCTCACAAGCAGAGCCAGCAGCCATGAGACTGCCACTGGCCTCAGAGGCACTGAGGCTTCTGTGACCTCACAAGCACAGCCAGCAGCCATAAGCCTGCCACTGGCCTAGGAGACAATAAGGCTTCTGTGACCTCAGTAGCACAGCCAGGAGCCATGAGCCTGCCACTGGCAGAGGAGGCACTGAGGCTGCTGTGACCTCACAAGCACAGCCAGCAGCCATGAGCATGGCACTGGCATAGGAGCCACTGAGGCTGCTGTGACCTCACAAGCACAGCCAGCAGCCATGAGCATGGCACTGGCGTAGGAGCCACTGAGGCTGCTGTGACCTCACAAGCACAGCCAGCAGCCATGAGCCTGCCACGGGCCTAGAGGCACTCAGGCTGCTATGACGTCACAAGCACAGCCAGCAGCCAGGAGCCTGATATTGGCCTGGGAGGCACTGAGGCTGCTGTGATCTCACAAGCAGAGCCAGCAGGGGACGCTGGACACTACACTATGAGGCACTGAGGCTGCTGTGACGTCACAAGCACAGCCAGCAGCCATGAGCCTGCCACTGGCCTATGAGGCACTGAGGCTGCTGTGACCTCACAAGCACAGCCAGCAGCCATGAGACTGCCACTGGCCTAGGAGGCATTCGGGCTTCTGTGAGCTCACAAGCACAGCCAGCAGCCATGAGCCTGATACTGGCCTAGGAGGCACTGAGGCTGCTGTGACCTCACAAGCATAGCCAGCAGCCATGAGCATGGCACTGGCAGAGGAGACACTGAGGCTGCTGTGACGTCACAAGCAGAGCCAGCAGCCATGAGCCTGATATTGGCCTATGAGGCACTGAGGCTGGTGTGAGCTCAGAAGTACAGCCAGCAGGGGATGCTGGACACTAAACTAGGAGGCACTGAGTCTGCTGTGACCTCACAAGCACAGCCAGCAGGGGACGCTGGACACTAAACTATGAGGCACTGAGTCTGTTGTGACCTCACAAGCACAGCCAGCAGCCATGATACTGCCACTGGCCTAGGAGGCACTCAGGCTGCTGTGACGTCACAAGCACAGCCAGCAACCATGAGCCTGATATTGGCCTGGGACGCACTGAGTCTGCTGTGACGTCAGAAGCACAGCCAGCAGGGGACGATGGACACTTACCTATGAGGCACTGAGTCTGCTGTGACCTCAGAAGCACAGCCAGCAGCCATGAGCCTGCCACTGTCCTAGAAGGCATTGAGTCTACTATGACCTCACAAGCACAGCCAGCAGCCATGAGCATGGCACTGACAGAGGAGGCACTGAGGCTGCTGTGACGTCACAAGCACAGCCAGCAGCCAGGAGCCTGATATTGGCCTGGGAGGCACTGAGGCTGCTGTGACCTCACAAGCAGAGCCAGCAGGGGGCGCTGGACACTAACCTTTGAGGCACTGAGTCTGCTGTGACCTCACAAGCACAGCCAGTAGGGCGCGATGGACACTAACCTTTGAGGCACTGAGGCTGCTGTGACCTCACAAGCACAGCCAGCAGCCATGAGACTGCCACTGGCAGAGGAGGCAGTGAGGCTTCTGTGACCTCAGAAGCACAGCCAGCAGCCATGAGACTGCCACTGGCCTCAGAGGCACTGAGGCTGCTGTGACCTCACAAACACAGCCAGCAGCCATGAGACTGCCACGGGCCTAGGAGTCACTGAGGCTGCTGTGACGTCACAAGCACAGCCAACAGCCAGGAGCCTGATATTGGCCTGGGAGGCACTGAGGCTGCTGTGAGCTCACAACCACAGCCAGCAGCCATGAGACAGCCACTGGCCTCAGAGGCACTGAGGCTGCTGTGACCTCACAAGCACAGCCAGCAGCCATCAGCCTGCCACGGCCCAGGGGGCACTGAGGCTGCTGTGACCTCACAAACACAGCCAGCAGCCATGACCCTGACACTGGCCTGAGAGGCTCTGAGGTTGCTGTGACCTCACAAGCACAGCCAGCAGCCATTAGCATGGCACTATCCACGGAGACACTGAGGCTGCTGGGACCTCAGAAGCACAGCCAGCAGCCATGAGCCTGACACTGGCAGAGGAGGCACTGTGGCTGCTGTGACCTCACAAGCACAGCCAGCAGCCAGGAGCCTGATATTGGCCTATGAGGCACTGAGTCTGCTGTGACCTCAGAAGCACAGCCAGCAGCCATCAGCCTGCCACGGCCCAGGGGGCACTGAGGCTGCTGTGACCTCACAAGCACAGCCAGCAGCCATGAGCCTGATATTGGCTTGGGAGGCACTTAGGCTGCTGTGGCCTCACAAGCACAGCCAGCAGCCATGAGCCTGCCACTGTCCTAGGAGGCACTGAGGCTTCTGTGACCTCACAAGCACAGCCAGCAGCCATGAGCCTGATACTGGCCTCAGAGGCACTGAGGCTGCTGTAACCTCACAAGCATAGCCAGCAGCCATGAGACTGCCACTGGCAGAGGAGGCATTGAGGCTTCTGTGACCTCACAAGCACAGCCAGCAGCCATGAGCCTGCCACTGGCCTAGGAGGCATTCAGGCTGCTGTGACCTCAGAAGCACAGCCAGCAGCCATGAGCATGGCACTGGCAGACGAGGCACTGAGGCTGCTGTGATGTCACAAGCACAGCCAGCAGCCATGAGCCTGATGCTGGATTGTGAGGCACTGAGGCTGCTGTGACCTCACAAGCACAGCCAGCAGGGGACGCTGGACACTAACTATTGAGGCACTGAGTCTGCTGTGACCTCACAAGCACAGCCAGTAGTCGGTGATGGACACTAACCTAGGAGGTACTGAGTCTGCTGTGACCTCACAAGCACAGCCAGTAGGGGGCGATGGACACTAACCTAGGAGGCACTGAGGCTGCTGTGACCTCACAAGCACAGCCAGCAGCCATGAGACTGCCACTGACCTCAGAGGCACTGAAGCTGCTGTGACGTCACAAGCATAGCCAGCAGCCAGGAGCCTGACCCTGGCATAGGAGGCATTCAGGCTGCTGTGACCTCACAAGCACAGCCAGCAGCCATGACCCTGACACTGGTCTAGGAGGCATTCACGCTGCTGTGACCTCACAATCCCAACCAGCAGCCATGAGCCTGATATTGGTCTGAGAGGCACTGAGGCTGCTGTGACCTCACAAGCACAGCCAGCAGCCATGAGCATGGCACTGGCAGACAGGCACTGAGGCTGCTGTGACGTCACAAGCACAGCCAGCAGCCATGAGCCTGATACTGGCCTGTGAGGCGCTGAGTCTTCTGTGACCTCACAAGCAGAGGCAGCAGGGGGCGCTGGACACTAAACTATGAGGCACTGAGGCTGCTGTGACCTCACAAGCACAGCCAGTAGGGGGTGATGGACACTAACCTAGGAGGCACTGAGGCTGCTGTTACATCACAATCACAGCCAGCAGCCATGAGCCTGCCACTGGCAGAGGAGGCACTGAGGCTGCTGTGACGTCACAAGCACAACCAGCAGCCATGAGCCTGCCACTGGCCTAGGAGGCAATCAGGCTGCTGTGACGTCACAAGCACAGCCAGCAGCCATGAGCCTGATACTGGCCTGAGAGGCACTGTGTCTGCTGTGACCTCAAAATCACAGCCAGCAGCCATGAGCATGGCACTGGTTTCAGAGGCACTGAGGCTGCTGTGACCTCACAAGCACAGCCAGCAGCCATGAGCCTGACACTGGCAGAGGAGGCACTGAGGCTGCTGTGACCTCACAAGCACAGCCAGCATCCATGAGACTGCCACTGGCCTCAGAGGCACTGAGGCTTCTGTGACCTCACATGCACAGCCAGCAGACATGAGCCTGATATTGGCCTGGGAGGCACTGAGGCTGCTGTGAACTCACAAGCACAGCCAGTAGGGGGCGATGGACACTAACCTATGAGGCACTGAGTCTGCTGTGACCTCACAAGCAGAGCCAGCAGGGGACGCTGGACACTATACTGTGCGGCCCTGAGTCTGCTGTGACCTCACAATCCCAGCCAGCAGCCATGAGCCTGCCACTGGCATAGGAGGCATTCAGGCTTGTGTGACCTCACAAGCACAGCCAGCAGCCATGACCCTGACACTGGTCTAGGAGGCATTCAGGCTGCTGTGAGTTCACAAGCAGAGCCAGCAGGGGGCGCTGCACACTAAGTTTTGAGGCACTGAGTCTGCTGTGACCTCACAAGCAGAGCCAGCAGGGGACGCTGGACACTAAACTATGAGGCACTGAGTCTGCTGTGACCTCACAATCCCAGCCTGCAGCCATGAGCCTGCCACTGGCAGAGGAGGCACTGAGTCTGCTGTGACCTCACAAGCAGAGCCAGCAGGGGGGCCAGGACCCTAACTCTTGAGGCACTGAGGCTTCTGTGACCTCACAAGCACAGCCAGCAGCCATGAGCCTGCCACAGGGGTAGGAGGCATTCAGGCTGCTGTGACCTCAGAAGCACAGCCAGCAGCCATGACCCTGATACTGGTCTTGGAGGCATTCAGGCTGCTGTGACCTCACAAGCACAGCCAGCAGCCATGAGCATGATACTGGCTTGAGAGGCACTCAGGCTGCTGTGACCTCACAAGCAGAGCCAGCAGCCATGAGACTGCCACTGGCAGAGGAGGCACTGAGGCTGCTGTGACGTCACAAGCACAGCCAGCAGCCATGAGCCTGATGCTGGGGTATGAGGCACTGAGGCTGCTGTGACCTCACAAGCACAGCCAGCAGGGGGCGCTGCACACTAACTATTGAGTCACTGAGTCTGCTGTGATCTCACAAGCAGAGGCAGCGGGGGACGCTGGACACTAAACTATGAGGCACTGAGTCTGCTGTGACCTCACAAGCACAGCCAGTAGGGGGCGAGGGACACTAAACTATGAGGCACGGAGTCTGCTGTGACCTCACAAGCACAGCCAGTAGGGGGCGATGGACACTAACCTAGGAGGCACTGAGTCTGCTGTGACCTCACAAGCACAGCCAGTAGGGGGCGATGGACACTAACCTAGGAGGCACTGAGGCTGCTGTGACCTCACAAGCACAGCCAGTAGGGGGCGATGGACACTAACCTAGGAGGCACTGAGGCTGCTGTGACCTCACAAGCACAGCCAGTAGGGGGCGATGGACACTAACCTAGGAGGCAATGAGGCTGCTGTGACCTCACAAGCACAGCCAGTAGGGGGCGATGGACACTAACCTAGGAGGCACTGAGGCTGCTGTGACCTCACAAGCACAGCCAGCAGCCATGAGACTGCCACTGGCCTCAGAGGCACTGAGGCTGCTGTGACCTCACAAGCATAGCCAGCAGCCAGGAGCCTGATTTTGGCCTGGGAATCACTGAGGCTGCTGTGACCTCACAAGCACAGCCAGCAGCCAGGAGCCTGATTTTGGCCTGGGAATCACTGAGGCTGCTGTGACCTCACAAGCAGAGACACCAGGGGACGCTGGACACTAAACTATGAGGCACTGAGGCTGCTGTGACCTCACAATCACAGCCAGCAGCCAGGAGCCTGCCACTGGCATAGGAGGCATTCAGGCTGCTGTGACCTCAGAAGCACAGCCAGCAGCCAGGAGCCTGATGCTGGCCTGAGAGGCACTGAGGCTGCTGTGACCTCACAAGCACAGCCAGTAGGGGGCGATGGACACTAACCTAGGAGCCACTGAGTCTGCTGTGACCTCACAAGCACAGCCAGCAGCCATGACCCTGATACTGGTCTTGGAGGCATTCAGGCTGCTGTGACGTCACAAGCACAGCCAGCAGCCATGAGCATGATACTGGCTTGAGAGGCACTGAGGCTGCTGTGACCTCACAAGCACAGCCAGGAGCCATGAGACTGCCACTGGCAGAGGAGGCACTGAGGCTTCTGTGACCTCACAAGCACAGCCAGCAGCCATAAGCCTGCCACTGGCCTAGGAGGCATTCAGGCTGCTGTGATCTCAGAAGCACAGCCAGCAGCCATGAGCATGGCACTGGCAGAGGAGGCACTGAGGCTGCTGTGACGTCAAAAGCACAGCCAGCAGCCAGGAGCCTGATGCTGGGGTATGAGGCACTGAGGCTGCTGTGACCTCACAAGCACAGCCAGCAGCCATGAGCCTGCCACTGGCCTAGGAGGCATTCAGGCTGCTGTGACGTCACAAGCACAGCCAGCAGCCATGAGCCTGATACTGGCCTGAGAGGCACTGAGTCTGCTGTGACCTCAAAATCACAGCCAGCAGCCATGAGCATGGCACTGGCCTCAGAGGCACTGAGGCTGCTGTGACGTCACAAGCACAGCCAGCAGCCATGAGCCTGACACTGGCAGAGGAGGCACTGAGGCTGCTGTGACCTCACAAGCACAGCCAGCATCCATGAGACTGCCACTGGCCTCAGAGGCACTGAGGCTTCTGTGACCTCACATGCACAGCCATCAGACATGAGCCTGATATTGGCCTGGGAGGCACTGAGGCTGCTGTGAACTCACAAGCACAGCCAGTAGGGGGCGATGGACACTAACCTATGAGGCACTGAGTCTGCTGTGACCTCACAAGCAGAGCCAGCAGGGGACGCTGGACACTATACTGTGCGGCCCTGAGTCTGCTGTGACCTCACAATCCCAGCCAGCAGCCATGAGCCTGCCACTGGCATAGGAGGCATTCAGGCTTGTGTGACCTCACAAGCACAGCCAGCAGCCATGACCCTGACACTGGTCTAGGAGGCATTCAGGCTGCTGTGAGTTCACAAGCAGAGCCAGCAGGGGGCGCTGCACACTAAGTTTTGAGGCACTGAGTCTGCTGTGACCTCACAAGCAGAGCCAGCAGGGGACGCTGGACACTGAACTATGAGGCACTGAGTCTGCTGTGACCTCACAATCCCAGCCAGCAGCCATGAGCCTGATGCTGGCAGAGGAGGCACTGAGGCTGGTGTGACCTCACAAGCACAGCCAGCAGGGGGCGCTGCACACTAACTTTTGAGGCACTGAGTCTGCTGTGACCTCACAAGCAGAGGCAGCAGGGGACGCTGGACACTAAACTATGAGGCACTGAGTCTGCTGTGACCTCACAATCCCAGCCTGCAGCCATGAGCCTGCCACTGGCCTAGGAGCCAATCAGGCTGCTGTGACCTCACAAGCACAGCCAGCAGGGGATGCTGGACACTAAACGATGAGGCACTGAGGCTGCTGTGACGTCACAAGCACAGCCAGCAGCCATGACACTGCCACTGGCCTAGGAGGCATTCAGGCTGCTGTGACGTCACAATCACAGCCAGCAGCCATGAGCCTGATACTGGCCTGAGAGGCACTGAGTCTGCTGTGACCTCAAAAGCACAGCCAGCAGCCATGAGCATGGCACTATCCACAGAGACACTGAGGCTGCTGTGACCTCACAAGCACAGCCAGCAGCCAGGAGCCTGATTTTGGCCTGGGAATCACTGAGGCTGCTGTGACCTCACAAGCAGAGACACCAGGGGACGCTGGACACTAAACTATGAGGCACTGAGGCTGCTGTGACCTCACAATCACAGCCAGCAGCCAGGAGCCTGCCACTGGCATAGGAGGCATTCAGGCTGCTGTGACCTCACAAGCACAGCCAGCAGCCAGGAGCCTGATGCTGGCCTGAGAGGCACTGAGGCTGCTGTGACCTCACAAGCACAGCCAGTAGGGGGCGATGGACACTAACCTAGGAGCCACTGAGTCTGCTGTGACCTCACAAGCACAGCCAGCAGCCATGACCCTGATACTGGTCTTGGAGGCATTCAGGCTGCTGTGACGTCACAAGCACAGCCAGCAGCCATGAGCATGATACTGGCTTGAGAGGCACTGAGGCTGCTGTGACCTCACAAGCACAGCCAGGAGCCATGAGACTGCCACTGGCAGAGGAGGCACTGAGGCTTCTGTGACCTCACAAGCACAGCCAGCAGCCATAAGCCTGCCACTGGCCTAGGAGGCATTCAGGCTGCTGTGATCTCAGAAGCACAGCCAGCAGCCATGAGCATGGCACTGGCAGAGGAGGCACTGAGGCTGCTGTGACGTCAAAAGCACAGCCAGCAGCCATGAGCCTGATGCTGGGGTATGAGGCACTGAGGCTGCTGTGACCTCACAAGCACAGCCAGCAGCCATGAGCCTGCCACTGGCCTAGGAGGCAATCAGGCTGCTGTGACGTCACAAGCACAGCCAGCAGCCATGAGCCTGATACTGGCCTGAGAGGCACTGAGTCTGCTGTGACCTCAAAATCACAGCCAGCAGCCATGAGCATGGCACTGGCCTCAGAGGCACTGAGGCTGCTGTGACGTCACAAGCACAGCCAGCAGCCATGAGCCTGACACTGGCAGAGGAGGCACTGAGGCTGCTGTGACCTCACAAGCACAGCCAGCATCCATGAGACTGCCACTGGCCTCAGAGGCACTGAGGCTTCTGTGACCTCACATGCACAGCCAGCAGACATGAGCCTGATATTGGCCTGGGAGGCACTGAGGCTGCTGTGAACTCACAAGCACAGCCAGTAGGGGGCGATGGACACTAACCTATGAGGCACTGAGTCTGCTGTGACCTCACAAGCAGAGCCAGCAGGGGACGCTGGACACTATACTGTGCGGCCCTGAGTCTGCTGTGACCTCACAATCCCAGCCAGCAGCCATGAGCCTGCCACTGGCATAGGAGGCATTCAGGCTTGTGTGACCTCACAAGCACAGCCAGCAGCCATGACCCTGACACTGGTCTAGGAGGCATTCAGGCTGCTGTGAGTTCACAAGCAGAGCCAGCAGGGGGCGCTGCACACTAAGTTTTGAGGCACTGAGTCTGCTGTGACCTCACAAGCAGAGCCAGCAGGGGACGCTGGACACTGAACTATGAGGCACTGAGTCTGCTGTGACCTCACAATCCCAGCCAGCAGCCATGAGCCTGATGCTGGCAGAGGAGGCACTGAGGCTGGTGTGACCTCACAAGCACAGCCAGCAGGGGGCGCTGCACACTAACTTTTGAGGCACTGAGTCTGCTGTGACCTCACAAGCAGAGGCAGCAGGGGACGCTGGACACTAAACTATGAGGCACTGAGTCTGCTGTGACCTCACAATCCCAGCCTGCAGCCATGAGCCTGCCACTGGCCTAGGAGCCAATCAGGCTGCTGTGACCTCACAAGCACAGCCAGCAGGGGATGCTGGACACTAAACGATGAGGCACTGAGGCTGCTGTGACGTCACAAGCACAGCCAGCAGCCATGACACTGCCACTGGCCTAGGAGGCATTCAGGCTGCTGTGACGTCACAATCACAGCCAGCAGCCATGAGCCTGATACTGGCCTAAGAGGCACTGAGTCTGCTGTGACCTCAAAAGCACAGCCAGCAGCCATGAGCATGGCACTATCCACAGAGACACTGAGGCTGCTCTGACCTCAGAAGCACAGCCAGCAGCCCTGAACCTGACAGTGGCAGAGGAGGCACTGAGGCTGCTGTGACCTCACAACACAGCCAGCAGGGGGCACTGGAGATAACCTAGCAGGCACTGAGTCTGCTGTGACCTCACAAGCACAGCCAGTTGGGGGCGATGGACACTAACCTAGGAGGCACTGAGGCTGCTGTGACCTCACAATCACAGCCAGCAGCCATGAGCCTGCCACTGGCAGAGGAGGCACTGAGGCTTCTGTGACCTCACAAGCACAGCCAGCAGCCATGAGACTGCCACTGGCCTCAGAGGCACTGAGGCTGCTATGACGTCACAAGCACAGCCAGCAGCCATGAGCATGGCACTGGCAGAGGAGGCACTGAGGCTGCTGTGACCTCAGAAGCACAGCCAGCAGCCATGAGCCTGATGCTGGCCTGTGAGGCACTGAGGCTGCTGTGACCTCACAAGCAGAGCCAGCAGGAGGCGCTGGACACTAACCTAGCAGGCACTGAGTCTGCTGTGACCTCACAAGCAGAGCCAGTAGGGGGTGATGGACATTAACCTAGGAGGCACTGAGGCTGCTGTGACCTCACAAGCACAGCCAGCAGCCATGAGACTGCCACTGGCAGAGGAGGCAATCAGGCTGCTGTGACCTCACAAGCAGAGCCAGCAGCCAGGAGCCTGCCACTGGCATAGGAGGCATTCAGGCTGCTGTGACGTCACAAGCACAGCCAGCAGCCAGGACCCTGACACTGGTCTAGGAGGCATTCAGGCTGCTGTGACCTCACAAGCACAGCCAGCAGCCATGAGCCTGATATTGGCCTGAGAGGCACTGAGGCTGCTGTGACCTCACAAGCACAGCCAGCAGCCATGAGACTGCCACTGGCCTCAGAGGCACTGAGGCTGCTGTGACGTCACAAGCACAGCCAGCAGCCAGGAGCCTGATACTGGCCTGGAAGGCGCTGAGTCTGCTGTGACCTCACAAGCAGAGCCAGCAGGGGGAGCTGGACACTAACTACTGAGGCACTGAGTCTGCTGTGACCTCACAAGCACAGCCAGTAGGGGGTGATGGACACTAACCTAGGAGGCACTGAGGCTGCTGTGACCTCACAATCACAGCCAGCAGCCATGAGCCTGATACTGGCCTAGGAGGCACTGAGGCTGCTGTGACGTCACAAGCACAGCCAGCAGCCATGAGCATGGCACTGGCAGAGGAGCCACTGAGGCTGCTGTGACGTCACAAGCACAGCCAGCAGCCATGAGCCTGATGCTGGCCTGTGAGGCACTGAGGCTGGTGTGAGCTCACAAGCAGAGCCAGCAGGGCACGCTGGACACTAAACTTTGAGGCACTGAGGCTGCTGTGACCTCAGAAGCACAGCGAGCAGCCATGAGCCTGATACAAGCCTAGGAGGCACTGAGGCTGCTGTGACCTTACAAGCAGAGGCAGCAGGGGATGCTGGACACTAAACTGTGAGGCACTGAGGCTGCTGTGACCTCACAAGCACAGCCAGCAGGCATGAGCCTGGCACTGGCAGACGAGGCACTGAGGCTGCTGTGACGTCACAAGCACAGCCAGCAGCCAGGAGCCTGATATTGGCCTGGGAGGCACTGAGGCTGCTGTGACCTCACAAGCAGAGCCAGCAGGGGACGCTGGACACTAACCTTTGAGGCACTGAGTCTGCTGTGACCTCACAAGCACAGCCAGTAGGGCGCGATGGACACTAACCTTTGAGGCACTGAGGCTGCTGTGACCTCACAAGCACAGCCAGCAGCCATGAGACTGCCACTGGCAGAGGAGGCAGTGAGGCTTCTGTGACCTCAGAAGCACAGCCAGCAGCCATGAGACTGCCACTGGCCTCAGAGGCACTGAGGCTGCTGTGACCTCACAAACACAGCCAGCAGCCATGAGACTGCCACGGGCCTAGGAGTCACTGAGGCTGCTGTGACGTCACAAGCACAGCCAACAGCCAGGAGCCTGATATTGGCCTGGGAGGCACTGAGGCTGCTGTGAGCTCACAACCACAGCCAGCAGCCATGAGACAGCCACTGGCCTCAGAGGCACTGAGGCTGCTGTGACCTCACAAGCACAGCCAGCAGCCATCAGCCTGCCACGGCCCAGGGGGCACTGAGGCTGCTGTGACCTCACAAGCACAGCCAGCAGCCATGACCCTGACACTGGCCTGAGAGGCTCTGAGGTTGCTGTGACCTCACAAGCACAGCCAGCAGCCATTAGCATGGCACTATCCACGGAGACACTGAGGCTGCTGGGACCTCAGAAGCACAGCCAGCAGCCATGAGCCTGACACTGGCAGAGGAGGCACTGTGGCTGCTGTGACCTCACAAGCACAGCCAGCAGCCAGGAGCCTGATATTGGCCTATGAGGCACTGAGTCTGCTGTGACCTCAGAAGCACAGCCAGCAGCCATCAGCCTGCCACGGCCCAGGGGGCACTGAGGCTGCTGTGACCTCACAAGCACAGCCAGCAGCCATGAGCCTGATATTGGCTTGGGAGGCACTTAGGCTGCTGTGGCCTCACAAGCACAGCCAGCAGCCATGAGCCTGCCACTGTCCTAGGAGGCACTGAGGCTTCTGTGACCTCACAAGCACAGCCAGCAGCCATGAGCCTGATACTGGCCTCAGAGGCACTGAGGCTGCTGTAACCTCACAAGCATAGCCAGCAGCCATGAGACTGCCACTGGCAGAGGAGGCATTGAGGCTTCTGTGACCTCACAAGCACAGCCAGCAACCATGAGCCTGCCACTGGCCTAGGAGGCATTCAGGCTGCTGTGACCTCAGAAGCACAGCCAGCAGCCATGAGCATGGCACTGGCAGACGAGGCACTGAGGCTGCTGTGATGTCACAAGCACAGCCAGCAGCCATGAGCCTGATGCTGGATTGTGAGGCACTGAGGCTGCTGTGACCTCACAAGCACAGCCAGCAGGGGACGCTGGACACTAACTATTGAGGCACTGAGTCTGCTGTGACCTCACAAGCACAGCCAGTAGTCGGTGATGGACACTAACCTAGGAGGTACTGAGTCTGCTGTGACCTCACAAGCACAGCCAGTAGGGGGCGATGGACACTAACCTAGGAGGCACTGAGGCTGCTGTGACCTCACAAGCACAGCCAGCAGCCATGAGACTGCCACTGACCTCAGAGGCACTGAAGCTGCTGTGACGTCACAAGCATAGCCAGCAGCCAGGAGCCTGACCCTGGCATAGGAGGCATTCAGGCTGCTGTGACCTCACAAGCACAGCCAGCAGCCATGACCCTGACACTGGTCTAGGAGGCATTCACGCTGCTGTGACCTCACAATCCCAACCAGCAGCCATGAGCCTGATATTGGTCTGAGAGGCACTGAGGCTGCTGTGACCTCACAAGCACAGCCAGCAGCCATGAGCATGGCACTGGCAGACAGGCACTGAGGCTGCTGTGACGTCACAAGCACAGCCAGCAGCCATGAGCCTGATACTGGCCTGTGAGGCGCTGAGTCTTCTGTGACCTCACAAGCAGAGGCAGCAGGGGGCGCTGGACACTAAACTATGAGGCACTGAGGCTGCTGTGACCTCACAAGCACAGCCAGCAGGGGGCGATGGACACTAACCTAGGAGGCACTGAGGCTGCTGTTACATCACAATCACAGCCATCAGCCATGAGCCTGCCACTGGCAGAGGAGGCACTGAGGCTGCTGTGACGTCACAAGCACAACCAGCAGCCATGAGCCTGCCACTGGCCTAGGAGGCAATCAGGCTGCTGTGACGTCACAAGCACAGCCAGCAGCCATGAGCCTGATACTGGCCTGAGAGGCACTGTGTCTGCTGTGACCTCAAAATCACAGCCAGCAGCCATGAGCATGGCACTGGCCTCAGAGGCACTGAGGCTGCTGTGACCTCACAAGCACAGCCAGCAGCCATGAGCCTGACACTGGCAGAGGAGGCACTGAGGCTGCTGTGACCTCACAAGCACAGCCAGCATCCATGAGACTGCCACTGGCCTCAGAGGCACTGAGGCTTCTGTGACCTCACATGCACAGCCAGCAGACATGAGCCTGATATTGGCCTGGGAGGCACTGAGGCTGCTGTGAACTCACAAGCACAGCCAGTAGGGGGCGATGGACACTAACCTATGAGGCACTGAGTCTGCTGTGACCTCACAAGCAGAGCCAGCAGGGGACGCTGGACACTATACTGTGCGGCCCTGAGTCTGCTGTGACCTCACAATCCCAGCCAGCAGCCATGAGCCTGCCACTGGCATAGGAGGCATTCAGGCTTGTGTGACCTCACAAGCACAGCCAGCAGCCATGACCCTGACACTGGTCTAGGAGGCATTCAGGCTGCTGTGAGTTCACAAGCAGAGCCAGCAGGGGGCGCTGCACACTAAGTTTTGAGGCACTGAGTCTGCTGTGACCTCACAAGCAGAGCCAGCAGGGGACGCTGGACACTAAACTATGAGGCACTGAGTCTGCTGTGACCTCACAATCCCAGCCTGCAGCCATGAGCCTGCCACTGGCAGAGGAGGCACTGAGTCTGCTGTGACCTCACAAGCAGAGCCAGCAGGGGGGCCAGGACCCTAACTTTTGAGGCACTGAGGCTTCTGTGACCTCACAAGCACAGCCAGCAGCCATGAGCCTGCCACAGGGGTAGGAGGCATTCAGGCTGCTGTGACCTCAGAAGCACAGCCAGCAGCCATGACCCTGATAGTGATCTTGGAGGCATTCAGGCTGCTGTGACCTCACAATCCCAGCCTGCAGCCATGAGCCTGCCACTGGCAGAGGAGGCACTGAGTCTGCTGTGACCTCACAAGCAGAGCCAGCAGGGGGGCCAGGACCCTAACTCTTGAGGCACTGAGGCTTCTGTGACCTCACAAGCACAGCCAGCAGCCATGAGCCTGCCACAGGGGTAGGAGGCATTCAGGCTGCTGTGACCTCAGAAGCACAGCCAGCAGCCATGACCCTGATACTGGTCTTGGAGGCATTCAGGCTGCTGTGACCTCACAAGCACAGCCAGCAGCCATGAGCATGATACTGGCTTGAGAGGCACTCAGGCTGCTGTGACCTCACAAGCAGAGCCAGCAGCCATGAGACTGCCACTGGCAGAGGAGGCACTGAGGCTGCTGTGACGTCACAAGCACAGCCAGCAGCCATGAGCCTGATGCTGGGGTATGAGGCACTGAGGCTGCTGTGACCTCACAAGCACAGCCAGCAGGGGGCGCTGGACACTAACTATTGAGTCACTGAGTCTGCTGTGATCTCACAAGCAGAGGCAGCGGGGGACGCTGGACACTAAACTATGAGGCACTGAGTCTGCTGTGACCTCACAAGCACAGCCAGTAGGGGGCGAGGGACACTAAACTATGAGGCACGGAGTCTGCTGTGACCTCACAAGCACAGCCAGTAGGGGGCGATGGACACTAACCTAGGAGGCACTGAGGCTGCTGTGACCTCACAAGCACAGCCAGTAGGGGGCGATGGACACTAACCTAGGAGGCACTGAGGCTGCTGTGACCTCACAAGCACAGCCAGTAGGGGGCGATGGACACTAACCTAGGAGGCACTGAGGCTGCTGTGACCTCACAAGCACAGCCAGTAGGGGGCGATGGACACTAACCTAGGAGGCAATGAGGCTGCTGTGACCTCACAAGCACAGCCAGTAGGGGGCGATGGACACTAACCTAGGAGGCACTGAGGCTGCTGTGACCTCACAAGCACAGCCAGCAGCCATGAGACTGCCACTGGCCTCAGAGGCACTGAGGCTGCTGTGACCTCACAAGCATAGCCAGCAGCCAGGAGCCTGATTTTGGCCTGGGAATCACTGAGGCTGCTGTGACCTCACAAGCACAGCCAGCAGCCAGGAGCCTGATTTTGGCCTGGGAATCACTGAGGCTGCTGTGACCTCACAAGCAGAGACACCAGGCGACGCTGGACACTAAACTATGAGGCACTGAGGCTGCTGTGACCTCACAATCACAGCCAGCAGCCAGGAGCCTGCCACTGGCATAGGAGGCATTCAGGCTGCTGTGACCTCAGAAGCACAGCCAGCAGCCAGGAGCCTGATGCTGGCCTGAGAGGCACTGAGGCTGCTGTGACCTCACAAGCACAGCCAGTAGGGGGCGATGGACACTAACCTAGGAGCCACTGAGTCTGCTGTGACCTCACAAGCACAGCCAGCAGCCATGACCCTGATACTGGTCTTGGAGGCATTCAGGCTGCTGTGACGTCACAAGCACAGCCAGCAGCCATGAGCATGATACTGGCTTGAGAGGCACTGAGGCTGCTGTGACCTCACAAGCACAGCCAGGAGCCATGAGACTGCCACTGGCAGAGGAGGCACTGAGGCTTCTGTGACCTCACAAGCACAGCCAGCAGCCATAAGCCTGCCACTGGCCTAGGAGGCATTCAGGCTGCTGTGATCTCAGAAGCACAGCCAGCAGCCATGAGCATGGCACTGGCAGAGGAGGCACTGAGGCTGCTGTGACGTCAAAAGCACAGCCAGCAGCCATGAGCCTGATGCTGGGGTATGAGGCACTGAGGCTGCTGTGACCTCACAAGCACAGCCAGCAGGGGGCGCTGGACACTAACTATTGAGGCACTGAGTCTGCTGTGATCTCACAAGCAGAGGCAGCAGGGGACGCTGGACACTAACCTAGGAGCCACTGAGTCTGCTGTGACCTCACAAGCACAGCCACTAGGGGGCGATGGACACTAACCTAGGAGGCACTGAGGCTGCTGTGACCTCACAAGCACAGCCAGCAGCCATGAGACTGCCACTGGCCTCAGAGGCACTGAGGCTGCTGTGACGTCACAAGCACAGCCCGCAGCCATGAGCATGATACTGGCTTGAGAGGCACTGAGGCTGCTGTGACCTCACAAGCACAGCCAGCAGCCATGAGACTGCCACTGGCCTCAGAGGCACTGAGGCTTCTGTGACCTCACAAGCACAGCCAGCAGCCATGAGACTGCCACTGGCCTCAGAGGTACTGAGGCTGCTGTGACGTCACAAGCACAGCCAGCAGCCATGAGCCTGATACTGGCCTGGAAGGCGCTGAGTCTGCTGTGACCTCACAAGCAGAGCCAGCAGGGGGAGCTGGACACTAAAGTATGAGGCACTGAGTCTGCTGTGACCTCACAAGCACAGCCAGTAGGGGGTGATGGACACTACCCTAGGAGGCAATGAGGCTGCTGTGACCTCACAATCACAGCCAGCAGCCATGAGCCTGCCACTGGCCTCAGAGGCACTGAGGCTGCTGTGACCTCACAAGCACAGCCAGCAGCCATGAGCATGGCACTATCCACAGAGACACTGAGTCTGCTGTGACCTCACAAGCACAGCCAGCAGCCATGAGCCTGACACTGGCAGAGGAGCCACTGAGGCTGCTGTGACCTCACCACACAGCCAGCAGGGGGCACTGGTGATAACCTAGCAGGCACTGAGTCTGCTGTGACCTCACAAGCACAGCCAGTAGGGGGCGATGGACACTAACCTAGGAGGCACTGAGTCTGCTGTGACCTCACAAGCACAGCCAGCAGCCATGGGACTGCCACTGGCCTCAGAGGCACTGAGGCTGCTGTGACCTCTCAAGCACAGCCAGCAGCCATGAGCCTGCCACGGGCCTAGGAGGCACTGAGGCTGCTGTGACCTCACAAGCACAGCCAGCAGCCAGGAGCCTGATACTGGTCTTGGAGGCATTCAGGCTGCTGTGACGTCACAAGCACAGCCAGCAGCCATGAGCATGATACTGGCTTGAGAGGCACTGAGGCTGCTGTGACCTCACAAGCACAGCCAGGAGCCATGAGACTGCCACTGGCAGAGGAGGCACTGAGGCTTCTGTGACCTCACAAGCACAGCCAGCAGCCATAAGCCTGCCACTGGCCTAGGAGGCATTCAGGCTGCTGTGATCTCAGAAGCACAGCCAGCAGCCATGAGCATGGCACTGGCAGAGGAGGCACTGAGGCTGCTGTGACGTCAAAAGCACAGCCAGCAGCCATGAGCCTGATGCTGGGGTATGAGGCACTGAGTCTGCTGTGACCTCACAAGCACAGCCAGCAGGGGGCGCTGGACACTAAACTATGAGGCACTGAGTCTGCTGTGACCTCACAAGCACAGCCAGTAGGGGGCGATGGACACTAACCTAGGAGGCACTGAGGCTGCTGTGACCTCACAAGCACAGCCAGCAGCCATGAGACTGCCACTGGCCTCAGAGGCACTGAGGCTGCTGTGACGTCACAAGCATAGCCAGCAGCCAGGAGCCTGATTTTGGCCTGGGAATTACTGAGGCTGCTGTGACCTCACAAGCAGAGACACCAGGGGACGCTGGACACTAAACTATGAGGCACTGAGGCTGCTGTGACCTCACAAGCACAGCCAGTAGGGGGCGATGGACACTAACCTAGGAGGCACTGAGGCTGCTGTGACCTCACAAGCACAGCCAGCAGCCATGAGACTGTCACTGACCTCAGAGGCACTGAGGCTGCTGTGACGTCACAAGCAGAGCCAGCAGCCAGGAGCCTGCCACTGGCATAGGAGGCATTCAGGCTGCTGTGACCTCAGAAGCACAGCCAGCAGTCATGAGCCTGACACTGGTCTAG
Source organism: Dromaius novaehollandiae (assembly GCF_036370855.1). Taxonomy (NCBI): domain Eukaryota; kingdom Metazoa; phylum Chordata; class Aves; order Casuariiformes; family Dromaiidae; genus Dromaius; species Dromaius novaehollandiae. Next base: position 8,526,028 of record NC_088122.1, on the reverse strand, counting down.
GAGGCATTGAGGCTGCTGTGACCTCACAAGCACAGCCAGCAGCCATGAGCCTGATACTGGCCTGAGAGGCACTGAGTCTGCTGTGACCTCACAAGCAGAGCCAGCAGGGGGCGATGGACACTAACCTAGGAGCCACTGAGTCTGCTGTGACCTCACAAGCACAGCCAGCAGCCATGAGACTGCCACTGGCAGAGGAGGCACTGAGGCTGCTGTGACCTCACAAGCACAGCCAGCAGCCATGAGACTGCCACTGGCCTCAGAGGCACTGAGGCTGCTGTGACGTCACAAGCGCAGCCAGCAGCCATGAGCCTGATACTGGCCTGGCAGGCGCTGAGTCTGCTGTGACCTCACAAGCAGAGCCAGCAGGGGGAGCTGGACACTAAAGTATGAGGCACTGAGTCTGCTGTGACCTCACAAGCACAGGCAGTAGGGGGTGATGGACACTAACCTAGGAGGCACTGAGGCTGCTGTGAGCTCACAATCACAGCCAGCAGCCATGAGCCTGCCACTGGCCTCAGAGGCACTGAGGCTGCTGTGACGTCACAAGCACAACCAGCAGCCATGAGCCTGCCACTGGCCTAGGAGGCAATCAGGCTGCTGTGACGTCACAAGCACAGCCAGCAGCCATGAGCCTGATACTGGCCTGAGAGGCACTGAGTCTGCTGTGACCTCAAAAGCACAGCCAGCAGCCATGAGCATGGCACTATCCACAGAGACACTGAGTCTGCTGTGACCTCACAAGCACAGCCAGCAGCCATGAGCCTGACACTGGCAGAGGAGCCACTGAGGCTGCTGTGACCTCACAACACAGCCAGCAGGGGGCACTGGAGATAACTTAGCAGGCACTGAGTCTGCTGTGACCTCACAAGCACAGCCAGTGGGGGGCGATGGACACTAACCTAGGAGGCACTGAGTCTGCTGTGACCTCACAACACAGCCAGCAGCCATGAGACTGCCACTGGCCTCAGAGGCACTGAGGCTCCTGTGACGTCACAAGCACAGCCAGCAGCCATGAGACTGCCACTGGCAGAGGAGGCACTGAGGCTGCTGTGACCTCACAAGCACAGCCAGCAGCCATGAGCCTGCCACGGGCCTAGGAGGCACTGAGTCTGCTGTGACCTCACAAGCAGAGCCAGCAGGGGACGCTGGACACTAAACTATGCGGCCCTGAGTCTGCTGTGACCTCACAATCCCAGCCAGCAGCCATGAGCCTGCCAGTGGTCTAGGAGGCATTCAGGCTGCTGTGAGTTCACAAGCACAGCCAGCAGGGGGCGCTGCACACTAACTTTTGAGGCACTGAGTCTGCTGTGACCTCACAAGCAGAGCCAGCAGCCAGGAGCCTGATATTGGCCTGGGAGGCACTGAGGCTGTGGTGAACTCGCAAGCACAACCGGTAGGGGGCGATGGACACTAACCTATGAGGCACTGAGTCTGCTGTGACCTCAATAGCAGAGCCAGCAGGGGACGCTGGACACTAAACTATGCGGCCCTGAGTCTGCTGTGACCTCACAATCCCAGCCAGCAGCCATGAGCCTGCCACTGGTCTAGGAGGCATTCAGGCTGCTGTGAGTTCACAAGCACAGCCAGCAGGGGGCGCTGCACACTAACTTTTGAGGCACTGAGTCTGCTGTGACCTCACAAGCAGAGCCAGCAGGGGATGCTGGACGCTAACTTTTGAAGCACTGAGGCTTCTGTGAGCTCACAATCATAGGCAGCAGCCATGAGCCTGCCACAGGCCTAGGAGGCATTGAGTCTGCTGTGACCTCACAAGCACAGCCAGCAGCCAGGAGCCTGATATTGGCCTGAGAGGCATTCAGGCTGCTGTGACCTCACAAGCACAGCCAGCAGCCATGAGCATGGCACTGGCAGAGGAGGCACTGAGGCTTCTGTGGCCTCACAAGCACAGCCAGCAGCCAGGAGCCTGATATTGGCCTGAGAGGCATTCAGGCTGCTGTGACCTCACAAGCACAGCCAGCAGCCATGAGCATGGCACTGGCAGAGGAGGCACTGAGGCTTCTGTGACCTCACAAGCACAGCCAGCAGCCATGAGACTGCCACTGGCCTCAGAGGCACTGAGGCTGCTGTGACGTCACAAGCACAACCAGCAGCCATGAGCCTGCCACTGGCCTAGGAGGCAATCAGGCTGCTGTGACGTCACAAGCACAGCCAGCAGCCATGAGCCTGATACTGGCCTGAGAGGCACTGAGTCTGCTGTGACCTCAAAAGCACAGCCAGCAGCCATGAGCCTGACACTGGCAGAGGAGCCACTGAGGCTGCTGTAACCTCACAACACAGCCAGCAGGGGGCACTGGAGATAACCTAGCAGGCACTGAGGCTGCTGTGACCTCACAAGCACAGCCAGCAGCCATGACCCTGATACTGGTCTTGGAGGCATTCAGGCTGCTGTGACCTCACAAGCACAGCCAGCAGCCATGAGCATGATACTGGCTTGAGAGGCACTGAGGCTGCTGTGACCTCACAAGCACAGCCAGCAGCCATGAGACTGCCACTGGCAGAGGAGGCACTGAGGCTTCTGTGACCTCACAATCACAGCCAGCAGCCATAAGCCTGCCACTGGCCTAGGAGGCATTCAGGCTCCTGTGATCTCAGAAGCACAGCCAGCAGCCATGAGCATGGCACTGGCAGAGGAGGCACTGAGTCTGCTGTGACCTCAAAAGCACAGCCAGCAGCCATGAGCATGGCACTATCCACAGAGACACTGAGTCTGCTGTGACCTCACAAGCACAGCCAGCAGCCATGAGCCTGACACTGGCAGAGGAGCCACTGAGGCTGCTGTGACCTCACAACACAGCCAGCAGGGGGCACTGGAGATAACCTAGCAGGCACTGAGTCTGCTGTGACCTCACAAGCACAGCCAGCAGCCATGAGCCTGATACTGGTCTTGGAGGCATTCAGGCTGCTGTGACCTCACAAGCACAGCCAGCAGCCATGAGCATGATACTGGCTTGAGAGGCACTGAGGCTGCTGTGACCTCACAAGCACAGCCAGCAGCCATGAGACTGCCACTGGCCTCAGAGGCACTGAGGCTTCTGTGACCTCACAAGCACAGCCAGCAGCCATAAGCCTGCCACTGGCCTAGGAGGCATTCAGGCTGCTGTGATCTCAGAAGCACAGCCAGCAGCCATGAGCATGGCACTGGCAGAGGAGGCACTGAGGCTGCTGTGACGTCACAAGCACAGCCAGCAGCCATGAGCCTGATGCTGGGGTATGAGGCACTGAGGCTGCTGTGACCTCACAAGCACAGCCAGCAGGGGGCGCTGGACACTAAATATTGAGGCACTGAGTCTGCTGTGATCTCACAAGCAGAGGCAGCAGGGGACGCTGGACACTAAACTGAGGCACTGAGTCTGCTGTGACCTCACAAGCACAGCCAGTAGGGGGCGATGGACACTAACCTAGGAGGCACTGAGTCTGCTGTGACCTCACAAGCACAGCCAGCAGCCATGAGACTGCCACTGGCCTCAGAGGCACTGAGGCTGCTGTGACGTCACAAGCATAGCCTTCAGCCAGGAGCCTGATTTTGGCCTGTGAGGCACTGAGTCTGCTGTGACCTCACAAGCAGAGCCAGTAGGGGGCGCTGGACAATAAACTATGAGGCACTGAGTCTGCTGTGACCTCACAAGCACAGCCAGTAGGGGGTGATGGACATTAACCTAGGAGGCACTGAGGCTGCTGTGACGTCACAAGCACAGCCAGCAGCCATGAGACTGCCACTGACCTCAGAGGCACTGAGGCTGCTGTGACGTCACAAGCATAGCCAGCAGCCAGGAGCCTGCCACTGGCATAGGAGGCATTCAGGCTGCTGTGACCTCAGAAGCACAGCCAGCAGCCATGACCCTGACACTGGTCTAGGAGGCATTCAGGCTGCTGTGACCTCACAAGCACAGCCAGCAGCCATGACACTGCCACTGGCAGAGGAGGCACTGAGGCTGCTGTGACCTCACAAGCACAGCCAGCAGCCATGAGACTGCCACTGGCCTCAGAGGCACTGAGGCTGCTGTGACGTCACAAGCACAGCCAGCAGCCATGAGCCTGATACTGGCCTGGCAGGCGCTGAGTCTGCTGTGACCTCACAAGCAGAGCCAGCAGGGGGAGCTGGACACTAAAGTATGAGGCACTGAGTCTGCTGTGACCTCACAAGCACAGGCAGTAGGGGGTGATGGACACTAACCTAGGAGGCACTGAGGCTGCTGTGACCTCACAAGCACAGCCAGCAGCCATGAGACTGCCACTGGCCTCAGAGGCACTGAGGCTTCTGTGACCTCACAGGCACAGCCAGCAGCCATGAGCCTGCCACTGGCCTCAGAGGCACTGAGGCTGCTGTGACGTCACAAGCACAACCAGCAGCCATGAGCCTGCCACTGGCCTAGGAGGCAATCAGGCTGCTGTGACGTCACAAGCACAGCCAGCAGCCATGAGCCTGATACTGGCCTGAGAGGCACTGAGTCTGCTGTGACCTCAAAAGCACAGCCAGCAGCCATGAGCATGGCACTATCCACAGAGACACTGAGTCTGCTGTGACCTCACAAGCACAGCCAGCAGCCATGAGCCTGACACTGGCAGAGGAGCCACTGAGGCTGATGTAACCTCACAACAGAGCCAGCAGGGGGCACTGGAGATAACCTAGCAGGCACTGAGTCTGCTGTGACCTCACAAGCACAGCCAGCAGCCATGACCCTGATACTGGTCTTGGAGGCATTCAGGCTGCTGTGACCTCACAAGCCCAGCCAGCAGCCATGAGCATCATACTGGCTTGAGAGGCACTGAGGCTGCTGTGACCTCACAAGCACAGCCAGCAGCCATGAGACTGCCACTGGCAGAGGAGGCACTGAGGATTCTGTGACCTCACAATCACAGCCAGCAGCCATAAGCCTGCCACTGGCATAGGAGGCATTCAGGCTGCTGTGATCTCAGAAGCACAGCCAGCAGCCATGAGCATGGCACTGGCAGAGGAGGCACTGAGGCTGCTGTGACGTCACAAGCACAGCCAGCAGCCATGAGCCTGATGCTGGGGTATGAGGCACTGAGGCTGCTGTGACCTCACAAGCACAGCCAGTAGGGGGCGCTGCACACTAACTATTGAGGCACTGAGTCTGCTGTGACCTCACAAGCACAGCCAGTAGGGGGCGATGGACACTAACCTAGGAGGCACTGAGGCTGCTGTGACCTCACAAGCACAGGCAGCAGCCATGAGACTGCCACTGGCCTCAGAGGCACTGAGGCTGCTGTGATGTCACAAGCATAGCCAGCAGCCAGGAGCCTGATTTTGGCCTGGGAATCACTGAGGCTGCTGTGACCTCACAAGCAGAGACACCAGGGGACGCTGGACACTAAACTATGAGGCACTGAGTCTGCTGTGACCTCACAAGCACAGCCAGCAGCCATGAGCCTGATATTGGCCTGAGAGGCACTGAGGCTGCTGTGACCTCACAAGCACAGCCAGCAGCCATGAGCATGGCACTGGCAGAGGAGGCACTGAGGCTGCTGTGACGTCACAAGCACAGCCAGCAGCCAGGAGCCTGATACTGGCCTGGAAGGCGCTGAGTCTGCTGTGACCTCACAAGCAGAGCCAGCAGGGGGCGCTGGACACTAAACTATGAGGCACTGAGGCTGCTGTGACCTCACAATCACAGCCAGCAGCCATGAGCCTGCCACTGGCAGAGGAGGCACTGAGTCTGCTGTGACCTCACAAGCACAGCCAGTAGGGGGTGATGGACATTAACCTAGGAGGCACTGAGGCTGCTGTGACCTCACAAGCACAGCCAGCAGCCATGAGCCTGACACTGGCCTCAGAGGCACTGAGGCTGCTGTGACCTCACAAGCACAACCAGCAGCCATGAGCCTGCCACTGGCCTAGGAGGCAATCAGGCTGCTGTGACGTCACAAGCACAGCCAGCAGCCATGAGCATGATACTGGCTTGAGAGGCACTGAGGCTGCTGTGACCTCACAAGCACAGCCAGCAGCCATGAGACTGCCACTGGCCTCAGAGGCACTGAGGCTGCTGTGACGTCACCAGCATAGCCAGCAGCCAGGAGCCTGCCACTGGCATAGGAGGCATTCAGGCTGCTGTGACCTCAGAAGCACAGCCAGCAGCCATGACCCTGACACTGGTCTCGGAGGCATTCAGGCTGCTGTGACCTCACAAGCAGAGCCAGCAGGGGACGCTGGACACTAACTATTGAGGCACTGAGTCTGCTGTGATCTCACAAGCACAGCCAGCAGGGGGCGATGGACACTAACCTAGGAGCCACTGAGTCTGCTGTGACCTCACAAGCACAGCCAGCAGCTATGAGACTGCCACTGGCAGAGGAGGGACTGAGGCTGCTGTGACCTCACAAGCACAGCCAGCAGCCATTAGACTGCCACTGGCCTCAGAGGCACTGAGGCTGCTGTGACGTCACAAGCACAGCCAGCAGCCATGAGCCTGATACTGGCCTGGAAGGCGCTGAGTCTGCTGTGACCTCACAAGCAGAGCCAGCAGGGGGAGCTGGACACTAAAGTATGAGGCACTGAGTCTGCTGTGACCTCACAAGCACAGCCAGTAGGGGGCGATGGACACTAACCTAGGAGGCACTGAGGCTGCTGTGACCTCACAAGCACAGCCAGCAGCCATGAGCCTGCCACTGGCCTAGAAGGCAATCAGGCTGCTGTGACGTCACAAGCACAGCCAGCAGCCATGAGCCTGATACTGGCCTGAGAGGCACTGAGGCTGCTGTGACCTCACAAGCACAGCCAGCAGCCATGATCATGGCACTATCCACAGAGACACTGAGTCTGCTGTGACCTCACAAGCACAGCCAGCAGCCATGAGCCTGCCACTGGCAGAGGAGGCACTGAGGCTGCTGTGACCTCACAAGCACAGCCAGCAGGGGACACTGGAGATAACCTAGCAGGCACTGAGTCTGCTGTGACCTCACAAGCACAGCCAGTAGGGGGCGATGGACACTAACCTAGGAGGCACTGAGTCTGCTGTGACCTCACAAGCACAGCCAGCAGCCATGAGACTGCCACTGGCCTCAGAGGCACTGAGGCTGCTGTGACCTCACAAGCACAGCCAGCAGCCATGAGCCTGCCACGGGCCTAGGAGGCACTCAGGCTGCTGTGACGTCACAAGCACAGCCAGCAGCCAGGAGCCTGATATTGGCCTGGGAGGCACTGAGGCTGCTGTGAACTCACAAGCACAGCCAGTAGGGGGCGATGGACACTAAACTATGAGGCACTGAGTCTGCTGTGACCTCACAAGCACAGCCAGCAGGGGACGCTGGACACTAAACTATGCGGCCCTGAGTCTGCTGTGACCTCACAAGCACAGCCAGCAGCCATGAGCCTGCCACTGGAATAGGAGGCATTCAGGCTTGTGTGACCTCACAAGCACAGCCAGCAGCCATGACCCTGCCACTGGTCTAGGAGGCATTCAGGCTGCTGTGACCTCACAAGCAGAGCCAGCAGGGGGCGCTGCACACTAAGTTTTGAGGCACTGAGTCTGCTGTGACCTCACAAGCAGAGCCAGCAGGGGACGCTGGACACTGAACTATGAGGCACTGAGGCTGCTGTGACCTCACAAGCACAGCCAGCAGCCATGAGCCTGCCACTGGCAGAGGAGGCACTGAGGCTGGTGTGACCTCACAAGCACAGCCAGCAGGGGACGCTGGACCCTAACTTTTGAGGCACTGAGGCTTCTGTGAGCTCACAATCATAGCCAGCAGCCATGAGCCTGCCACTGGCCTAGGAGGCATTCAGGCTGCTGTGACCTCACAAGCACAGCCAGCAGCCATGAGCCTGATATTGGCCTGAGAGGCACTGAGGCTGCTGTGACCTCACAAGCACAGCCAGCAGCCATGAGCATGGCACTGGCAGAGGAGGCACTGAGGCTGCTGTGACCTCACAAGCACAGCCAGCAGCCATGAGCCTGATACTGGCCTGGAAGGCGCTGAGTCTGCTGTGCCCTCACAAGCAGAGCCAGCAGGGGGCACTGGACACTAAAGTATGAGGCACTGAGTCTGCTGTGACCTCACAAGCACAGCCAGTAGGGGGTGATGGACACTAACCTAGGAGGCACTGAGGCTGCTGTGACCTCACAATCACAGCCAGCAGCCATGAGCCTGCCACTGACCTCAGAGGCACTGAGGCGGCTGTGACCTCACAAGCACAGCCAGCAGCCATGAGACTGCCACTGGCCTCAGAGGCACTGAGGCTGCTGTGACGTCACAAGCACAACCAGCAGCCATGAGCCTGCCACTGGCCTAGGAGGCAATCAGGCTGCTGTGACGTCACAAGCACAGCCAGCAGCCATGAGCCTGATACTGGCCTGAGAGGCACTGAGTCTGCTGTGACCTCAAAAGCACAGCCAGCAGCCATGAGCATGGCACTATCCACAGAGACAGTGAGTCTGCTGTGACCTCACAAGCACAGCCAGCAGCCATGAGCCTGACACTGGCAGAGGAGCCACTGAGGCTGCTGTGACCTCACAACACAGCCAGCAGGGGGCACTGGAGATAATCTAGCAGGCACTGAGTCTGCTGTGACCTCACAAGCACAGCCAGCAGCCATGACCCTGATACTGGTCTTGGAGGCATTCAGGCTGCTGTGACCTCACAAGCACAGCCAGCAGCCATGAGCATCATACTGGCTTGAGAGGCACTGAGGCTTCTGTGACCTCACAAGCACAGACAGCAGCCATGAGACTGCCACTGGCAGAGGAGGCACTGAGGCTTCTGTGACCTCACAAGCACAGCCAGCAGCCATAAGCCTGCCACGGGCCTAGGAGGCATTCAGGCTGCTGTGATCTCAGAAGCACAGCCAGCAGCCATGAGCATGGCACTGGCAGAGGAGGCACTGAGGCTGCTGTGACGTCACAAGCACAGCCAGCAGCCATGAGCCTGATGCTGGCCTGTGAGGCACTGATGCTGCTGTGAACTCAAACACAGCCAGCAGGGGGCGCTGGACACTAAACTATGAGGCACTGAGTCTGCTCTGACCTCACAAGCACAGCCAGTAGGGGGTGATGGACATTAACCTAGGAGGCACTGAGGCTGCTGTGACCTCACAAGCACAGCCAGCAGCCATGAGACTGCCACTGGCCTCAGAGGCACTGAGGCTGCTGTGACGTCACAAGCATAGCCAGCAGCCAGGAGCCTGATTTTGGCCTGGGAATCACTGAGGCTGCTGTGACCTGACAAGCAGAGACACCAGGGGACGCTGGACACTAAACTATGAGGCACTGAGGCTGCTGTGACCTCACAATCACAGCCAGCAGCCATGAGCCTGTCACTGGCATAGGAGGCATTCAGGCTGCTGTGACCTCAGAAGCACAGCCAGCAGCCATGACCCTGACACTGGTCTAGGAGGCATTCAGGCTGCTGTGAGTTCACAAGCACAGCCAGCAGCCATGAGCCTGATGCTGGCCTGTGAGGCACTGAGTCTGCTGTGACCTCACAAGCAGAGCCAGCAGGGGGCGCTGGACACTAAACTATGAGGCACTGAGTCTGCTGTGACCTCACAAGCACAGCCAGTAGGGGGTGATGGACATTAACCTAGGAGGCACTGAGGCTGCTGTGACTTCACAAGCACAGCCAGCAGCCATGAGACTGCCACTGACCTCAGAGGCAATGAGGCTGCTGTGACGTCACAAGCATAGCCAGCAGCCAGGAGCCTGCCACTGGCATAGGAGGCATTCAGGCTGCTGTGACCTCAGAAGCACAGCCAGCAGCCATGACCCTGACACTGGTCTAGGAGGCATTCAGGCTGCTGTGACCTCACAAGCAGAGCCATCAGGGGGCGCTGGACACTAACTATTGAGGCACTGAGTCTGCTGTGATCTCACAAGCACAGCCAGCAGGGGGCGATGGACACTAACTATTGAGGCACTGAGTCTGCTGTGACCTCACAAGCACAGCCAGCAGCCATGAGACTGCCACTGGCAGAGGAGGCACTGAGGCTGCTGTGACCTCACAAGCACAGCCAGCAGCCATGAGACTGCCACTGGCCTCAGAGGCACTGAGTCTGCTGTGACGTCACAAGCACAGCCAGCAGCCATGAGCCTGATACTGCCCTGGAAGGCGATGAGTCTGCTGTGACCTCACAACCAGAGCCAGCAGGGGGAGCTGGACACTAAAGTATGAGGCACTGAGTCTGCTGTGACCTCACAAGCACAGCCAGTAGGGGGTGATGGACACTAACCTAGGAGGCACTGAGGCTGCTGTGACCTCACAATCACAGCCAGCAGCCATGAGCCTGCCACTGGCCTCAGAGGCACTGAGGCTTCTGTGACCTCACAAGCACAGCCAGCAGCCATGAGCCTGCCACTGGCCTAGGAGGCAATCAGGCTGCTGTGACGTCACAAGCACAGCCAGCAGCCATGAGCCTGATACTGGCCCGAGGGGCACTGAGTCTGCTGTGACCTCAAAAGCACAACCAGCAGCCATGAACATGGCACTATCCACAGAGACACTGAGTCTGCTGTGACCTCACAAGCACAGCCAGCAGCCATGAGCCTGACACTGGCAGAGGAGCCACTGAGGCTGCTGTGACCTCACAACACAGCCAGCAGGGGGCACTGGAGATAACCTAGCAGGCACTGATTCTGCTGTGACCTCACAAGCACAGCCAGTAGGGGGCGATGGACACTAACCTAGGAGGCACTGAGGCTGCTGTGACCTCACAAGCACAGCCAGCAGCCATGAGACTGCCACTGGCCTCAGAGGCACTGAGGCTGCTGTGACCTCACAAGCACAGCCAGCAGCCATGATCATGGCACTATCCACAGAGACACTGAGTCTGCTGTGACCTCACAAGCACAGCCAGCAGCCATGAGCCTGACACTGGCAGAAGAGCCACTGAGGCTGCTGTGACCTCACAACACAGCCAGCAGGGGGCACTGGAGATAACCTAGCAGGCACTGAGTCTGCTGTGACCTCACAAGCACAGCCAGTAGGGGACACTGGAGATAACCTAGCAGGCACTGAGTCTGCTGTGACCTCACAAGCACAGCCAGCAGCCATGAGACTGCCACTGGCCTCGGAGGCACTGAGGCTGCTGTGACGTCACAAGCACAGCCAGCAGCCATGAGACTGCCACTGGCCTCAGAGGCACTGAGGCTGCTGTGACCTCACAAGCACAGCCAGCAGCCATGAGCCTGCCATGGGCCTAGGAGGCACTCAGGCTGCTGTGACGTCACAAGCACAGCCAGCAGCCAGGAGCCTGATATTGGCCTGGGAGGCACTGAGGCTGCTGTGAACTCACAAGCACAGCCAGTAGGGGGCGATGGACACTAACCTATGAGGCACTGAGTGTGCTGTGACCTCACAAGCACAGCCAGCAGGTGACGCTGGACACTAAACTATGCGGCCCTGAGTCTGCTGTGACCTCACAATCCCAGCCAGCAGCCATGAGCCTGCCACTGGCATAGGAGGCATTCAGGCTTGTGTGACCTCACAAGCACAGCCAGCAGCCATGAGCCTGCCACTGGTCTAGGAGGCATTCAGGCTGCTGTGACCTCACAAGCAGAGCCAGCAGGGGGCGCTGCACACTAAGTTTTGAGGCACTGAGTCTGCTGTGACCTCACAAGCAGAGCCAGCAGGGGACGCTGGACACTGAACTATGAGGCACTGAGGCTGCTGTGACCTCACAAGCACAGCCAGCAGCCATGAGCCTGCCACTGGCAGAGGAGGCACTGAGGCTGGTGTGACCTCACAAGCACAGCCAGCAGGGGGCGCTGCACACTAACTTTTGAGGCACTGAGTCTGCTGTGACCTCACAAGCAGAGCCAGCAGGGGACACTGGACCCTAACTTTTGAGGCACTGAGGCTTCTGTGAGCTCACAATCACAGCCAGCAGCCATGAGCCTGCCACTGGCCTAGGAGGCATTCAGGCTGCTGTGACCTCACAAACACAGCCAGCAGCCATGAGCCTGATATTGGCCTGAGAGGCACTGAGGCTGCTGTGACCTCACAAGCACAGCCAGCAGCCATGAGCATGGCACTGGCAGAGGAGGCACTGAGGCTGCTGTGACGTCACAAGCACAGCCAGCAGCCATGAGCCTGATACTGGCCTGGAAGGCGCTGAGTCTGCTTTGACCTCACAAGCAGAGCCAGCAGCGGGAGCTGGACACTAACCTAGGAGGCACTGAGTCTGCTGTGACCTCACAAGCACAGCCAGTAGGGGGTGATGGACACTAACCTAGGAGGCACTGAGGCTGCTGTGACCTCACAATCACAGCCAGCAGCCATGAGCGTGCCACTGGCAGAGGAGGCACTGAGGCTTCTGTGACCTCACAAGCACAGCCAGCAGCCATGAGACTGCCACTGGCCTCAGAGGCACTGAGGCTGCTGTGACGTCACAAGCACAACCAGCAGCCATGAGCCTGCCACTGGCCTCAGAGGCAATCAGGCTGCTGTGACGTCACAAGCACAGCCAGCAGCCATGAGCCTGATACTGGCCTGAGAGGCACTGAGTCTGCTGTGACCTCAAAAGCACAGCCAGCAGCCATGAGCATGGCACTATCCACAGAGACACTGAGTCTGCTGTGACCTCACAAGCACAGCCAGCAGCCATGAGCCTGACACTGGCAGAGGAGCCACTGAGGCTGCTGTAACCTCACAACACAGCCAGCAGGGGGCACTGGAGATAACCTAGCAGGCACTGAGTCTGCTGTGACCTCACAAGCACAGCCAGCAGCCATGACCCTGATACTGGTCTTGGAGGCATTCAGGCTGCTGTGACCTCACAAGCACAGCCAGCAGCCATGAGCATCATACTGGCTTGAGAGGCACTGAGGCTGCTGTGACCTCACAAGCACAGCCAGCAGCCATGAGACTGCCACTGGCAGAGGAGGCACTGAGGCTTCTGTGACCTCACAATCACAGCCAGCAGCCATAAGCCTGCCACTGGCCTAGGAGGCATTCAGGCTGCTGTGATCTCAGAAGCACAGCCAGCAGCCATGAGCATGGCACTGGCAGAGGAGGCACTGAGGCTGCTGTGACGTCACAAGCACAGCCAGCAGCCATGAGCCTGATGCTGGGGTATGAGGCACTGAGGCTGCTGTGACCTCACAAGCAGAGCCAGCAGGGGGCGCTGGACACTAACTATTGAGGCACTGAGTCTGCTGTGATCTCACAAGCAGAGGCAGCAGAGGACGCTGGACACTAAACTATGAGGCACTGAGGCTGCTGTGACCTCACAAGCACAGCCAGCAGCCATGAGCCTGCCACTGGCAGAGGAGGCACTGAGGCTGCTGTGACGTCACAAGCATAGCCAGCAGCCAGGAGCCTGATTTTGGCCTGGGAATTACTGAGGCTGCTGTGACCTCACAAGCAGAGACACCAGGGGACGCTGGACACTAAACTATGAGGCACTGAGGCTGCTGTGACCTCACAAGCACAGCCAGTAGGGGGCGATGGACACTAACCTAGGAGGCACTGAGGCTGCTGTGACCTCACAAGCACAGCCAGCAGCCATGAGACTGCCACTGGCCTCAGAGGCACTGAGGCTGCTGTGACGTCAAAAGCATAGCCAGCAGCCAGGAGCCTGATTTTGGCCTGGGAATCACTGAGGCTGCTGTGACCTCACAAGCAGAGACACCAGGGGACGCTGGACACTAAACTATGAGGCACTGAGGCTGCTGTGACCTCACAATCCCAGCCAGCAGCCATGAGCCTGCCACTGGCATAGGAGGCATTCAGGCTGCTGTGACCTCAGAAGCACAGCCAGCAGCCATGACCCTGACACTGGTCTCGGAGGCATTCAGGCTGCTGTGACCTCACAAGCACAGCCAGCAGCCATGAGCCTGATGCTGGCCTGTGAGGCACTGAGTCTGCTGTGACCTCACAAGCAGAGCCAGCAGGGGGCGATGGACACTAAACTATGAGGCACTGAGTCTGCTGTGACCTCACAAGCACAGCCAGTAGGGGGTGGTGGACATTAACCTAGGAGGCACTGAGGCTGCTGTGACCTCACAAGCACAGCCAGCAGCCATGAGACTGCCACTGACCTCAGAGGCACTGAGGCTGCTGTGACATCACAAGCATAGCCAGCAGCCAGGAGCCTGCCACTGGCATAGGAGGCATTCAGGCTGCTGTGACCTCAGAAGCACAGCCAGCAGCCATGACCCTGACACTGGTCTAGGAGGCATTCAGGCTGCTGTGACCTCACAAGCACAGCCAGCAGCCATGAGCCTGATATTGGCCTGAGAGGCACTGAGGCTGCTGTGACCTCACAAGCACAGCCAGCAGCCATGAGACTGCCACTGGCAGAGGAGGCACTGAGGCTGCTGTGACGTCACAAGCACAGCCAGCAGCCATGAGCCTGATACTGGCCTGGAAGGCGCTGAGTCTGCTGTGACCTCACAAGCAGAGCCAGCAGGGGGCGATGGACACTAAACTATGAGGCACTGAGTCTGCTGTGACCTCACAAGCACAGCCAGTAGGGGGTGATGGACACTAACCTAGGAGGCACTGAGGCTGCTGTGACCTCACAATCACAGCCAGCAGCCATGAGCGTGCCACTGGCAGAGGAGGCACTGAGGCTGCTGTGACCTCACAAGCACAGCCAGCAGCCATGAGACTGCCACTGGCCTCAGAGGCACTGAGGCTGCTGTGACCTCACAAGCACAGCCAGCAGCCATAAGCCTGCCACTGGCCTAGGAGGCATTCAGGCTGCTGTGATCTCAGAAGCACAGCCAGCAGCCATGAGCATGGCACTGGCAGAGGAGGCACTGAGGCTGCTGTGACGTCACAAGCACAGCCAGCAGCCATGAGCCTGATGCTGGGGTATGAGGCACTGAGGCTGCTGTGACCTCACAAGCACAGCCAGTAGGGGACGCTGGACACTAAACTATGAGGCACTGAGTCTGCTGTGATCTCACAAGCAGAGGCAGCAGGGGACGCTGTACACTAAACTATGAGGCACTGAGTCTGCTGTGATCTCACAAGCACAGCCAGTAGTGGGCGATGGACACTAACCTAGGAGGCACTGAGGCTGCTGTGACCTCACAAGCACAGCCAGCAGCCATGAGACTGCCACTGGCAGAGGAGGCACTGAGGCTGCTGTGACGTCACAAGCATAGCCAGCAGCCAGGAGCCTGATTTTGGCCTGGGAATTACTGAGGCTGCTGTGACCTCACAAGCAGAGACACCAGGGGACGCTGGACACTAAACTATGAGGCACTGAGGCTGCTGTGACCTCACAAGCACAGCCAGCAGCCATGAGACTGCCACTGGCCTCAGAGGCACTGAGGCTGCTGTGACGTCAAAAGCATAGCCAGCAGCCAGGAGCCTGATTTTGGCCTGGGAATCACTGAGGCTGCTGTGACCTCACAAGCAGAGACACCAGGGGACGCTGGACACTAAACTATGAGGCACTGAGGCTGCTGTGACCTCACAATCCCAGCCAGCAGCCATGAGCCTGCCACTGGCATAGGAGGCATTCAGGCTGCTGTGACCTCAGAAGCACAGCCAGCAGCCATGACCCTGACACTGGTCTCGGAGGCATTCAGGCTGCTGTGACCTCACAAGCACAGCCAGCAGCCATGAGCCTGATGCTGGCCTGTGAGGCACTGAGTCTGCTGTGACCTCACAAGCAGAGCCAGCAGGGGGCGATGGACACTAAACTATGAGGCACTGAGTCTGCTGTGACCTCACAAGCACAGCCAGTAGGGGGTGGTGGACATTAACCTAGGAGGCACTGAGGCTGCTGTGACCTCACAAGCACAGCCAGCAGCCATGAGACTGCCACTGACCTCAGAGGCACTGAGGCTGCTGTGACATCACAAGCATAGCCAGCAGCCATGAGCCTGCCACTGGCATAGGAGGCATTCAGGCTGCTGTGACCTCAGAAGCACAGCCAGCAGCCATGACCCTGACACTGGTCTAGGAGGCATTCAGGCTGCTGTGACCTCACAAGCACAGCCAGCAGCCATGAGCCTGATATTGGCCTGAGAGGCACTGAGGCTGCTGTGACCTCACAAGCACAGCCAGCAGCCATGAGACTGCCACTGGCAGAGGAGGCACTGAGGCTGCTGTGACGTCACAAGCACAGCCAGCAGCCATGAGCCTGATACTGGCCTGGAAGGCGCTGAGTCTGCTGTGACCTCACAAGCAGAGCCAGCAGGGGGAGCTGGACACTAACCTAGGAGGCACTGAGTCTGCTGTGACCTCACAAGCACAGCCAGTAGGGGGTGATGGACACTAACCTAGGAGGCACTGAGGCTGCTGTGACCTCACAATCACAGCCAGCAGCCATGAGCGTGCCACTGGCAGAGGAGGCACTGAGGCTGCTGTGACCTCACAAGCACAGCCAGCAGCCATGAGACTGCCACTGGCCTCAGAGGCACTGAGGCTGCTGTGACCTCACAAGCACAGCCAGCAGCCATAAGCCTGCCACTGGCCTAGGAGGCATTCAGGCTGCTGTGATCTCAGAAGCACAGCCAGCAGCCATGAGCATGGCACTGGCAGAGGAGGCACTGAGGCTGCTGTGACGTCACAAGCACAGCCAGCAGCCATGAGCCTGATGCTGGGGTATGAGGCACTGAGGCTGCTGTGACCTCACAAGCACAGCCAGTAGGGGGCGCTGGACACTAACTATTGAGGCACTGAGTCTGCTGTGATCTCACAAGCAGAGGCAGCAGGGGACGCTGTACACTAAACTATGAGGCACTGAGTCTGCTGTGATCTCACAAGCACAGCCAGTAGTGGGCGATGGACACTAACCTAGGAGGCACTGAGGCTGCTGTGACCTCACAAGCACAGCCAGCAGCCATGAGACTGCCACTGGCAGAGGAGGCACTGAGGCTGCTGTGACGTCACAAGCATAGCCAGCAGCCAGGAGCCTGATTTTGGCCTGGGAATTACTGAGGCTGCTGTGACCTCACAAGCAGAGACACCAGGGGACGCTGGACACTAAACTATGAGGCACTGAGGCTGCTGTGACCTCACAAGCACAGCCAGCAGCCATGAGACTGCCACTGGCCTCAGAGGCACTGAGGCTGCTGTGACGTCAAAAGCATAGCCAGCAGCCAGGAGCCTGATTTTGGCCTGGGAATCACTGAGGCTGCTGTGACCTCACAAGCAGAGACACCAGGGGACGCTGGACACTAAACTATGAGGCACTGAGGCTGCTGTGACCTCACAATCCCAGCCAGCAGCCATGAGCCTGCCACTGGCATAGGAGGCATTCAGGCTGCTGTGACCTCAGAAGCACAGCCAGCAGCCATGACCCTGACACTGGTCTCGGAGGCATTCAGGCTGCTGTGACCTCACAAGCACAGCCAGCAGCCATGAGCCTGATGCTGGCCTGTGAGGCACTGAGTCTGCTGTGACCTCACAAGCAGAGCCAGCAGGGGGCGATGGACACTAAACTATGAGGCACTGAGTCTGCTGTGACCTCACAAGCACAGCCAGTAGGGGGTGGTGGACATTAACCTAGGAGGCACTGAGGCTGCTGTGACCTCACAAGCACAGCCAGCAGCCATGAGACTGCCACTGACCTCAGAGGCACTGAGGCTGCTGTGACATCACAAGCATAGCCAGCAGCCAGGAGCCTGCCACTGGCATAGGAGGCATTCAGGCTGCTGTGACCTCAGAAGCACAGCCAGCAGCCATGACCCTGACACTGGTCTAGGAGGCATTCAGGCTGCTGTGACCTCACAAGCACAGCCAGCAGCCATGAGCCTGATATTGGCCTGAGAGGCACTGAGGCTGCTGTGACCTCACAAGCACAGCCAGCAGCCATGAGACTGCCACTGGCAGAGGAGGCACTGAGGCTGCTGTGACGTCACAAGCACAGCCAGCAGCCATGAGCCTGATACTGGCCTGGAAGGCGCTGAGTCTGCTGTGACCTCACAAGCAGAGCCAGCAGGGGGAGCTGGACACTAAAGTATGAGGCACTGAGTCTGCTGTGACCTCACAAGCACAGCCAGTAGGGGGTGATGGACACTAACCTAGGAGGCACTGAGGCTGCTGTGACCTCACAATCACAGCCAGCAGTCATGAGCGTGCCACTGGCAGAGGAGGCACTGAGGCTGCTGTGACCTCACAAGCACAGCCAGCAGCCATGAGACTGCCACTGGCCTCAGAGGCACTGAGGCTGCTGTGACCTCACAAGCACAGCCAGCAGCCATAAGCCTGCCACTGGCCTAGGAGGCATTCAGGCTGCTGTGATCTCAGAAGCACAGCCAGCAGCCATGAGCATGGCACTGGCAGAGGAGGCACTGAGGCTGCTGTGACGTCACAAGCACAGCCAGCAGCCATGAGCCTGATGCTGGGGTATGAGGCACTGAGGCTGCTGTGACCTCACAAGCACAGCCAGTAGGGGGCGCTGGACACTAACTATTGAGGCACTGAGTCTGCTGTGATCTCACAAGCAGAGGCAGCAGGGGACGCTGTACACTAAACTATGAGGCACTGAGTCTGCTGTGATCTCACAAGCACAGCCAGTAGTGGGCGATGGACACTAACCTAGGAGGCACTGAGGCTGCTGTGACCTCACAATCCCAGCCAGCAGCCATGAGCCTGCCACTGGCATAGGAGGCATTCAGGCTGCTGTGACCTCAGAAGCACAGCCAGCAGCCATGACCCTGACACTGGTCTCGGAGGCATTCAGGCTGCTGTGACCTCACAAGCACAGCCAGCAGCCATGAGCCTGATGCTGGCCTGTGAGGCACTGAGTCTGCTGTGACCTCACAAGCAGAGCCAGCAGGGGGCGATGGACACTAAAGTATGAGGCACTGAGTCTGCTGTGACCTCACAAGCACAGCCAGTAGGGGGTGGTGGACATTAACCTAGGAGGCACTGAGGCTGCTGTGACCTCACAAGCACAGCCAGCAGCCATGAGACTGCCACTGACCTCAGAGGCAATGAGGCTGCTGTGATGTCACAAGCATAGCCAGCAGCCAGGAGCCTGCCACTGGCATAGGAGGCATTCAGGCTGCTGTGACGTCACAAGCACAGCCAGCAGCCATGAGACTGCCACTGGTCTAGGAGGCATTCAGGCTGCTGTGACCTCACAAGCACAGCCAGCAGCCATGAGCCTGATACTGGCCTGAGAGGCACTGAGTCTGCTGTGACCTCACAAGCAGAGCCAGCAGGGGGCGCTGGACACTAACTATTGAGGCACTGAGTCTGCTGTGATCTCACAAGCGCAGCCGGCAGGGGGCGGTGGACATTAACCTAGGAGCCACTGAGTCTGCTGTGACCTCACAAGCACAGCCAGCAGCCATGAGACTGCCACTGGCAGAGGAGGCACTGAGGTTTCTGTGACGTCACAAGCACAGCCAGCAGCCATGAGCATGGCACTGGCCTCAGAGGCACTGAGGCTGCTGTGACCTCACAAGCACAGCCAGCAGCCATGAGCCTGATACTGGCCTGGAAGGCGCTGAGTCTGCTGTGACCTCACAAGCAGAGCCAGCAGGGGGCGCTGGACACTAAAGTATGAGGCACTGAGTCTGCTGTGACCTCACAAGCACAGCCAGTAGGGGAAGATGGACACTAACCTAGGAGGCACTGAGTCTGCTGTGACCTCACAAGCAGAGACACCAGGGGACGCTGGACACTAAACTATGAGGCACTGAGTCTGCTGTGACCTCACAAGCACAGCCAGCAGCCATGAGCCTGCCACTGGCATAGGAGGCATTCAGGCTGCTGTGACCTCAGAAGCACAGCCAGCAGCCATGACCCTGACACTGGTCTCGGAGGCATTCATGCTGCTGTGACGTCACAAGCACAGCCAGCAGCCATGAGCCTGATTTTGGCCTGTGAGGCACTGAGTCTGCTGTGACCTCACAAGCACAGCCAGCAGGGGGCGCTGGACACTAAACTATGAGGCACTGAGTCTGCTGAGACCTCACAAGCACAGCCAGTAGGGGGTGATGGACATTAACCTAGGAGGCACTGAGGCTGCTGTGACGTCACAAGCACAGCCAGCAGCCAGGAGCCTGCCACTGGCATAGGAGGCATTCAGGCTGCTGTGACCTCAGAAGCACAGCCAGCAGCCATGACGCTGACACTGGTCTCGGAGGCATTCAGGCTGCTGTGACCTCACAAGCACAGCCAGCAGCCATGAGCCTGATATTGGCCTGAGAGGCACTGAGGCTGCTGTGACCTCACAAGCACAGCCAGCAGCCATGAGCATGGCACTGGCAGAGGAGGCACTGAGGCTGCTGTGACGTCACAAGCACAGCCAGCAGCCAGGAGCCTGATACTGGCCTGGAAGGCGCTGAGTCTGCTGTGACCTCACAAGCAGAGCCAGCAGGGGGCGCTGGACACTAAACTATGAGGCACTGAGGCTGCTGTGACCTCACAAGCACAGCCAGCAGCCATGAGCTTGCCACTGGCAGAGGAGGCACTGAGTCTGCTGTGACCTCACAAGGACAGCCAGTAGGGGGCGATGGACACTAACCTAGGAGGCACTGAGGCTGCTGTGACCTCACAAGCACAGCCAGCAGCCATGAGACTGCCACTGGCCTCAGAGGCACTGAGGCTGCTGTGACGTCACAAGCACAACCAGCAGCCATGAGCCTGCCACTGGCCTAGGAGGCAATCAGGCTGCTGTGACGTCACAAGCACAGCCAGCAGCCATGAGCCTGATACTGGCTTGAGAAGCACTGAGTCTGCTGTGACCTCAAAAGCACAGCCAGCAGCCATGAGCATGTCACTATCCACAGAGACACTGAGTCTGCTGTGACCTCACAAGCACAGCCAGCAGCCATGAGCCTGACACTGGCAGAGGAGCCACTGAGGCTGCTGTGACCTCACAACAGAGCCAGCAGGGGGCACTGGAGATAACCTAGCAGGCACTGAGTCTGCTGTGACCTCACAAGCACAGCCAGCAGCCATGACCCTGATACTGGTCTTGGAGGCATTCAGGCTGCTGTGACCTCATAAGCACAGCCAGCAGCCATGAGCATGATACTGGCTTGAGAGGCACTGAGTCTGCTGTGACCTCACAAGCACAGCCAGCAGCCATGAGACTGCCACTGGCCTCAGAGGCACTGAGGCTTCTGTGACGTCACAAGCACAGCCAGCAGCCATAAGCCTGCCACTGGCCTAGGAGGCATTCAGGCTGCTGTGATCTCAGAAGCACAGCCAGCAGCCATGAGCATGGCACTGGCAGAGGAGGCACTGAGGCTGCTGTGACGTCACAAGCACAGCCAGCAGCCATGAGCCTGATGCTGGGGTATGAGGCACTGAGGCTGCTGTGACCTCACAAGCACAGCCAGCAGGGGGCGCTGGACACTAACTATTGAGGCACTGAGTCTGCTGTGATCTCACAAGCAGAGGCAGCAGGGGACGCTGGACACTAAACTGAGGCACTGAGTCTGCTGTGACCTCACAAGCACAGCCAGTAGGGGGCGATGGACACTAACCTAGGAGGCACTGAGGCTGCTGTGACCTCACAAGCACAGCCAGCAGCCATGAGACTGCCACTGGCCTCAGAGGCACTGAGGCTGCTGTGACGTCACAAGCATAGCCAGCAGCCAGGAGCCTGATTTTGGCCTGGGAATCACTGAGGCTGCTGTGACCTGACAAGCAGAGACACCAGGGGACGCTGGACACTAAACTATGAGGCACTGCGGCTGCTGTGACCTCACAATCCCAGCCAGCAGCCATGAGCCTGCCACTGGCATAGGAGGCATTCAGGCTGCTGTGACCTCAGAAGCACAGCCAGCAGCCATGACCCTGACACTGGTCTAGGAGGCATTCAGGCTGCTGTGACCTCACAAGCACAGCCAGCAGCCATGAGCCTGATGCTGGCCTGAGAGGCACTGAGTCTGCTGTGACCTCACAAGCAGAGCCAGCAGGGGGCGCTGGACACTAAAGTATGAGGCACTGAGTCTGCTGTGACCTCACAAGCAGAGCCAGTAGGGGGTGATGGACATTAACCCAGGAGGCACTGAGGCTGCTGTGACTTCACAAGCACAGCCAGCAGCCATGAGACTGCCACTGCCCTCAGAGGCACTGAGGCTGCTGTGACGTCACAAGCATAGCCAGCAGCCAGGAGCCTGCCACTGGCATAGGAGGCATTCAGGCTGCTGTGACCTCAGAAGCACAGCCAGCAGCCATGACCCTGACACTGGTCTCGGAGGCATTCAGGCTGCTGTGACCTCACAAGCAGAGCCAGCAGGGGACGCTGGACACTAACTATTGAGGCACTGAGTCTGCTGTGACCTCACAAGCAGAGCCAGCAGGGGGCGATGGACACTAACCTAGGAGCCACTGAGGCTGGTGTGACCTCACAAGCACAGCCAGCAGCCATGAGACTGCCACTGGCCTCAGAGGCACTGAGGCTGCTGTGACGTCACAAGCACAGCCAGCAGCCATGAGCCTGATACTGGCCTGGAAGGCGCTGAGTCTGCTGTGACCTCACAAGCAGAGCCAGCAGGGGGAGCTGGACACTAAAGTATGAGGCACTGAGTCTGCTGTGACCTCACAAGCACAGCCAGTAGGGGGTGATGGACACTCACCTTTGAGGCACTGAGGCTGCTGTGACCTCACAAGCACAGCCAGCAGCCATGAGCCTGCCACTGGCAGAGGAGGCACTGAGGCTTCTGTGACCTCAGAAGCACAGCCAGCAGCCATGAGACTGCCACTGGCCTCAGAGGCACTGAGGCTGCTGTGACGTCACAAGCACAGCCAGCAGCCATGAGCCTGATACTGGCCTGAGAGGCACTGAGGCTGCTGTGACCTCACAAGCACAGCCAGCAGCCATGATCATGGCACTATCCACAGAGACACTGAGTCTGCTGTGACCTCACAAGCACAGCCAGCAGCCATGAGCCTGACACTGGCAGAGGAGCCACTGAGGCTGCTGTGACCTCACAACACAGCCAGCAGGGGGCACTGGAGATAACCTAGCAGGCACTGAGTCTGCTGTGACCTCACAAGCACAGCCAGCAGCCATGACCCTGATACTGGTCTTGGAGGCATTCAGGCTGCTGTGACCTCACAAGCACAGCCAGCAGCCATGAGCATGATACTGGCTTGAGAGGCACTGAGGCTACTCTGACCTCACAAGCACAGCCAGCAGCCATGAGACTGCCACTGGCCTCAGAGGCACTGAGGCTTCTGTGACGTCAGAAGCACAGCCAGCAGCCATGAGCATGGCACTGGCAGAGGAGGCACTGAGGCTGCTGTGACGTCACAAGCACAGCCAGCAGCCATGAGCCTGATGCTGGGGTATGAGGCACTGAGGCTGCTGTGACCTCACAAGCACAGCCAGCAGGGGGCGCTGGACACTAACTATTGAGGCACTGAGTCTGCTGTGATCTCACAAGCAGAGGCAGCAGGGGACGCTGGACACTAAACTGAGGCACTGAGTCTGCTGTGACCTCACAAGCACAGCCAGTAGGGGGCGATGGACACTAACCTAGGAGGCACTGAGGCTGCTGTGACCTCACAAGCACAGCCAGCAGCCATGAGACTGCCACTGGCCTCAGAGGCACTGAGTCTGCTGTGACGTCACAAGCATAGCCAGCAGCCAGGAGCCTGATTTTGGCCTGGGAATCACTGAGGCTGCTGTGACCTCACAAGCAGAGACACCAGGGGACGCTGGACACTAAACTATGAGGCACTGAGGCTGCTGTGACCTCACAATCCCAGCCAGCAGCCATGAGCCTGCCACTGGCATAGGAGGCATTCAGGCTGCTGTGACCTCAGAAGCACAGCCAGCAGCCATGACCCTGACACTGGTCTAGGAGGCATTCAGGCTGCTGTGACCTCACAAGCACAGCCAGCAGCCATGAGCCTGATGCTGGCCTAGGAGGCACTGAGTCTGCTGTGACCTCACAAGCAGAGCCAGCAGGGGGCGCTGGACACTAAAGTATGAGGCACTGAGTCTGCTGTGACCTCACAAGCAGAGCCAGTAGGGGGTGATGGACATTAACCTAGGAGGCACTGAGGCTGCTGTGACTTCACAAGCACAGCCAGCAGCCATGAGACTGCCACTGCCCTCAGAGGCACTGAGGCTGCTGTGACGTCACAAGCATAGCCAGCAGCCAGGAGCCTGCCACTGGCATAGGAGGCATTCAGGCTGCTGTGACCTCAGAAGCACAGCCAGCAGCCATGACCCTGACACTGGTCTCGGAGGCATTCAGGCTGCTGTGAACTCACAAGCAGAGCCAGCAGGGGACGCTGGACACTAACTATTGAGGCACTGAGTCTGCTGTGACCTCACAAGCAGAGCCAGCAGGGGGCGCTGGACACTAACTATTGAGGCACTGAGTCTGCTGTGAGCTCACAAGCACAGCCAGCAGCCATGAGACTGCCACTGGCCTCAGAGGCACTGAGGCTGCTGTGACGTCACAAGCACAGCCAGCAGCCATGAGCCTGATACTGGCCTGGAAGGCGCTGAGTCTGCTGTGACCTCACAAGCAGAGCCAGCAGGGGGAGCTGGACACTAAAGTATGAGGCACTGAGTCTGCTGTGACCTCACAAGCACAGCCAGTAGGGGGTGATGGACACTCACCTTTGAGGCACTGAGGCTGCTGTGACCTCACAAGCACAGCCAGCAGCCATGAGCCTGCCACTGGCATAGGAGGCACTGAGGCTTCTGTGACCTCACAAGCACAGCCAGCAGCCATGAGACTGCCACTGGCCTCAGAGGCACTGAGGCTGCTGTGACGTCACAAGCACAGCCAGCAGCCATGAGCCTGATACTGGCCTGAGAGGCACTGAGGCTGCTGTGACCTCACAAGCACAGCCAGCAGCCATGATCATGGCACTATCCACAGAGACACTGAGTCTGCTGTGACCTCACAAGCACAGCCAGCAGCCATGAGCCTGACACTGGCAGAGGAGCCACTGAGGCTGCTGTGACCTCACAACACAGCCAGCAGGGAGCACTGGAGATAACCTAGCAGGCACTGAGTCTGCTGTGATCTCACAAGCAGAGGCAGCAGGGGACACTGGACACTAAACTGAGGCACTGAGGCTGCTGTGACCTCACAAGCACAGCCAGTAGTGGGCGATGGACACTAACCTAGGAGGCACTGAGGCTGCTGTGACCTCACAAGCACAGCCAGCAGCCATGAGACTGCCACTGGCCTCAGAGGCACTGAGGCTGCTGTGACGTCACAAGCATAGCCAGCAGCCAGGAGCCTGATTTTGGCCTGGGAATCACTGAGGCTGCTGTGACCTCACAAGCAGAGACACCAGGGGACGCTGGACACTAAACTATGAGGCACTGAGGCTGCTGTGACCTCACAATCACAGCCAGCAGCCATGAGCCTGTCACTGGCATAGGAGGCATTCAGGCTGCTGTGACCTCAGAAGCACAGCCAGCAGCCATGACCCTGACACTGGTCTAGGAGGCATTCAGGCTGCTGTGAGTTCACAAGCACAGCCAGCAGCCATGAGCCTGATGCTGGCCTGTGAGGCACTGAGTCTGCTGTGACCTCACAGGCACAGCCAGCAGGGGGTGCTGGACACTAAACTATGAGGCACTGAGTCTGCTGTGACCTTACAAGCACAGCCAGTAGGGGGTGATGGACATTAACCTAGGAGGCACTGAGGCTGCTGTGACTTCACAAGCACAGCCAGCAGCCATGAGACTGCCACTGCCCTCAGAGGCAATGAGGCTGCTGTGACGTCACAAGCATAGCCAGCAGCCAGGAGCCTGCCACTGGCATAGGAGGCATTCAGGCTGCTGTGACCTCAGAAGCACAGCCAGCAGCCATGACCCTGACACTGGTCTAGGAGGCATTCAGGCTGCTGTGACCTCACAATCACAGCCAGCAGCCATGAGCCTGTCACTGGCATAGGAGGCATTCAGGCTGCTGTGACCTCAGAAGCACAGCCAGCAGCCATGACCCTGACACTGGTCTAGGAGGCATTCAGGCTGCTGTGAGTTCACAAGCACAGCCAGCAGCCATGAGCCTGATGCTGGCCTGTGAGGCACTGAGTCTGCTGTGACCTCACAGGCACAGCCAGCAGGGGGTGCTGGACACTAAACTATGAGGCACTGAGTCTGCTGTGACCTTACAAGCACAGCCAGTAGGGGGTGATGGACATTAACCTAGGAGGCACTGAGGCTGCTGTGACTTCACAAGCACAGCCAGCAGCCATGAGACTGCCACTGACCTCAGAGGCAATGAGGCTGCTGTGACGTCACAAGCATAGCCAGCAGCCAGGAGCCTGCCACTGGCATAGGAGGCATTCAGGCTGCTGTGACCTCAGAAGCACAGCCAGCAGCCATGAGCCTGACACTGGTCTAGGAGGCATTCAGGCTGCTGTGACCTCACAAGCACAGCCAGCAGCCATGACCCTGATACTGGCCTGGAAGGCGCTGAGTATGCTGTGACCTCACAAGCAGAGCCAGCAGGGGGCGCTGGACACTAACTATTGAGGCACTGAGTCTGCTGTGACCTCACAAGCACAGCCAGCAGCCATGAGCCTGCCACTGGCAGAGGAGGCACTGAGTCTGCTGTGACCTCACAAGCACAGCCAGTAGGGGGTGATGGACATTAACCTAGGAGGCACTGAGGCTGCTGTGACCTCACAAGCACAGCCAGCAGCCATGAGCCTGCCACTGGCCTCAGAGGCACTGAGGCTGCTGTGACGTCACAAGCACAATCAGCAGCCATGAGCCTGCCACTGGCCTAGGAGGCAATCAGGCTGCTGTGACGTCACAAGCACAGCCAGCAGCCGTGAGCCTGATACTGGCTTGAGAGGCACTGAGTCTGCTGTGACCTCAAAAGCACAGCCAGCAGCCATGAGCATGGCACTATCCACAGAGACACTGAGTCTGCTGTGACCTCACAAGCACAGCCAGCAGCCATGAGCCTGACACTGGCAGAGGAGCCACTGAGGCTGCTGTAACCTCACAACACAGCCAGCAGGGGGCACTGGAGATAACCTAGCAGGCACTGAGTCTGCTGTGACCTCACAAGCACAGCCAGCAGCCATGACCCTGATACTGGTCTTGGAGGCATTCAGGCTGCTGTGACCTCACAAGCACAGCCAGCAGCCATGAGCATGATACTGGCTTGAGAGGCACTGAGTCTGCTGTGACCTCACAAGCACAGCCAGCAGCCATGAGACTGCCACTGGCCTCAGAGGCACTGAGGCTTCTGTGACGTCACAAGCACAGCCAGCAGCCATAAGCCTGACACTGGCCTAGGAGGCATTCAGGCTGCTGTGATCTCAGAAGCACAGCCAGCAGCCATGAGCATGGCACTGGCAGAGGAGGCACTGAGGCTGCTGTGACGTCACAAGCACAGCCAGCAGCCATGAGCCTGATGCTGGGGTATGAGGCACTGAGGCTGCTGTGACCTCACAAGCACAGCCAGCAGGGGGCGCTGGACACTAACTATTGAGGCACTGAGTCTGCTGTGATCTCACAAGCAGAGGCAGCAGGGGACGCTGGACACTAAACTATGAGGCACTGAGTCTGCTGTGACCTCACAAGCACAGCCAGTAGGGGGCGATGGACACTAACCTAGGAGGCACTGAGGCTGCTGTGACCTCACAAGCACAGCCAGCAGCCATGAGACTGCCACTGGCCTCAGAGGCACTGAGGCTGCTGTGACGTCACAAGCATAGCCAGCAGCCAGGAGCCTGATTTTGCCTGGGAATCACTGAGGCTGCTGTGACCTCACAAGCAGAGACACCAGGGGACGCTGGACACTAAACTATGAGGCACTGCGGCTGCTGTGACCTCACAATCCCAGCCAGCAGCCATGAGCCTGCCACTGGCATAGGAGGCATTCAGGCTGCTGTGACCTCAGAAGCACAGCCAGCAGCCATGACCCTGACACTGGTCTAGGAGGCATTCAGGCTGCTGTGACCTCACAAGCACAGCCAGCAGCCATGAGCCTGATGCTGGCCTGAGAGGCACTGAGTCTGCTGTGACCTCACAAGCAGAGCCAGCAGGGGGCGCTGGACACTAAAGTATGAGGCACTGAGTCTGCTGTGACCTCACAAGCAGAGCCAGTAGGGGGTGATGGACACTAACCTAGGAGCCACTGAGGCTGCTGTGACCTCACAAGCACAGCCAGCAGCCATGAGACTGCCACTGCCCTCAGAGGCACTGAGGCTGCTGTGACGTCACAAGCATAGCCAGCAGCCAGGAGCCTGCCACTGGCATAGGAGGCATTCAGGCTGCTGTGACCTCAGAAGCACAGCCAGCAGCCATGACCCTGACACTGGTCTCGGAGGCATTCAGGCTGCTGTGACCTCACAAGCAGAGCCAGCAGGGGACGCTGGACACTAACTATTGAGGCACTGAGTCTGCTGTGACCTCACAAGCAGAGCCAGCAGGGGGCGATGGACACTAACCTAGGAGCCACTGAGGCTGCTGTGAGCTCACAAGCACAGCCAGCAGCCATGAGACTGCCACTGGCCTCAGAGGCACTGAGGCTGCTGTGAGGTCACAAGCACAGCCAGCAGCCATGAGCCTGATACTGGCCTGGAAGGCGCTGAGTCTGCTGTGACCTCACAAGCAGAGCCAGCAGGGGGAGCTGGACACTAACCTAGGAGGCACTGAGTCTGCTGTGACCTCACAAGCACAGCCAGTAGGGGGTGATGGACACTCACCTTTGAGGCACTGAGGCTGCTGTGACCTCACAAGCACAGCCAGCAGCCATGAGCCTGCCACTGGCATAGGAGGCACTGAGGCTTCTGTGACCTCACAAGCACAGCCAGCAGCCATGAGACTGCCACTGGCCTCAGAGGCACTGAGGCTGCTGTGACGTCACAAGCACAGCCAGCAGCCATGAGCCTGAAACTGGCCTGAGAGGCACTGAGGCTGCTGTGACCTCACAAGCACAGCCAGCAGCCATGATCATGGCACTATCCACAGAGACACTGAGTCTGCTGTGACCTCACAAGCACAGCCAGCAGCCATGACCCTGATACTGGTCTTGGAGGCATTCAGGCTGCTGTGACCTCACAAGCACAGCCAGCAGCCATGAGCATGATACTGGCTTGAGAGGCACTGAGGCTTCTGTGACCTCACAAGCACAGCCAGCAGCCATGAGACTGCCACTGGCAGAGGAGGCACTGAGGCTTCTGTGACCTCACAAGCACAGCCAGCAGCCATAAGCCTGCCACTGGCCTAGGAGGCATTCAGGCTGCTGTGATCTCAGAAGCACAGCCAGCAGCCATGAGCATGGCACTGGCAGAGGAGGCACTGAGGCTGCTGTGACGTCACAAGCACAGCCAGCAGCCATGAGCCTGATGCTGAGGTATGAGGCACTGAGGCTGCTGTGACCTCACAAGCACAGCCAGCAGGGGGCGCTGCACACTAACTATTGAGGCACTGAGTCTGCTGTGATCTCACAAGCAGAGGCAGCAGGGGACGCTGGACACTAAACTGAGGCACTGAGTCTGCTGTGACCTCACAAGCACAGCCAGTAGGGGGCGATGGACACTAACCTAGGAGGCACTGAGGCTGCTGTGACCTCACAAGCACAGCCAGCAGCCATGAGACTGCCACTGGCCTCAGAGGCACTGAGTCTGCTGTGATGTCACAAGCATAGCCAGCAGCCAGGAGCCTGATTTTGGCCTGGGAATCACTGAGGCTGCTGTGACCTCACAAGCAGAGACACCAGGGGACGCTGGACACTAAACTATGAGGCACTGAGGCTGCTGTGACCTCACAATCCCAGCCAGCAGCCATGAGCCTGTCACTGGCATAGGAGGCATTCAGGCTGCTGTGACCTCACAAGCACAGCCAGCAGCCATGACCCTGACACTGGTCTAGGAGGCATTCAGGCTGCTGTGAGTTCACAAGCACAGCCAGCAGCCATGAGCCTGATGCTGGCCTGTGAGGCACTGAGTTTGCTGTGACCTCACAAGCACAGCCAGCAGGGGGTGCTGGACACCAAAGTATGAGGCACTGAGTCTGCTGTGACCTCACAAGCACAGCCAGTAGGGGGTGATGGACATTAACCTAGGAGGCACTGAGGCTGCTGTGACTTCACAAGCACAGCCAGCAGCCATGAGACTGCCACTGCCCTCAGAGGCACTGAGGCTGCTGTGACGTCACAAGCATAGCCAGCAGCCAGGAGCCTGCCACTGGCATAGGAGGCATTCAGGCTGCTGTGACCTCAGAAGCACAGCCAGCAGCCATGAGCCTGACACTGGTCTAGGAGGCATTCAGGCTGCTGTGACCTCACAAGCACAGCCAGCAGCCATGAGCCTGATACTGGCCTGAGAGGCACTGAGTCTGCTGTGACCTCACAAGCAGAGCCAGCAGGGGGCGCTGGATACTAACTATTGAGGCACTGAGTCTGCTGTGATCTCACAAGTACAGCCAGCAGGGGGCGATGGACACTAACCTAGGAGCCACTGAGTCTGCTGTGACCTCACAAGCACAGCCAGCAGCCATGAGACTGCCACTGGCAGAGGAGGCACTGAGGCTGCTGTGACCTCACAAGCACAGCCAGCAGCCATGAGACTGCCACTGGCCTCAGAGGCACTGAGGCTGCTGTGACGTCACAAGCACAGCCAGCAGCCATGAGCATGATACTGGCCTGGAAGGCGCTGAGTCTGCTGTGACCTCACAAGCAGAGCCAGCAGGGGGAGCTGGACACTAAAGTATGAGGCACTGAGTCTGCTGTGACCTCACAAGCACAGCCAGTAGGGGGTGATGGACACTAACCTAGGAGGCACTGAGGCTGCTGTGACCTCACAAGCACAGCCAGCAGCCATGAGACTGCCACTGGCCTCAGAGGCACTGAGGCTGCTGTGACCTCACAAGCATAGCCAGCAGCCAGGAGCCTGATTTTGGCCTGGGAATCACTGAGGCTGCTGTGACCTCACAAGCAGAGACACCAGGGGACGCTGGACACTAAACTATGAGGCACTGAGGCTGCTGTGACCTCACAATCACAGCCAGCAGCCATGAGCCTGCCACTGGCATAGGAGGCATTCAGGCTGCTGTGACCTCAGAAGCACAGCCAGCAGCCATGACCCTGACACTGGTCTCGGAGGCATTCAGGCTGCTGTGACCTCACAAGCACAGCCAGCAGCCATGAGCCTGATGCTGGCCTGTGAGGCACTGAGTCTGCTGTGAGCTCACAAGCAGAGCCAGCAGGGGGCGATGGACACTAAACTATGAGGCACTGAGTCTGCTGTGACCTCACAAGCACAGCCAGTAGGGGGTGATGGACATTAACCTAGGAGGCACTGAGGCTGCTGTGACCTCACAAGCACAGCCAGCAGCCATGAGACTGCCACTGACCTCAGAGGCACTGAGGCTGCTGTGACGTCACAAGCATAGCCAGCAGCCAGGAGCCTGCCACTGGCATAGGAGGCATTCAGGCTGCTGTGACGTCACAAGCACAGCCAGCAGCCATGAGCCTGACACTGGTCTAGGAGGCATTCAGGCTGCTGTGACCTCACAAGCACAGCCAGCAGCCATGAGCCTGATATTGGCCTGAGAGGCACTGAGGCTGCTGTGACCTCACAAGCACAGCCAGCAGCCATGAGTCTGCCACTGGCAGAGGAGGCACTGAGGCTGCTGTGACGTCACAAGCACAGCCAGCAGCCATGAGCCTGATACTGGCCTGGAAGGCGCTGAGTCTGCTGTGACCTCACAAGCAGAGCCAGCAGGGGGAGCTGGACACTAAAGTATGAGGCACTGAGTCTGCTGTGACCTCACAAGCACAGCCAGTAGGGGGGTGATGGACAGTAACCTAGGAGGCACTGAGGCTGCTGTGACCTCACAATCACAGCCAGCAGCCATGAGCGTGCCACTGGCAGAGGAGGCCCTGAGGCTTCTGTGACCTCACAAGAACAGCCAGCAGCCATGAGACTGCCACTGGCATAGGAGGCATTCAGGCTGCTGTGACCTCACAAGCACAACCAGCAGCCATGAGCCTGCCACTGGCCTAGGAGGCAATCAGGCTGCTGTGACGTCACAAGCACAGCCAGCAGCCATGAGCCTGATACTGGCCTGAGAGGCACTGAGTCTGCTGTGACCTCAAAAGCACAGCCAGCAGCCATGAGCATGGCACTATCCACAGAGACACTGAGTCTGCTGTGACCTCACAAGCACAGCCAGCAGCCATGAGCCTGACACTGGCAGAGGAGCCACTGAGGCTGCTGTGACCTCACAATACAGCCAGCAGGGGGCGCTGGAGAAAACCTAGCAGGCACTGAGTCTGCTGTGACCTCACAAGCACAGCCAGCAGCCATGACCCTGACACTGGTCTCGGAGGCATTCAGGCTGCTGTGACCTCACAAGCACAGCCAGCAGCCATGAGCATGATACTGGCTTGAGAGGCACTGAGGCTGCTGTGACCTCAGAAGCACAGCCAGCATCCATGAGACTGCCACTGTCAGAGGATGCACTGAGTCTGCTGTGACCTCACAAGCACAGCCAGCAGCCATAAGCCTGCCACTGGCCTAGGAGGCATTCAGGCTGCTGTGATCTCAGAAGCACAGCCAGCAGCCATGAGCATGGCACTGGCAGAGGAGGCACTGAGGCTGCTGTGACGTCACAAGCACAGCCAGCAGCCATGAGCCTGATGCTGGGGTATGAGGCACTGAGGCTGCTGTGACCTCACAAGCACAGCCAGTAGGGGGCGCTGGACACTAACTATTGAGGCACTGAGTCTGCTGTGATCTCACAAGCAGAGGCAGCAGGGGACGCTGGACACTAAACTATGAGGCACTGAGTCTGCTGTGATCTCACAAGCACAGCCAGTAGGGGGCGATGGACACTAACCTAGGAGGCACTGAGGCTGCTGTGACCTCACAAGCACAGCCAGCAGCCATGAGACTGCCACTGGCCTCAGAGGCAATGAGGCTGCTGTGATGTCACAAGCATAGCCAGCAGCCAGGAGCCTGCCACTGGCATAGGAGGCATTCAGGCTGCTGTGACGTCACAAGCACAACCAGCAGCCATGAGACTGCCACTGGTCTAGGAGGCATTCAGGCTGCTGTGACCTCACAAGCACAGCCAGCAGCCATGAGCCTGATACTGGCCTGAGAGGCACTGAGTCTGCTGTGACCTCACAAGCACAGCCAGCAGGGTGCGCTGGACACTAACTATTGAGGCACTGAGTCTGCTGTGATCTCACAAGCACAGCCGGCAGGGGGCGATGGACACTAACCTAGGAGCCACTGAGTCTGCTGTGACCTCACAAGCACAGCCAGCAGCCATGAGACTGCCACTGGCAGAGGAGGCACTGAGGTTTCTGTGACGTCACAAGCACAGCCAGCAGCCATGAGCATGGCACTGGCCTCAGAGGCACTGAGGCTGCTGTGACCTCACAAGCACAGCCAGCAGCCATGAGCCTAATACTGGCCTGGAAGGCGCTGAGTCTGCTGTGACCTCACAAGCAGAGCCAGCAGGGGGAGCTGGACACTAAAGTATGAGGCACTGAGTCTGCTGTGACCTCACAAGCAGAGCCAGTAGGGGGTGATGGACACTAACCTAGGAGGCACTGAGTCTGCTGTGACCTCACAAGCACAGCCAGCAGCCATGAGCCTGCCACTGGCCTCAGAGGCACTGAGGCTTCTGTGACCTCACAAGCACAGCCAGCAGCCATGAGACTGCCACTGGCCTCAGAGGCACTGAGGCTGCTGTGACGTCACAAGCACAACCAGCAGCCATGAGCCTGCCACTGGCCTAGGAGGCAATCAGGCTGCTGTGACGTCACAAGCACAGCCAGCAGCCATGAGCCTGATACTGGCCTGAGAGGCACTGAGTCTGCTGTGACCTCAAAAGCACAGCCAGCAGCCATGAGCCTGACACTGGCAGAGGAGCCACTGAGGCTGCTGTGACCTCACAACACAGCCAGCAGGGGGCACTGGAGATAACCTAGCAGGCACTGAGTCTGCTGTGACCTCACAAGCACAGCCAGCAGCCATGAGCCTGCCACTGGCAGAGGAGGCACTGAGGCTTCTGTGACCTCACAAGCACAGCCAGCAGCCATGACCCTGACACTGGCCTCAGAGGCACTGAGTCTGCTGTGACCTCACAAGCACAGCCAGCAGCCAGGAGCCAGGCTCATGCCTGCCACGGGCCTAGGAGGCACTCAGGCTGCTGTGAACTCACAAGCACAGCCAGTAGGGGGTGATGGACATTAACCTAGGAGGCACTGAGGCTGCTGTGACCTCACAAGCACAGCCAGCAGGGGACGCTGGACACTAAACTATGCGGCCCTGAGTCTACTGTGACCTCACAATCCCAGCTAGCAGCCATGAGCCTGCCACTGGAATAGGAGGCATTCAGGCTTGTGTGACCTCACAATCCCAGCCAGCAGCCATGTCCCTGACACTGGTCTAGGAGGCATTCAGGCTGCTGTGAGTTCACAAGCAGAGCCAGCAGGGGGCGCTGCACACTAACTTTTGAGGCACTGAGTCTGCTGTGACCTCACAAGCAGAGCCAGCAGGGGACGCTGGACACTGAACTATGAGGCACTGAGGCTGCTGTGACCTCACAATCCCAGCCAGCAGCCATGAGCCTGCCACTGGCAGAGGAGGCACTGAGGCTGCTGTGACGTCACAAGCACAGCCAGCAGCCATGAGCCTGATGCTGGGGTATGAGGCACTGAGGCTGCTGTGACCTCACAAGCACAGCCAGTAGGGGGCGCTGGACACTAACTATTGAGGCACTGAGTCTGCTGTTATCTCACAAGCAGAGGCAGCAGGGGACGCTGGACACTAAACTATGAGGCACTGAGTCTGCTGTGATCTCACAAGCACAGCCAGTAGGGGGCGATGGACACTACCCTAGGAGGCACTGAGGCTGCTGTGACCTCACAAGCACAGCCAGCAGCCATGAGACTGCCACTGGCCTCAGAGGCACTGAGGCTGCTGTGACGTCACAAGCATAGCCAGCAGCCAGGAGCCTGATTTTGGCCTGGGAATCACTGAGGCTGCTGTGACCTCACAAGCAGAGACACCAGGGGACGCTGGACACTAAACTATGAGGCACTGAGGCTGCTGTGACGTCACAAGAACAGCCAGCAGCCATGAGCCTGCCACTGGCATAGGATGCATTCAGGCTGCTGTGACCTCAGAAGCACAGCCAGCAGCCATGACCCTGACACTGGTCTCGGAGGCATTCAGGCTGCTGTGACCTCACAAGCACAGCCAGCAGCCATGAGCCTGATGCTGGCCTGTGAGGCACGGAGTCTGCTGTGAGCTCACAAGCAGAGCCAGCAGGGGGCGCTGGACACTAAACTATGAGGCACTGAGTCTGCTGTGACCTCACAAGCACAGCCAGTAGGGGGTGATGGACACTAACCTAGGAGGCACTGAGGCTGCTGGGACTTCACAAGCACAGCTAGCAGCCATGAGCCTGCCACTGGCCTCAGAGGCACTGAGGCTGCTGTGACGTCACAAGCACAGCCAGCAGCCATGAGACTGCCACTGGTCTAGGAGGCATTCAGGCTGCTGTGACCTCACAAGCACAGCCAGCAGCCATGAGCCTGATACTGGCCTGAGAGGCACTGAGTCTGCTGTGACCTCACAAGCACAGCCAGCAGGGGGCGCTGGACACTAACTATTGAGGCACTGAGTCTGCTGTGATCTCACAAGCACAGCCGGCAGGGGGCGATGGACACTAACCTAGGAGCCACTGAGTCTGCTGTGACCTCACAAGCACAGCCAGCAGCCATGAGACTGCCACTGGCAGAGGAGGCACTGAGGTTTCTGTGACGTCACAAGCACAGCCAGCAGCCATGAGCATGGCACTGGCCTCAGAGGCACTGAGGCTGCTGTGACGTCACAAGCACAGCCAGCAGCCATGAGCCTGATACTGGCCTGGAAGGCGCTGAGTCTGCTGTGACCTCACAAGCAGAGCCAGCAGGGGGAGCTGGACACTAAAGTATGAGGCACTGAGTCTGCTGTGACCTCACAAGCACAGCCAGTAGGGGGTGATGGACACTAACCTAGGAGGCACTGAGGCTGCTGTGACCTCACAAGCACAGCCAGCAGCCATGAGCCTGCCACTGGCAGAGGAGGCACTGCGGCTTCTGTGACCTCACAAGCACAGCCAGCAGCCATGAGACTGCCACTGGCCTCAGAGGCACTGAGGCTGCTGTGACGTCACAAGCACAACCAGCAGCCATGAGCCTGCCACTGGCCTAGGAGGTAATCAGGCTGCTGTGACGTCACAAGCACAGCCAGCAGCCATGAGCCTGATACTGGCCTGAGAGGCACTGAGTCTGCTGTGACCTCAAAAGCACAGCCAGCAGCCATGAGCATGGCACTATCCACAGAGACACTGAGTCTGCTGTGACCTCACAAGCACAGCCAGCAGCCATGAGCCTGACACTGGCAGAGGAGCCACTGAGGCTGCTGTGACCTCACAACACAGCCAGCAGGGGGCACTGGAGATAACCTAGCAGGCACTGAGTCTGCTGTGACCTCACAAGCACAGCCAGTAGGGGGCGATGGACACTAACCTAGGAGGCACTGAGTCTGCTGTGACCTCACAAGCACAGCCAGCAGCCATGAGCCTGTAACTGGCAGAGGAGGCACTGAGGCTTCTGTGACCTCACAAGCACAGCCAGCAGCCATGACCCTGACACTGGCCTCAGAGGCACTGAGGCTGCTGTGACCTCACAAGCACAGCCAGCAGCCATGAGCCTGCCACGGGCCTAGGAGGCACTCAGGCTGCTGTGACGTCACAAGCACAGCCAGCAGCCAGGAGCCTGATATTGGCCTGGGAGGCACTGAGGCTGCTGTGACGTCACAAGCACAGCCAGCAGCCAGGAGCCTGATATTGGCCTGGGAGGCACTGAGGCTGCTGTGAACTCACAAGCACAGCCAGTAGGGGGTGATGGACATTAACCTAGGAGGCACTGAGGCTGCTGTGATCTCACAAGCACAGCCAGCAGGGGACGCTGGACACTAAACTATGCGGCCCTGAGTCTACTGTGACCTCACAATCCCAGCCAGCAGCCATGAGCCTGCCACTGGCATAGGAGGCATTCAGGCTTGTGTGACCTCACAAGCACAGCCAGCAGCCATGACCCTGACACTGGTCTAGGAGTCATTCAGGCGGCTGTGAGTTCACAAGCAGAGCCAGCAGGGGGCGCTGCACACTAACTTTTGAGGCACTGAGTCTGCTGTGACCTCACAAGCAGAGCTAGCAGGGGACGCTGGACCCTAACTTTTGAGGCACTGAGGCTTCTGTGACCTCACAATCATAGCCAGCAGCCATGAGCCTGCCACAGGCCTAGGAGGCATTCAGGCTGCTGTGACGTCACAAGCACAGCCAGCAGCCATGACCCTGATACTGGTCTTGGAGGCATTCAGGCTGCTGTGACCTCACAAGCAGAGCCAGCAGCCATGAGCATGATACTGGCCTGAGAGGCACTGAGGCTGCTGTGACCTCACAAGCACAGCCAGCAGCCATGAGACTGCCACTGGCCTCAGAGGCACTGAGGCTTCTGTGACCTCACAAGGACAGCCAGCAGCCATAAGCCTGCCACTGGCCTAGGAGGCATTCAGGCTGCTGTGACCTCACAAGCACAGCCAGCAGCCATGAGCATGGCACTGGCAGAGGAGGCACTGAGGCTGCTGTGACGTCACAAGCACAGCCAGCAGCCAGGAGCCTGATGCTGGGGTATGAGGCACTGAGGCTGCTGTGACCTCACAAGCACAGCCAG
The DNA here is from genome assembly GCF_036370855.1 of Dromaius novaehollandiae. NCBI lineage: Eukaryota > Metazoa > Chordata > Aves > Casuariiformes > Dromaiidae > Dromaius > Dromaius novaehollandiae. The sequence continues at coordinate 8,488,448 of NC_088122.1, read as the reverse complement.
CAGGGGATGATGGACACTAACTATTGAGGCACTGAGGCTGCTGTGACCTCACAAGCACAGCCAGCAGCCATGAGACTGCCACTGGCCTCAGAGGCACTGAGGCTGCTGTGACGTTCACAAGCACAGCCAGCAGCCAGGAACCTGATATTGGCCTGGGAGGCACTGAGGCTGGTGTGACGTCACAAGCACAGCCAGCAGGGGGCGCTGCACACTAACTTTTGAGGCACTGAGTCTGCTGTGACCTCACAAGCAGAGCCAGCAGGGGACGCTGGACACTAAACTATGAGGCACTGAGGCTGCTGTGACCTCACAATCCCAGCCAGCAGCCATGAGCCTGCCACTGGCAGAGGAGGCACTGAGGCTGGTGTGACCTCACAAGCACAGCCAGCAGGGGGCGCTGCACACTAACTTTTGAGGCACTGAGTCTGCTGTGACCTCACAAGCAGAGCCAGCAGGGGAAGCTGGACACTAAACTGTGCGGCACTGAGGCTGCTGTGACCTCACAATCCCAGCCAGCAGCCATGAGCCTGCCACTGGCAGAGGAGGCAGTGAGGCTGGTGTGACCTCACAAACACAGCCAGCAGGGGGCGCTGTACACTAACTTTTGAGGCAATGATTCTGCTGTGACCTCACAAGCAGAGCCAGCAGGGGAAGCTGGACACTAAACTATGAGGCACTGAGGCTGCTGTGACCTCACAAGCACAGCCAGCAGCCGTGAGGCTGCCACTGACCTCAGAGGCACTGAGGCTGCTGTGAGCTCACAAACACAGCCAGCAGCCATGAGCCTGATACTGGCCTAGGAGGAACTGGGGTTGCTGTGACCTCACAAACAGAGCCAGCAGGGAACGCTGGACACTAAACTATGCGGCACTGAATCTGCTGTGACCTCACAATCCCAGCCAGCAGCCATGAGCCTGCCACTGTCCTAGGAGGCATTCAGGCTTGTGGGACCTCACAAGCACAGCCAGCAGCCATGACCCTGACACTGGTCTAGGAGGCATTCAGGCTGCTGTGACCTCACAAGCAGAGCCAGCAGGGGGCGCTGCACACTAAACTATGAGGCACTGAGGCTGCTCTGACCTCACAATCACAGCCAGCAGCCATGAGCCTGCCACTGGCATAGGAGGCATTCAGGCTGCTGTGACTTCAGAAGCACAGCCAGCAGCCATGACCCTGACACTGGTCTCGGAGGCATTCAGGCTGCTGTGACCTCACAAGCAGAGCCAGCAGCCAGGAGCCTGCCACTGGCATAGGAGGCATTCAGGCTGCTGTGACGTCACAAGCACAGCCAGCAGCCAGGACCCTGACACTGGTCTAGGAGGCATTCAGGCTGCTGTGACCTCACAATCACAGCCAGCAGCCATGAGCCTGATGCTGGCCTGTGAGGCACAGAGTCTGCTGTGACCTCACAAGCAGAGCCAGCAGGGGGCGCTGGACACTAAACGATGAGGCACTGAGTCTGCTGTGACCTCACAAGCACAGCCAGTAGGGGGTGATGGACATTAACCTAGGAGGCACTGAGGCTGCTGTGACCTCACAAGCACAGCCAGCAGCCATGAGACTGCCACTGACCTCAGAGGCACTGAGGCTGCTGTGACGTCACAAGCATAGCCAGCAGCCAGGAGCCTGCCACTGGCAGAGGAGGCATTCAGGCTGCTGTGACCTCAGAAGCACAGCCAGCAGCCATGACCCTGACACTGGTCTCGGAGGCATTCAGGCTGCTGTGACCTCACAATCATAGCCAGCAGCCATGAGCCTGCCACAGGCCTAGGAGGCATTCAGGCTGCTGTGACCTCAGAAGCACAGCCAGCAGCCATGACCCTGGTACTGGTCTTGGAGGCATTCAGGCTGCTGTGACCTCACAAGCACAGCCAGCAGCCATGAGCATGATACTGGCCTGAGAGGCACTGAGGCTGCTGTGACGTCACAAGCACAGCCAGCAGCCATGAGCCTGATGCTGGGGTGTGAGGCACTGAGGCTGCTGTGACCTCACAAGCACAGCCAGTAGGGGGCGATGGACACTAACTATTGAGGCACTGAGTCTGCTGTGACCTCACAAGCACAGCCAGTAGGGGGCGATGGACACTAACCTAGGAGACACTGAGGCTGCTGTGACCTCACAATCCCAGCCAGCAGCCATGAGACTGCGACTGGCCTCAGAGGCACTGAGGCTGCTGTGACGTCACAAGCATAGCCAGCAGCCAGGAGCCTGATTTTGGCCTGGGAATCACTGAGGCTGCTGTGACCTCACAAGCAGAGACACCAGGGGACGCTGGATACTAAACTATGAGGCACTCAGGCTGCTGTGACCTCACAATCACAGCCAGCAGCCATGAGCCTGCCACTGGCATAGGATGCATTCAGGCTGCTGTGACCTCAGAAGCACAGCCAGCAGCCATGAGCCTGACACTGGCAGAGGAGGCACTGAGGCTTCTGTGACCTCACAATCACAGCCAGCAGCCATAAGCCTGCCACTGGCCTAGGAGGCATTCAGGCTGCTGTGACCTCACAAGCACAGCCAGCAGCCATGAGCCTGATATTGGCCTGAGAGGCACTGAGGCTGCTGTGACCTCACAAGCACAGCCAGCAGCCATGAGCCTGACACTGACAGAGGAGGCACTGAGGCTGCTGTGACCTCACAAGCACAGCCAGCAGCCAGGAGCCTGATACTGGCCTGGAAGGCACTGAGTCTGCTGTGACCTCACAAGCACAGCCAGCAGGGGGAGCTGGACACTAACTATTGAGGCACGGAGTCTGCTGTGATCTCACAAGCACAGCCAGCAGGGGCAGCTGGACACTAAACTATGAGGCACTGTGGCTGCATTGACCTCACAATCACAGCCAGCAGCCATGAGACTGCCACTGGCAGAGGAGGCACTGAGGCTTCTGTGACCTCACAAGCACAGCCAGCAGCCATGAACCTGATACTGGCCTAGTAGGCACTGAGGCTGCTGTGACGTCACAAGCACAGCCAGCAGCCATGAGCCTGCCACTGGACTAGGAGGCATTCAGGCTGCTGTGACGTCACAAGCACAGCCAGCAGCCATGAGTCGGATACTTGCCTGTGAGGCACTGAGTCTGCTGTGACCTCACAAGCACAGCCAGCAGGGGATGCTGGACACTAAACGATGAGGCACTGAGGCTGCTGTGACGTCACAAGCACAGCCAGCAGCCATGAGACTGCCACTGGCCTAGGAGGCATTCAGGCTGCTGTGACGTCACAATCACAGCCAGCAGCCATGAGCCTGATACTGGCCTGAGAGGCCCTGAGGCTGCTGTGACCTCAAAAGCACAGCCAGCAGCCATGAGCATGGCACTATCCACAGAGACACTGAGTCTGCTGTGACCTCAGAAGTACAGCCAGCAGCCCTGAACCTGACAGTGGCAGAGGAGGCACTGAGGCTGCTGTGACCTCACAACACAGCCAGCAGGGGGCACTGGAGATAACCTAGCAGGCACTTAGTCTGCTGTGACCTCACAAGCACAGCCAGTAGGGGGCGATGGACACTAACCTAGGAGGCACTGAGGCTGCTGTGACCTCACAATCACAGCCAGCAGCCATGAGACTGCCACTGGCCTCAGAGGCACTGAGGCTTCTGTGACCTCACAAGCACAGCCAGCAGCCATGAGCCTGCCACTGGCCTCAGAGGCACTGAGGCTGCTGTGACGTCACAAGCACAGCCAGCAGCCATGAGACTGCCACTGGTCTAGGAGGCATTCAGGCTGCTGTGACCTCACAAGCACAGCCAGCAGCCATGAGCCTGATACTGGCCTGAGAGGCACTGAGTCTGCTGTGACCTCACAAGCACAGCCAGCAGGGGGCGCTGGACACTAACTATTGAGGCACTGAGTCTGCTGTGATCTCACAAGCACAGCCGGCAGGGGGCGATGGACACTAACCTAGGAGCCACTGAGTCTGCTGTGACCTCACAAGCACAGCCAGCAGCCATGAGACTGCCACTGGCAGAGGAGGCACTGAGGTTTCTGTGACGTCACAAGCACAGCCAGCAGCCATGAGCATGGCACTGGCCTCAGAGGCACTGAGGCTGCTGTGACGTCACAAGCACAGCCAGCAGCCATGAGCCTGATACTGGCCTGGAAGGCGCTGAGTCTGCTGTGACCTCACAAGCAGAGCCAGCAGGGGGAGCTGGACACTAAAGTACGAGGCACTGAGTCTGCTGTGACCTCACAAGCACAGCCAGTAGGGGGTGATGGACACTAACCTAGGAGGCACTGAGGCTGCTGTGACCTCACAAGCACAGCCAGCAGCCATGAGCCTGCCACTGGCAGAGGAGGCACTGCGGCTTCTGTGACCTCACAAGCACAGCCAGCAGCCATGAGACTGCCACTGGCCTCAGAGGCACTGAGGCTGCTGTGACGTCACAAGCACAACCAGCAGCCATGAGCCTGCCACTGGCCTAGGAGGTAATCAGGCTGCTGTGACGTCACAAGCACAGCCAGCAGCCATGAGCCTGATACTGGCCTGAGAGGCACTGAGTCTGCTGTGACCTCAAAAGCACAGCCAGCAGCCATGAGCATGGCACTATCCACAGAGACACTGAGTCTGCTGTGACCTCACAAGCACAGCCAGCAGCCATGAGCCTGACACTGGCAGAGGAGCCACTGAGGCTGCTGTGACCTCACAACACAGCCAGCAGGGGGCACTGGAGATAACCTAGCAGGCACTGAGTCTGCTGTGACCTCACAAGCACAGCCAGTAGGGGGTGATGGACACTAACCTAGGAGGCACTGAGTCTGCTGTGACCTCACAAGCACAGCCAGCAGCCATGAGCCTGTAACTGGCAGAGGAGGCACTGAGGCTTCTGTGACCTCACAAGCACAGCCAGCAGCCATGACCCTGACACTGGCCTCAGAGGCACTGAGGCTGCTGTGACCTCACAAGCACAGCCAGCAGCCATGAGCCTGCCACGGGCCTAGGAGGCACTCAGGCTGCTGTGACGTCACAAGCACAGCCAGCAGCCAGGAGCCTGATATTGGCCTGGGAGGCACTGAGGCTGCTGTGACGTCACAAGCACAGCCAGCAGCCAGGAGCCTGATATTGGCCTGGGAGGCACTGAGGCTGCTGTGAACTCACAAGCACAGCCAGTAGGGGGTGATGGACATTAACCTAGGAGGCACTGAGGCTGCTGTGATCTCACAAGCACAGCCAGCAGGGGACGCTGGACACTAAACTATGCGGCCCTGAGTCTACTGTGACCTCACAATCCCAGCCAGCAGCCATGAGCCTGCCACTGGCATAGGAGGCATTCAGGCTTGTGTGACCTCACAAGCACAGCCAGCAGCCATGACCCTGACACTGGTCTAGGAGTCATTCAGGCGGCTGTGAGTTCACAAGCAGAGCCAGCAGGGGGCGCTGCACACTAACTTTTGAGGCACTGAGTCTGCTGTGACCTCACAAGCAGAGCTAGCAGGGGACGCTGGACCCTAACTTTTGAGGCACTGAGGCTTCTGTGACCTCACAATCATAGCCAGCAGCCATGAGCCTGCCACAGGCCTAGGAGGCATTCAGGCTGCTGTGACGTCACAAGCACAGCCAGCAGCCATGACCCTGATACTGGTCTTGGAGGCATTCAGGCTGCTGTGACCTCACAAGCAGAGCCAGCAGCCATGAGCATGATACTGGCCTGAGAGGCACTGAGGCTGCTGTGACCTCACAAGCACAGCCAGCAGCCATGAGACTGCCACTGGCCTCAGAGGCACTGAGGCTTCTGTGACCTCACAAGGACAGCCAGCAGCCATAAGCCTGCCACTGGCCTAGGAGGCATTCAGGCTGCTGTGACCTCACAAGCACAGCCAGCAGCCATGAGCATGGCACTGGCAGAGGAGGCACTGAGGCTGCTGTGACGTCACAAGCACAGCCAGCAGCCAGGAGCCTGATGCTGGGGTATGAGGCACTGAGGCTGCTGTGACCTCACAAGCACAGCCAGCAGGGGATGATGGACACTAACTATTGAGGCACTGAGGCTGCTGTGACCTCACAAGCACAGCCAGCAGCCATGAGACTGCCACTGGCCTCAGAGGCACTGAGGCTGCTGTGACGTTCACAAGCACAGCCAGCAGCCAGGAACCTGATATTGGCCTGGGAGGCACTGAGGCTGGTGTGACGTCACAAGCACAGCCAGCAGGGGGCGCTGCACACTAACTTTTGAGGCACTGAGTCTGCTGTGACCTCACAAGCAGAGCCAGCAGGGGACGCTGGACACTAAACTATGAGGCACTGAGGCTGCTGTGACCTCACAATCCCAGCCAGCAGCCATGAGCCTGCCACTGGCAGAGGAGGCACTGAGGCTGGTGTGACCTCACAAGCACAGCCAGCAGGGGGCGCTGCACACTAACTTTTGAGGCACTGAGTCTGCTGTGACCTCACAAGCAGAGCCAGCAGGGGAAGCTGGACACTAAACTATGCGGCACTGAGGCTGCTGTGACCTCACAATCCCAGCCAGCAGCCATGAGCCTGCCACTGGCAGAGGAGGCAGTGAGGCTGGTGTGACCTCACAAACACAGCCAGCAGGGGGCGCTGTACACTAACTTTTGAGGCAATGATTCTGCTGTGACCTCACAAGCAGAGCCAGCAGGGGAAGCTGGACACTAAACTATGAGGCACTGAGGCTGCTGTGACCTCACAAGCACAGCCAGCAGCCGTGAGGCTGCCACTGAACTCAGAGGCACTGAGGCTGCTGTGAGCTCACAAACACAGCCAGCAGCCATGAGCCTGATACTGGCCTAGGAGGAACTGGGGTTGCTGTGACCTCACAAACAGAGCCAGCAGGGAACGCTGGACACTAAACTATGCGGCACTGAATCTGCTGTGACCTCACAATCCCAGCCAGCAGCCATGAGCCTGCCACTGTCCTAGGAGGCATTCAGGCTTGTGGGACCTCACAAGCACAGCCAGCAGCCATGACCCTGACACTGGTCTAGGAGGCATTCAGGCTGCTGTGACCTCACAAGCAGAGCCAGCAGGGGGCGCTGCACACTAAACTATGAGGCACTGAGGCTGCTGTGACCTCACAATCACAGCCAGCAGCCATGAGCCTGCCACTGGCATAGGAGGCATTCAGGCTGCTGTGACCTCACAAGCAGAGCCAGCAGCCAGGAGCCTGCCACTGGCATAGGAGGCATTCAGGCTGCTGTGACGTCACAAGCACAGCCAGCAGCCAGGACCCTGACACTGGTCTAGGAGGCATTCAGGCTGCTGTGACCTCACAATCACAGCCAGCAGCCATGAGCCTGATGCTGGCCTGTGAGGCACAGAGTCTGCTGTGACCTCACAAGCAGAGCCAGCAGGGGGCGCTGGACACTAAACGATGAGGCACTGAGTCTGCTGTGACCTCACAAGCACAGCCAGTAGGGGGTGATGGACATTAACCTAGGAGGCACTGAGGCTGCTGTGACCTCACAAGCACAGCCAGCAGCCATGAGACTGCCACTGACCTCAGAGGCACTGAGGCTGCTGTGACGTCACAAGCATAGCCAGCAGCCAGGAGCCTGCCACTGGCAGAGGAGGCATTCAGGCTGCTGTGACCTCAGAAGCACAGCCAGCAGCCATGACCCTGACACTGGTCTCGGAGGCATTCAGGCTGCTGTGACCTCACAATCATAGCCAGCAGCCATGAGCCTGCCACAGGCCTAGGAGGCATTCAGGCTGCTGTGACCTCAGAAGCACAGCCAGCAGCCATGACCCTGGTACTGGTCTTGGAGGCATTCAGGCTGCTGTGACCTCACAAGCACAGCCAGCAGCCATGAGCATGATACTGGCCTGAGAGGCACTGAGGCTGCTGTGACGTCACAAGCACAGCCAGCAGCCATGAGCCTGATGCTGGGGTGTGAGGCACTGAGGCTGCTGTGACCTCACAAGCACAGCCAGTAGGGGGCGATGGACACTAACTATTGAGGCACTGAGTCTGCTGTGACCTCACAAGCACAGCCAGTAGGGGGCGATGGACACTAACCTAGGAGACACTGAGGCTGCTGTGACCTCACAATCCCAGCCAGCAGCCATGAGACTGCGACTGGCCTCAGAGGCACTGAGGCTGCTGTGACGTCACAAGCATAGCCAGCAGCCAGGAGCCTGATTTTGGCCTGGGAATCACTGAGGCTGCTGTGACCTCACAAGCAGAGACACCAGGGGACGCTGGATACTAAACTATGAGGCACTCAGGCTGCTGTGACCTCACAATCACAGCCAGCAGCCATGAGCCTGCCACTGGCATAGGATGCATTCAGGCTGCTGTGACCTCAGAAGCACAGCCAGCAGCCATGAGCCTGACACTGGCAGAGGAGGCACTGAGGCTTCTGTGACCTCACAATCACAGCCAGCAGCCATAAGCCTGCCACTGGCCTAGGAGGCATTCAGGCTGCTGTGACCTCACAAGCACAGCCAGCAGCCATGAGCCTGATATTGGCCTGAGAGGCACTGAGGCTGCTGTGACCTCACAAGCACAGCCAGCAGCCATGAGCCTGACACTGACAGAGGAGGCACTGAGGCTGCTGTGACCTCACAAGCACAGCCAGCAGCCAGGAGCCTGATACTGGCCTGGAAGGCACTGAGTCTGCTGTGACCTCACAAGCACAGCCAGCAGGGGGAGCTGGACACTAACTATTGAGGCACGGAGTCTGCTGTGATCTCACAAGCACAGCCAGCAGGGGCAGCTGGACACTAAACTATGAGGCACTGTGGCTGCATTGACCTCACAATCACAGCCAGCAGCCATGAGACTGCCACTGGCAGAGGAGGCACTGAGGCTTCTGTGACCTCACAAGCACAGCCAGCAGCCATGAACCTGATACTGGCCTAGTAGGCACTGAGGCTGCTGTGACGTCACAAGCACAGCCAGCAGCCATGAGCCTGCCACTGGACTAGGAGGCATTCAGGCTGCTGTGACGTCACAAGCACAGCCAGCAGCCATGAGTCGGATACTTGCCTGTGAGGCACTGAGTCTGCTGTGACCTCACAAGCACAGCCAGCAGGGGATGCTGGACACTAAACGATGAGGCACTGAGGCTGCTGTGACGTCACAAGCACAGCCAGCAGCCATGAGACTGCCACTGGCCTAGGAGGCATTCAGGCTGCTGTGACGTCACAATCACAGCCAGCAGCCATGAGCCTGATACTGGCCTGAGAGGCCCTGAGGCTGCTGTGACCTCAAAAGCACAGCCAGCAGCCATGAGCATGGCACTATCCACAGAGACACTGAGTCTGCTGTGACCTCAGAAGTACAGCCAGCAGCCCTGAACCTGACAGTGGCAGAGGAGGCACTGAGGCTGCTGTGACCTCACAACACAGCCAGCAGGGGGCACTGGAGATAACCTAGCAGGCACTTAGTCTGCTGTGACCTCACAAGCACAGCCAGTAGGGGGCGATGGACACTAACCTAGGAGGCACTGAGGCTGCTGTGACCTCACAATCACAGCCAGCAGCCATGAGACTGCCACTGGCCTCAGAGGCACTGAGGCTTCTGTGACCTCACAAGCACAGCCAGCAGCCATGAGACTGCCACTGGCCTCAGAGGCACTGAGGCTGCTGTGACGTCACAAGCACAGCCAGCAGCCATGAGTCTGCCACGGGCCTGGGAGGCACTGAGGCTGCTGTGAACTCATAAGCACAGCCAGTAGGGGGCGATGGACACTAAACTATGAGGCACTGAGTCTGCTGTGACCTCACAAGCACAGCCAGCAGGGGAGGCTGGACACTAAGCTATGAGGCACTGAGGCTGCTGTGACCTCAGAAGCAGAGCCAGCAGCCTTGAGCCTGCCACTGGCAGAGGAGGCACTGAGGCTGGTGGGACCTCACAAGCACAGGCAGCAGGGGGCGCTGCACACTAACTTTTGAGGCACTGAGTCTGCTGTGACCTCACAAGCAGAGCCAGCAGCCATGAGCCTGCCACTGGCAGAGGAGGCACTGAGGCTGGTGGGACCTCACAAGCACAGGCAGCAGGGGGCGCTGCACACTAACTTTTGAGGCAATGATTCTGCTGTGACCTCACAAGCAGAGCCAGCAGGGGACGCTGGACACTAAACTATGAGGCACTGAGGCTGCTGTGACCTCACAAGCACAGCCAGCAGCCATGAGCCTGATGCTGGGGTGTGAGGCACTGAGGCTGCTGTGACCTCACAAGCACAGCCAGCAGGGGGCGCTGGACACTAAACTATGAGGCACTGAGGCTGCTGTGACCTCACAAGCACAGCCAGTAGGGGGCGATGGACACTAACCTAGGAGACACTGAGGCTGCTGTGACCTCACAAGCACAGCCAGCAGCCATGAGACTGCCACTGGCCTCAGAGGCACTGAGGCTGCTGTGACGTCACAAACATAGCCAGCAGCCAGGAGCCTGATTTTGGCCTGGGAATCACTGAGGCTGCTGTGACCTCACAAGCAGAGACACCAGGGGACGCTGGACACTAAACTATGAGGCACTGAGGCTGCTGTGACCTCACAATCCCAGCCAGCAGCCATGAGCCTGCCACTGGTCTAGGAGGCATTCAGGCTGCTGTGACCTCAGAAGCACAGCCAGCAGCCATGAGACTGACACTGGTCTAGGAGGCATTCAGGCTGCTGTGACCTCACAAGCACAGCCAGCAGCCATGAGCCTGATATTGGCCTGAGAGGCACTGAGGCTGCTGTGACCTCACAAGCACAGCCAGCAGCCATGAGCCTGGCACTGACAGAGGAGGCACTGAGGCTGCTGTGACCTCACAAGCACAGCCAGCAGCCAGGAGCCTGATACTGGCCTGGAAGGCACTGAGTCTGCTGTGACCTCACAAGCAGAGCCAGCAGGGGGAGCTGGACACTAACTATTGAGGCACTGAGTCTGCTGTGATCTCACAAGCACAGCCAGCAGGGGACGCTGGACACTAAACTATGAGGCACTGAGTCTGCTGTGACCTCACAAGCACAGCCAGTAGGGGGTGATGGACACTAACCTAGGAGCCACTGAGGCTGCTGTGACCTCACAATCACAGCCAGCAGCCATGAGACTGCCACTGGCAGAGGAGGCATTCAGGCTGCTGTGACCTCACAAGCAGAGCCAGCAGCCATGAACCTGATACTGGCCTAGTAGGCACTGAGGCTGCTGTGACGTCACAAGCATAGCCAGCAGCCATGAGCCTGCCACTGGCCTAGGAGGCAATCAGGCTGCTGTGACGTCACAAGCACAGCCAGCAGCCATGAGCCTGATACTTGCCTGTGAGGCACTGTGTCTGCTGTGACCTCACAAGCACAGCCAGCAGGGGATGCTGGACACTAAACGATGAGGCACTGAGGCTGCTGTGACGTCACAAGCACAGCCAGCAGCCATGACACTGCCACTGGCCTAGGAGGCATTCAGGCTGCTGTGACGTCACAATCACAGCCAGCAGCCATGAGCCTGATACTGGCCTGAGAGGCACTGAGGCTGCTGTGACCTCAAAAGCACAGCCAGCAGCCATGAGCATGGCACTTTCCACAGAGACACTGAGGCTGCTGTGACCTCAGAAGCACAGCCAGCAGCCCTGAACCTGACAGTGGCAGAGGAGGCACTGTGGCTGCTGTGACCTCACAAGCACAGCCAGCAGGGGGCACTGGAGATAACCTAGCAGGCACTGAGTCTGCTGTGACCTCACAAGCACAGCCAGTAGGCGGCGATGGACACTAACCTAGGAGGCACTGAGTCTGCTGTGACCTCACAAGCACAGCCAGCAGCCATGAGCCTGCCACGGGCCTAGGAGGCACTCAGGCTGCTGTGACGTCACAAGCACAGCCAGCAGCCAGGAGCCTGATATTGGCCTGGCAGGCACTGAGTCTGCTGTGACCTCACAAGCAGAGCCAGCAGGGGACACTGGACACTAAACTAAGAGGCATTCAGGCTGCTGTGACCTCATAAGCACAGCCAGCAGCCATGAGCCTGCCACTGGCCTCAGAGGCACTGAGGCTGCTGTGACCTCACAAGCAGACCCAGCAGGGGGCGCTGCACACTAACTATGAGGCACTGAGTCTGCTGTGATCTCACAAGCAGAGCCAGCAGGGGAAGCTGGACACTAATCTATGAGGCACTGAGGCTGCTGTGACCTCACAAGCACAGCCAGTAGGGGGCGATGGACACTAACCTAGGAGGCACTGAGGCTGCTGTGACCTCACAAGCACAGCCAGCAGCCATGAGACTGCCACTGGCCTCGGAGGCACTGAGGCTGCTGTGACGTCACAAGCATAGCCAGCAGCCAGGAGCCTGATTTTGGCCTGGGAATCACTGAGGCTGCTGTGACCTCACAAGCAGAGCCAGCAGGGGACGCTGGACACTAAACTATGAGGCACTGAGGCTGCTGTGACGTCACAAGCAGAGCCAGCAGCCATGAGACTGCCACTGGTAGAGGAGGCACTGAGTCTGCTGTGACCTCACAAGCACAGCCAGCAGCCATGAGCCTGCCACGGGCCTAGGAGGCACTCAGGCTGCTGTGACGTCACAAGCACAGCCAGCAGCCAGGAGCCTGATATTGGCCTGGGAGGCACTGAGGCTGGTGTGACCTCACAAGCACAGCCAGCAGGGGACGCTGGACACTTACCTATGAGGCACTGAGTCTGCTGTGACCTCACAAGCAGAGTCAGCAGGGGACGATGGCCACTAAACTATGAGGCACTGAGGCTGTTGTGACCTCACAAGCAGAACCAGCAGCCATGAGCCTGCCACTGGCCTCAGAGGCACTGAGGCTGCTGTGACCTCACAAGCACAGCCAGCAGCCATGAGCATGGCACTGGCAGAGGAGGCACTGAGTCCGCTGTGACGTCACAAGCACAGGCAGCAGCCAGGAGCCTGATATTGGCCTGGGAGGCACTGAGTCTGCTGTGACCTCACAAGCAGAGCCAGCAGGGGGCGATGGACACTAACTTTTGAGGCACTGTGTCTGCTGTGACCTCACAAGTAGAGCCAGCAGGGAGCGCTGGACACTAAACTATGAGGCACTGAGGCTGCTGTGACCTTACAAGCACAGCCAGCAGCCATGAGACTGCCACTGGCAGAGGAGGCACTGAGGCTTCTGTGACCTCACAAACACAGCCAGCAGCCATGAGACTGCCACTGGCCTCAGAGGCACTGAGGCTGGTGTGACCTCACAAGCAGAGCCAGCAGGGGGCGCTGCACACAAACTTTTGAGGCACTGAGTCTGCTGTGACCTCACAAGCAGAGCCAGCAGGGAGCGCTGGACACTAACCTTTGAGGCACTGAGGCTGCTGTGACCTCACAAGCACAGCCAGCAGCCATGAGCCTGCCACTGGCAGAGGAGGCACTGAGGCTTCTGTGACCTCACAAACACAGCCAGCAGCCATGAGACTGCCACTGGCCTCAGAGGCACTGAGGCTGGTGTGACGTCACAAGCAGAGCCAGCAGGGGGCGCTGCACACTAACTATTGAGGCACTGAGTCTGCTGTGACCTCACAAGCAGAGCCAGCAGGGGACGCTGGACACTAAACTATGAGGCACTGAGGCTGCTGTGACCTCACAAGCACAGCCAGCAGCCAGGAGCCTGCCAGTGGCCTAGGAGTCATTCAGGCTTCTGTGACCTCAGAAGCACAGCCAGCAGCCATGAGCCTGATACTAGCCTAGGAGTCACTGAGGCTGCTGTGACCTCACAAGCAGAGCCAGCAGGGGATGCTGGACACTAAACTATGAGGCACTGAGGCTGCTGTGACCTCACAAGCACAGCCAGCAGCCAGCAGCCTGCCACGGCCCAGGGGGCACTGAGTCTGCTGTGACCTCACAAGCACAGCCAGCAGCCATGAGCCTGATACTGGCCTGAGAGGCACTGAGGTTGCTGTGACCTCACAAGCACAGCCAGCAGCCATTAGCATGGCACTATCCACGGAGACACTGAGGCTGCTGGGACCTCAGAAGCACAGCCAGCAGCCATGAGCCTGACACTGGCAGAGGAGGCACTGTGGCTGCTGTGACCTCACAAGCACAGCCAGCAGGGGGCACTGGAGATAACCTATGAGGCACTGAGTTTGCTGTGACCTTACAAGCGCAGCTAGCAGCCATGAGACTGCCACTGGCAGAGGAGGCACTGAGGCTGCTGTGACCTCACAAGCACAGCCAGCAGCCAGGAGCCTGATATTGGCCTCAGAGGCACTGAGTCTGCTGTGACCTCAGAAGCAGAGCCAGCAGCCATGAGCCTGCCACTGGCCTAGGAGGCATTAAGGCTTCTGTGACCTCAGAAGCACAGCCAGCAGCCATGAGCCTGATACTGGCCTAGGAGGCACTGAGGCTGCTGTGACCTCACAAGCACAGCCAGCAGCCATGAGACTGCCACTGGCAGAGGAGCCAATGAGGCTGCTGTGACCTCACAAGCACAGCCAGCAGCCATGAGCCTGCCACGGGCCTAGGAGGCACTGAGGCTGCTGTGACGTCACAAGCACAGCCAGCAGCCAGGAGCCTGATATTGGCCTGGGAGGCACTGAGGCTGCTGTGACCTGACAAGCACAGCCAGCAGGGGACGCTGGACACTAAACTATGAGGCACTGAGTCTGCTGTGACCTCACAAGCAGAGCCAGCAGGGGACGCTGGACACTAAACTATGAGGCACTGAGGCTGCTGTGACCTCACAAGCACAGCCAGCAGCCATGAGACTGCCACTGGCCCACGAGGCACTGAGGCTGCTGTGACCTCACAAGCACAGCCAGCAGCCATGAGACTGCCACTGGCATAGGAGGCATTTGGGCTTCTGTGAGCTCACAAGCACAGCCAGCAGCCATGAGCCTGATACTGGCCTCAGAGGCACTGAGGCTGCTGTGACCTCACAAGCACAGCCAGCAGGGGGCACTGGAGATAACCTATCAGGCACTGAGTCTGCTGTGACCTCACAATCACAGCCAGCAGCCATGAGACTGCCACTGGCCTCAGAGGCACTGAGGCTGCTGTGACCTCACAAGCACAGCCAGCAGCCATGGCACTGCTACTGGCCTCAGAGGCACTGAGGCTGCTGTGACCTCACAAGCACAGCCAGCAGCCAGGAGCCTGATATTGGCCTATGAGGCACTGAGTCTGCTGTGACCTCACAAGCAGAGACAGCAGCCATGAGCCTGCCCCTGGCAGAGGAGGCATTAAGACTTCTGTGACCTCAGAAGCACAGCCAGCAGCCATGAGCCTGGTACTGGCCTACGAGGCACTGAGGCTGCTGTGACCTCACAATCACAACCAGCAGCCAGGAGCCTGATGCTGGCCTGTGAGGCACTGAGGCTGGTGTGAGCTCACAAGCAGAGCCAGCAGGGGGCGCTGCACACTAACTTATGAGGCACTGAGTCTGCTGTGACCTCAGAAGCAGAGCCAGCAGGGGACGCTGGACACTAAACTATGAGGCACTGAGTCTGCTGTGACCTCACAATCACAGCCAGCAGCCATGAGCCTGCCACTGGCAGAGGAGGCACTGAGACTGCTGTGACCTCACAAGCACAGCCAGCAGCCATGAGCCTGCCACGGGCCTAGGAGGCCCTGAGGCTGCTGTGGCCTCACAAGCACAGCCAGCAGGGGGCGCTGGACACTAAGTTATGAGGCACTGAGTCTGCTGTGGCCTTCCCAAGCACAGCCAGCAGCCATGAGCCTGCCACTGGCAGAGGAGGCAATCAGGCTGCTGTGACGTCACAAGCACAGCCAGCAGCCATGAGCCTGATACTGGCCTGAGAGGCACTGAGTCTGCTGTGACCTCAAAAGCACATCCAGCAGCCATGAGCATGGCACTGGCAGAGGAGCCACTGAGGCTGCTGTGACCTCACAAACACAGCCAGCAGCCATGAGACTGCCACTGGCAGAGGAGGCACTGAGGCTTCTGTGACCTCACAACACAGCCAGCAGCCTTGAGACTGCCACTGGCCTCAGAGGCACTGAGGCTTCTGTGACCTCACAAGCACAGCCAGCAGCCATGAGCCTGATATTGGCCTGGGAGGCACTGAGGCTGCTGTGAACTCACAAGCACAGCCAGTAGGGGGCGATGGACACTAACCTATGAGGCACTGAGTCAGCTGTGACCTCACAAGCAGAGCCAGCAGGGGACGCTGGACACTAAACTATGCGGCCCTGAGTCTGCTGTGACCTCACAATCCCAGCCAGCAGCCATGAGCCTGCCACTGGCATAGGAGGCATTCAGGCTTGTGTGACCTCACAAGCACAGCCAGCAGCCATGACCCTGACACTGGTCTAGGAGGCATTCAGGCTGCTGTGAGTTCACAAGCACAGCCAGCAGGGGGCGCTGCACACTAACTTTTGAGGCACTGAGGCTGCTGTGACCTCACAAGCAGAGCCAGCAAGGGACGCTGGACACTAAATTATGAGGCACTGAGTCTGCTGTGACCTCACAATCCCAGCCAGCAGCCATGAGCCTGCCACTGGCAGAGGAGGCACTGAGGCTGGTGTGACGTCACAAGCACAGCCAGCAGGGGGCGCTGTACACTAACTTTTGAGGCACTGAGGCTGCTGTGACCTCACAAGCAGAGTCAGCAGGGGACCCAGGACCCTAACTTTTGAGGCACTGAGTCTTCTGTGACCTCACAATCATAGCCAGCAGCCATGAGCCTGCCACTGTCCTAGGAGGCATTCAGGCTTCTGTGAGCTCACAAGCACAGCCAGCAGCCATGACCCTGATACTGGTCTTGGAGGCATTCAGGCTGCTGTGACCTCACAAGCACAGCCAGCAGACATGAGCATGATACTGGCTTGAGAGGCACTGAGGCTGCTGTGACGTCACAAGCACAGCCAGCAGCCGTGAGACTGCCACTGGCAGAGGGGCCACTGAGGCTGCTGTGACCTCACAATCACAGCCAGCAGCCATGAGCCTGCCACTGGCCTCAGAGGCACTGAGGCTTCTGTGACCTCACAAGCACAGCCAGCAGCCATGAGCATGGCACTGGCAGAGGAGGCACTGAGGCTGCTGTGACGTCACAAGCACAGCCAGCAGCCATGAGCCTGATGCTGGCCTGTGAGGCACTGAGTCTGCTGTAACCTCACAAGCAGAGCCAGCAGGGGGCGCTGGACACTAAACTATGAGGCACTGAGTCTGCTGTGACCTCACAAGCACAGCCAGTAGGGGGTGATGGACATTAACCTAGGAGGCACTGAGGCTGCTGTGACCTCACAAGCACAGCCAGCAGCCATGAGACTGCCACTGACCTCAGAAGCACTGAGGCTGCTGTGACGTCACAAGCATAGCCAGCAGCCAGGAGCCTGCCACTGGCATAGGAGGCATTCAGGCTGCTGTGACCTCAGAAGCACAGCCAGCAGCCATGACCCTGACACTGGTCTAGGAGGCATTCAGGCTGCTGTGACCTCACAAGCACAGCCAGCAGCCATGAGCCTGATATTGGCCTGAGAGGCACTGAGGCTGCTGTGACCTCTCAAGCACAGCCAGCAGCCATGAGCATGGCACTGGCAGAGGAGGCACTGAGGCTGCTGTGACGTCACAAGCACAGCCAGCAGCCATGAGCCTGATACTGGCCTGGAAGGCGCTGAGTCTGCTGTGACCTCACAAGCAGAGCCAGCAGGGGGCGCTGGACACTAAACTATGAGGCACTGAGTCTGCTGTGACCTCACAAGCACAGCCAGCAGGGGGTGATGGACACTAACCTAGGAGGCCCTGAGTCTGCTGTGACCTCACAATCACAGCCAGCAGCCATGAGCCTGCCACTGGCCTCAGAGGCACTGAGGCTGCTGTGATGTCACAAGCACAACCAGCAGCCATGAGCCTGCCACTGGCCTAGGAGGCAATCAGGCTGCTGTGACGTCACAAGCACAGGTAGCAGCCATGAGCCTGAATACTGGCCTGAGAGGCACTGAGTCTGCTGTGACCTCAAAAGCACAGCCAGCAGCCATGAGCATGGCACTACCCACAGAGACACTGAGGCTGCTGTGACCTCACAAGCACAGCCAGCAGCCATGACCCTGATACTGGTCTTGGAGGCATTCAGGCTGCTGTGACCTCACAAGCACAGCCAGCAGCCATGAGCATGATACTGGCCTAGGAGGCCCTGAGGCTGCTGTGACCTCACAAGCACAGCCAGCAGCCATGAGACTGCCACTGGCCTCAGAGGCACTGAGGCTGCTGTGACCTCACAAGCACAGCCAGCAGCCATGAGCATGGCACTGGCAGAGGAGGCACTGAGGCTGCTGTGACGTCACAAGCACAGCCAGCCGCCATGAGCCTGATGCTGGGGTATGAGGCACTGAGGCTGCTGTGACCTCACAAGCACAGCCAGCAGGGGGCGCTGGACACTAACTATTGAGGCACTGAGTCTGCTGTGATCTCACAAGCAGAGGCAGCATGGGACGCTGGACACTAAACTGAGGCACTGAGTCTGCTGTGACCTCACAAGCACAGCCAGTAGGGGGCGATGGACACTAACCTAGGAGGCACTGAGGCTGCTGTGACCTCACAAGCACAGCCAGCAGCCATGAGACTGCCACTGGCCTCAGAGGCACTGAGGCTGCTGTGACCTCACAAGCAGAGACACCAGGGGACGCTGGACACTAAACTATGAGGCACTGAGGCTGCTGTGACCTCACAATCACAGCCAACAGCCATGAGACTGCCACTGGCATAGGAGGCATTCAGGCTGCTGTGACCTCAGAAGCACAGCCAGCAGCCATGACCCTGACACTGGTCTAGGAGTCATTCAGGCTGCTGTGACCTCACAAGCACAGCCAGCAGCCATGAGCCTGATGCTGGCCTGTGAGGCACTGAGGCTGCTGTGACCTCAAAGCACAGCCAGCAGGGGGCGCTTGACACTGAACTATGAGGCACTGAGTCTGCTGTGACCTCACAAGCACAGCCAGTATGGGGTGATGGACATTAACCTAGGAGGCACTGAGGCTGCTGTGACTTCACAAGCACAGCCAGCAGCCATGAGACTACCACTGGCCTCAGAGGCACTGAGGCTGCTGTGACGTCACAAGCATAGCCAGCAGCCAGGAGCCTGCCACTGGCATAGGAGGCATTCAGGCTGCTGTGACCTCAGAAGCACAGCCAGCAGCCATGACCCTGACACTGGTCTAGGAGGCATTCAGGTTGCTGTGACCTCACAAGCACAGCCAGCAGCCATGAGCCTGATACTGGCCTGAGAGGCACTGAGTCTGCTGTGATCTCAAAAGCACAGCCAGCAGGGGGCGATGGACACTAACCTAGGAGCCACTGAGTCTGCTGTGACCTCACAAGCACAGCCAGCAGCCATGAGCAAGGCACTGGCAGAGGAGGCACTGAGGCTGCTGTGACCTCACAAGCACAGCCAGCAGCCATGGGGCTGCCACTGGCCTCAGAGGCACTGAGGCTGCTGTGACGTCACAAGCACAGCCAGCAGCCATGAGCCTGATACTGGCCTGGAAGGCGCTGAGTCTGCTGTGACCTCACTAGCAGAGCCAGCAGGGGAAGCTGGACACTAAAGTATGAGGCACTGAGTCTGCTGTGACCTCACAAGCACAGCCAGTAGGGGGTGATGGACACTAACCTAGGAGGCACTGAGGCTGCTGTGACCTCACAAGCACAGCCAGCAGCCATGAGCCTGCCACTGGCAGAGGAGGCACTGAGGCTGGTGTGACCTCACAAGCACAGCCAGCAGGGGGCGCTGCACACTAACTTTTGAGGCACTGAGTCTGCTGTGACCTCAGAAGCAGAGCCAGCAGGGGACGCTGGACCCTAACTTTTGAGGCACTGAGTCTTCTGTGAGCTCACAATCATAGCCAGCAGCCATGAGCCTGCCAGTGGCCTAGGAGGCATTCAGGCTGCTGTGACCTCACAAGCACAGCCAGCAGCCATGAGCCTGATATTGGCCTGAGAGGCACAGAGGCTGCTGTGACCTCACAAGCACAGCCAGCAGCCCTGAGCATGGCACTGGCAGAGGAGGTACTGAGGCTGCTGTGACGTCACAAGCACAGCCAGCAGCCATGAGCCTGATACTGGCCTGGAAGGCGCTGAGTCTGCTGTGACCTCACAAGCAGAGCCAGCAGGGGGCGCTGGACACTAAAGTATGAGGCACTGAGTCTTCTGTGACCTCACAAGCACAGCCAGTAGGGGGCGATGGACACTAACCTAGGAGGCACTGAGGCTGCTGTGACCTCACAATCACAGCCAGCAGCCATGAGCCTGCCACTGGCATAGGAGGCATTCAGGCTGCTGTGACCTCACAAGCACAGCCAGCAGCCATGACCCTGACACTGGTCTAGGAGGCATTCAGGCTGCTGTGACCTCACAAGCACAGCCAGCAGCCATGAGCCTGATGCTGGCCTGTGAGGCACTGAGTCTGCTGTGACCTCACAAGCAGAGCCAGCAGGGGGCGCTGGACACTAAACTATGAGGCACTGAGTCTGCTGTGACCTCACAAGCAGAGCCAGCAGGGGGCGGTGGACACTAACTATTGAGGCACTGAGTCTGCTGTGATCTCACAAGCAAAGACCAGCAGGGGGCGATGGACACTAAACTATGAGGCACTGAGGCTGTTGTGACCTCACAAGCACAGCCAGCAGCCATGAGACTGCCACTGGCAGAGGAGGCACTGAGGCTGCTGTGACCTCACAAGCACAGCCAGCAGCCATGAGACTGCCACTGGCAGAGGAGGCACTGAGGCTGCTGTGACCTCACAAGCACAGCCAGCAGCCATGAGCCTGATACTGGCCTGGAAGGCGCTGAGTTTGCTGTGACCTCACAAGCACAGCCAGCAGGGGGAGCTGGACACTAAAGTATGAGGCACTGAGACTGCTGTGACCTCACAAGCACAGCCAGTAGGGGGCGATGGACACTAACCTAGGAGGCACTGAGTCTGCTGTGACCTCACAAGCACAGCCAGCAGCCATGAGACTGCCACTGGCCTCAGAGGCACTGAGGCTGCTGTGACGTCACAAGCATAGCCTTCAGCCAGGAGCCTGATTTTGGCCTGGGAATCACTGAGGCTGCTGTGACCTCACAAGCAGAGACACCAGGGGACGCTGGACACTAAACTATGAGGCACTGAGGCTGCTGTGACCTCACAAGCACAGCCAGTAGGGGGCGATGGACACTAACCTAGGAGGCACTGAGGCTGCTGTGACCTCAGAATCACAGCCAGCAGCCATGAGCCTGCCACTGGCAGAGGAGGCACTGAGGCTTCTGTGACCTCACAAGCACAGCCAGCAGCCATGAGACTGCCACTGGCAGAGGAGGCACTGAGGCTTCTGTGACCTCACAATCACAGCCAGCAGCCATGAGACTGCCACTGGCCTCAGAGGCACTGAGGCTGCTGTGACCTCACAAGCACAGCCAGCAGCCATGAGCCTGCCACCGGCCTAGGAGGCACTCAGGCTGCTGTGACGTCACAAGCACAGCCAGCAGCCATGAGCCTGATATTGGCCTGGGAGGCACTGAGGCTGCTGTGAACTCACAAGCACAGCCAGTAGGGGGCGATGGACACTAACCTATGAGGCACTGAGTCTGCTGTGACCTCACAAGCAGAGCCAGCAGGGGACGCTGGACACTAAACTATGCGGCCCTGAGTCTGCTGTGACCTCACAATCCCAGCCAGCAGCCATGAGCCTGCCACTGGCATAGGAGGCATTCAGGCTTGTGTGACCTCACAAGCACAGCCAGCAGCCATGACCCTGACACTGGTCTAGGAGGCATTCAGGCTGCTGTGACCTCACAAGCACAGCCAGTAGCGGGTGATGGACACTAACCTAGGAGGCACTGAGTCTGCTGTGACCTCACAAGCACAGCCAGTAGGGGTTGATGGACATTAACCTAGGAGGCACTGAGGCTGCTGTGACTTCACAAGCACAGCCAGCAGCCATGAGACTGCCACTGACCTCAGAGGCAATGAGGCTGCTGTGACGTCACAAGCATAGCCAGCAGCCAGGAGCCTGCCAGTGGCATAGGAGGCATTCAGGCTGCTGTGACCTCAGAAGCACAGCCAGCAGCCATCACCCTGACACTGGTCTAGGAGGCATTCAGGCTGCTGTGACCTCACAAGCACAGCCAGCAGCCATGAGCCTGATACTGGCCTGAGAGGCACTGAGTCTGCTGTGACCTCACAAGCACAGCCAGTAGGGGGTGATGGACACTAACCTAGGAGGCAGTGAGTCTGCTGTGACCTCACAAACACAGCCAATAGGGGTTGATGGACATTAACCTAGGAGGCACTGAGGCTGCTGTGACTTCACAAGCACAGCCAGCAGCCATGAGACTGCCACTGACCTCAGAGGCACTGAGGCTGCTGTGACGTCACAAGCATAGCCAGCAGCCAGGAGCCTGATTTTGGCCTGGGAATTACTGAGGCTGCTGTGACCTCACAAGCAGAGACACCAGGGGACGCTGGACACTAAACTATGAGGCACTGAGGCTTCCGTGAGCTCACAATCATAGCCAGCAGCCATGAGCCTGCCACAGGCCTAGGAGGCATTCAGGCTGCTGTGACCTCACAAGCACAGCCAGCAGCCATGACCCTGATACTGGCCTGGGAGGCACTGAGGCTGCTGTGACCTCACAAGCACAGCCAGCAGCCATGAGACTGCCACTGGCCTAGGAGTCATTCAGGCTGCTGTGACCTCACAAGCACATCCAGCAGCCATGACCCTGATACTGGTCTTGGAGGCATTCAGGCTGCTGTGACCTCACAAGCACAGCCAGCAGCCATGCGCATGATACTGGCCTGAGAGGCACTGAGGCTGCTGTGACCTCAGAAGCACAGCCAGCAGCCATGAGACTGCCACTGGCCTCAGAGGCACTGAGGCTTCTGTGACCTCACAAGCACAGCCAGCAGCCATAAGCCTGCCACTGGCCTAGGAGGCATTCAGGCTGCTGTGACCTCACAAGCACAGCCAGCAGCCATGAGCATGGCACTGGCAGAGGAGGCACTGAGGCTGCTGTGACGTCACAAGCACAGCCAGCAGCCATGAGCCTGATGCTGGGGTATGAGGCACTGAGGCTGCTGTGACCTCACAAGCAGAGCCAGCAGGTGGCGATGGACACTAACTATTGAGGCACTGAGTCTGCTGTGATCTCACAAGCAGAGGCAGCAGGGGACACTGGACACTAAACTATGAGGCACTGAGTCTGCTGTGACCTCACAAGCACAGCCAGTAGGGGGTGATGGACACTAACCTAGGAGGCACTGAGGCTGCTGTGACCTCACAAGCACAGCCAGCAGCCATGAGACTGCCACTGGCCTCAGAGGCACTGAGGCTGCTGTGACGTCACAAGCATAGCCAGCAGCCAGGAGCCTGATTTTGGCCTGGGAATTACTGAGGCTGCTGTGACCTCACAATCCCAGCCAGCAGCCATGAGCCTGCCACTGGCATAGGAGGCATTCAGGCTGCTGTGACCTCACAAGCACAGCCAGTAGGGGGCGATGGACACTAACCTAGGAGCCACTGAGTCTGCTGTGACCTCACAAGCACAGCCAGCAGCCATGAGCCTGCCACTGGCCTCAGAGGCACTGAGGCTTCTGTGACCTCACAAGCACAGCCAGCAGCCATGAGACTGCCACTGGCCTAGAAGGCACTGAGGCTGCTGTGACGTCACAAGCACAGCCAGCAGCCATGAGCCTGCCACTGACATAGGAGGCATTCAGGCTGCTGTGACCTCAGAAGCACAGCCAGCAGCCATGACCCTGACACTGGTCTAGGAGGCATTCAGACTGCTGTGACCTCACAAGCACAGCCAGCAGCCATGAGCCTGATACTGGCCTGAGAGGCACTGAGTCTGCTGTGACCTCACAAGCAGAGGCAGCAGGGGACGCTGGACACTAAACTATGAGGCACTGCGTCTGCTGTGATCTCACAAGCAGAGGCAGCAGGGGACGCTGGACACTAAACTATGAGGCACTGAGTCTGCTGTGACCTCAAAATCACAGCCAGCAGCCATGAGCCTGCCACTGGCAGAGGAGGCACTGAGTCTGCTGTGACCTCACAAGCACAGCCAGCAGCCATGAGACTGCCACTGGCAGAGGAGGCACTGAGGCTGCTGTGACGTCACAAGCACAGCCAGCAGCCATGAGCCTGATGCTGGGGTATGAGGCACTGAGGCTGCTGTGACCTCACAAGCACAGCCAGCAGGGGGCGCTGGACACTAACTATTGAGGCACTGAGTCTGCTGTGATCTCACAAGCGGAGGCAGCAGGGTACGCTGGACACTAACCTAGGAGGCACTGAGTCTGCTGTGACCTCAAAATCACAGCCAGCAGCCATGAGCCTGCCACTGGCAGAGGAGGCACTGAGTCTGCTGTGACCTCACAAGCACAGCCAGCAGCCATGAGACTGCCACTGGCAGAGGAGGCACTGAGGCTGCTGTGACGTCACAAGCACAGCCAGCAGCCATGAGCCTGATGCTGGGGTATGAGGCACTGAGGCTGCTGTGACCTCACAAGCACAGCCAGCAGGGGGCGCTGGACACTAACTATTGAGGCACTGAGTCTGCTGTGATCTCACAAGCAGAGGCAGCAGGGGACGCTGGACACTAACCTAGGAGGCACTGAGTCTGCTGTGACCTCAGAAGCACAGCCAGTAGGGGGTGATGGACACTAACCTAGGAGCCACTGAGGCTGCTGTGACCTGACAAGCACAGCCAGCAGCCATGAGACTGCCACTGACCTCAGAGGCACTGAGGCTGCTGTGACGTCACAAGCATAGCCAGCAGCCAGGAGCCTGATTTTGGCCTGGGAATTACTGAGGCTGCTGTGACCTCACAAGCAGAGACACCAGGGGACGCTGGACACTAAACTATGAGGCACTGAGGCTGCTGTGACCTCACAAGCACAGCCAGCAGCCATGAGCCTGCCACTGGCCTAGGAGGCATTCAGGCTGCTGTGACCTCAGAAGCACAGCCAGCAGCCATGACCCTGACACTGGTCTAGGAGGCATTCAGACTGCTGTGACCTCACAAGCACAGCCAGCAGCCATGAGCCTGATACTGGCCTGAGAGGCACTGAGTCTGCTGTGACCTCACAAGCAGAGGCAGCAGGGGACGCTGGACACTAAACTATGAGGCACTGAGTCTGCTGTGATCTCACAAGCAGAGGTAGCAGGGGACGCTGGACACTAAACTATGAGGCACTGAGTCTGCTGTGACCTCACAATCACAGCCAGCAGCCATGAGCCTGCCACTGGCAGAGGAGGCACTGAGTCTGCTGTGACCTCACAAGCACAGCCAGCAGCCATGAGACTGCCACTGGCAGAGGAGGCACTGAGGCTGCTGTGACCTCACAAGCACAGCCAGCAGCCATGAGCCTGATATTGGCCTGAGAGGCACTGAGGCTGCTGTGACCTCACAAGCACAGCCAGCAGCCATGAGCATGGCACTGGCAGAGGAGGCACTGAGGCTGCTGTGACATCACAAGCACAGCCAGCAGCCATGAGCCTGATACTGGCCTGGAAGGTGCTGAGTCTGCTGTGACCTCACAAGCAGAGCCAGCAGGGGGAGCTGGACACTAAAGTATGAGGCACTGAGTCTGCTGTGACCTCACAAGCACAGCCAGCAGCCATGACCCTGATACTGGTCTTGGAGGCCCTGAGGCTGCTGTGACCTCACAAGCACAGCCAGCAGCCATGACCCTGATACTGGCCTGAGAGGCACTGAGGCTGCTGTGACCTCACAAGCACAGCCAGCAGCCATGAGCATGATACTGGCCTGAGAGGCACTGAGGCTGCTGTGACGTCACAAGCACAGCCAGCAGCCATGAGACTGCCACTGGCAGAGGAGGCACTGAGGCTTCTGTGACCTCACAAGGACAGCCAGCAGCCATAAGCCTGCCACTGGCCTAGGAGGCATTCAGGCTGCTGTGACCTCACAAGCACAGCCAGCAGCCATGAGCATGGCACTGGCAGAGGAGGCACTGAGGCTGCTGTGACGTCACAAGCACAGCCAGCAGCCATGAGCCTGATGCTGGGGTATGAGGCACTGCAGCTGCTGTGACCTCACAAGCACAGCCAGCAGGGGGCGCTGGACACTAACTATTGAGGCACTGAGTCTGCTGTGATCTCACAAGCACAGCCAGCAGCCATGAGACTGCCACTGGCCTCAGAGGCACTGAGGCTGCTGTGACGTCACAAGCATAGCCAGCAGCCAGGAGCCTGATTTTGGCCTGGAATTACTGAGGCTGCTGTGACCTCACAAGCAGAGACACCAGGGGACGCTGGACACTAAACTATGAGGCACTGAGGCTGCTGTGACCTCACAATCCCAGCCAGCAGCCATGAGCCTGCCACTAGCATAGGAGGCATTCAGGCTGCTGTGACCTCAGAAGCACAGCCAGCAGCCATGACCCTGACACTGGTCTAGGAGGCATTCAGGCTGCTGTGAGTTCACAAGCACAGCCAGCAGCCATGAGCCTGATACTGGCCTCAGAGGCACTGAGTCTGCTGTGACCTCACAAGCACAGCCAGCAGGGGGCGCTGGACACTAACTATTGAGGCACTGAGTCTGCTGTGATCTCACAAGCAGAGCCAGCAGGGGACGCTGGACACTAAACTATGAGGCACTGAGCCTGCTGTGACCTCACAAGCACAGCCAGCAGCCATGAGCCTGCCACTGGCCTCAGAGGCACTGAGGCTGCTGTGACGTCACAAGCACAGCCAGCAGCCATGAGCCTGCCACTGGCCTAGGAGGCATTCATGCTGCTGTGACATCACAAGCACAGCCAGCAGCCATGAGCCTGATGCTGGCCTGTGAGGCACTGAGGCTGCTGTGACCTCACAAGCAGAGACAGTAGGGGGTGATGGACATTAACCTAGGAGGCACTGAGGCTGCTGTGACCTCACAAGCACAGCCAGCAGCCATGAGACTGCCACTGACCTCAGAGGCACTGAGTCTGCTGTGACCTCACAATCACAGCCAGCAGCCATGACCCTGATACTGGTCTTGGAGGCATTCAGGCTGCTGTGACCTCACAAGCACAGCCAGCAGCCAGGAGCCTGATACTGGCCTGAGAGGAACTGAGGCTGCTGTGACCTCACAATCCCAGCCAGCAGCCATGAGACTGCCACTGGCAGAGGAGGCACTGAGGCTGGTGTGACCTCACAAACACATCCAGCAGGGGGCGCTGTACACTAACTTTTGAGGCAATGATTCTGCTGTGACCTCACAAGCAGAGCCAGCAGGGGACGCTGGACACTAAACTATGAGGCACTGAGGCTGCTGTGACCTCACAAGCACAGCCAGCAGCCATGAGCCTGATGCTGGGGTGTGAGGCACTGAGGCTGCTGTGACCTCACAAGCACAGCCAGCAGGGGGCGCTGGACACTAAACTATGAGGCACTGAGGCTGCTGTGACCTCACAAGCACAGCCAGTAGGGGGCGATGGACACTAACCTAGGAGACACTGAGGCTGCTGTGACCTCACAAGCACAGCCAGCAGCCATGAGACTGCCACTGGCCTCAGAGGCACTGAGGCTGCTGTGACGTCACAAACATAGCCAGCAGCCAGGAGCCTGATTTTGGCCTGGGAATCACTGAGGCTGCTGTGACCTCACAAGCAGAGACACCAGGGGACGCTGGACACTAAACTATGAGGCACTGAGGCTGCTGTGACCTCACAATCCCAGCCAGCAGCCATGAGCCTGCCACTGGTCTAGGAGGCATTCAGGCTGCTGTGACCTCAGAAGCACAGCCAGCAGCCATGAGACTGACACTGGTCTAGGAGGCATTCAGGCTGCTGTGACCTCACAAGCACAGCCAGCAGCCATGAGCCTGATATTGGCCTGAGAGGCACTGAGGCTGCTGTGACCTCACAAGCACAGCCAGCAGCCATGAGCCTGGCACTGACAGAGGAGGCACTGAGGCTGCTGTGACCTCACAAGCACAGCCAGCAGCCAGGAGCCTGATACTGGCCTGGAAGGCACTGAGTCTGCTGTGACCTCACAAGCAGAGCCAGCAGGGGGAGCTGGACACTAACTATTGAGGCACTGAGTCTGCTGTGATCTCACAAGCACAGCCAGCAGGGGACGCTGGACACTAAACTATGAGGCACTGAGTCTGCTGTGACCTCACAAGCACAGCCAGTAGGGGGTGATGGACACTAACCTAGGAGCCACTGAGGCTGCTGTGACCTCACAATCACAGCCAGCAGCCATGAGACTGCCACTGGCAGAGGAGGCATTCAGGCTGCTGTGACCTCACAAGCAGAGCCAGCAGCCATGAACCTGATACTGGCCTAGTAGGCACTGAGGCTGCTGTGACGTCACAAGCATAGCCAGCAGCCATGAGCCTGCCACTGGCCTAGGAGGCAATCAGGCTGCTGTGACGTCACAAGCACAGCCAGCAGCCATGAGCCTGATACTTGCCTGTGAGGCACTGTGTCTGCTGTGACCTCACAAGCACAGCCAGCAGGGGATGCTGGACACTAAACGATGAGGCACTGAGGCTGCTGTGACGTCACAAGCACAGCCAGCAGCCATGACACTGCCACTGGCCTAGGAGGCATTCAGGCTGCTGTGACGTCACAATCACAGCCAGCAGCCATGAGCCTGATACTGGCCTGAGAGGCACTGAGGCTGCTGTGACCTCAAAAGCACAGCCAGCAGCCATGAGCATGGCACTTTCCACAGAGACACTGAGGCTGCTGTGACCTCAGAAGCACAGCCAGCAGCCCTGAACCTGACAGTGGCAGAGGAGGCACTGTGGCTGCTGTGACCTCACAAGCACAGCCAGCAGGGGGCACTGGAGATAACCTAGCAGGCACTGAGTCTGCTGTGACCTCACAAGCACAGCCAGTAGGCGGCGATGGACACTAACCTAGGAGGCACTGAGGCTGCTGTGACCTCACAAGCACAGCCAGCAGCCATGAGCCTGCCACGGGCCTAGGAGGCACTCAGGCTGCTGTGACGTCACAAGCACAGCCAGCAGCCAGGAGCCTGATATTGGCCTGGGAGGCACTGAGTCTGCTGTGACCTCACAAGCAGAGCCAGCAGGGGACGCTGGACACTAAACTAAGAGGCATTCAGGCTGCTGTGACCTCATAAGCACAGCCAGCAGCCATGAGCCTGCCACTGGCCTCAGAGGCACTGAGGCTGCTGTGACCTCACAAGCAGACCCAGCAGGGGGCGCTGCACACTAACTATGAGGCACTGAGTCTGCTGTGATCTCACAAGCAGAGCCAGCAGGGGAAGCTGGACACTAATCTATGAGGCACTGAGGCTGCTGTGACCTCACAAGCACAGCCAGTAGGGGGCGATGGACACTAACCTAGGAGGCACTGAGGCTGCTGTGACCTCACAAGCACAGCCAGCAGCCATGAGACTGCCACTGGCCTCGGAGGCACTGAGGCTGCTGTGACGTCACAAGCATAGCCAGCAGCCAGGAGCCTGATTTTGGCCTGGGAATCACTGAGGCTGCTGTGACCTCACAAGCAGAGCCAGCAGGGGACGCTGGACACTAAACTATGAGGCACTGAGGCTGCTGTGACGTCACAAGCACAGCCAGCAGCCATGAGACTGCCACTGGTAGAGGAGGCACTGAGTCTGCTGTGACCTCACAAGCACAGCCAGCAGCCATGAGCCTGCCACGGGCCTAGGAGGCACTCAGGCTGCTGTGACGTCACAAGCACAGCCAGCAGCCAGGAGCCTGATATTGGCCTGGGAGGCACTGAGGCTGGTGTGACCTCACAAGCACAGCCAGCAGGGGACGCTGGACACTTACCTATGAGGCACTGAGTCTGCTGTGACCTCACAAGCAGAGTCAGCAGGGGACGATGGCCACTAAACTATGAGGCACTGAGGCTGTTGTGACCTCACAAGCAGAACCAGCAGCCATGAGCCTGCCACTGGCCTCAGAGGCACTGAGGCTGCTGTGACCTCACAAGCACAGCCAGCAGCCATGAGCATGGCACTGGCAGAGGAGGCACTGAGTCCGCTGTGACGTCACAAGCACAGGCAGCAGCCAGGAGCCTGATATTGGCCTGGGAGGCACTGAGTCTGCTGTGACCTCACAAGCAGAGCCAGCAGGGGGCGATGGACACTAACTTTTGAGGCACTGTGTCTGCTGTGACCTCACAAGTAGAGCCAGCAGGGAGCGCTGGACACTAAACTATGAGGCACTGAGGCTGCTGTGACCTTACAAGCACAGCCAGCAGCCATGAGACTGCCACTGGCAGAGGAGGCACTGAGGCTTCTGTGACCTCACAAACACAGCCAGCAGCCATGAGACTGCCACTGGCCTCAGAGGCACTGAGGCTGGTGTGACCTCACAAGCAGAGCCAGCAGGGGGCGCTGCACACTAACTTTTGAGGCACTGAGTCTGCTGTGACCTCACAAGCAGAGCCAGCAGGGAGCGCTGGACACTAACCTTTGAGGCACTGAGGCTGCTGTGACCTCACAAGCACAGCCAGCAGCCATGAGCCTGCCACTGGCAGAGGAGGCACTGAGGCTTCTGTGACCTCACAAACACAGCCAGCAGCCATGAGACTGCCACTGGCCTCAGAGGCACTGAGGCTGGTGTGACGTCACAAGCAGAGCCAGCAGGGGGCGCTGCACACTAACTATTGAGGCACTGAGTCTGCTGTGACCTCACAAGCAGAGCCAGCAGGGGACGCTGGACACTAAACTATGAGGCACTGAGGCTGCTGTGACCTCACAAGCACAGCCAGCAGCCAGGAGCCTGCCAGTGGCCTAGGAGTCATTCAGGCTTCTGTGACCTCAGAAGCACAGCCAGCAGCCATGAGCCTGATACTAGCCTAGGAGTCACTGAGGCTGCTGTGACCTCACAAGCAGAGCCAGCAGGGGATGCTGGACACTAAACTATGAGGCACTGAGGCTGCTGTGACCTCACAAGCACAGCCAGCAGCCAGCAGCCTGCCACGGCCCAGGGGGCACTGAGTCTGCTGTGACCTCACAAGCACAGCCAGCAGCCATGAGCCTGATACTGGCCTGAGAGGCACTGAGGTTGCTGTGACCTCACAAGCACAGCCAGCAGCCATTAGCATGGCACTATCCACGGAGACACTGAGGCTGCTGGGACCTCAGAAGCACAGCCAGCAGCCATGAGCCTGACACTGGCAGAGGAGGCACTGTGGCTGCTGTGACCTCACAAGCACAGCCAGCAGGGGGCACTGGAGATAACCTATGAGGCACTGAGTTTGCTGTGACCTTACAAGCGCAGCTAGCAGCCATGAGACTGCCACTGGCAGAGGAGGCACTGAGGCTGCTGTGACCTCACAAGCACAGCCAGCAGCCAGGAGCCTGATATTGGCCTCAGAGGCACTGAGTCTGCTGTGACCTCAGAAGCAGAGCCAGCAGCCATGAGCCTGCCACTGGCCTAGGAGGCATTAAGGCTTCTGTGACCTCAGAAGCACAGCCAGCAGCCATGAGCCTGATACTGGCCTAGGAGGCACTGAGGCTGCTGTGACCTCACAAGCACAGCCAGCAGCCATGAGACTGCCACTGGCAGAGGAGCCAATGAGGCTGCTGTGACCTCACAAGCACAGCCAGCAGCCATGAGCCTGCCACGGGCCTAGGAGGCACTGAGGCTGCTGTGACGTCACAAGCACAGCCAGCAGCCAGGAGCCTGATATTGGCCTGGGAGGCACTGAGGCTGCTGTGACCTCACAAGCACAGCCAGCAGGGGACGCTGGACACTAAACTATGAGGCACTGAGTCTGCTGTGACCTCACAAGCAGAGCCAGCAGGGGACGCTGGACACTAAACTATGAGGCACTGAGGCTGCTGTGACCTCACAAGCACAGCCAGCAGCCATGAGCCTGCCACTGGCCCACGAGGCACTGAGGCTGCTGTGACCTCACAAGCACAGCCAGCAGCCATGAGACTGCCACTGGCATAGGAGGCATTTGGGCTTCTGTGAGCTCACAAGCACAGCCAGCAGCCATGAGCCTGATACTGGCCTCAGAGGCACTGAGGCTGCTGTGACCTCACAAGCACAGCCAGCAGGGGGCACTGGAGATAACCTATCAGGCACTGAGTCTGCTGTGACCTCACAATCACAGCCAGCAGCCATGAGACTGCCACTGGCCTCAGAGGCACTGAGGCTGCTGTGACCTCACAAGCACAGCCAGCAGCCATGGCACTGCTACTGGCCTCAGAGGCACTGAGGCTGCTGTGACCTCACAAGCACAGCCAGCAGCCAGGAGCCTGATATTGGCCTATGAGGCACTGAGTCTGCTGTGACCTCACAAGCAGAGACAGCAGCCATGAGCCTGCCCCTGGCAGAGGAGGCATTAAGACTTCTGTGACCTCAGAAGCACAGCCAGCAGCCATGAGCCTGGTACTGGCCTACGAGGCACTGAGGCTGCTGTGACCTCACAATCACAACCAGCAGCCAGGAGCCTGATGCTGGCCTGTGAGGCACTGAGGCTGGTGTGAGCTCACAAGCAGAGCCAGCAGGGGGCGCTGCACACTAACTTATGAGGCACTGAGTCTGCTGTGACCTCAGAAGCAGAGCCAGCAGGGGACGCTGGACACTAAACTATGAGGCACTGAGTCTGCTGTGACCTCACAATCACAGCCAGCAGCCATGAGCCTGCCACTGGCAGAGGAGGCACTGAGACTGCTGTGACCTCACAAGCACAGCCAGCAGCCATGAGCCTGCCACGGGCCTAGGAGGCCCTGAGGCTGCTGTGGCCTCACAAGCACAGCCAGCAGGGGGCGCTGGACACTAAGTTATGAGGCACTGAGTCTGCTGTGGCCTTCCCAAGCACAGCCAGCAGCCATGAGCCTGCCACTGGCAGAGGAGGCAATCAGGCTGCTGTGACGTCACAAGCACAGCCAGCAGCCATGAGCCTGATACTGGCCTGAGAGGCACTGAGTCTGCTGTGACCTCAAAAGCACATCCAGCAGCCATGAGCATGGCACTGGCAGAGGAGCCACTGAGGCTGCTGTGACCTCACAAACACAGCCAGCAGCCATGAGACTGCCACTGGCAGAGGAGGCACTGAGGCTTCTGTGACCTCACAACACAGCCAGCAGCCTTGAGACTGCCACTGGCCTCAGAGGCACTGAGGCTTCTGTGACCTCACAAGCACAGCCAGCAGCCATGAGCCTGATATTGGCCTGGGAGGCACTGAGGCTGCTGTGAACTCACAAGCACAGCCAGTAGGGGGCGATGGACACTAACCTATGAGGCACTGAGTCTGCTGTGACCTCACAAGCAGAGCCAGCAGGGGACGCTGGACACTAAACTATGCGGCCCTGAGTCTGCTGTGACCTCACAATCCCAGCCAGCAGCCATGAGCCTGCCACTGGCATAGGAGGCATTCAGGCTTGTGTGACCTCACAAGCACAGCCAGCAGCCATGACCCTGACACTGGTCTAGGAGGCATTCAGGCTGCTGTGAGTTCACAAGCACAGCCAGCAGGGGGCGCTGCACACTAACTTTTGAGGCACTGAGGCTGCTGTGACCTCACAAGCAGAGCCAGCAAGGGACGCTGGACATTAAATTATGAGGCACTGAGTCTGCTGTGACCTCACAATCCCAGCCAGCAGCCATGAGCCTGCCACTGGCAGAGGAGGCACTGAGGCTGGTGTGACGTCACAAGCACAGCCAGCAGGGGGCGCTGTACACTAACTTTTGAGGCACTGAGGCTGCTGTGACCTCACAAGCAGAGTCAGCAGGGGACCCAGGACCCTAACTTTTGAGGCACTGAGTCTTCTGTGACCTCACAATCATAGCCAGCAGCCATGAGCCTGCCACTGTCCTAGGAGGCATTCAGGCTTCTGTGAGCTCACAAGCACAGCCAGCAGCCATGACCCTGATACTGGTCTAGGAGGCATTCAGGCTGCTGTGACCTCACAAGCACAGCCAGCAGACATGAGCATGATACTGGCTTGAGAGGCACTGAGGCTGCTGTGACGTCACAAGCACAGCCAGCAGCCGTGAGACTGCCACTGGCAGAGGGGCCACTGAGGCTGCTGTGACCTCACAATCACAGCCAGCAGCCATGAGCCTGCCACTGGCCTCAGAGGCACTGAGGCTTCTGTGACCTCACAAGCACAGCCAGCAGCCATGAGCATGGCACTGGCAGAGGAGGCACTGAGGCTGCTGTGACGTCACAAGCACAGCCAGCAGCCATGAGCCTGATGCTGGCCTGTGAGGCACTGAGTCTGCTGTAACCTCACAAGCAGAGCCAGCAGGGGGCGCTGGACACTAAACTATGAGGCACTGAGTCTGCTGTGACCTCACAAGCACAGCCAGTAGGGGGTGATGGACATTAACCTAGGAGGCACTGAGGCTGCTGTGACCTCACAAGCACAGCCAGCAGCCATGAGACTGCCACTGACCTCAGAAGCACTGAGGCTGCTGTGAGGTCACAAGCATAGCCAGCAGCCAGGAGCCTGCCACTGGCATAGGAGGCATTCAGGCTGCTGTGACCTCAGAAGCACAGCCAGCAGCCATGACCCTGACACTGGTCTAGGAGGCATTCCGGCTGCTGTGACCTCACAAGCACAGCCAGCAGCCATGAGCCTGATATTGGCCTGAGAGGCACTGAGGCTGCTGTGACCTCTCAAGCACAGCCAGCAGCCATGAGCATGGCACTGGCAGAGGAGGCACTGAGGCTGCTGTGACGTCACAAGCACAGCCAGCAGCCATGAGCCTGATACTGGCCTGGAAGGCGCTGAGTCTGCTGTGACCTCACAAACAGAGCCAGCAGGGGGCGCTGGACACTAAACTATGAGGCACTGAGTCTGCTGTGACCTCACAAGCACAGCCAGCAGGGGGTGATGGACACTAACCTAGGAGGCCCTGAGTCTGCTGTGACCTCACAATCACAGCCAGCAGCCATGAGCCTGCCACTGGCCTCAGAGGCACTGAGGCTGCTGTGATGTCACAAGCACAACCAGCAGCCATGAGCCTGCCACTGGCCTAGGAGGCATTCAGGCTGCTGTGACGTCACAAGCACAGGTAGCAGCCATGAGCCTGAATACTGGCCTGAGAGGCACTGAGTCTGCTGTGACCTCAAAAGCACAGCCAGCAGCCATGAGCATGGCACTACCCACAGAGACACTGAGGCTGCTGTGACCTCACAAGCACAGCCAGCAGCCATGACCCTGATACTGGTCTTGGAGGCATTCAGGCTGCTGTGACCTCACAAGCACAGCCAGCAGCCATGAGCATGATACTGGCCTAGGAGGCCCTGAGGCTGCTGTGACCTCACAAGCACAGCCAGCAGCCATGAGACTGCCACTGGCCTCAGAGGCACTGAGGCTGCTGTGACCTCACAAGCACAGCCAGCAGCCATGAGCATGGCACTGGCAGAGGAGGCACTGAGGCTGCTGTGACGTCACAAGCACAGCCAGCCGCCATGAGCCTGATGCTGGGGTATGAGGCACTGAGGCTGCTGTGACCTCACAAGCACAGCCAGCAGGGGGCGCTGGACACTAACTATTGAGGCACTGAGTCTGCTG
Source organism: Dromaius novaehollandiae (assembly GCF_036370855.1). NCBI lineage: Eukaryota > Metazoa > Chordata > Aves > Casuariiformes > Dromaiidae > Dromaius > Dromaius novaehollandiae. The sequence continues at coordinate 8,453,112 of NC_088122.1, read as the reverse complement.
TGATCTCACAAGCAGAGGCAGCATGGGACGCTGGACACTAAACTGAGGCACTGAGTCTGCTGTGACCTCACAAGCACAGCCAGTAGGGGGCGATGGACACTAACCTAGGAGGCACTGAGGCTGCTGTGACCTCACAAGCACAGCCAGCAGCCATGAGACTGCCACTGGCCTCAGAGGCACTGAGGCTGCTGTGACCTCACAAGCAGAGACACCAGGGGACGCTGGACACTAAACTATGAGGCACTGAGGCTGCTGTGACCTCACAATCACAGCCAACAGCCATGAGACTGCCACTGGCATAGGAGGCATTCAGGCTGCTGTGACCTCAGAAGCACAGCCAGCAGCCATGACCCTGACACTGGTCTAGGAGTCATTCAGGCTGCTGTGACCTCACAAGCACAGCCAGCAGCCATGAGCCTGATGCTGGCCTGTGAGGCACTGAGGCTGCTGTGACCTCAAAAGCACAGCCAGCAGGGGGCGCTTGACACTGAACTATGAGGCACTGAGTCTGCTGTGACCTCACAAGCACAGCCAGTATGGGGTGATGGACATTAACCTAGGAGGCACTGAGGCTGCTGTGACTTCACAAGCACAGCCAGCAGCCATGAGACTACCACTGGCCTCAGAGGCACTGAGGCTGCTGTGACGTCACAAGCATAGCCAGCAGCCAGGAGCCTGCCACTGGCATAGGAGGCATTCAGGCTGCTGTGACCTCAGAAGCACAGCCAGCAGCCATGACCCTGACACTGGTCTAGGAGGCATTCAGGTTGCTGTGACCTCACAAGCACAGCCAGCAGCCATGAGCCTGATACTGGCCTGAGAGGCACTGAGTCTGCTGTGATCTCAAAAGCACAGCCAGCAGGGGGCGATGGACACTAACCTAGGAGCCACTGAGTCTGCTGTGACCTCACAAGCACAGCCAGCAGCCATGAGCAAGGCACTGGCAGAGGAGGCACTGAGGCTGCTGTGACCTCACAAGCACAGCCAGCAGCCATGGGGCTGCCACTGGCCTCAGAGGCACTGAGGCTGCTGTGACGTCACAAGCACAGCCAGCAGCCATGAGCCTGATACTGGCCTGGAAGGCGCTGAGTCTGCTGTGACCTCACTAGCAGAGCCAGCAGGGGAAGCTGGACACTAAAGTATGAGGCACTGAGTCTGCTGTGACCTCACAAGCACAGCCAGTAGGGGGTGATGGACACTAACCTAGGAGGCACTGAGGCTGCTGTGACCTCACAAGCACAGCCAGCAGCCATGAGCCTGCCACTGGCAGAGGAGGCACTGAGGCTGGTGTGACCTCACAAGCACAGCCAGCAGGGGGCGCTGCACACTAACTTTTGAGGCACTGAGTCTGCTGTGACCTCAGAAGCAGAGCCAGCAGGGGACGCTGGACCCTAACTTTTGAGGCACTGAGTCTTCTGTGAGCTCACAATCATAGCCAGCAGCCATGAGCCTGCCAGTGGCCTAGGAGGCATTCAGGCTGCTGTGACCTCACAAGCACAGCCAGCAGCCATGAGCCTGATATTGGCCTGAGAGGCACAGAGGCTGCTGTGACCTCACAAGCACAGCCAGCAGCCCTGAGCATGGCACTGGCAGAGGAGGTACTGAGGCTGCTGTGACGTCACAAGCACAGCCAGCAGCCATGAGCCTGATACTGGCCTGGAAGGCGCTGAGTCTGCTGTGACCTCACAAGCAGAGCCAGCAGGGGGCGCTGGACACTAAAGTATGAGGCACTGAGTCTTCTGTGACCTCACAAGCACAGCCAGTAGGGGGCGATGGACACTAACCTAGGAGGCACTGAGGCTGCTGTGACCTCACAATCACAGCCAGCAGCCATGAGCCTGCCACTGGCATAGGAGGCATTCAGGCTGCTGTGACCTCACAAGCACAGCCAGCAGCCATGACCCTGACACTGGTCTAGGAGGCATTCAGGCTGCTGTGACCTCACAAGCACAGCCAGCAGCCATGAGCCTGATGCTGGCCTGTGAGGCACTGAGTCTGCTGTGACCTCACAAGCAGAGCCAGCAGGGGGCGCTGGACACTAAACTATGAGGCACTGAGTCTGCTGTGACCTCACAAGCAGAGCCAGCAGGGGGCGGTGGACACTAACTATTGAGGCACTGAGTCTGCTGTGATCTCACAAGCAAAGACCAGCAGGGGGCGATGGACACTAAACTATGAGGCACTGAGGCTGTTGTGACCTCACAAGCACAGCCAGCAGCCATGAGACTGCCACTGGCAGAGGAGGCACTGAGGCTGCTGTGACCTCACAAGCACAGCCAGCAGCCATGAGACTGCCACTGGCAGAGGAGGCACTGAGGCTGCTGTGACCTCACAAGCACAGCCAGCAGCCATGAGCCTGATACTGGCCTGGAAGGCGCTGAGTTTGCTGTGACCTCACAAGCACAGCCAGCAGGGGGAGCTGGACACTAAAGTATGAGGCACTGAGACTGCTGTGACCTCACAAGCACAGCCAGTAGGGGGCGATGGACACTAACCTAGGAGGCACTGAGTCTGCTGTGACCTCACAAGCACAGCCAGCAGCCATGAGACTGCCACTGGCCTCAGAGGCACTGAGGCTGCTGTGACGTCACAAGCATAGCCTTCAGCCAGGAGCCTGATTTTGGCCTGGGAATCACTGAGGCTGCTGTGACCTCACAAGCAGAGACACCAGGGGACGCTGGACACTAAACTATGAGGCACTGAGGCTGCTGTGACCTCACAAGCACAGCCAGTAGGGGGCGATGGACACTAACCTAGGAGGCACTGAGGCTGCTGTGACCTCAGAATCACAGCCAGCAGCCATGAGCCTGCCACTGGCAGAGGAGGCACTGAGGCTTCTGTGACCTCACAAGCACAGCCAGCAGCCATGAGACTGCCACTGGCAGAGGAGGCACTGAGGCTTCTGTGACCTCACAATCACAGCCAGCAGCCATGAGACTGCCACTGGCCTCAGAGGCACTGAGGCTGCTGTGACCTCACAAGCACAGCCAGCAGCCATGAGCCTGCCACCGGCCTAGGAGGCACTCAGGCTGCTGTGACGTCACAAGCACAGCCAGCAGCCAGTAGCCTGATATTGGCCTGGGAGGCACTGAGGCTGCTGTGAACTCACAAGCATAGCCAGTAGGGGGCGATGGACACTAACCTATGAGGCACTGAGTCTGCTGTGACCTCACAAGCAGAGCCAGCAGGGGACGCTGGACACTAAACTATGCGGCCCTGAGTCTGCTGTGACCTCACAATCCCAGCCAGCAGCCATGAGCCTGCCACTGGCATAGGAGGCATTCAGGCTTGTGTGACCTCACAAGCACAGCCAGCAGCCATGACCCTGACACTGGTCTAGGAGGCATTCAGGCTGCTGTGACCTCACAAGCACAGCCAGTAGCGGGTGATGGACACTAACCTAGGAGGCACTGAGTCTGCTGTGACCTCACAAGCACAGCCAGTAGGGGTTGATGGACATTAACCTAGGAGGCACTGAGGCTGCTGTGACTTCACAAGCACAGCCAGCAGCCATGAGACTGCCACTGACCTCAGAGGCAATGAGGCTGCTGTGACGTCACAAGCATAGCCAGCAGCCAGGAGCCTGCCAGTGGCATAGGAGGCATTCAGGCTGCTGTGACCTCAGAAGCACAGCCAGCAGCCATCACCCTGACACTGGTCTAGGAGGCATTCAGGCTGCTGTGACCTCACAAGCACAGCCAGCAGCCATGAGCCTGATACTGGCCTGAGAGGCACTGAGTCTGCTGTGACCTCACAAGCACAGCCAGTAGGGGGTGATGGACACTAACCTAGGAGGCAGTGAGTCTGCTGTGACCTCACAAACACAGCCAATAGGGGTTGATGGACATTAACCTAGGAGGCACTGAGGCTGCTGTGACTTCACAAGCACAGCCAGCAGCCATGAGACTGCCACTGACCTCAGAGGCACTGAGGCTGCTGTGACGTCACAAGCATAGCCAGCAGCCAGGAGCCTGATTTTGGCCTGGGAATTACTGAGGCTGCTGTGACCTCACAAGCAGAGACACCAGGGGACGCTGGACACTAAACTATGAGGCACTGAGGCTTCCGTGAGCTCACAATCATAGCCAGCAGCCATGAGCCTGCCACAGGCCTAGGAGGCATTCAGGCTGCTGTGACCTCACAAGCACAGCCAGCAGCCATGACCCTGATACTGGCCTGGGAGGCACTGAGGCTGCTGTGACCTCACAAGCACAGCCAGCAGCCATGAGACTGCCACTGGCCTAGGAGTCATTCAGGCTGCTGTGACCTCACAAGCACATCCAGCAGCCATGACCCTGATACTGGTCTTGGAGGCATTCAGGCTGCTGTGACCTCACAAGCACAGCCAGCAGCCATGCGCATGATACTGGCCTGAGAGGCACTGAGGCTGCTGTGACCTCAGAAGCACAGCCAGCAGCCATGAGACTGCCACTGGCCTCAGAGGCACTGAGGCTTCTGTGACCTCACAAGCACAGCCAGCAGCCATAAGCCTGCCACTGGCCTAGGAGGCATTCAGGCTGCTGTGACCTCACAAGCACAGCCAGCAGCCATGAGCATGGCACTGGCAGAGGAGGCACTGAGGCTGCTGTGACGTCACAAGCACAGCCAGCAGCCATGAGCCTGATGCTGGGGTATGAGGCACTGAGGCTGCTGTGACCTCACAAGCAGAGCCAGCAGGTGGCGATGGACACTAACTATTGAGGCACTGAGTCTGCTGTGATCTCACAAGCAGAGGCAGCAGGGGACACTGGACACTAAACTATGAGGCACTGAGTCTGCTGTGACCTCACAAGCACAGCCAGTAGGGGGTGATGGACACTAACCTAGGAGGCACTGAGGCTGCTGTGACCTCACAAGCACAGCCAGCAGCCATGAGACTGCCACTGGCCTCAGAGGCACTGAGGCTGCTGTGACGTCACAAGCATAGCCAGCAGCCAGGAGCCTGATTTTGGCCTGGGAATTACTGAGGCTGCTGTGACCTCACAATCCCAGCCAGCAGCCATGAGCCTGCCACTGGCATAGGAGGCATTCAGGCTGCTGTGACCTCACAAGCACAGCCAGTAGGGGGCGATGGACACTAACCTAGGAGCCACTGAGTCTGCTGTGACCTCACAAGCACAGCCAGCAGCCATGAGCCTGCCACTGGCCTCAGAGGCACTGAGGCTTCTGTGACCTCACAAGCACAGCCAGCAGCCATGAGACTGCCACTGGCCTAGAAGGCACTGAGGCTGCTGTGACGTCACAAGCACAGCCAGCAGCCATGAGCCTGCCACTGACATAGGAGGCATTCAGGCTGCTGTGACCTCAGAAGCACAGCCAGCAGCCATGACCCTGACACTGGTCTAGGAGGCATTCAGACTGCTGTGACCTCACAAGCACAGCCAGCAGCCATGAGCCTGATACTGGCCTGAGAGGCACTGAGTCTGCTGTGACCTCACAAGCAGAGGCAGCAGGGGACGCTGGACACTAAACTATGAGGCACTGCGTCTGCTGTGATCTCACAAGCAGAGGCAGCAGGGGACGCTGGACACTAAACTATGAGGCACTGAGTCTGCTGTGACCTCAAAATCACAGCCAGCAGCCATGAGCCTGCCACTGGCAGAGGAGGCACTGAGTCTGCTGTGACCTCACAAGCACAGCCAGCAGCCATGAGACTGCCACTGGCAGAGGAGGCACTGAGGCTGCTGTGACGTCACAAGCACAGCCAGCAGCCATGAGCCTGATGCTGGGGTATGAGGCACTGAGGCTGCTGTGACCTCACAAGCACAGCCAGCAGGGGGCGCTGGACACTAACTATTGAGGCACTGAGTCTGCTGTGATCTCACAAGCGGAGGCAGCAGGGTACGCTGGACACTAACCTAGGAGGCACTGAGTCTGCTGTGACCTCAAAATCACAGCCAGCAGCCATGAGCCTGCCACTGGCAGAGGAGGCACTGAGTCTGCTGTGACCTCACAAGCACAGCCAGCAGCCATGAGACTGCCACTGGCAGAGGAGGCACTGAGGCTGCTGTGACGTCACAAGCACAGCCAGCAGCCATGAGCCTGATGCTGGGGTATGAGGCACTGAGGCTGCTGTGACCTCACAAGCACAGCCAGCAGGGGGCGCTGGACACTAACTATTGAGGCACTGAGTCTGCTGTGATCTCACAAGCAGAGGCAGCAGGGGACGCTGGACACTAACCTAGGAGGCACTGAGTCTGCTGTGACCTCAGAAGCACAGCCAGTAGGGGGTGATGGACACTAACCTAGGAGCCACTGAGGCTGCTGTGACCTGACAAGCACAGCCAGCAGCCATGAGACTGCCACTGACCTCAGAGGCACTGAGGCTGCTGTGACGTCACAAGCATAGCCAGCAGCCAGGAGCCTGATTTTGGCCTGGGAATTACTGAGGCTGCTGTGACCTCACAAGCAGAGACACCAGGGGACGCTGGACACTAAACTATGAGGCACTGAGGCTGCTGTGACCTCACAAGCACAGCCAGCAGCCATGAGCCTGCCACTGGCCTAGGAGGCATTCAGGCTGCTGTGACCTCAGAAGCACAGCCAGCAGCCATGACCCTGACACTGGTCTAGGAGGCATTCAGACTGCTGTGACCTCACAAGCACAGCCAGCAGCCATGAGCCTGATACTGGCCTGAGAGGCACTGAGTCTGCTGTGACCTCACAAGCAGAGGCAGCAGGGGACGCTGGACACTAAACTATGAGGCACTGAGTCTGCTGTGATCTCACAAGCAGAGGTAGCAGGGGACGCTGGACACTAAACTATGAGGCACTGAGTCTGCTGTGACCTCACAATCACAGCCAGCAGCCATGAGCCTGCCACTGGCAGAGGAGGCACTGAGTCTGCTGTGACCTCACAAGCACAGCCAGCAGCCATGAGACTGCCACTGGCAGAGGAGGCACTGAGGCTGCTGTGACCTCACAAGCACAGCCAGCAGCCATGAGCCTGATATTGGCCTGAGAGGCACTGAGGCTGCTGTGACGTCACAAGCACAGCCAGCAGCCATGAGCATGGCACTGGCAGAGGAGGCACTGAGGCTGCTGTGACATCACAAGCACAGCCAGCAGCCATGAGCCTGATACTGGCCTGGAAGGTGCTGAGTCTGCTGTGACCTCACAAGCAGAGCCAGCAGGGGGAGCTGGACACTAAAGTATGAGGCACTGAGTCTGCTGTGACCTCACAAGCACAGCCAGCAGCCATGACCCTGATACTGGTCTTGGAGGCCCTGAGGCTGCTGTGACCTCACAAGCACAGCCAGCAGCCATGACCCTGATACTGGCCTGAGAGGCACTGAGGCTGCTGTGACCTCACAAGCACAGCCAGCAGCCATGAGCATGATACTGGCCTGAGAGGCACTGAGGCTGCTGTGACGTCACAAGCACAGCCAGCAGCCATGAGACTGCCACTGGCAGAGGAGGCACTGAGGCTTCTGTGACCTCACAAGGACAGCCAGCAGCCATAAGCCTGCCACTGGCAGAGGAGGCATTCAGGCTGCTGTGACCTCACAAGCACAGCCAGCAGCCATGAGCATGGCACTGGCAGAGGAGGCACTGAGGCTGCTGTGACGTCACAAGCACAGCCAGCAGCCATGAGCCTGATGCTGGGGTATGAGGCACTGCAGCTGCTGTGACCTCACAAGCACAGCCAGCAGGGGGCGCTGGACACTAACTATTGAGGCACTGAGTCTGCTGTGATCTCACAAGCACAGCCAGCAGCCATGAGACTGCCACTGGCCTCAGAGGCACTGAGGCTGCTGTGACTTCACAAGCATAGCCAGCAGCCAGGAGCCTGATTTTGGCCTGGAATTACTGAGGCTGCTGTGACCTCACAAGCAGAGACACCAGGGGACGCTGGACACTAAACTATGAGGCACTGAGGCTGCTGTGACCTCACAATCCCAGCCAGCAGCCATGAGCCTGCCACTAGCATAGGAGGCATTCAGGCTGCTGTGACCTCAGAAGCACAGCCAGCAGCCATGACCCTGACACTGGTCTAGGAGGCATTCAGGCTGCTGTGAGTTCACAAGCACAGCCAGCAGCCATGAGCCTGATACTGGCCTCAGAGGCACTGAGTCTGCTGTGACCTCACAAGCACAGCCAGCAGGGGGCGCTGGACACTAACTATTGAGGCACTGAGTCTGCTGTGATCTCACAAGCAGAGCCAGCAGGGGACGCTGGACACTAAACTATGAGGCACTGAGCCTGCTGTGACCTCACAAGCACAGCCAGCAGCCATGAGCCTGCCACTGGCCTCAGAGGCACTGAGGCTGCTGTGACGTCACAAGCACAGCCAGCAGCCATGAGCCTGCCACTGGCCTAGGAGGCATTCATGCTGCTGTGACATCACAAGCACAGCCAGCAGCCATGAGCCTGATGCTGGCCTGTGAGGCACTGAGGCTGCTGTGACCTCACAAGCAGAGACAGTAGGGGGTGATGGACATTAACCTAGGAGGCACTGAGGCTGCTGTGACCTCACAAGCACAGCCAGCAGCCATGAGACTGCCACTGACCTCAGAGGCACTGAGTCTGCTGTGACCTCACAATCACAGCCAGCAGCCATGACCCTGATACTGGTCTTGGAGGCATTCAGGCTGCTGTGACCTCACAAGCACAGCCAGCAGCCAGGAGCCTGATACTGGCCTGAGAGGAACTGAGGCTGCTGTGACCTCACAATCCCAGCCAGCAGCCATGAGACTGCCACTGGCAGAGGAGGCACTGAGGCTGCTGTGACCTCACAAGCACAGCCAGCAGCCATGAGCCTGACACTGGCAGAGGAGCCACTGAGGCTTCTGTGACCTCACAAGGACAGCCAGCAGCCATAAGCCTGCCACTGGCCTAGGAGGCATTCAGGCTGCTGTGACCTCACAAGCACAGCCAGCAGCCATGAGCATGGCACTGGCAGAGGAGGCACTGAGGCTGCTGTGACGTCACAAGCACAGCCAGCAGCCATGAGCCTGATGCTGGGGTATGAGGCACTGAGGCTGCTGTGACCTCACAAGCACAGCCAGCAGGGGGCGCTGGACACTAACTATTGAGGCACTGAGTCTGCTGTGATCTCACAAGCAGAGGCAGCAGGGGACGCTGGACACTAACCTAGGAGCCACTGAGTCTGCTGTGACCTCACAAGCACAGCCAGTAGGGGGCGATGGACACTTAACTAGGAGGCACTGAGGCTGCTGTGACCTCACAAGCACAGCCAGCAGCCATGAGACTGCCACTGGCCTCAGAGGCACTGAGGCTGCTGTGACGTCACAAGCATAGCCAGCAGCCAGGAGCCTGATTTTGGCCTGGAATTACTGAGGCTGCTGTGACCTCACAAGCAGAGGCAGCAGGGGACGCTGGACACTAAACTATGAGGCACTGAGTCTGCTGTGACCTCACAAGCACAGCCAGTAGGGGGCGATGGACACTAACCTAGGAGCCACTGAGGCTGCTGTGACCTCACAATCACAGCCAGCAGCCATGAGCCTGATGCTGGCCTGTGAGGCACTGAGGCTTCTGTGACCTCACAAGCACAGCCAGCAGCCATGAGCTGATGCTGGGGAATGAGGCACTGAGGCTGCTGTGAGGTCACAAGCACAGCCAGCAGCCATGAGCCTGCCACTGGCCTAGGAGGCATTCAGGCTGCTGTGACATCACAAGCACAGCCAGCAGCCATGAGCCTGATGCTGGCCTGTGAGGCACTGAGGCTGCTGTGACCTCACAAGCAGAGACAGTAGGGGGTGATGGACATTAACCTAGGAGGCACTGAGGCTGCTGTGACCTCACAAGCACAGCCAGCAGCCATGAGACTGCCACTGACCTCAGAGGCACTGAGGCTGCTGTGACCTCACAAGCACAGCCAGCAGCCAGGAGCCTGATACTGGTCTTGGAGGCATTCAGGCTGCTGTGACCTCACAAGCACAGCCAGCAGCCAGGAGCCTGATACTGGCCTGAGAGGCACTGAGGCTGCTGTGACCTCACAATCCCAGCCAGCAGCCATGAGACTGCCACTGGCAGAGGAGGCACTGAGGCTGCTGTGACCTCACAAGCACAGCCAGCAGCCATGAGACTGCCACTGGCAGAGGAGGCACTGAGGCTGCTGTGACCTCACAAGCACAGCCAGCAGCCATGAGCCTGACACTGGCAGAGGGGCCACTGAGGCTGCTGTGACCTCACAAGCACAGGCAGTAGGGGGCGATGGACACTAACCTAGGAGGCATTCAGGCTGCTGTGACCTCACAAGCACAGCCAGCAGCCATGAGACTGCCACTGGCCTCAAAGGCACTGAGGCTGCTGTGAACTCGCAAGCACAGCCAGTAGGGGGCGGTGGACACTAACCTATGAGGCACTGAGTCTGCTGTGACCTCACAAGCAGAGCCAGCAGGGGTCGCTGGACACTAACTATTGAGCCACTGAGTCTGCTGTGATCTCACAAGCAGAGGCAGCAGGGGACGCTGGACACTAAACTATGAGGCACTGAGTCTGCTGTGACCTCACAAGCACAGGCAGTAGGGGGTGATGGACACTAACCTAGGAGGCACTGAGGCTGCTGTGACCTCACAAGCACAGCCAGCAGCCATGAGCCTGCCACTGACCTCAGAGGCACTGAGGCTGCTGTGACGTCACAAGCAGAGCCAGCAGCCAGGAGCCTGATTTTGGCCTGGGAATTACTGAGGCTGCTGTGACCTCACAAGCAGAGACACCAGGGGACGCTGGACACTAAACTATGAGGCACTGAGGCTGCTGTGACCTCACAATCCCAGCCAGCAGCCATGAGCCTGCCACTGGCCTAGGAGGCATTCAGGCTGCTGTGACCTCAGAAGCACAGCCAGCAGCCATGACCCTGACACTGGTCTAGGAGGCATTCAGACTGCTGTGACGTCACAAGCACAGCCAGCAGCCATGAGCCTGATACTGGCCTGAGAGGCACTGAGTCTGCTGTGACCTCACAAGCAGAGGCAGCAGGGGACGCTGGACACTAAACTATGAGGCACTGAGTCTGCTGTGATCTCAGAAGCAGAGGCAGCAGGGGACGCTGGAAACTAACCTAGGAGGCACTGAGTCTGCTGTGACCTCACAATCACAGCCAGCAGCCATGAGCCTGCCACTGGCAGAGGAGGCACTGAGTCTGCTGTGACCTCACAAGCACAGCCAGCAGCCATGAGACTGCCACTGGCAGAGGAGGCACTGAGGCTGCTGTGACGTCACAAGCACAGCCAGCAGCCATGAGCCTGATATTGGCCTGAGAGGCACTGAGGCTGCTGTGACCTCACAAGCACAGCCAGCAGCCATGAGCATGGCACTGGCAGAGGAGGCACTGAGGCTGCTGTGACATCACAAGCACAGCCAGCAGCCATGAGCCTGATACTGGCCTGGAAGGTGCTGAGTCTGCTGTGACCTCACAAGCAGAGCCAGCAGGGGGAGCTGGACACTAAAGTATGAGGCACTGAGTCTGCTGTGACCTCACAAGCACAGCCAGTAGGGGGTGATGGACACTAACCTAGGAGGCACTGAGTCTGCTGTGACCTCACAAGCAGAGCCAGCAGGGGACGCTGGACACTAAACTATGCGGCCCTGAGTCTGCTGTGACCTCACAAGCACAGCCAGCAGCCATGAGACTGCCACTGGCCTCAAAGGCACTGAGGCTGCTGTGAACTCGCAAGCACAGCCAGTAGGGGGCGGTGGACACTAACCTATGAGGCACTGAGTCTGCTGTGACCTCACAAGCACAGCCAGCAGGGGGCGCTGCACACTAAACTATGCGGCCCTGAGTCTGCTGTGACCTCACAATCCCAGCCAGCAGCCATGAGCCTGCCACTGGCATAGGAGGCATTCAGGCTTGTGTGACCTCACAAGCACAGCCAGCAGCCATGACCCTGACACTGGAGTAGGAGGCATTCAGGCTGCTGTGAGTTCACAAGCACAGCCAGCAGGGGGCGCTGCACACTAAGTTTGAGGCACTGAGTCTGCTGTGACCTCACAAGCAGAGCCAGCAGGGGACGCTGGACACTAAACTATGAGGCACTGAGGCTGCTGTGACCTCACAAGCACAGCCAGCAGCCATGAGCCTGCCACTGGCAGAGGAGGCACTGAGGCTTCTGTGACCTCACAAGCACAGCCAGCAGGGGGCGCTGCACACTAACTTTTGAGGCACTGAGTCTGCTGTGACCTCACAAGCAGAGCCAGCAGGGGACGCTGGACACTAAACTATGAGGCACGGAGCCTGCTGTGAGCTCACAGTCATAGCCAGCAGCCATGAGCCTACCACAGGCCTAGGAGGCATTCAGGCTGCTGTGACCTCACAAGCACATCCAGCAGCCATGAGCCTGATACTGGTCTTGGAGGCATTCAGGCTGCTGTGACCTCACAAGCACAGCCAGCAGCCATGAGACTGCCAATGGCAGAGGAGGCACTGAGGCTTCTGTGACCTCACAAGCACAGCCAGCAGCCATAAGCCTGCCACTGGCCTAGGAGGCATTCAGGCTGCTGTGACCTCAGAAGCACAGCCAGCAGCCATGAGCATGGCACTGGCAGAGGAGGCACTGAGGCTGCTGTGACGTCACAAGCACAGCCAGCAGCCATGAGCCTGATGCTGGGGTATGAGGCACTGAGGCTGCTGTGACCTCACAAGCACAGCCAGCAGGGGGCGATGGACACTAACTATTGAGGCACTGAGTCTGCTGTGATCTCACAAGCAGAGGCAGCAGGGGACACTGGACACTAAACTATGAGGCACTGAGTCTGCTGTGACCTCACAAGCACAGCCAGCAGCCAGAAGCCTGATTTTGGCCTGGGAATCACTGAGGCTGCTGTGACCTCACAAGCAGAGACACCAGGGGACGCTGGACACTTAACTATGAGGCACTGAGGCTGCTGTGACCTCACAATCACAGCCAGCAGCCATGAGCCTGCCACTGGCATAGGAGGCATTCAGGCTGCTGTGACCTCAGAAGCACAGCCAGCAGCCATGACCCTGACACTGGTCTAGGAGGCATTCAGGCTGCTGTGACCTCACAAGCACAGCCAGCAGCCATGAGCCTGATGCTGGCCTGTGAGGCACTGAGTCTGCTGTGACCTCACAAGCAGAGCCAGCAGGGGGCGCTGGACACTAAACTATGAGGCACTGAGTCTGCTGTGATCTCACAAGCACAGCCAGTAGGGGGTGATGGACACTAACCTAGGAGGCACTGAGGCTGCTGTGACTTCACAAGCACAGCCAGCAGCCATGAGACTGCCACTGACCTCAGAGGCAATGAGGCTGCTGTGACCTCACAAGCATAGCCAGCAGCCAGGAGCCTGCCACTGGCATAGGAGGCATTCAGGCTGCTGTGACCTCAGAAGCACAGCCAGCAGCCATGACCCTGACACTGGTCTAGGAGGCATTCAGACTGCTGTGACCTCACAAGCACAGCCAGCAGCCATGAGCCTGATACTGGCCTGAGAGGCACTGAGTCTGCTGTGACCTCACAAGCACAGCCAGCAGGGGGCGCTGGACACTAACTTTTGAGGCACTGAGTCTGCTGTGATCTCACAAGCACAGCCAGCAGGGGGCGATGGACACTAACCTAGGAGCCAGTGAGTCTGCTGTGACCTCACAATCACAGCCAGCAGCCATGAGCCTGCCACTGGCAGAGGAGGCACTGAGGCTTCTGTGACCTCACAAGCACAGCCAGCAACCATGAGCATGGCACTGGCCTCAGAGGCACTGAGGCTGCTGTGACGTCACAAGCACAGCCAGCAGCCATGAGCCTGATACTGGCCTGGTAGGCGCTGAGTCTGCTGTGACCTCACAAGCAGAGCCAGCAGGGGGCGCTGGACACTAAACTATGAGGCACTGAGTCTGCTGTGACCTCACAAGCACAGCCAGTAGGGGGTGATGGACACTAACCTAGGAGGCACTGAGGCTGCTGTGACCTCACAAGCACAGCCAGCAGCCATGAGCCTGCCACTGGCAGAGGAGGCACTGAGGCTTCTGTGACCTCACAAGCACAGCCAGCAGCCATGAGCCTGCCACTGGCCTAGGAGGCAATCAGGCTGCTGTGACGTCACAAGCACAGCCAGCAGCCATGAGCCTGATACTGGCCTGAGAGGCACTGAGTCTGCTGTGACCTCACAAGCACAGCCAGCAGCCATGAGCCTGACACTGGCAGAGGAGCCACTGAGGTTGCTGTGACCTCACAACACAGCCAGCAGGGGGCACTGGAGATAACCTAGCAGGCACTGAGTCTGCTGTGACCTCACAAGCACAGCCAGCAGCCATGAGACTGCCACTGGCCTCAAAGGCACTGAGGCTGCTGTGAACTCGCAAGCACAGCCAGTAGGGGGCGGTGGACACTAACCTATGAGGCACTGAGTCTGCTGTGACCTCACAAGCAGAGCCAGCAGGGGGCGCTGCACACTAAACTATGCGGCCCTGAGTCTGCTGTGACCTCACAATCCCAGCCAGCAGCCATGAGCCTGCCACTGGCATAGGAGGCATTCAGGCTTGTGTGACCTCACAAGCACAGCCAGCAGCCATGACCCTGACACTGGAGTAGGAGGCATTCAGGCTGCTGTGAGTTCACAAGCACAGCCAGCAGGGGGCGCTGCACACTAAGTTTGAGGCACTGAGTCTGCTGTGACCTCACAAGCAGAGCCAGCAGGGGACGCTGGACACTGAACTATGAGGCACTGAGGCTGCTGTGACCTCACAAGCACAGCCAGCAGCCATGAGCCTGCCACTGGCAGAGGAGGCACTGAGGCTTCTGTGACCTCACAAGCACAGCCAGCAGGGGGCGCTGCACACTAACTTTTGAGGCACTGAGTCTGCTGTGACCTCACAAGCAGAGCCAGCAGGGGACGCTGGACACTAAACTATGAGGCACGGAGCCTGCTGTGAGCTCACAGTCATAGCCAGCAGCCATGAGCCTACCACAGGCCTAGGAGGCATTCAGGCTGCTGTGACCTCACAAGCACATCCAGCAGCCATGAGCCTGATACTGGTCTTGGAGGCATTCAGGCTGCTGTGACCTCACAAGCACAGCCAGCAGCCATGAGACTGCCAATGGCAGAGGAGGCACTGAGGCTTCTGTGACCTCACAAGCACAGCCAGCAGCCATAAGCCTGCCACTGGCCTAGGAGGCATTCAGGCTGCTGTGACCTCAGAAGCACAGCCAGCAGCCATGAGCATGGCACTGGCAGAGGAGGCACTGAGGCTGCTGTGACGTCACAAGCACAGCCAGCAGCCATGAGCCTGATGCTGGGGTATGAGGCACTGAGGCTGCTGTGACCTCACAAGCACAGCCAGCAGGGGGCGATGGACACTAACTATTGAGGCACTGAGTCTGCTGTGATCTCACAAGCAGAGGCAGCAGGGGACACTGGACACTAAACTATGAGGCACTGAGTCTGCTGTGACCTCACAAGCACAGCCAGCAGCCAGAAGCCTGATTTTGGCCTGGGAATCACTGAGGCTGCTGTGACCTCACAAGCACAGCCAGTAGGGGGCGATGGACACTAACCTAGGAGGCACTGAGTCTGCTGTGACCTCACAAGCACAGCCAGCAGCCATGAGACTGCCACTGGCCTCAGAGGCACTAAGGCTGCTGTGACGTCACAAGCATAGCCTTCAGCCAGGAGCCTGATTTTGGCCTGGGAATCACTGAGGCTGCTGTGACCTCACAAGCAGAGACACCAGGGGACGCTGGACACTAAACTATGAGGCACTGAGGCTGCTGTGACCTCACAAGCACAGCCAGTAGGGGGCGATGGACACTAACCTAGGAGGCACTGAGGCTGCTGTGACCTCAGAATCACAGCCAGCAGCCATGAGCCTGCCACTGGCAGAGGAGGCACTGAGGCTTCTGTGACCT
Source organism: Dromaius novaehollandiae (assembly GCF_036370855.1). Lineage (NCBI taxonomy): Eukaryota > Metazoa > Chordata > Aves > Casuariiformes > Dromaiidae > Dromaius > Dromaius novaehollandiae. The sequence continues at coordinate 8,437,279 of NC_088122.1, read as the reverse complement.
CACAAGCACAGCCAGCAGCCATGAGACTGCCACTGGCAGAGGAGGCACTGAGGCTTCTGTGACCTCACAATCACAGCCAGCAGCCATGAGACTGCCACTGGCCTCAGAGGCACTGAGGCTGCTGTGACCTCACAAGCACAGCCAGCAGCCATGAGCCTGCCACCGGCCTAGGAGGCACTCAGGCTGCTGTGACGTCACAAGCACAGCCAGCAGCCAGTAGCCTGATATTGGCCTGGGAGGCACTGAGGCTGCTGTGAACTCACAAGCACAGCCAGTAGGGGGCGATGGACACTAACCTATGAGGCACTGAGTCTGCTGTGACCTCACAAGCAGAGCCAGCAGGGGACGCTGGACACTAAACTATGCGGCCCTGAGTCTGCTGTGACCTCACAATCCCAGCCAGCAGCCATGAGCCTGCCACTGGCATAGGAGGCATTCAGGCTTGTGTGACCTCACAAGCACAGCCAGCAGCCATGACCCTGACACTGGTCTAGGAGGCATTCAGGCTGCTGTGACCTCACAAGCACAGCCAGTAGCGGGTGATGGACACTAACCTAGGAGGCACTGAGTCTGCTGTGACCTCACAAGCACAGCCAGTAGGGGTTGATGGACATTAACCTAGGAGGCACTGAGGCTGCTGTGACTTCACAAGCACAGCCAGCAGCCATGAGACTGCCACTGACCTCAGAGGCAATGAGGCTGCTGTGACGTCACAAGCATAGCCAGCAGCCAGGAGCCTGCCACTGGCATAGGAGGCATTCAGGCTGCTGTGACCTCAGAAGCACAGCCAGCAGCCATCACCCTGACACTGGTCTAGGAGGCATTCAGGCTGCTGTGACCTCACAAGCACAGCCAGCAGCCATGAGCCTGATACTGGCCTGAGAGGCACTGAGTCTGCTGTGACCTCACAAGCACAGCCAGTAGGGGGTGATGGACACTAACCTAGGAGGCACTGAGTCTGCTGTGACCTCACAAACACAGCCAATAGGGGTTGATGGACATTAACCTAGGAGGCACTGAGGCTGCTGTGACTTCACAAGCACAGCCAGCAGCCATGAGACTGCCACTGACCTCAGAGGCACTGAGGCTGCTGTGACGTCACAAGCATAGCCAGCAGCCAGGAGCCTGATTTTGGCCTGGGAATTACTGAGGCTGCTGTGACCTCACAAGCAGAGACACCAGGGGACGCTGGACACTAAACTATGAGGCACTGAGGCTTCCGTGAGCTCACAATCATAGCCAGCAGCCATGAGCCTGCCACAGGCCTAGGAGGCATTCAGGCTGCTGTGACCTCACAAGCACAGCCAGCAGCCATGACCCTGATACTGGCCTGGGAGGCACTGAGGCTGCTGTGACCTCACAAGCACAGCCAGCAGCCATGAGACTGCCACTGGCCTAGGAGTCATTCAGGCTGCTGTGACCTCACAAGCACATCCAGCAGCCATGACCCTGATACTGGTCTTGGAGGCATTCAGGCTGCTGTGACCTCACAAGCACAGCCAGCAGCCATGCGCATGATACTGGCCTGAGAGGCACTGAGGCTGCTGTGACCTCAGAAGCACAGCCAGCAGCCATGAGACTGCCACTGGCCTCAGAGGCACTGAGGCTTCTGTGACCTCACAAGCACAGCCAGCAGCCATAAGCCTGCCACTGGCCTAGGAGGCATTCAGGCTGCTGTGACCTCACAAGCACAGCCAGCAGCCATGAGCATGGCACTGGCAGAGGAGGCACTGAGGCTGCTGTGACCTCACAAGCACAGCCAGCAGCCATGAGCCTGATGCTGGGGTATGAGGCACTGAGGCTGCTGTGACCTCACAAGCAGAGCCAGCAGGGGGCGATGGACACTAACTATTGAGGCACTGAGTCTGCTGTGATCTCACAAGCAGAGGCAGCAGGGGACACTGGACACTAAACTATGAGGCACTGAGTCTGCTGTGACCTCACAAGCACAGCCAGTAGGGGGTGATGGACACTAACCTAGGAGGCACTGAGGCTGCTGTGACCTCACAAGCACAGCCAGCAGCCATGAGACTGCCACTGGCCTCAGAGGCACTGAGGCTGCTGTGACGTCACAAGCATAGCCAGCAGCCAGGAGCCTGATTTTGGCCTGGGAATTACTGAGGCTGCTGTGACCTCACAATCCCAGCCAGCAGCCATGAGCCTGCCACTGGCATAGGAGGCATTCAGGCTGCTGTGACCTCACAAGCACAGCCAGTAGGGGGCGATGGACACTAACCTAGGAGCCACTGAGTCTGCTGTGACCTCACAAGCACAGCCAGCAGCCATGAGCCTGCCACTGGCCTCAGAGGCACTGAGGCTTCTGTGACCTCACAAGCACAGCCAGCAGCCATGAGACTGCCACTGGCCTAGAAGGCACTGAGGCTGCTGTGACGTCACAAGCACAGCCAGCAGCCATGAGCCTGCCACTGACATAGGAGGCATTCAGGCTGCTGTGACCTCAGAAGCACAGCCAGCAGCCATGACCCTGACACTGGTCTAGGAGGCATTCAGACTGCTGTGACCTCACAAGCACAGCCAGCAGCCATGAGCCTGATACTGGCCTGAGAGGCACTGAGTCTGCTGTGACCTCACAAGCAGAGGCAGCAGGGGACGCTGGACACTAAACTATGAGGCACTGCGTCTGCTGTGATCTCACAAGCAGAGGCAGCAGGGGACGCTGGACACTAAACTATGAGGCACTGAGGCTGCTGTGACCTCAAAATCACAGCCAGCAGCCATGAGCCTGCCACTGGCAGAGGAGGCACTGAGTCTGCTGTGACCTCACAAGCACAGCCAGCAGCCATGAGACTGCCACTGGCAGAGGAGGCACTGAGGCTGCTGTGACGTCACAAGCACAGCCAGCAGCCATGAGCCTGATGCTGGGGTATGAGGCACTGAGGCTGCTGTGACCTCACAAGCACAGCCAGCAGGGGGCGCTGGACACTAACTATTGAGGCACTGAGTCTGCTGTGATCTCACAAGCGGAGGCAGCAGGGGACGCTGGACACTAACCTAGGAGGCACTGAGTCTGCTGTGACCTCAAAATCACAGCCAGCAGCCATGAGCCTGCCACTGGCAGAGGAGGCACTGAGTCTGCTGTGACCTCACAAGCACAGCCAGCAGCCATGAGACTGCCACTGGCAGAGGAGGCACTGAGGCTGCTGTGACGTCACAAGCACAGCCAGCAGCCATGAGCCTGATGCTGGGGTATGAGGCACTGAGGCTGCTGTGACCTCACAAGCACAGCCAGCAGGGGGCGCTGGACACTAACTATTGAGGCACTGAGTCTGCTGTGATCTCACAAGCAGAGGCAGCAGGGGACGCTGGACACTAACCTAGGAGGCACTGAGTCTGCTGTGACCTCAGAAGCACAGCCAGTAGGGGGTGATGGACACTAACCTAGGAGCCACTGAGGCTGCTGTGACCTGACAAGCACAGCCAGCAGCCATGAGACTGCCACTGACCTCAGAGGCACTGAGGCTGCTGTGACGTCACAAGCATAGCCAGCAGCCAGGAGCCTGATTTTGGCCTGGGAATTACTGAGGCTGCTGTGACCTCACAAGCAGAGACACCAGGGGACGCTGGACACTAAACTATGAGGCACTGAGGCTGCTGTGACCTCACAAGCACAGCCAGCAGCCATGAGCCTGCCACTGGCCTAGGAGGCATTCAGGCTGCTGTGACCTCAGAAGCACAGCCAGCAGCCATGACCCTGACACTGGTCTAGGAGGCATTCAGACTGCTGTGACCTCACAAGCACAGCCAGCAGCCATGAGCCTGATACTGGCCTGAGAGGCACTGAGTCTGCTGTGACCTCACAAGCAGAGGCAGCAGGGGACGCTGGACACTAAACTATGAGGCACTGAGTCTGCTGTGATCTCACAAGCAGAGGTAGCAGGGGACGCTGGACACTAAACTATGAGGCACTGAGTCTGCTGTGACCTCACAATCACAGCCAGCAGCCATGAGCCTGCCACTGGCAGAGGAGGCACTGAGTCTGCTGTGACCTCACAAGCACAGCCAGCAGCCATGAGACTGCCACTGGCAGAGGAGGCACTGAGGCTGCTGTGACCTCACAAGCACAGCCAGCAGCCATGAGCCTGATATTGGCCTGAGAGGCACTGAGGCTGCTGTGACCTCACAAGCACAGCCAGCAGCCATGAGCCTGATACTGGCCTGAGAGGCACTGAGTCTGCTGTGACCTCACAAGCACAGCCAGCAGCCATGAGCCTGACACTGGCAGAGGAGCCACTGAGGTTGCTGTGACCTCACAACACAGCCAGCAGGGGGCACTGGAGATAACCTAGCAGGCACTGAGTCTGCTGTGACCTCACAAGCACAGCCAGCAGCCATGAGACTGCCACTGGCCTCAAAGGCACTGAGGCTGCTGTGAACTCGCAAGCACAGCCAGTAGGGGGCGGTGGACACTAACCTATGAGGCACTGAGTCTGCTGTGACCTCACAAGCAGAGCCAGCAGGGGGCGCTGCACACTAAACTATGCGGCCCTGAGTCTGCTGTGACCTCACAATCCCAGCCAGCAGCCATGAGCCTGCCACTGGCATAGGAGGCATTCAGGCTTGTGTGACCTCACAAGCACAGCCAGCAGCCATGACCCTGACACTGGAGTAGGAGGCATTCAGGCTGCTGTGAGTTCACAAGCACAGCCAGCAGGGGGCGCTGCACACTAAGTTTGAGGCACTGAGTCTGCTGTGACCTCACAAGCAGAGCCAGCAGGGGACGCTGGACACTGAACTATGAGGCACTGAGGCTGCTGTGACCTCACAAGCACAGCCAGCAGCCATGAGCCTGCCACTGGCAGAGGAGGCACTGAGGCTTCTGTGACCTCACAAGCACAGCCAGCAGGGGGCGCTGCACACTAACTTTTGAGGCACTGAGTCTGCTGTGACCTCACAAGCAGAGCCAGCAGGGGACGCTGGACACTAAACTATGAGGCACGGAGCCTGCTGTGAGCTCACAGTCATAGCCAGCAGCCATGAGCCTACCACAGGCCTAGGAGGCATTCAGGCTGCTGTGACCTCACAAGCACATCCAGCAGCCATGAGCCTGATACTGGTCTTGGAGGCATTCAGGCTGCTGTGACCTCACAAGCACAGCCAGCAGCCATGAGACTGCCAATGGCAGAGGAGGCACTGAGGCTTCTGTGACCTCACAAGCACAGCCAGCAGCCATAAGCCTGCCACTGGCCTAGGAGGCATTCAGGCTGCTGTGACCTCAGAAGCACAGCCAGCAGCCATGAGCATGGCACTGGCAGAGGAGGCACTGAGGCTGCTGTGACGTCACAAGCACAGCCAGCAGCCATGAGCCTGATGCTGGGGTATGAGGCACTGAGGCTGCTGTGACCTCACAAGCACAGCCAGCAGGGGGCGATGGACACTAACTATTGAGGCACTGAGTCTGCTGTGATCTCACAAGCAGAGGCAGCAGGGGACACTGGACACTAAACTATGAGGCACTGAGTCTGCTGTGACCTCACAAGCACAGCCAGCAGCCAGAAGCCTGATTTTGGCCTGGGAATCACTGAGGCTGCTGTGACCTCACAAGCACAGCCAGTAGGGGGCGATGGACACTAACCTAGGAGGCACTGAGTCTGCTGTGACCTCACAAGCACAGCCAGCAGCCATGAGACTGCCACTGGCCTCAGAGGCACTGAGGCTGCTGTGACGTCACAAGCATAGCCTTCAGCCAGGAGCCTGATTTTGGCCTGGGAATCACTGAGGCTGCTGTGACCTCACAAGCAGAGACACCAGGGGACGCTGGACACTAAACTATGAGGCACTGAGGCTGCTGTGACCTCACAAGCACAGCCAGTAGGGGGCGATGGACACTAACCTAGGAGGCACTGAGGCTGCTGTGACCTCAGAATCACAGCCAGCAGCCATGAGCCTGCCACTGGCAGAGGAGGCACTGAGGCTTCTGTGACCTCACAAGCACAGCCAGCAGCCATGAGACTGCCACTGGCAGAGGAGGCACTGAGGCTTCTGTGACCTCACAATCACAGCCAGCAGCCATGAGACTGCCACTGGCCTCAGAGGCACTGAGGCTGCTGTGACCTCACAAGCACAGCCAGCAGCCATGAGCCTGCCACCGGCCTAGGAGGCACTCAGGCTGCTGTGACGTCACAAGCACAGCCAGCAGCCAGTAGCCTGATATTGGCCTGGGAGGCACTGAGGCTGCTGTGAACTCACAAGCACAGCCAGTAGGGGGCGATGGACACTAACCTATGAGGCACTGAGTCTGCTGTGACCTCACAAGCAGAGCCAGCAGGGGACGCTGGACACTAAACTATGCGGCCCTGAGTCTGCTGTGACCTCACAATCCCAGCCAGCAGCCATGAGCCTGCCACTGGCATAGGAGGCATTCAGGCTTGTGTGACCTCACAAGCACAGCCAGCAGCCATGACCCTGACACTGGTCTAGGAGGCATTCAGGCTGCTGTGACCTCACAAGCACAGCCAGTAGCGGGTGATGGACACTAACCTAGGAGGCACTGAGTCTGCTGTGACCTCACAAGCACAGCCAGTAGGGGTTGATGGACATTAACCTAGGAGGCACTGAGGCTGCTGTGACTTCACAAGCACAGCCAGCAGCCATGAGACTGCCACTGACCTCAGAGGCAATGAGGCTGCTGTGACGTCACAAGCATAGCCAGCAGCCAGGAGCCTGCCACTGGCATAGGAGGCATTCAGGCTGCTGTGACCTCAGAAGCACAGCCAGCAGCCATCACCCTGACACTGGTCTAGGAGGCATTCAGGCTGCTGTGACCTCACAAGCACAGCCAGCAGCCATGAGCCTGATACTGGCCTGAGAGGCACTGAGTCTGCTGTGACCTCACAAGCACAGCCAGTAGGGGGTGATGGACACTAACCTAGGAGGCACTGAGTCTGCTGTGACCTCACAAACACAGCCAATAGGGGTTGATGGACATTAACCTAGGAGGCACTGAGGCTGCTGTGACTTCACAAGCACAGCCAGCAGCCATGAGACTGCCACTGACCTCAGAGGCACTGAGGCTGCTGTGACGTCACAAGCATAGCCAGCAGCCAGGAGCCTGATTTTGGCCTGGGAATTACTGAGGCTGCTGTGACCTCACAAGCAGAGACACCAGGGGACGCTGGACACTAAACTATGAGGCACTGAGGCTTCCGTGAGCTCACAATCATAGCCAGCAGCCATGAGCCTGCCACAGGCCTAGGAGGCATTCAGGCTGCTGTGACCTCACAAGCACAGCCAGCAGCCATGACCCTGATACTGGCCTGGGAGGCACTGAGGCTGCTGTGACCTCACAAGCACAGCCAGCAGCCATGAGACTGCCACTGGCCTAGGAGTCATTCAGGCTGCTGTGACCTCACAAGCACATCCAGCAGCCATGACCCTGATACTGGTCTTGGAGGCATTCAGGCTGCTGTGACCTCACAAGCACAGCCAGCAGCCATGCGCATGATACTGGCCTGAGAGGCACTGAGGCTGCTGTGACCTCAGAAGCACAGCCAGCAGCCATGAGACTGCCACTGGCCTCAGAGGCACTGAGGCTTCTGTGACCTCACAAGCACAGCCAGCAGCCATAAGCCTGCCACTGGCCTAGGAGGCATTCAGGCTGCTGTGACCTCACAAGCACAGCCAGCAGCCATGAGCATGGCACTGGCAGAGGAGGCACTGAGGCTGCTGTGACCTCACAAGCACAGCCAGCAGCCATGAGCCTGATGCTGGGGTATGAGGCACTGAGGCTGCTGTGACCTCACAAGCAGAGCCAGCAGGGGGCGATGGACACTAACTATTGAGGCACTGAGTCTGCTGTGATCTCACAAGCAGAGGCAGCAGGGGACACTGGACACTAAACTATGAGGCACTGAGTCTGCTGTGACCTCACAAGCACAGCCAGTAGGGGGTGATGGACACTAACCTAGGAGGCACTGAGGCTGCTGTGACCTCACAAGCACAGCCAGCAGCCATGAGACTGCCACTGGCCTCAGAGGCACTGAGGCTGCTGTGACGTCACAAGCATAGCCAGCAGCCAGGAGCCTGATTTTGGCCTGGGAATTACTGAGGCTGCTGTGACCTCACAATCCCAGCCAGCAGCCATGAGCCTGCCACTGGCATAGGAGGCATTCAGGCTGCTGTGACCTCACAAGCACAGCCAGTAGGGGGCGATGGACACTAACCTAGGAGCCACTGAGTCTGCTGTGACCTCACAAGCACAGCCAGCAGCCATGAGCCTGCCACTGGCCTCAGAGGCACTGAGGCTTCTGTGACCTCACAAGCACAGCCAGCAGCCATGAGACTGCCACTGGCCTAGAAGGCACTGAGGCTGCTGTGACGTCACAAGCACAGCCAGCAGCCATGAGCCTGCCACTGACATAGGAGGCATTCAGGCTGCTGTGACCTCAGAAGCACAGCCAGCAGCCATGACCCTGACACTGGTCTAGGAGGCATTCAGACTGCTGTGACCTCACAAGCACAGCCAGCAGCCATGAGCCTGATACTGGCCTGAGAGGCACTGAGTCTGCTGTGACCTCACAAGCAGAGGCAGCAGGGGACGCTGGACACTAAACTATGAGGCACTGCGTCTGCTGTGATCTCACAAGCAGAGGCAGCAGGGGACGCTGGACACTAAACTATGAGGCACTGAGGCTGCTGTGACCTCAAAATCACAGCCAGCAGCCATGAGCCTGCCACTGGCAGAGGAGGCACTGAGTCTGCTGTGACCTCACAAGCACAGCCAGCAGCCATGAGACTGCCACTGGCAGAGGAGGCACTGAGGCTGCTGTGACGTCACAAGCACAGCCAGCAGCCATGAGCCTGATGCTGGGGTATGAGGCACTGAGGCTGCTGTGACCTCACAAGCACAGCCAGCAGGGGGCGCTGGACACTAACTATTGAGGCACTGAGTCTGCTGTGATCTCACAAGCGGAGGCAGCAGGGGACGCTGGACACTAACCTAGGAGGCACTGAGTCTGCTGTGACCTCAAAATCACAGCCAGCAGCCATGAGCCTGCCACTGGCAGAGGAGGCACTGAGTCTGCTGTGACCTCACAAGCACAGCCAGCAGCCATGAGACTGCCACTGGCAGAGGAGGCACTGAGGCTGCTGTGACGTCACAAGCACAGCCAGCAGCCATGAGCCTGATGCTGGGGTATGAGGCACTGAGGCTGCTGTGACCTCACAAGCACAGCCAGCAGGGGGCGCTGGACACTAACTATTGAGGCACTGAGTCTGCTGTGATCTCACAAGCAGAGGCAGCAGGGGACGCTGGACACTAACCTAGGAGGCACTGAGTCTGCTGTGACCTCAGAAGCACAGCCAGTAGGGGGTGATGGACACTAACCTAGGAGCCACTGAGGCTGCTGTGACCTGACAAGCACAGCCAGCAGCCATGAGACTGCCACTGACCTCAGAGGCACTGAGGCTGCTGTGACGTCACAAGCATAGCCAGCAGCCAGGAGCCTGATTTTGGCCTGGGAATTACTGAGGCTGCTGTGACCTCACAAGCAGAGACACCAGGGGACGCTGGACACTAAACTATGAGGCACTGAGGCTGCTGTGACCTCACAAGCACAGCCAGCAGCCATGAGCCTGCCACTGGCCTAGGAGGCATTCAGGCTGCTGTGACCTCAGAAGCACAGCCAGCAGCCATGACCCTGACACTGGTCTAGGAGGCATTCAGACTGCTGTGACCTCACAAGCACAGCCAGCAGCCATGAGCCTGATACTGGCCTGAGAGGCACTGAGTCTGCTGTGACCTCACAAGCAGAGGCAGCAGGGGACGCTGGACACTAAACTATGAGGCACTGAGTCTGCTGTGATCTCACAAGCAGAGGTAGCAGGGGACGCTGGACACTAAACTATGAGGCACTGAGTCTGCTGTGACCTCACAATCACAGCCAGCAGCCATGAGCCTGCCACTGGCAGAGGAGGCACTGAGTCTGCTGTGACCTCACAAGCACAGCCAGCAGCCATGAGACTGCCACTGGCAGAGGAGGCACTGAGGCTGCTGTGACCTCACAAGCACAGCCAGCAGCCATGAGCCTGATATTGGCCTGAGAGGCACTGAGGCTGCTGTGACCTCACAAGCACAGCCAGCAGCCATGACCCTGATACTGGCCTGAGAGGCACTGAGGCTGCTGTGACCTCACAAGCACAGCCAGCAGCCATGAGCATGATACTGGCCTGAGAGGCACTGAGGCTGCTGTGACCTCACAAGCACAGCCAGCAGCCATGAGACTGCCACTGGCAGAGGAGGCACTGAGGCTTCTGTGACCTCACAAGGACAGCCAGCAGCCATAAGCCTGCCACTGGCCTAGGAGGCATTCAGGCTGCTGTGACCTCACAAGCACAGCCAGCAGCCATGAGCATGGCACTGGCAGAGGAGGCACTGAGGCTGCTGTGACGTCACAAGCACAGCCAGCAGCCATGAGCCTGATGCTGGGGTATGAGGCACTGCGGCTGCTGTGACCTCACAAGCACAGCCAGCAGGGGGCGCTGGACACTAACTATTGAGGCACTGAGTCTGCTGTGATCTCACAAGCACAGCCAGCAGCCATGAGACTGCCACTGGCCTCAGAGGCACTGAGGCTGCTGTGACGTCACAAGCATAGCCAGCAGCCAGGAGCCTGATTTTGGCCTGGAATTACTGAGGCTGCTGTGACCTCACAAGCAGAGACACCAGGGGACGCTGGACACTAAACTATGAGGCACTGAGGCTGCTGTGACCTCACAATCCCAGCCAGCAGCCATGAGCCTGCCACTAGCATAGGAGGCATTCAGGCTGCTGTGACCTCAGAAGCACAGCCAGCAGCCATGACCCTGACACTGGTCTAGGAGGCATTCAGGCTGCTGTGAGTTCACAAGCACAGCCAGCAGCCATGAGCCTGATACTGGCCTCAGAGGCACTGAGTCTGCTGTGACCTCACAAGCACAGCCAGCAGGGGGCGCTGGACACTAACTATTGAGGCACTGAGTCTGCTGTGATCTCACAAGCAGAGCCAGCAGGGGACGCTGGACACTAAACTATGAGGCACTGAGCCTGCTGTGACCTCACAAGCACAGCCAGCAGCCATGAGCCTGCCACTGGCCTCAGAGGCACTGAGGCTGCTGTGACGTCACAAGCACAGCCAGCAGCCATGAGCCTGCCACTGGCCTAGGAGGCATTCATGCTGCTGTGACATCACAAGCACAGCCAGCAGCCATGAGCCTGATGCTGGCCTGTGAGGCACTGAGGCTGCTGTGACCTCACAAGCAGAGACAGTAGGGGGTGATGGACATTAACCTAGGAGGCACTGAGGCTGCTGTGACCTCACAAGCACAGCCAGCAGCCATGAGACTGCCACTGACCTCAGAGGCACTGAGTCTGCTGTGACCTCACAATCACAGCCAGCAGCCATGACCCTGATACTGGTCTTGGAGGCATTCAGGCTGCTGTGACCTCACAAGCACAGCCAGCAGCCAGGAGCCTGATACTGGCCTGAGAGGAACTGAGGCTGCTGTGACCTCACAATCCCAGCCAGCAGCCATGAGACTGCCACTGGCAGAGGAGGCACTGAGGCTGCTGTGACCTCACAAGCACAGCCAGCAGCCATGAGACTGCCACTGGCCTCAGAGGCACTGAGGCTGCTGTGACCTCACAAGCACAGCCAGCAGCCATGAGCCTGACACTGGCAGAGGAGCCACTGAGGCTTCTGTGACCTCACAAGGACAGCCAGCAGCCATAAGCCTGCCACTGGCCTAGGAGGCATTCAGGCTGCTGTGACCTCACAAGCACAGCCAGCAGCCATGAGCATGGCACTGGCAGAGGAGGCACTGAGGCTGCTGTGACGTCACAAGCACAGCCAGCAGCCATGAGCCTGATGCTGGGGTATGAGGCACTGAGGCTGCTGTGACCTCACAAGCACAGCCAGCAGGGGGCGCTGGACACTAACTATTGAGGCACTGAGTCTGCTGTGATCTCACAAGCAGAGGCAGCAGGGGACGCTGGACACTAACCTAGGAGCCACTGAGTCTGCTGTGACCTCACAAGCACAGCCAGTAGGGGGCGATGGACACTTAACTAGGAGGCACTGAGGCTGCTGTGACCTCACAAGCACAGCCAGCAGCCATGAGACTGCCACTGGCCTCAGAGGCACTGAGGCTGCTGTGACGTCACAAGCATAGCCAGCAGCCAGGAGCCTGATTTTGGCCTGGAATTACTGAGGCTGCTGTGACCTCACAAGCAGAGGCAGCAGGGGACGCTGGACACTAAACTATGAGGCACTGAGTCTGCTGTGACCTCACAAGCACAGCCAGTAGGGGGCGATGGACACTAACCTAGGAGCCACTGAGGCTGCTGTGACCTCACAATCACAGCCAGCAGCCATGAGCCTGATGCTGGCCTGTGAGGCACTGAGGCTTCTGTGACCTCACAAGCACAGCCAGCAGCCATGAGCTGATGCTGGGGAATGAGGCACTGAGGCTGCTGTGAGGTCACAAGCACAGCCAGCAGCCATGAGCCTGCCACTGGCCTAGGAGGCATTCAGGCTGCTGTGACATCACAAGCACAGCCAGCAGCCATGAGCCTGATGCTGGCCTGTGAGGCACTGAGGCTGCTGTGACCTCACAAGCAGAGACAGTAGGGGGTGATGGACATTAACCTAGGAGGCACTGAGGCTGCTGTGACCTCACAAGCACAGCCAGCAGCCATGAGACTGCCACTGACCTCAGAGGCACTGAGGCTGCTGTGACCTCACAAGCACAGCCAGCAGCCAGGAGCCTGATACTGGTCTTGGAGGCATTCAGGCTGCTGTGACCTCACAAGCACAGCCAGCAGCCAGGAGCCTGATACTGGCCTGAGAGTCACTGAGGCTGCTGTGACCTCACAATCCCAGCCAGCAGCCATGAGACTGCCACTGGCAGAGGAGGCACTGAGGCTGCTGTGACCTCACAAGCACAGCCAGCAGCCATGAGACTGCCACTGGCAGAGGAGGCACTGAGGCTGCTGTGACCTCACAAGCACAGCCAGCAGCCATGAGCCTGACACTGGCAGAGGGGCCACTGAGGCTGCTGTGACCTCACAAGCACAGGCAGTAGGGGGCGATGGACACTAACCTAGGAGGCATTCAGGCTGCTGTGACCTCACAAGCACAGCCAGCAGCCATGAGACTGCCACTGGCCTCAAAGGCACTGAGGCTGCTGTGAACTCGCAAGCACAGCCAGTAGGGGGCGGTGGACACTAACCTATGAGGCACTGAGTCTGCTGTGACCTCACAAGCAGAGCCAGCAGGGGTCGCTGGACACTAACTATTGAGCCACTGAGTCTGCTGTGATCTCACAAGCAGAGGCAGCAGGGGACGCTGGACACTAAACTATGAGGCACTGAGTCTGCTGTGACCTCACAAGCACAGGCAGTAGGGGGTGATGGACACTAACCTAGGAGGCACTGAGGCTGCTGTGACCTCACAAGCACAGCCAGCAGCCATGAGCCTGCCACTGACCTCAGAGGCACTGAGGCTGCTGTGACGTCACAAGCAGAGCCAGCAGCCAGGAGCCTGATTTTGGCCTGGGAATTACTGAGGCTGCTGTGACCTCACAAGCAGAGACACCAGGGGACGCTGGACACTAAACTATGAGGCACTGAGGCTGCTGTGACCTCACAAGCACAGCCAGCAGCCATGAGCCTGCCACTGGCCTAGGAGGCATTCAGGCTGCTGTGACCTCAGAAGCACAGCCAGCAGCCATGACCCTGACACTGGTCTAGGAGGCATTCAGACTGCTGTGACGTCACAAGCACAGCCAGCAGCCATGAGCCTGATACTGGCCTGAGAGGCACTGAGTCTGCTGTGACCTCACAAGCAGAGGCAGCAGGGGACGCTGGACACTAAACTATGAGGCACTGAGTCTGCTGTGATCTCAGAAGCAGAGGCAGCAGGGGACGCTGGAAACTAACCTAGGAGGCACTGAGTCTGCTGTGACCTCACAATCACAGCCAGCAGCCATGAGCCTGCCACTGGCAGAGGAGGCACTGAGTCTGCTGTGACCTCACAAGCACAGCCAGCAGCCATGAGACTGCCACTGGCAGAGGAGGCACTGAGGCTGCTGTGACGTCACAAGCACAGCCAGCAGCCATGAGCCTGATATTGGCCTGAGAGGCACTGAGGCTGCTGTGACCTCACAAGCACAGCCAGCAGCCATGAGCATGGCACTGGCAGAGGAGGCACTGAGGCTGCTGTGACATCACAAGCACAGCCAGCAGCCATGAGCCTGATACTGGCCTGGAAGGTGCTGAGTCTGCTGTGACCTCACAAGCAGAGCCAGCAGGGGGAGCTGGACACTAAAGTATGAGGCACTGAGTCTGCTGTGACCTCACAAGCACAGCCAGTAGGGGGTGATGGACACTAACCTAGGAGGCACTGAGTCTGCTGTGACCTCACAAGCAGAGCCAGCAGGGGACGCTGGACACTAAACTATGCGGCCCTGAGTCTGCTGTGACCTCACAAGCACAGCCAGCAGCCATGAGACTGCCACTGGCCTCAAAGGCACTGAGGCTGCTGTGAACTCGCAAGCACAGCCAGTAGGGGGCGGTGGACACTAACCTATGAGGCACTGAGTCTGCTGTGACCTCACAAGCAGAGCCAGCAGGGGGCGCTGCACACTAAACTATGCGGCCCTGAGTCTGCTGTGACCTCACAATCCCAGCCAGCAGCCATGAGCCTGCCACTGGCATAGGAGGCATTCAGGCTTGTGTGACCTCACAAGCACAGCCAGCAGCCATGACCCTGACACTGGAGTAGGAGGCATTCAGGCTGCTGTGAGTTCACAAGCACAGCCAGCAGGGGGCGCTGCACACTAAGTTTGAGGCACTGAGTCTGCTGTGACCTCACAAGCAGAGCCAGCAGGGGTCGCTGGACACTGAACTATGAGGCACTGAGGCTGCTGTGACCTCACAAGCACAGCCAGCAGCCATGAGCCTGCCACTGGCAGAGGAGGCACTGAGGCTTCTGTGACCTCACAAGCACAGCCAGCAGGGGGCGCTGCACACTAACTTTTGAGGCACTGAGTCTGCTGTGACCTCACAAGCAGAGCCAGCAGGGGACGCTGGACACTAAACTATGAGGCACGGAGCCTGCTGTGAGCTCACAGTCATAGCCAGCAGCCATGAGCCTACCACAGGCCTAGGAGGCATTCAGGCTGCTGTGACCTCACAAGCACATCCAGCAGCCATGAGCCTGATACTGGTCTTGGAGGCATTCAGGCTGCTGTGACCTCACAAGCACAGCCAGCAGCCATGAGACTGCCAATGGCAGAGGAGGCACTGAGGCTTCTGTGACCTCACAAGCACAGCCAGCAGCCATAAGCCTGCCACTGGCCTAGGAGGCATTCAGGCTGCTGTGACCTCAGAAGCACAGCCAGCAGCCATGAGCATGGCACTGGCAGAGGAGGCACTGAGGCTGCTGTGACGTCACAAGCACAGCCAGCAGCCATGAGCCTGATGCTGGGGTATGAGGCACTGAGGCTGCTGTGACCTCACAAGCACAGCCAGCAGGGGGCGATGGACACTAACTATTGAGGCACTGAGTCTGCTGTGATCTCACAAGCAGAGGCAGCAGGGGACACTGGACACTAAACTATGAGGCACTGAGTCTGCTGTGACCTCACAAGCACAGCCAGCAGCCAGAAGCCTGATTTTGGCCTGGGAATCACTGAGGCTGCTGTGACCTCACAAGCAGAGACACCAGGGGACGCTGGACACTTAACTATGAGGCACTGAGGCTGCTGTGACCTCACAATCACAGCCAGCAGCCATGAGCCTGCCACTGGCATAGGAGGCATTCAGGCTGCTGTGACCTCAGAAGCACAGCCAGCAGCCATGACCCTGACACTGGTCTAGGAGGCATTCAGGCTGCTGTGACCTCACAAGCACAGCCAGCAGCCATGAGCCTGATGCTGTCCTGTGAGGCACTGAGTCTGCTGTGACCTCACAAGCAGAGCCAGCAGGGGGCGCTGGACACTAAACTATGAGGCACTGAGTCTGCTGTGATCTCACAAGCACAGCCAGTAGGGGGTGATGGACACTAACCTAGGAGGCACTGAGGCTGCTGTGACTTCACAATCACAGCCAGCAGCCATGAGACTGCCACTGACCTCAGAGGCAATGAGGCTGCTGTGACCTCACAAGCATAGCCAGCAGCCAGGAGCCTGCCACTGGCATAGGAGGCATTCAGGCTGCTGTGACCTCAGAAGCACAGCCAGCAGCCATGACCCTGACACTGGTCTAGGAGGCATTCAGACTGCTGTGACCTCACAAGCACAGCCAGCAGCCATGAGCCTGATACTGGCCTGAGAGGCACTGAGTCTGCTGTGACCTCACAAGCACAGCCAGCAGGGGGCGCTGGACACTAACTTTTGAGGCACTGAGTCTGCTGTGATCTCACAAGCACAGCCAGCAGGGGGCGATGGACACTAACCTAGGAGCCAGTGAGTCTGCTGTGACCTCACAATCACAGCCAGCAGCCATGAGCCTGCCACTGGCAGAGGAGGCACTGAGGCTTCTGTGACCTCACAAGCACAGCCAGCAACCATGAGCATGGCACTGGCCTCAGAGGCACTGAGGCTGCTGTGACGTCACAAGCACAGCCAGCAGCCATGAGCCTGATACTGGCCTGGTAGGCGCTGAGTCTGCTGTGACCTCACAAGCAGAGCCAGCAGGGGGCGCTGGACACTAAACTATGAGGCACTGAGTCTGCTGTGACCTCACAAGCACAGCCAGTAGGGGGTGATGGACACTAACCTAGGAGGCACTGAGGCTGCTGTGACGTCACAATCCCAGCCAGCAGCCATGAGCCTGCCACTGGCAGAGGAGGCACTGAGGCTTCTGTGACCTCACAAGCACAGCCAGCAGCCATGAGCCTGCCACTGGCCTAGGAGGCAATCAGGCTGCTGTGACGTCACAAGCACAGCCAGCAGCCATGAGCCTGATACTGGCCTGAGAGGCACTGAGTCTGCTGTGACCTCACAAGCACAGCCAGCAGCCATGAGCCTGACACTGGCAGAGGAGCCACTGAGGTTGCTGTGACCTCACAACACAGCCAGCAGGGGGCACTGGAGATAACCTAGCAGGCACTGAGTCTGCTGTGACCTCACAAGCACAGCCAGCAGCCATGAGACTGCCACTGGCCTCAAAGGCACTGAGGCTGCTGTGAACTCGCAAGCACAGCCAGTAGGGGGCGGTGGACACTAACCTATGAGGCACTGAGTCTGCTGTGACCTCACAAGCAGAGCCAGCAGGGGGCGCTGCACACTAAAGTATGCGGCCCTGAGTCTGCTGTGACCTCACAATCCCAGCCAGCAGCCATGAGCCTGCCACTGGCATAGGAGGCATTCAGGCTTCTGTGACCTCACAAGCACAGCCAGCAGCCATGACCCTGACACTGGAGTAGGAGGCATTCAGGCTGCTGTGAGTTCACAAGCACAGCCAGCAGGGGGCGCTGCACACTAAGTTTGAGGCACTGAGTCTGCTGTGACCTCACAAGCAGAGCCAGCAGGGGACGCTGGACACTGAACTATGAGGCACTGAGGCTGCTGTGACCTCACAAGCACAGCCAGCAGCCATGAGACTGCCACTGGCAGAGGAGGCACTGAGGCTTCTGTGACCTCACAAGCACAGCCAGCAGGGGGCGCTGCACACTAACTTTTGAGGCACTGAGTCTGCTGTGACCTCACAAGCAGAGCCAGCAGGGGACGCTGGACACTAAACTATGAGGCACGGAGCCTGCTGTGAGCTCACAGTCATAGCCAGCAGCCATGAGCCTACCACAGGCCTAGGAGGCATTCAGGCTGCTGTGACCTCACAAGCACATCCAGCAGCCATGAGCCTGATACTGGTCTTGGAGGCATTCAGGCTGCTGTGACCTCACAAGCACAGCCAGCAGCCATGAGACTGCCAATGGCAGAGGAGGCACTGAGGCTTCTGTGACCTCACAAGCACAGCCAGCAGCCATAAGCCTGCCACTGGCCTAGGAGGCATTCAGGCTGCTGTGACCTCAGAAGCACAGCCAGCAGCCATGAGCATGGCACTGGCAGAGGAGGCACTGAGGCTGCTGTGACGTCACAAGCACAGCCAGCAGCCATGAGCCTGATGCTGGGGTATGAGGCACTGAGGCTGCTGTGACCTCACAAGCACAGCCAGCAGGGGGCGATGGACACTAACTATTGAGGCACTGAGTCTGCTGTGATCTCACAAGCAGAGGCAGCAGGGGACACTGGACACTAAACTATGAGGCACTGAGTCTGCTGTGACCTCACAAGCACAGCCAGCAGCCAGAAGCCTGATTTTGGCCTGGGAATCACTGAGGCTGCTGTGACCTCACAAGCAGAGACACCAGGGGACGCTGGACACTTAACTATGAGGCACTGAGGCTGCTGTGACCTCACAATCACAGCCAGCAGCCATGAGCCTGCCACTGGCATAGGAGGCATTCAGGCTGCTGTGACCTCAGAAGCACAGCCAGCAGCCATGACCCTGACACTGGTCTAGGAGGCATTCAGGCTGCTGTGACCTCACAAGCACAGCCAGCAGCCATGAGCCTGATGCTGGCCTGTGAGGCACTGAGTCTGCTGTGACCTCACAAGCAGAGCCAGCAGGGGGCGCTGGACACTAAACTATGAGGCACTGAGTCTGCTGTGATCTCACAAGCACAGCCAGTAGGGGGTGATGGACACTAACCTAGGAGGCACTGAGGCTGCTGTGACTTCACAAGCACAGCCAGCAGCCATGAGACTGCCACTGACCTCAGAGGCAATGAGGCTGCTGTGACCTCACAAGCATAGCCAGCAGCCAGGAGCCTGCCACTGGCATAGGAGGCATTCAGGCTGCTGTGACCTCAGAAGCACAGCCAGCAGCCATGACCCTGACACTGGTCTAGGAGGCATTCAGACTGCTGTGACCTCACAAGCACAGCCAGCAGCCATGAGCCTGATA
Source organism: Dromaius novaehollandiae (assembly GCF_036370855.1). Classification (NCBI taxonomy): domain Eukaryota; kingdom Metazoa; phylum Chordata; class Aves; order Casuariiformes; family Dromaiidae; genus Dromaius; species Dromaius novaehollandiae. Next base: position 8,418,315 of record NC_088122.1, on the reverse strand, counting down.
CTGGCCTGAGAGGCACTGAGTCTGCTGTGACCTCACAAGCACAGCCAGCAGGGGGCGCTGGACACTAACTTTTGAGGCACTGAGTCTGCTGTGATCTCACAAGCACAGCCAGCAGGGGGCGATGGACACTAACCTAGGAGCCAGTGAGTCTGCTGTGACCTCACAATCACAGCCAGCAGCCATGAGCCTGCCACTGGCAGAGGAGGCACTGAGGCTTCTGTGACCTCACAAGCACAGCCAGCAACCATGAGCATGGCACTGGCCTCAGAGGCACTGAGGCTGCTGTGACGTCACAAGCACAGCCAGCAGCCATGAGCCTGATACTGGCCTGGTAGGCGCTGAGTCTGCTGTGACCTCACAAGCAGAGCCAGCAGGGGGCGCTGGACACTAAACTATGAGGCACTGAGTCTGCTGTGACCTCACAAGCACAGCCAGTAGGGGGTGATGGACACTAACCTAGGAGGCACTGAGGCTGCTGTGACGTCACAATCCCAGCCAGCAGCCATGAGCCTGCCACTGGCAGAGGAGGCACTGAGGCTTCTGTGACCTCACAAGCACAGCCAGCAGCCATGAGCCTGCCACTGGCCTAGGAGGCAATCAGGCTGCTGTGACGTCACAAGCACAGCCAGCAGCCATGAGCCTGATACTGGCCTGAGAGGCACTGAGTCTGCTGTGACCTCACAAGCACAGCCAGCAGCCATGAGCCTGACACTGGCAGAGGAGCCACTGAGGTTGCTGTTACCTCACAACACAGCCAGCAGGGGGCACTGGAGATAACCTAGCAGGCACTGAGTCTGCTGTGACCTCACAATCCCAGCCAGTAGGGGGCGATGGACACTAACCTAGGAGGCACTGAGGCTGCTGTGACCTCACAAGCACAGCCAGCAGCCATGAGCCTGCCACTGGCCTCAGAGGCCCTGAGTCTGCTGTGACCTCACAAGCACAGCCAGCAGCCATGAGCCTGCCACTGGCATAGGAGGCATTCAGGCTTGTGTGACCTCACAAGCACAGCCAGCAGCCATGACCCTGACACTGGTCTAGGAGGCATTCAGGCTGCTGTGAGTTCACAAGCAGAGCCAGCAGGGGGCGCTGCACACTAACTTTTGAGGCACTGAGTCTGCTGTGATCTCACAAGCAGAGGCAGCAGGGGACGCTGGACACTAACCTAGGAGCCACTGAGGCTGCTGTGACCTCACAATCACAGCCAGCAGCCATGAGCCTGCCACTGGCAGAGGAGGCACTGAGGCTTCTGTGACCTCACAAGCACAGCCAGCAGCCATGAGACTGCCACTGGCAGAGGAGGCACTGAGGCTGCTGTGACGTCACAAGCACAGCCAGCAGCCATGAGCCTGCCACTGGCCTAGGAGGCATTCAGGCTGCTGTGACCACAGAAGCACAGCCAGCAGGTATGAGCATGGCACTGGCAGAGGAGCCACTGAGGCTGCTGTGACGTCACAAGCATAGCCAGCAGCCAGGAACCTGCCACTGGCATAGGAGGCATTCAGGCTGCTGTGACCTCAGAAGCACAGCCAGCAGCCATGACCCTGACACTGGTCTAGGAGGCATTCAGGCTGCTGTGACCTCACAAGCACAGCCAGCAGCCATGAGCCTGATATTGGCCTGAGAGGCACTGAGGCTGCTGTGACCTCACAAGCACAGCCAGCAGCCATGAGCATGGCACTGGCAGAGGAGGCACTGAGGCTGCTGTGACGTCACAAGCACAGCCAGCAGCCATGAGCCTGATACTGGCCTGGAAGTCGCTGAGTCTGCTGTGACCTCACAAGCAGAGCCAGCAGGGGGAGCTGGACACTAAACTATGAGGCACTGAGTCTGCTGTGACCTCACAAGCAGAGCCAGCAGGGGGTGATGGACACTAACCTAGGAGGCACTGAGGCTGCTGTGACCTCACAATCCCAGCCAGCAGCCATGAGCCTGATACTGGCCTGAGAGACACTGAGGCTGGTGTGACCTCACAAGCACAGCCAGCAGGGGGCGCTGCACACTAACTTTTGAGGCACTGAGTCTGCTGTGACCTCAGAAGCAGAGCCAGCAGGGGACGCTGGACCCTAACTTTTGAGGCACTGAGGCTTCTGTGAGCTCACAATCATAGCCAGCAGCCATGAGCCTGCCACAGGCCTAGGAGGCATTCAGGCTGCTGTGACCTCACAAGCACAGCCAGCAGCCATGACCCTGATACTGGTCTTGGAGGCATTCAGGCTGCTGTGACCTCACAAGCACAGCCAGCAGCCATGACCCTGATACTGGCCTGAGAGGCACTGAGGCTGCTGTGACCTCACAAGCACAGCCAGCAGCCATGAGCCTGATATTGGCCTGAGAGGCACTGAGGCTGCTGTGACCTCACAAGCACAGCCAGCAGCCATGAGCATGGCACTGGCAGAGGAGGCACTGAGGCTGCTGTGACGTCACAAGCACAGCCAGCAGCCATGAGCCTGATACTGGCCTGGAAGTCGCTGAGTCTGCTGTGACCTCACAAGCAGAGCCAGCAGGGGGTGATGGACACTAACCTAGGAGGCACTGAGGCTGCTGTGACCTCACAATCCCAGCCAGCAGCCATGAGCCTGCCACTGGCAGAGGAGGCACTGAGGCTGGTGTGACCTCACAAGCACAGCCAGCAGGGGGCGCTGCACACTAACTTTTGAGGCACTGAGTCTGCTGTGACCTCACAAGCAGAGCCAGCAGGGGACGCTGGACCCTAACTTTTGAGGCACTGAGGCTTCTGTGAGCTCACAATCATAGCCAGCAGCCATGAGCCTGCCACAGGCCTAGGAGGCATTCAGGCTGCTGTGACCTCACAAGCACAGCCAGCAGCCATGACCCTGATACTGGTCTTGGAGGCATTCAGGCTGCTGTGACCTCACAAGCACAGCCAGCAGCCATGACCCTGATACTGGCCTGAGAGGCACTGAGGCTGCTGTGACCTCACAAGCACAGCAAGCAGCCATGAGCATGATACTGGCCTGAGAGGCACTGAGGCTGCTGTGACCTCACAAGCACAGCCAGCAGCCATGAGACTGCCACTGGCAGAGGAGGCACTCAGGCTTCTGTGACCTCACAAGGACAGCCAGCAGCCATGAGCCTGCCACTGGCCTAGGAGGCATTCAGGCTGCTGTGACCTCAGAAGCACAGCCAGCAGCCATGAGCCTGCCACTGGCAGAGGGGGCACTGAGGCTTCTGTGACCTCACAAGCACAGCCAGCAGCCATAAGCCTGCCACTGGCCTAGGAGGCATTCAGGCTGCTGTGACCTCACAAGCACAGCCAGCAGCCATGAGCATGGCACTGGCAGAGGAGGCACTGAGGCTGCTGTGACGTCACAAGCACAGCCAGCAGCCATGAGCCTGATGCTGGGGTATGAGGCACTGAGGCTGCTGTGACCTCACAAGCACAGCCAGCAGGGGGCGCTGGACACTAACTATTGAGGCACTGAGTCTGCTGTGATCTCACAAGCAGAGGCAGCAGGGGACGCTGGACACTAACCTAGGAGCCACTGAGTCTGCTGTGACCTCACAAGCACAGCCAGTAGGGGGCGATGGACACTAACCTAGGAGGCACTGAGGCTGCTGTGACCTCACAAGCACAGCCAGCAGCCATGAGACTGCCACTGGCCTCAGAGGCACTGAGGCTGCTGTGACGTCACAAGCATAGCCAGCAGCCAGGAGCCTGATTTTGGCCTGGAATTACTGAGGCTGCTGTGACCTCACAAGCAGAGACACCAGGGGACGCTGGACACTAAACTATGAGGCACTGAGGCTGCTGTGACCTCACAATCCCAGCCAGCAGCCATGAGCCTGCCACTAGCATAGGAGGCATTCAGGCTGCTGTGACCTCAGAAGCACAGCCAGCAGCCATGAGACTGACACTGGTCTAGGAGGCATTCAGGCTTGTGTGACCTCACAAGCACAGCCAGCAGCCATGAGCCTGATACTGGCCTGAGAGGCACTGAGTCTGCTGTGACCTCACAAGCAGAGCCAGCAGGGGGCGCTGGACACTAACTATTGAGGCACTGAGTCTGCTGTGACCTCACAAGCAGAGCCAGCAGGGGACGCTGGACACTAACCTAGGAGCCACTGAGGCTGCTGTGACCTCACAATCACAGCCAGCAGCCATGAGCCTGCCACTGGCAGAGGAGGCACTGAGGCTTCTGTGACCTCACAAGCACAGCCAGCAGCCATGAGACTGCCACTGGCCTCAGAGGCACTGAGGCTTCTGTGACCTCACAAGCACAGCCAGCAGCCATGAGCCTGCCACTGGCCTAGGAGGCATTCAGGCTGCTGTGACCACAGAAGCACAGCCAGCAGGTATGAGCATGGCACTGGCAGAGGAGCCACTGAGGCTGCTGTGACGTCACAAGCATAGCCAGCAGCCAGGAGCCTGCCACTGGCATAGGAGGCATTCAGGCTGCTGTGACCTCAGAAGCACAGCCAGCAGCCATGACCCTGCCACTGGTCTAGGAGGCATTCAGGCTGCTGTGACCTCACAAGCACAGCCAGCAGCCATGAGCCTGATATTGGCCTGAGAGGCACTGAGTCTGCTGTGACCTCACAAGCACAGCCAGCAGCCATGAGCATGGCACTGGCAGAGGAGGCACTGAGGCTGCTGTGACGTCACAAGCACAGCCAGCAGCCATGACCCTGATACTGGCCTGGAAGGCGCTGAGTCTGCTGTGACCTCACAAGCAGAGCCAGCAGGGGGAGCTGGACACTAAACTATGAGGCACTGAGTCTGCTGTGACCTCACAAGCAGAGCCAGCAGGGGGTGATGGACACTAACCTAGGAGGCACTGAGGCTGCTGTGACCTCACAATCCCAGCCAGCAGCCATGAGCCTGCCACTGGCAGAGGAGGCACTGAGGCTGGTGTGACCTCACAAGCACAGCCAGCAGGGGGCGCTGCACACTAACTTTTGAGGCACTGAGTCTGCTGTGACCTCACAAGCAGAGCCAGCAGGGGACGCTGGACCCTAACTTTTGAGGCACTGAGGCTTCTGTGAGCTCACAATCATAGCCAGCAGCCATGAGCCTGCCACAGGCCTAGGAGGCATTCAGGCTGCTGTGACCTCACAAGCACAGCCAGCAGCCATGACCCTGATACTGGTCGTGGAGGCATTCAGGCTGCTGTGACCTCACAAGCACAGCCAGCAGCCATGACCCTGATACTGGCCTGAGAGGCACTGAGGCTGCTGTGACCTCACAAGCACAGCCAGCAGCCATGAGCATGATACTGGCCTGAGAGGCACTGAGGCTGCTGTGACCTCACAAGCACAGCCAGCAGCCATGAGACTGCCACTGGCAGAGGAGGCACTGAGGCTTCTGTGACCTCACAAGGACAGCCAGCAGCCATGACCCTGACACTGGTCTAGGAGGCATTCAGGCTGCTGTGACCTCACAAGCACAGCCAGCAGCCATGAGCCTGATACTGGCCTAGGAGGCACTGAGGCTGCTGTGACCTCACAAGCACAGCCAGCAACCAGGAGCATGGCACTGGCAGAGGAGCCACTGAGGCTGCTGTGACGTCACAAGCAGAGCCAGCAGCCATGAGCCTGATATTGGCCTATGAGGCACTGAATCTGCTGTGACCTCACAAGCAGAGCCAGCAGGGGACGCTGGACACTGAACTAGGAGGCACTGAGTCTGCTGTGACCTCACAAGCACAGCCAGCAGCCATGAGCCTGATATTGGCCTGGGACGCACTGAGTCTGCTGTGACGTCACAAGCACAGCCAGCAGCCATGAGCCTGATATTGGCCTGGGAGGCACTGAGGCTGGTTTGACCTCACAAGCACAGCCAGTAGGGGGCGATGGACACTAACCTATGAGGCACTGAGTCTGCTGTGACCTCACAAGCAGAGCCAGCAGGGGACGCTGGACACTAAACTATGCGGCACTGAGTCTGCTGTGACCTCACAATCCCAGCCAGCAGCCATGAGACTGCCACTGTCCTAGGAGGCATTCAGGCTTGTGTGACCTCACAAGCACAGCCAGCAGCCATGACCCTGACACTGGTCTAGGAGGCATTCAGGCTGCTGTGACCTCACAAGCAGAGCCAGCAAGGGGCGCTGCACACTAACGTTTGAGGCACTGAGTCTGCTGTGACCTCACAAGCACAGCCAGCAGCCATGAGCCTGATATTGGCATAGGAGGAACTGGGGTTGCTGTGACCTCACAAGCACAGCCAGCAGCCATGAGCATGGCAGTATCCCCGGAGATACTGAGGCTGCTGTGACCTCAGAAGCACAGCCAGCAGGCATGAGCCTGGCACTGGCAGACGAGGCACTGAGGCTGCTGTGACGTCACAAGCACAGCCAGCAGCCAGGAGCTTAATACTGGCCTGGAAGGCATTGAGGCCGCTGTGACCTCACAAGCAGAGCCATGAGTCTGCCACTGGCCTAGGAGGCATTCAGGCTTCTGTGAGCTCACAAGCACAGCCAGCAGCCATGAGCCTGATACTGGCCTAGGAGGCACTGAGGCTGCTGTGACGTCACAAGCACAGCCAGCAGCCATGAGCATGGCACTGGCAGAGGAGCCACTGAGGCTGCTGTGACGTCACAAACACAGCCAGCAGCCATGAGCCTGATGCTGGCCTGTGAGGCACTGAGGCTGGTGTGAGCTCACAAGCAGAGCCAGCAGGGCACGCTGGACAGTAACTTATGAGGCACTGAGTCTGCTGTGACCTCACAAGCAGAGCCAGCAGGGGGCGCTGGACACTAAACTATGAGGCACTGAGTCTGCTGTGACCTCATAAGCACAGCCAGCAGCCATGAGACTGCCACTGGTAGAGGAGGCACTGAGTCTGCTGTGACCTCACAAGCACAGCCAGCAGCCATGAGCCTGCCACGGGCCTAGGAGGCACTCAGGCTGCTGTGACGTCACAAGCACAGCCAGCAGCCAGGAGCCTGATATTGGCCTGGGAGGCACTGAGGCTGGTGTGACCTCACAAGCAGAACCAGCAGCCATGAGCCTGCCACTGGCCTCAGAGGCACTGAGGCTGCTGTGACCTCACAAGCACAGCCAGCAGCCATGAGCATGGCACTGGCAGAGGAGGCACTGAGTCCGCTGTGACGTCACAAGCACAGGCAGCAGCCAGGAGCCTGATATTGGCCTGGGAGGCACTGAGTCTGCTGTGACCTCACAAGCAGAGCCAGCAGGGGGCGATGGACACTAACTTTTGAGGCACTGTGTCTGCTGTGACCTCACAAGTAGAGCCAGCAGGGAGCGCTGGACACTAAACTATGAGGCACTGAGGCTGCTGTGACCTTACAAGCACAGCCAGCAGCCATGAGACTGCCACTGGCAGAGGAGGCACTGAGGCTTCTGTGACCTCACAAACACAGCCAGCAGCCATGAGACTGCCACTGGCCTCAGAGGCACTGAGGCTGGTGTGACCTCACAAGCAGAGCCAGCAGGGGGCGCTGCACACTAACTTTTGAGGCACTGAGTCTGCTGTGACCTCACAAGCAGAGCCAGCAGGGAGCGCTGGACACTAACCTTTGAGGCACTGAGGCTGCTGTGACCTCACAAGCACAGCCAGCAGCCATGAGCCTGCCACTGGCAGAGGAGGCACTGAGGCTTCTGTGACCTCACAAACACAGCCAGCAGCCATGAGACTGCCACTGGCCTCAGAGGCACTGAGGCTGGTGTGACGTCACAAGCAGAGCCAGCAGGGGGCGCTGCACACTAACTATTGAGGCACTGAGTCTGCTGTGACCTCACAAGCAGAGCCAGCAGGGGACGCTGGACACTAAACTATGAGGCACTGAGGCTGCTGTGACCTCACAAGCACAGCCAGCAGCCAGGAGCCTGCCAGTGGCCTAGGAGTCATTCAGGCTTCTGTGACCTCAGAAGCACAGCCAGCAGCCATGAGCCTGATACTAGCCTAGGAGGCACTGAGGCTGCTGTGACCTCACAAGCACAGCCAGCAGGGGATGCTGGACACTAAACTATGAGGCACTGAGGCTGCTGTGACCTCACAAGCACAGCCAGCAGCCATCAGCCTGCCACGGCCCAGGGGGCACTGAGTCTGCTGTGACCTCACAAGCACAGCCAGCAGCCATGAGCCTGATACTGGCCTGAGAGGCACTGAGGTTGCTGTGACCTCACAAGCACAGCCAGCAGCCATTAGCATGGCACTATCCACGGAGACACTGAGGCTGCTGGGACCTCAGAAGCACAGCCAGCAGCCATGAGCCTGACACTGGCAGAGGAGGCACTGTGGCTGCTGTGACCTCACAAGCACAGCCAGCAGGGGGCACTGGAGATAACCTATCAGGCACTGAGTTTGCTGTGACCTTACAAGCGCAGCTAGCAGCCATGAGACTGCCACTGGCAGAGGAGGCACTGAGGCTGCTGTGACCTCACAAGCACAGCCAGCAGCCAGGAGCCTGATATTGGCCTCAGAGGCACTGAGTCTGCTGTGACCTCAGAAGCAGAGCCAGCAGCCATGAGCCTGCCACTGGCCTAGGAGGCATTAAGGCTTCTGTGACCTCAGAAGCACAGCCAGCAGCCATGAGCCTGATACTGGCCTAGGAGCCACTGAGGCTGCTGTGACCTCACAAGCACAGCCAGCAGCCATGAGACTGCCACTGGCAGAGGAGCCAATGAGGCTGCTGTGACCTCACAAGCACAGCCAGCAGCCATGAGCCTGCCACGGGCCTAGGAGGCACTGAGGCTGCTGTGACGTCACAAGCACAGCCAGCAGCCAGGAGCCTGATATTGGCCTGGGAGGCACTGAGGCTGCTGTGACCTGACAAGCACAGCCAGCAGGGGACGCTGGACACTAAACTATGAGGCACTGAGTCTGCTGTGACCTCACAAGCAGAGCCAGCAGGGGACGCTGGACACTAAACTATGAGGCACTGAGGCTGCTGTGACCTCACAAGCACAGCCAGCAGCCATGAGCCTGCCACTGGCCTACGAGGCACTGAGGCTGCTGTGACCTCACAAGCACAGCCAGCAGCCATGAGACTGCCACTGGCATAGGAGGCATTTGGGCTTCTGTGAGCTCACAAGCACAGCCAGCAGCCATGAGCCTGATACTGGCCTAGGAGGCACTGAGGCTGCTGTGACCTCACAAGCACAGCCAGCAACCAGGAGCATGGCACTGGCAGAGGAGCCACTGAGGCTGCTGTGACGTCACAAGCAGAGCCAGCAGCCATGAGCCTGATATTGGCCTATGAGGCACTGAGTCTGCTGTGACCTCACAAGCAGAGCCAGCAGGGGACGCTGGACACTAAACTAGGAGGCACTGAGTCTGCTGTGACCTCACAAGCACAGCCAGCAGCCATGAGCCTGATATTGGCCTGGGACGCACTGAGTCTGCTGTGACGTCACAAGCACAGCCAGCAGCCATGAGCCTGATATTGGCCTGGGAGGCACTGAGGCTGGTTTGACCTCACAAGCACAGCCAGTAGGGGGCGATGGACACTAACCTATGAGGCACTGAGTCTGCTGTGACCTCACAAGCAGAGCCAGCAGGGGACGCTGGACACTAAACTTTGCGGCACTGAGTCTGCTGTGACCTCACAATCCCAGCCAGCAGCCATGAGACTGCCACTGTCCTAGGAGGCATTCAGGCTTGTGTGACCTCACAAGCACAGCCAGCAGCCATGACCCTGACACTGGTCTAGGAGGCATTCAGGCTGCTGTGACCTCACAAGCAGAGCCAGCAGGGGGCGCTGCACACTAACTTTTGAGGCACTGAGTCTGCTGTGACCTCACAAGCACAGCCAGCAGCCATGAGCATGGCACTATCCCCAGAGATACTGAGGCTGCTGTGACCTCAGAAGCACAGCCAGCAGGCATGAGCCTGGCACTGGCAGACGAGGCACTGAGGCTGCTGTGACGTCACAAGCACAGCCAGCAGCCAGGAGCTTGATACTGGCCTGGAAGGCACTGAGGCCGCTGTGACCTCACAAGCAGAGCCATGAGTCTGCCACTGGCTTAGGAGGCATTCAGGCTTCTGTGAGCTCACAAGCACAGCCAGCAGCCATGAGCCTGATACTGGCCTAGGAGGCACTGAGGCTGCTGTGACCTCACAAGCACAGCCAGCAGCCATGAGCATGGCACTGGCAGAGGAGCCACTGAGGCTGCTGTGACGTCACAAACACAGCCATCAGCCATGAGCCTGATGCTGGCCTGTGAGGCACTGAGGCTGGTGTGAGCTCACAAGCAGAGCCAGCAGGGCACGCTGGACAGTAACTTATGAGGCACTGAGTCTGCTGTGACCTCACAATCACAGCCAGCAGGGGACGCTGGACACTAAACTATGAGGCACTGAGTCTGCTGTGACCTCACAAGCACAGCCAGCAGCCATGAGACTGCCACTGGTAGAGGAGGCACTGAGTCTGCTGTGACCTCGCAAGCACAGCCAGCAGCCATGAGCCTGCCACGGGCGTAGGAGGCACTGAGGCCGCTGTGACGTCACAAGCACAGCCAGCAGCCAGGAGCCTGATATTGGCCTGGGAGGCACTGAGGCTGGTGTGACCTGACAAGCACAGCCAGCAGGGGACGCTGGACACTTACCTATGAGGCACTGAGTCTGCTGTGACCTCACAAGCAGAGTCAGCAGGGGACGATGGCCACTAAGCTATGAGGCACTGAGGCTGTTGTGACCTCACAAGCAGAGCCAGCAGCCATGAGCCTACTACTGGCCTCAGAGGCACTGAGGCTGCTGTGACCTCACAAGCACAGCCAGCAGCCATGAGCATGGCACTGGCAGAGGAGGCACTGAGGCCGCTGTGACGTCACAAGCACAGCCAGCAGCCAGGAGCCTGATATTGGCCTGGGAGGCACTGAGTCTGCTGTGACCTCACAAGCAGAGCCAGCAGGGGGCGATGGACACTAACTTTTGAGGCACTGTGTCTGCTGTGACCTCACAAGCAGAGCCAGCAGGGAGCGCTGGACACTAACCTTTGAGGCACTGAGGCTGCTGTGACCTCACCAGCACAGCCAGCAGCCATGAGACTGCCACTGGCCTCAGAGGCACTGAGGCTGCTGTGACCTCACAAGCACAGCCAGCAGCCATGAGACTGCCACGGGCCTAGGAGTCACTGAGGCTGCTGTGACATCACAAGCACAGCCAGCAGCCAGCAGCCTGCCACGGCCCTGCGGGCACTGAGTCTGCTGTGAGCTCAAAAGCACAGCCAGCAGCCATGAGCCTGATACTGGCCGGAGAGGCACTGAGGTTGCTGTGACCTCACAAGCACAGCCAGCAGCCATTAGCGTGGCACTATCCACAGAGACACTGAGGCTGCTGGGAACCTCAGAAGCACAGCCAGCAGCCATGAGCCTGACCCTGGCAGAGGAGGCACTGTGGCTGCTGTGACCTCACAAGCACAGCCAGCAGGGGGCACTGGAGATAACCTATCAGGCACTGAGTTTGCTGTGACCTTACAAGCACAGCTAGCAGCCATGAGACTGCCACTGGCAGAGGAGGCACTGAGGCTGCTGTGATCTCACAAGCACAGCCAGCAGCCAGGAGCCTGATATTGGCCTATGAGGCACTGAGTCTGCTGTGACCTCAGAAGCAGAGCCAGCAGCCATGAGCCTGCCACTGGCCTAGGAGGCATTAAGGCTTCTGTGACCTCAGAAGCACAGCCAGCAGCCATGAGCCTGATACTGGCCTAGGAGGCACTGAGGCTGCTGTGACCTCACAAGCACAGCCAGCAGCCATGAGCATGGCACTGGCATAGGAGCCACTGAGGCTGCTGTGACCTCACAAGCACAGCCAGCAGCCATGAGCCTGCCACGGGCCTAGGAGGCACTCAGGCTGCTATGACATCACAAGCACAGCCAGCAGCCAGGAGCCTGAAATTGGCCTGGGAGGCACTGAGGCTGCTGTGACCTCACAAGCAGAGCCAGCAGGGGACGCTGGACACTAAACTATGAGGCACTGAGGCTGCTGTGACGTCACAAGCACAGCCAGCAGCCATGAGCCTGCCACTGGCCTACGAGGCACTGAGGCTGCTGTGACCTCACAAGCAGAGCCAGCAGGGGGCGCTGGACACTAACCTTTGAGGCACTGAGTCTGCTGTGACCTCACAAGCACAGCCAGTAGGGCGCGATGGACACTAACCTAGGAGGCACTGAGGCTGCTGTGACCTCACAAGCACAGCCAGCAGCCATGAGACTGCCACTGGCAGAGGAGGCACTGAGGCTTCTGTGACCTCACAAGCTCAGCCAGCAGCCATGAGACTGCCACTGGCCTCAGAGGCACTGAGGCTGCTGTGACCTCACAAGCACAGCCAGCAGCCATGAGACTGCCACGGGCCTAGGAGGCCCTGAGGCTGCTGTGGCCTCACAAGCACAGCCAGCAGGGGGCGCTGGACACTAAGTTATGAGGCACTGAGTCTGCTGTGACCTCACAAGCACAGCCAGCAGCCATGAGCCTGCCACGGGCCTAGGAGGCACTCAGGCTGCTGTGACGTCACAAGCACAGCCAACAGCCAGGAGACTGATGTTGGCCTGGGAGGCACTGAGGCTGCTGTGAGCTCACAAGCACAGCCAGCAGGGTGCGCTGGACACTATCTTATGAGGCACTGAGTCTGCTGTGACCTCACAAGCAGAGCCAGCAGGGGACGCTGTACACTATCTTATGAGGCACTGAGTTTGCTGTGACCTCACAAGCACAGCCAGCAGCCATGAGCCTGCCAGTGGCCTAGGAGGCATTCAGGCTTCTGTGACCTCAGAATCACAGCCAGCAGCCATGAGCCTGATACTGGCCTAGGAGGCACTGAGTCTGCTGTGACCTCACAAGCAGAGCCAGCAGGGGGCGATGGACACTAACTTTTGAGGCACTGTGTCTGCTGTGACCTCACAAGCAGAGCCAGCAGGGAGCGCTGGACACTAACCTTTGAGGCACTGAGGCTGCTGTGACCTCACCAGCACAGCCAGCAGCCATGAGACTGCCACTGGCCTCAGAGGCACTGAGGCTGCTGTGACCTCACAAGCACAGCCAGCAGCCATGAGACTGCCACGGGCCTAGGAGTCACTGAGGCTGCTGTGACATCACAAGCACAGCCAGCAGCCAGCAGCCTGCCACGGCCCAGGGGGCACTGAATCTGCTGTGAGCTCAAAAGCACAGCCAGCAGCCATGAGCCTGATACTGGCCTGAGAGGCACTGAGGTTGCTGTGACCTCACAAGCACAGCCAGCAGCCATTAGCGTGGCACTATCCACAGAGACACTGAGGCTGCTGGGACCTCAGAAGCACAGCCAGCAGCCATGAGCCTGACCCTGGCAGAGGAGGCACTGTGGCTGCTGTGACCTCACAAGCACAGCCAGCAGGGGGCACTGGAGATAACCTATCAGGCACTGAGTTTGCTGTGACCTTACAAGCACAGCTAGCAGCCATGAGACTGCCACTGGCAGAGGAGGCACTGAGGCTGCTGTGACCTCACAAGCACAGCCAGCAGCCAGGAGCCTGATATTGGCCTATGAGGCACTGAGTCTGCTGTGACCTCAGAAGCAGAGCCAGTAGCCATGAGCCTGCCACTGGCCTAGGAGGCATTAAGGCTTCTGTGACCTCAGAAGCACAGCCAGCAGCCATGAGCCTGATACTGGCCTAGGAGGCACTGAGGCTGCTGTGACCTCACAAGCACAGCCAGCAGCCATGAGCATGGCACTGGCATAGGAGCCACTGAGGCTGCTGTGACCTCACAAGCACAGCCAGCAGCCATGAGCCTGCCACGGGACTAGGAGGCACTCAGGCTGCTATGACATCACAAGCACAGCCAGCAGCCAGGAGCCTGATATTGGCCTGGGAGGCACTGAGGCTGCTGTGACCTCACAAGCAGAGCCAGCAGGGGACGCTGGACACTAAACTATGAGGCACTGAGGCTGCTGTGACGTCACAAGCACAGCCAGCAGCCATGAGCCTGCCACTGGCCTACGAGGCACTGAGGCTGCTGTGACCTCACAAGCAGAGCCAGCAGGGGGCGCTGGACACTAACCTTTGAGGCACTGAGTCTGCTGTGACCTCACAAGCACAGCCAGTAGGGCGCGATGGACACTAACCTAGGAGGCACTGAGGCTGCTGTGACCTCACAAGCACAGCCAGCAGCCATGAGACTGCCACTGGCAGAGGAGGCACTGAGGCTTCTGTGACCTCACAAGCTCAGCCAGCAGCCATGAGACTGCCACTGGCCTCAGAGGCACTGAGGCTGCTGTGACGTCACAAACACAGCCAGCAGCCATGAGCCTGATACTGGCCTAGGAGGCCCTGAGGCTGCTGTGGCCTCACAAGCACAGCCAGCAGGGGGCGCTGGACACTAAGTTATGAGGCACTGAGTCTGCTGTGACCTCACAAGCACAGCCAGCAGCCATGAGCCTGCCACGGGCCTAGGAGTCACTGAGGCTGCTGTGACGTCACAAGCACAGCCAACAGCCAGGAGCCTGATATTGGCCTGGGAGGCACTGAGGCTGCTGTGAGCTCACAAGCACAGCCAGCAGGGTGCGCTGGACACTATCTTCTGAGGCACTGAGTCTGCTGTGACCTCACAAGCAGAGCCAGCAGGGGACGCTGGACACTATCTTATGAGGCACTGAGTCTGCTGTGACCTCACAAGCACAGCCAGCAGCCATGAGCCTGCCAGTGGCCTAGGAGGCATTCAGGCTTCTGTGACCTCAGAATCACAGCCAGCAGCCATGAGCCTGATACTGGCCTAGGAGGCACTGAGGCTGCTGTGACCTCACAAGCACAGCCAGCAGCCATGAGCATGATACTGGCTTGAGAGGCACTGAGGCTGCTGTGACGTCACAAGCACAGTCAGCAGCCATGAGCCTGCCAGGGTCTAGGGGGCACTGAGTCTGCTGTGACCTCACAAGCACAGCCAGCAGCCATGAACCTGATACTGGCCTGAGAGGCACTGAGGTTGCTGTGACCTCACAAGCACAGCCAGCCGCCATTAGCATGGCACTATCCACGGAGACACTGAGGCTGCTGGGACCTCAGAAGCACAGCCAGCAGCCATGAGACTGCCACTGGCCTCAGAGGCACTGAGGCTGCTGTGACCTCACAAGCACAGCCAGCAGCCATGGCACTGCTACTGGCCTCAGAGGCACTGAGGCTGCTGTGACCTCACAAGCACAGCCAGCAGCCAGGAGCCTGATATTGGCCTATGAGGCACTGAGTCTGCTGTGACCTCACAAGCAGAGACAGCAGCCATGAGCCTGCCCCTGGCAGAGGAGGCATTAAGACTTCTGTGACCTCAGAAGCACAGCCAGCAGCCATGAGCCTGGTACTGGCCTACGAGGCACTGAGGCTGCTGTGACCTCACAATCACAACCAGCAGCCAGGAGCCTGATGCTGGCCTGTGAGGCACTGAGGCTGGTGTGAGCTCACAAGCAGAGCCAGCAGGGGGCGCTGGACACTAACTTATGAGGCACTGAGTCTGCTGTGACCTCAGAAGCAGAGCCAGCAGGGGACGCTGGACACTAAACTATGAGGCACTGAGTCTGCTGTGACCTCACAATCACAGCCAGCAGCCATGAGCCTGCCACTGGCAGAGGAGGCACTGAGACTGCTGTGACCTCACAAGCACAGCCAGCAGCCATGAGCCTGCCACGGGCCTAGGAGGCCCTGAGGCTGCTGTGGCCTCACAAGCACAGCCAGCAGGGGGCGCTGGACACTAAGTTATGAGGCACTGAGTCTGCTGTGACCTCACAAGCACAGCCAGCAGCCATGAGCCTGCCACTGGCAGAGGAGGCAATCAGGCTGCTGTGACGTCACAAGCACAGCCAGCAGCCATGAGCCTGATACTGGCCTGAGAGGCACTGAGTCTGCTGTGACCTCAAAAGCACATCCAGCAGCCATGAGCATGGCACTGGCAGAGGAGCCACTGAGGCTGCTGTGACCTCACAAGCACAGCCAGCAGCCATGAGACTGCCACTGGCAGAGGAGGCACTGAGGCTTCTGTGACCTCACAACACAGCCAGCAGCCTTGAGACTGCCACTGGCCTCAGAGGCACTGAGGCTTCTGTGACCTCACAAGCACAGCCAGCAGCCATGAGCCTGATATTGGCCTGGGAGGCACTGAGGCTGCTGTGAACTCACAAGCACAGCCAGTAGGGGGCGATGGACACTAACCTATGAGGCACTGAGTCAGCTGTGACCTCACAAGCAGAGCCAGCAGGGGACGCTGGACACTAAACTATGCGGCCCTGAGTCTGCTGTGACCTCACAATCCCAGCCAGCAGCCATGAGCCTGCCACTGGCATAGGAGGCATTCAGGCTTGTGTGACCTCACAAGCACAGCCAGCAGCCATGACCCTGACACTGGTCTAGGAGGCATTCAGGCTGCTGTGAGTTCACAAGCACAGCCAGCAGGGGGCGCTGCACACTAACTTTTGAGGCACTGAGGCTGCTGTGACCTCACAAGCAGAGCCAGCAAGGGACGCTGGACACTAAACTATGAGGCACTGAGTCTGCTGTGACCTCACAATCCCAGCCAGCAGCCATGAGCCTGCCACTGGCAGAGGAGGCACTGAGGCTGGTGTGACGTCACAAGCACAGCCAGCAGGGGGCGCTGTACACTAACTTTTGAGGCACTGAGGCTGCTGTGACCTCACAAGCAGAGTCAGCAGGGGTCCCAGGACCCTAACTTTTGAGGCACTGAGTCTTCTGTGACCTCACAATCATAGCCAGCAGCCATGAGCCTGCCTCTGTCCTAGGAGGCATTCAGGCTTCTGTGAGCTCACAAGCACAGCCAGCAGCCATGACCCTGATACTGGTCTTGGAGGCATTCAGGCTGCTGTGACCTCACAAGCACAGCCAGCAGACATGAGCATGATACTGGCTTGAGAGGCACTGAGGCTGCTGTGACGTCACAAGCACAGCCAGCAGCCGTGAGACTGCCACTGGCAGAGGGGCCACTGAGGCTGCTGTGACCTCACAATCACAGCCAGCAGCCATGAGCCTGCCACTGGCCTCAGAGGCACTGAGGCTTCTGTGACCTCACAAGCACAGCCAGCAGCCAGGAGCATGGCACTGGCAGAGGAGGCACTGAGGCTGCTGTGACGTCACAAGCACAGCCAGCAGCCATGAGCCTGACACTGGCCTAGGAGGCATTCAGGCTGCTGTGACCTCAGAAGCACAGCCAGCAGCCATGAGCATGGCACTGGCAGAGGAGGCACTGAGGCTGCTGTGATGTCACAAGCACAGCCAGCAGCCATGAGCCTGATGCTGGCCTGTGAGGCACTGAGTCTGCTGTAACCTCACAAGCAGAGCCAGCAGGGAGCGCTGGACACTAAACTATGAGGCACTGAGGCTGCTGTGACCTCACAAGCACAGCCAGTAGGGGGTGATGGACATTAACCTAGGAGGCACTGAGGCTGCTGTGACCTCACAAGCACAGCCAGCAGCCATGAGACTGCCACTGACCTCAGAAGCACTGAGGCTGCTGTGACGTCACAAGCATAGCCAGCAGCCAGGAGCCTGCCACTGGCATAGGAGGCATTCAGGCTGCTGTGACCTCAGAAGCACAGCCAGCAGCCATGAGCCTGCCACTGGCAGAGGAGGCATTCAGGCTGCTGTGACCTCACAAGCACAGCCAGCAGCCATGAGCCTGATATTGGCCTGAGGGGCACTGAGGCTGCTGTGACCTCACAAGCACAGCCAGCAGCCATGAGCATGGCACTGGCAGAGGAGGCACTGAGGCTGCTGTGACGTCACAAGCACAGCCAGCAGCCATGAGCCTGATACTGGCCTGGAAGGCGCTGAGTCTGCTGTGACCTCACAAGCAGAGCCAGCAGGGGGCGCTGGACACTAAACTATGAGGCACTGAGTCTGCTGTGACCTCACAAGCACAGCCAGTAGGGGGTGATGGACACTAACCTAGGAGGCCCTGAGTCTGCTGTGACCTCACAATCACAGCCAGCAGCCATGAGCCTGCCACTGGCCTCAGAGGCACTGAGGCTGCTGTGATGTCAGAAGCACAACCAGCAGCCATGAGCCTGCCACTGGCCTAGGAGGCAATCAGGCTGCTGTGACGTCACAAGCACAGCCAGCAGCCATGAGCCTGAATACTGGCCTGAGAGGCACTGAGTCTGCTGTGACCTCAAAAGCACAGCCAGCAGCCATGAGCATGGCACTATCCACAGAGACACTGAGGCTGCTGTGACCTCACAAGCACAGCCAGCAGCCATGACCCTGATACTGGTCTTGGAGGCATTCAGGCTGCTGTGACCTCACAAGCACAGCCAGCAGCCATGAGCATGATACTGGCTTGAGAGGCCCTGAGGCTGCTGTGACCTCACAAGCACAGCCAGCAGCCATGAGACTGCCACTGGCAGAGGAGGCACTGAGGCTGCTGTGACCTCACAAGCACAGCCAGCAGCCATGAGCATGGCACTGGCAGAGGAGGCACTGAGGCTGCTGTGACGTCACAAGCACAGCCAGCCGCCATGAGCCTGATGCTGGGGTATGAGGCACTGAGGCTGCTGTGACCTCACAAGCACAGCCAGCAGGGGGCGCTGGACACTAACTATTGAGGCACTGAGTCTGCTGTGATCTCACAAGCAGAGGCAGCATGGGACGCTGGACACTAAACTGAGGCACTGAGTCTGCTGTGACCTCACAAGCACAGCCAGTAGGGGGCGATGGACACTAACCTAGGAGGCACTGAGGCTGCTGTGACCTCACAAGCACAGCCAGCAGCCATGAGACTGCCACTGGCCTCAGAGGCACTGAGGCTGCTGTGACCTCACAAGCAGAGACACCAGGGGACGCTGGACACTAAACTATGAGGCACTGAGGCTGCTGTGACCTCACAATCACAGCCAGCAGCCATGAGACTGCCACTGGCATAGGAGGCATTCAGGCTGCTGTGACCTCAGAAGCACAGCCAGCAGCCATGACCCTGACACTGGTCTAGGAGTCATTCAGGCTGCTGTGACCTCACAAGCACAGCCAGCAGCCATGAGCCTGATGCTGGCCTGTGAGGCACTGAGGCTGCTGTGACCTCAAAAGCACAGCCAGCAGGGGGCGCTTGACACTGAACTATGAGGCACTGAGTCTGCTGTGACCTCACAAGCACAGCCAGTATGGGGTGATGGACATTAACCTAGGAGGCACTGAGGCTGCTGTGACTTCACAAGCACAGCCAGCAGCCATGAGACTACCACTGGCCTCAGAGGCACTGAGGCTGCTGTGACGTCACAAGCATAGCCAGCAGCCAGGAGCCTGCCACTGGCCTAGGAGGCATTCAGGCTGCTGTGACCTCACAAGCACAGCCAGCAGCCATGACCCTGACACTGGTCTAGGAGGCATTCAGGTTGCTGTGACCTCACAAGCACAGCCAGCAGCCATGAGCCTGATACTGGCCTGAGAGGCACTGCGTCTGCTGTGATCTCAAAAGCACAGCCAGCAGGGGGCGATGGACACTAACCTAGGAGCCACTGAGTCTGCTGTGACCTCACAAGCACAGCCAGCAGCCATGAGCAAGGCACTGGCAGAGGAGGCACTGAGGCTGCTGTGACCTCACAAGCACAGCCAGCAGCCATGGGACTGCCACTGGCCTCAGAGGCACTGAGGCTGCTGTGACGTCACAAGCACAGCCAGCAGCCATGAGCCTGATACTGGCCTGGAAGGCGCTGAGTCTGCTGTGACCTCACTAGCAGAGCCAGCAGGGGAAGCTGGACACTAAAGTATGAGGCACTGAGTCTGCTGTGACCTCACAAGCACAGCCAGTAGGGGGTGATGGACACTAACCTAGGAGGCACTGAGGCTGCTGTGACCTCACAAGCACAGCCAGCAGCCATGAGCCTGCCACTGGCAGAGGAGGCACTGAGGCTGGTGTGACCTCACAAGCACAGCCAGCAGGGGGCGCTGCACACTAACTTTTGAGGCACTGAGTCTGCTGTGACCTCAGAAGCAGAGCCAGCAGGGGACGCTGGACCCTAACTTTTGAGGCACTGAGTCTTCTGTGAGCTCACAATCATAGCCAGCAGCCATGAGCCTGCCAGTGGCCTAGGAGGCATTCAGGCTGCTGTGACCTCACAAGCACAGCCATCAGCCATGAGCCTGATATTGGCCTGAGAGGCACAGAGGCTGCTGTGACCTCACAAGCACAGCCAGCAGCCCTGAGCATGGCACTGGCAGAGGAGGTACTGAGGCTGCTGTGACGTCACAAGCACAGCCAGCAGCCATGAGCCTGATACTGGCCTGGAAGGCGCTGAGTCTGCTGTGACCTCACAAGCAGAGCCAGCAGGGGGCGCTGGACACTAAAGTATGAGGCACTGAGTCTGCTGTGACCTCACAAGCACAGCCAGTAGGGGGCGATGGACACTAACCTAGGAGGCACTGAGGCTGCTGTGACCTCACAATCACAGCCAGCAGCCATGAGCCTGCCACTGGCATAGGAGGCATTCAGGCTGCTGTGACCTCACAAGCACAGCCAGCAGCCATGACCCTGACACTGGTCTAGGAGGCATTCAGGCTGCTGTGACCTCACAAGCACAGCCAGCAGCCATGAGCCTGATGCTGGCCTGTGAGGCACTGAGTCTGCTGTGACCTCACAAGCAGAGCCAGCAGGGGGCGCTGGACACTAAACTATGAGGCACTGAGTCTGCTGTGACCTCACAAGCAGAGCCAGCAGGGGGCGCTGGACACTAACTATTGAGGCACTGAGTCTGCTGTGATCTCACAAGCAAAGACCAGCAGGGGGCGATGGACACTAAACTATGAGGCACTGAGGCTGTTGTGACCTCACAAGCACAGCCAGCAGCCATGAGACTGCCACTGGCAGAGGAGGCACTGAGGCTGCTGTGACCTCACAAGCACAGCCAGCAGCCATGAGACTGCCACTGGCAGAGGAGGCACTGAGGCTGCTGTGACCTCACAAGCACAGCCAGCAGCCATGAGACTGCCAGTGCCCTCAGAGGCACTGAGGCTGCTGTGACCTCACAAGCACAGCCAGCAGCCATGAGCCTGATACTGGCCTGGAAGGCGCTGAGTTTGCTGTGACCTCACAAGCACAGCCAGCAGGGGGAGCTGGACACTAAAGTATGAGGCACTGAGACTGCTGTGACCTCACAAGCACAGCCAGTAGGGGGCGATGGACACTAACCTAGGAGGCACTGAGGCTGCTGTGACCTCACAAGCACAGCCAGCAGCCATGAGCCTGCCACTGGCAGAGGAGGCACTGAGGCTTCTGTGACCTCACAAGCACAGCCAGCAGCCATGAGACTGCCACTGGCCTCAGAGGCACTGAGGCTTCTGTGACGTCACAAGCACAGCCAGCAGCCATGAGACTGCCACTGGCCTCAGAGGCACTGAGGCTGCTGTGACCTCAGAAGCACAGCCAGCAGCCATGAGCCTGCCACCGGCCTAGGAGGCACTCAGGCTGCTGTGACGTCACAAGCACAGCCAGCAGCCAGTAGCCTGATATTGGCCTGGGAGGCACTGAGGCTGCTGTGAACTCACAAGCACAGCCAGTAGGGGGCGATGGACACTAACCTATGAGGCACTGAGTCTGCTGTGACCTCACAAGCAGAGCCAGCAGGGGACGCTGGACACTAAACTATGCGGCCCTGAGTCTGCTGTGACCTCACAATCCCAGCCAGCAGCCATGAGCCTGCCACTGGCATAGGAGGCATTCAGGCTTGTGTGACCTCACAAGCACAGCCAGCAGCCATGACCCTGACACTGGTCTAGGAGGCATTCAGGCTGCTGTGACCTCACAAGCACAGCCAGCAGGGGACGCTGGACACTGAACTATGAGGCACTGAGGCTGCTGTGAGCTCACAATCACAGCCAGCAGCCATGAGCCTGCCACAGGCCTAGGAGGCATTCAGGCTGCTGTGACCTCACAATCACAGCCAGCAGCCATGAGCCTGATACTGGTCTTGGAGGCATTCAGGCTGCTGTGACCTCACAAGCACAGCCAGCAGCCATGAGCATGACACTGGCCTGAGAGGCACTGAGGCTGCTGTGACCTCACAAGCACAGCCAGCAGCCATGAGACTGCCACTGGCCTCAGGGACACTGAGGCTTCTGTGACCTCACAAGGACAGCCAGCAGCCATAAGCCTGCCACTGGCCTAGGAGGCATTCAGGCTGCTGTGACCTCAGAAGCACAGCCAGCAGCCATGAGCCTGATACTGGCCTGAGAGGCACTGAGTCTGCTGTGACCTCAAAAACACAGCCAGCAGCCATGAGCCTGATGCTGGGGTATGAGGCACTGAGTCTGCTGTGATCTCACAAGCAGAGGCAGCAGGGGACACTGGACACTAAACTATGAGGCACTGAGTCTGCTGTGACCTCACAAGCACAGCCAGTAGGGGGTGATGGACACTAACCTAGGAGGCACTGAGGCTGCTGTGACCTCACAAGCACAGCCAGCAGCCATGAGACTGCCACTGGCCTCAGAGGCACTGAGGCTGCTGTGACGTCACAAGCATAGCCAGCAGCCAGGAGCCTGATTTTGGCCTTGGAATTACTGAGGCTGCTGTTACCTCACAAGCAGAGACACCAGGGGACGCTGGACACTAAACTATGAGGCACTGAGGCTGCTGTGACCTCACAATCACAGCCAGCAGCCATGAGACTGCCACTGGCCTAGGAGGCATTCAGGCTGCTGTGACGTCACAAGCACAGCCAGCAGCCATGACCCTGACACTGGTCTAGGAGGCATTCAGGCTGCTGTGACCTCACAAGCACAGCCAGCAGCCATGAGCCTGATACTGGCCTCAGAGGCATTGAGGCTGCTGTGACGTCACAAGCACAGCCAGCAGCCATGAGACTGCCACTGGCCTCGATGGCACTGAGGCTGCTGTGACCTCACAAGCACAGCCAGCAGCATTGAGCATGATAATGGCCTGTGAGGCTCTGAGGCTGGTGCGACCTCACAAGCACAGCCAGCAGCCATGAGCCTGCCACTGGCATAGGAGGCATTCAGGCTTGTGTGACCTCACAAGCACAGCCAGCAGCCATGACCCTGACACTGGTCTAGGAGGCATTCAGGCTGCTGTGACCTCACAATCACAGCCAGCAGCCATGAGCCTGATGCTGGCCTGTGAGGCACTGAGTCTGCTGTGACCTCACAAGCACAGCCAGTAGGGGGCGATGGACACTAACCTAGGAGGCACTGAGTCTGCTGTGACCTCACAAGCACAGCCAGTAGGGGTTGATGGACATTAACCTAGGAGGCACTGAGGCTGCTGTGACCTCACAAGCACAGCCAGCAGCCATGAGACTGCCACTGACCTCAGAGGCAATGAGGCTGCTGTGACGTCACAAGCATAGCCAGCAGCCAGGAGCCTGCCACTGGCATAGGAGGCATTCAGGCTGCTGTGACCTCAGAAGCACAGCCAGCAGCCATGACCCTGACACTGGTCTAGGAGGCATTCAGGCTGCTGTGACCTCACAAGCACAGCCAGCAGCCATGAGCCTGATACTGGCCTGAGAGGCACTGAGTCTGCTGTGACCTCACAAGCACAGCCAGTAGGGGGTGATGGACACTAACCTAGGAGGCACTGAGGCTGCTGTGACCTCACAAGCACAGCCAGTAGGGGTTGATGGACATTAACCTAGGAGGCACTGAGGCTGCTGTGACCTCACAAGCACAGCCAGCAGCCATGAGACTGCCACTGACCTCAGAGGCACTGAGGCTGCTGTGACGTCACAAGCATAGCCAGCAGCCAGGAGCCTGATTTTGGCCTGGGAATTACTGAGGCTGCTGTGACCTCACAAGCAGAGACACCAGGGGACGCTGGACACTAAACTATGAGGCACTGAGGCTGCTGTGACCTCACAAGCACAGCCAGCAGCCATGAGCCTGCCACTGGCCTAGGAGGCATTCAGGCTGCTGTGACCTCAGAAGCACAGCCAGCAGCCATGACCCTGACACTGGTCTAGGAGGCATTCAGACTGCTGTGACCTCACAAGCACAGCCAGCAGCCATGAGCCTGATACTGGCCTGAGAGGCACTGAGTCTGCTGTGACCTCACAAGCAGAGGCAGCAGGGGACGCTGGACACTAAACTATGAGGCACTGAGTCTGCTGTGATCTCACAAGCAGAGGCAGCAGGGGACGCTGGACACTAAACTATGAGGCACTGAGTCTGCTGTGACCTCACAATCACAGCCAGCAGCCATGAGCCTGCCACTGGCAGAGGAGGCACTGAGTCTGCTGTGACCTCACAAGCACAGCCAGCAGCCATGAGACTGATATTGGCCTGAGAGGCACTGAGGCTGCTGTGACCTCACAAGCACAGCCAGCAGCCATGAGCATGGCACTGGCAGAGGAGGCACTGAGGCTGCTGTGACATCACAAGCACAGCCAGCAGCCATGAGCCTGATACTGGCCTGGAAGGTGCTGAGTCTGCTGTGACCTCACAAGCAGAGCCAGCAGGGGGAGCTGGACACTAAAGTATGAGGCACTGAGTCTGCTGTGACCTCACAAGCACAGCCAGCAGCCATGACCCTGATACTGGTCTTGGAGGCATTCAGGCTGCTGTGACCTCACAAGCACAGCCAGCAGCCATGACCCTGATACTGGCCTGAGAGGCACTGAGGCTGCTGTGACCTCACAAGCACAGCCAGCAGCCATGAGCATGATACTGGCCTGAGAGGCACTGAGGCTGCTGTGACCTCACAAGCACAGCCAGCAGCCATGAGACTGCCACTGGCAGAGGAGGCACTGAGGCTGCTGTGACCTCACAAGGACAGCCAGCAGCCATAAGCCTGCCACTGGCCTAGGAGGCATTCAGGCTGCTGTGACCTCACAAGCACAGCCAGCAGCCATGAGCATGGCACTGGCAGAGGAGGCACTGAGGCTGCTGTGACGTCACAAGCACAGCCAGCAGCCATGAGCCTGATGCTGGGGTATGAGGCACTGAGGCTGCTGTGACCTCACAAGCAGAGCCAGCAGGGGGCGCTGGACACTAACTATTGAGGCACTGAGTCTGCTGTGATCTCACAAGCACAGCCAGCAGCCATGAGACTGCCACTGGCCTCAGAGGCACTGAGGCTGCTGTGACGTCACAAGCATAGCCAGCAGCCAGGAGCCTGATTTTGGCCTGGAATTACTGAGGCTGCTGTGACCTCACAAGCAGAGACACCAGGGGACGCTGGACACTAAACTATGAGGCACTGAGGCTGCTGTGACCTCACAATCCCAGCCAGCAGCCATGAGCCTGCCACTAGCATAGGAGGCATTCAGGCTGCTGTGACCTCAGAAGCACAGCCAGCAGCCATGACCCTGACACTGGTCTAGGAGGCATTCAGGCTGCTGTGACCTCACAAGCACAGCCAGCAGCCATGAGCCTGATACTGGCCTCAGAGGCACTGAGTCTGCTGTGACCTCACAAGCAGAGCCAGCAGGGGGTGATGGACACTAACTATTGAGGCACTGAGTCTGCTGTGATCTCACAAGCAGAGCCAGCAGGGGACGCTGGACACTAAACTATGAGGCACTGAGCCTGCTGTGACCTCACAAGCACAGCCAGCAGCCATGAGCCTGCCACTGGCCTCAGAGGCACTGAGTCTGCTGTGACCTCACAATCACAGCCAGCAGCCATGAGCCTGCCACTGGCCTAGGAGGCATTCAGGCTGCTGTGACATCACAAGCACAGCCAGCAGCCATGAGCCTGATGCTGGCCTGTGAGGCACTGAGGCTGCTGTGACCTCACAAGCAGAGACAGTAGCGCGTGATGGACATTAACCTAGGAGGCACTGAGGCTGCTGTGACCTCACAAGCACAGCCAGCAGCCATGAGACTGCCACTGACCTCAGAGGCACTGAGGCTGCTGTGACCTCACAATCACAGCCAGCAGCCATGACCCTGATACTGGTCTTGGAGGCATTCAGGCTGCTGTGACCTCACAAGCACAGCCAGCAGCCAGGAGCCTGATACTGGCCTGAGAGGAACTGAGGCTGCTGTGACCTCACAATCCCAGCTAGCAGCCATGAGACTGCCACTGGCAGAGGAGGCACTGAGGCTGCTGTGACCTCACAAGCACAGCCAGCAGCCATGAGACTGCCACTGGCCTCAGAGGCACTGAGGCTGCTGTGACCTCACAAGCACAGCCAGCAGCCATGAGCCTGACACTGGCAGGGGAGCCACTGAGGCTGCTGTGACCTCACAACACAGCCAGCAGCCATGAGACTGCCACTGGCAGAGGAGGCACTGAGGCTTCTGTGACCTCACAAGGACAGCCAGCAGCCATAAGCCTGCCACTGGCCTAGGAGGCATTCAGGCTGCTGTGACCTCACAAGCACAGCCAGCAGCCATGAGCATGGCACTGGCAGAGGAGGCACTGAGGCTGCTGTGACGTCACAAGCACAGCCAGCAGCCATGAGCCTGATGCTGGGGTATGAGGCACTGAGGCTGCTGTGACCTCACAAGCACAGCCAGCAGGGGGCGCTGGACACTAACTATTGAGGCACTGAGTCTGCTGTGATCTCACAAGCAGAGGCAGCAGGGGACGCTGGACACTAACCTAGGAGGCACTGAGTCTGCTGTGACCTCACAAGCACAGCCAGTAGGGGGCGATGGACACTAACCTAGGAGGCACTGAGGCTGCTGTGACCTCACAAGCACAGCCAGCAGCCATGAGACTGCCACTGGCCTCAGAGGCACTGAGGCTGCTGTGACGTCACAAGCATAGCCAGCAGCCAGGAGCCTGATTTTGGCCTGGAATTACTGAGGCTGCTGTGACCTCACAAGCAGAGGCAGCAGGGGACGCTGGACACTAAACTATGAGGCACTGAGTCTGCTGTGACCTCACAAGCACAGCCAGTAGGGGGCGATGGACACTAACCTAGGAGCCACTGAGGCTGCTGTGACCTCACAATCACAGCCAGCAGCCATGAGCCTGATGCTGGCCTGTGAGGCACTGAGGCTTCTGTGACCTCACAAGCACAGCCAGCAGCCATGAGCTGATGCTGGGGTATGAGGCACTGAGGCTGCTGTGACGTCACAAGCACAGCCAGCAGCCATGAGCCTGCCACTGGCCTAGGAGGCATTCAGGCTGCTGTGACCTCAGAAGCACAGCCAGCAGCCATGAGCCTGATGCTGGCCTGTGAGGCACTGAGGCTGCTGTGACCTCACAAGCAGAGCCAGTAGGGGGTGATGGACATTAACCTAGGAGGCACTGAGGCTGCTGTGACCTCACAAGCACAGCCAGCAGCCATGAGACTGCCACTGACCTCAGAGGCACTGAGGCTGCTGTGACCTCACAAGCACAGCCAGCAGCCAGGAGCCTGATACTGGTCTTGGAGGCATTCAGGCTGCTGTGACCTCACAAGCACAGCCAGCAGCCAGGAGCCTGATACTGGCCTGAGAGGCACTGAGGCTGCTGTGACCTCACAAGCACAGCCAGCAGCCATGAGACTGCCACTGGCAGAGGAGGCACTGAGGCTGCTGTGACCTCACAATCACAGCCAGCAGCCATGAGACTGCCACTGGCAGAGGAGGCACTGAGGCTGCTGTGACCTCACAAGCACAGCCAGCAGCCATGCGCCTGACACTGGCAGAGGGGCCACTGAGGCTGCTGTGACCTCACAAGCACATGCAGTAGGGGGCGATGGACACTAACCTAGGAGGCATTCAGGCTGCTGTGACCTCACAAGCACAGCCAGCAGCCATGAGACTGCCACTGGCCTCAAAGGCACTGAGGCTGCTGTGAACTCGCAAGCACAGCCAGTAGGGGGCGGTGGACACTAACCTATGAGGCACTGAGTCTGCTGTGACCTCACAAGCAGAGCCAGCAGGGGGCGCTGCACACTAAACTCTGCGGCCCTGAGTCTGCTGTGACCTCACAATCCCAGCCAGCAGCCATGAGCCTGCCACTGGCATAGGAGGCATTCAGGCTTGTGTGACCTCACAAGCACAGCCAGCAGCCATGACCCTGACACTGGTCTAGGAGGCATTCAGGCTGCTGTGAGTTCACAAGCAGAGCCAGCAGGGGACGCTGGACACTGAACTATGAGGCACTGAGGCTGCTGTGACCTCACAATCCCAGCCAGCAGCCATGAGCCTGCCACTGGCAGAGGAGGAACTCAGGCTGGTGTGACCTCACAAGCACAGCCAGCAGGGGGCGCTGCACACTAACTTTTGAGGCACTGAGTCTGCTGTGACCTCACAAGCAGAGCCAGCAGGGGACGCTGGACCCTAACTTTTGAGGCACTGAGGCTTCTGTGAGCTCACAATCATAGCCAGCAGCCATGAGCCTGCCACAGGCCTAGGAGGCACTCAGGCTGCTGTGACCTCACAAGCACAGCCAGCAGCCATGAGCATGGCACTATCCCCGGAGATACTGAGGCTGCTGTGACCTCAGAAGCACAGCCAGCAGGCATGAGCCTGGCACTGGCAGACGAGGCACTGAGGCTGCTGTGACGTCACAAGCACAGCCAGCAGCCAGGAGCTTGATACTGGCCTGGAAGGCACTGAGGCCGCTGTGACCTCACAAGCAGAGCCATGAGTCTGCCACTGGCCTAGGAGGCATTCAGGCTTCTGTGAGCTCACAAGCACAGCCAGCAGCCATGAGCCTGATACTGGCCTAGGAGGCACTGAGGCTGCTGTGACGTCACAAGCACAGCCAGCAGCCATGAGCATGGCACTGGCAGAGGAGCCACTGAGGCTGCTGTGACGTCACAAACACAGCCATCAGCCATGAGCCTGATGCTGGCCTGTGAGGCACTGAGGCTGGTGTGAGCTCACAAGCAGAGCCAGCAGGGCACGCTGGACAGTAACTTATGAGGCACTGAGTCTGCTGTGACCTCACAATCACAGCCAGCAGGGGACGCTGGACACTAAACTATGAGGCACTGAGTCTGCTGTGACCTCACAAGCACAGCCAGCAGCCATGAGACTGCCACTGGTAGAGGAGGCACTGAGTCTGCTGTGACCTCGCAAGCACAGCCAGCAGCCATGAGCCTGCCACGGGCCTAGGAGGCACTGAGGCCGCTGTGACATCACAAGCACAGCCAGCAGCCAGGAGCCTGATATTGGCCTGGGAGGCACTGAGGCTGGTGTGACCTGACAAGCACAGCCAGCAGGGGACGCTGGACACTTACCTATGAGGCACTGAGTCTGCTGTGACCTCACAAGCAGAGTCAGAAGGGGACGATGGCCACTAAGCTATGAGGCACTGAGGCTGTTGTGACCTCACAAGCAGAGCCAGCAGCCATGAGCCTACTACTGGCCTCAGAGGCACTGAGGCTGCTGTGACCTCACAAGCACAGCCAGCAGCCATGAGCATGGCACTGGCAGAGGAGGCACTGAGGCCGCTGTGAAGTCACAAGCACAGCCAGCAGCCAGGAGCCTGATATTGGCCTGGGAGGCACTGAGTCTGCTGTGACCTCACAAGCAGAGCCAGCAGGGAGCGCTGGACACTAACCTTTGAGGCACTGAGGCTGCTGTGACCTCACCAGCACAGCCAGCAGCCATGAGACTGCCACTGGCCTCAGAGGCACTGAGGCTGCTGTGACCTCACAAGCACAGCCAGCAGCCATGAGACTGCCACGGGCCTAGGAGTCACTGAGGCTGCTGTGACATCACAAGCACAGCCAGCAGCCAGCAGCCTGCCAAGGCCCAGGGGGCACTGAGTCTGCTGTGAGCTCAAAAGCACAGCCAGCAGCCATGAGCCTGATACTGGCCGGAGAGGCACTGAGGTTGCTGTGACCTCACAAGCACAGCCAGCAGCCATTAGCGTGGCACTATCCACAGAGACACTGAGGCTGCTGGGACCTCAGAAGCACAGCCAGCAGCCATGAGCCTGACCCTGGCAGAGGAGGCACTGTGGCTGCTGTGACCTCACAAGCACAGCCAGCAGGGGGCACTGGAGATAACCTATCAGGCACTGAGTTTGCTGTGACCTTACAAGCACAGCTAGCAGCCATGAGACTGCCACTGGCAGAGGAGGCACTGAGGCTGCTGTGATCTCACAAGCACAGCCAGCAGCCAGGAGCCTGATATTGGCCTATGAGGCACTGAGTCTGCTGTGACCTCAGAAGCAGAGCCAGCAGCCATGAGCCTGCCACTGGCCTAGGAGGCATTAAGGCTTCTGTGACCTCAGAAGCACAGCCAGCAGCCATGAGCCTGATACTGGCCTAGGAGGCACTGAGGCTGCTGTGACCTCACAAGCACAGCCAGCAGCCATGAGCATGGCACTGGCATAGGAGCCACTGAGGCTGCTGTGACCTCACAAGCACAGCCAGCAGCCATGAGCCTGCCACGGGCCTAGGAGGCACTCAGGCTGCTATGACATCACAAGCACAGCCAGCAGCCAGGAGCCTGAAATTGGCCTGGGAGGCACTGAGGCTGCTGTGACCTCACAAGCAGAGCCAGCAGGGGACGCTGGACACTAAACTATGAGGCACTGAGGCTGCTGTGACGTCACAAGCACAGCCAGCAGCCATGAGCCTGCCACTGGCCTACGAGGCACTGAGGCTGCTGTGACCTCACAAGCAGAGCCAGCAGGGGGCGCTGGACACTAACCTTTGAGGCACTGAGTCTGCTGTGACCTCACAAGCACAGCCAGTAGGGCGCGATGGACACTAACCTAGGAGGCACTGAGGCTGCTGTGACCTCACAAGCACAGCCAGCAGCCATGAGACTGCCACTGGCAGAGGAGGCACTGAGGCTTCTGTGACCTCACAAGCTCAGCCAGCAGCCATGAGACTGCCACTGGCCTCAGAGGCACTGAGGCTGCTGTGACCTCACAAGCACAGCCAGCAGCCATGAGCCTGCCACTGGCCTAGGAGGCCCTGAGGCTGCTGTGGCCTCACAAGCACAGCCAGCAGGGGACCCAGGACCCTAACTTTTGAGGCACTGAGTCTTCTGTGACCTCACAATCATAGCCAGCAGCCATGAGCCTGCCACTGTCCTAGGAGGCATTCAGGCTTCTGTGAGCTCACAAGCACAGCCAGCAGCCATGACCCTGATACTGGTCTTGGAGGCATTCAGGCTGCTGTGACCTCACAAGCACAGCCAGCAGACATGAGCATGATACTGGCTTGAGAGGCACTGAGGCTGCTGTGACGTCACAAGCACAGCCAGCAGCCGTGAGACTGCCACTGGCAGAGGGGCCACTGAGGCTGCTGTGACCTCACAATCACAGCCAGCAGCCATGAGCCTGCCACTGGCCTCAGAGGCACTGAGGCTTCTGTGACCTCACAAGCACAGCCAGCAGCCAGGAGCATGGCACTGGCAGAGGAGGCACTGAGGCTGCTGTGACGTCACAAGCACAGCCAGCAGCCATGAGCCTGACACTGGCCTAGGAGGCATTCAGGCTGCTGTGACCTCACAAGCACAGCCAGCAGCCATGAGCATGGCACTGGCAGAGGAGGCACTGAGGCTGCTGTGATGTCACAAGCACAGCCAGCAGCCATGAGCCTGATGCTGGCCTGTGAGGCACTGAGTCTGCTGTGACCTCACAAGCAGAGCCAGCAGGGGGCGCTGGACACTAAACTATGAGGCACTGAGTCTGCTGTGACCTCACAAGCACAGCCAGTAGGGGGTGATGGACATTAACCTAGGAGGCACTGAGGCTGCTGTGACCTCACAAGCACAGCCAGCAGCCATGAGACTGCCACTGACCTCAGAAGCACTGAGGCTGCTGTGACGTCACAAGCATAGCCAGCAGCCAGGAGCCTGCCACTGGCATAGGAGGCATTCAGGCTGCTGTGACCTCAGAAGCACAGCCAGCAGCCATGAGCCTGCCACTGGCAGAGGAGGCATTCAGGCTGCTGTGACCTCACAAGCACAGCCAGCAGCCATGAGCCTGATATTGGCCTGAGAGGCACTGAGGCTGCTGTGACCTCTCAAGCACAGCCAGCAGCCATGAGCATGGCACTGGCAGAGGAGGCAATGAGGCTGCTGTGACGTCACAAGCACAGCCAGCAGCCATGAGCCTGATACTGGCCTGGAAGGCGCTGAGTCTGCTGTGACCTCACAAGCAGAGCCAGCAGGGGGCGCTGGACACTAAACTATGAGGCACTGAGTCTGCTGTGACCTCACAAGCACAGCCAGTAGGGGGTGATGGACACTAACCTAGGAGGCCCTGAGTCTGCTGTGACCTCACAATCACAGCCAGCAGCCATGAGCCTGCCACTGGCCTCAGAGGCACTGAGGCTGCTGTGATGTCACAAGCACAACCAGCAGCCATGAGCCTGCCACTGGCCTAGGAGGCAATCAGGCTGCTGTGACGTCACAAGCACAGCTAGCAGCCATGAGCCTGAATACTGGCCTGAGAGGCACTGAGTCTGCTGTGACCTCAAAAGCACAGCCAGCAGCCATGAGCATGGCACTATCCACAGAGACACTGAGGCTGCTGTGACCTCACAAGCACAGCCAGCAGCCATGACCCTGATACTGGTCTTGGAGGCATTCAGGCTGCTGTGACCTCACAAGCACAGCCAGCAGCCATGAGCATGATACTGGCTTGAGAGGCCCTGAGCCTGCTGTGACCTCACAAGCACAGCCAGCAGCCATGAGACTGCCACTGGCAGAGGAGGCACTGAGGCTGCTGTGACCTCACAAGCACAGCCAGCAGCCATGAGCATGGCACTGGCAGAGGAGGCACTGAGGCTGCTGTGACGTCACAAGCACAGCCAGCCGCCATGAGCCTGATGCTGGGGTATGAGGCACTGAGGCTGCTGTGACCTCACAAGCACAGCCAGCAGGGGGCGCTGGACACTAACTATTGAGGCACTGAGTCTGCTGTGATCTCACAAGCAGAGGCAGCATGGGACGCTGGACACTAAACTGAGGCACTGAGTCTGCTGTGACCTCACAAGCACAGCCAGTAGGGGGCGATGGACACTAACCTAGGAGGCACTGAGGCTGCTGTGACCTCACAAGCACAGCCAGCAGCCATGAGACTGCCACTGGCCTCAGAGGCACTGAGGCTGCTGTGACCTCACAAGCAGAGACACCAGGGGACGCTGGACACTAAACTATGAGGCACTGAGGCTGCTGTGACCTCACAAGCACAGCCAGCAGCCATGAGCCTGCCACTGGCATAGGAGGCATTCAGGCTGCTGTGACCTCAGAAGCACAGCCAGCAGCCATGACCCTGACACTGGTCTAGGAGTCATTCAGGCTGCTGTGACCTCACAAGCACAGCCAGCAGCCATGAGCCTGATGCTGGCCTGTGAGGCACTGAGGCTGCTGTGACCTCAAAAGCACAGCCAGCAGGGGGCGCTTGATACTGAACTATGAGGCACTGAGTCTGCTGTGACCTCACAAGCACAGCCAGTATGGGGTGATGGACATTAACCTAGGAGGCACTGAGGCTGCTGTGACTTCACAAGCACAGCCAGCAGCCATGAGACTACCACTGGCCTCAGAGGCACTGAGGCTGCTGTGACGTCACAAGCATAGCCAGCAGCCAGGAGCCTGCCACTGGCCTAGGAGGCATTCAGGCTGCTGTGACCTCACAAGCACAGCCAGCAGCCATGACCCTGACACTGGTCTAGGAGGCATTCAGGTTGCTGTGACCTCACAAGCACAGCCAGCAGCCATGAGCCTGATACTGGCCTGAGAGGCACTGAGTCTGCTGTGATCTCAAAAGCACAGCCAGCAGGGGGCGATGGACACTAACCTAGGAGCCACTGAGTCTGCTGTGACCTCACAAGCACAGCCAGCAGCCATGAGCAAGGCACTGGCAGAGGAGGCACTGAGGCTGCTGTGACCTCACAAGCACAGCCAGCAGCCATGGGACTGCCACTGGCCTCAGAGGCACTGAGGCTGCTGTGACGTCACAAGCACAGCCAGCAGCCATGAGCCTGATACTGGCCTGGAAGGCGCTGAGTCTGCTGTGACCTCACTAGCAGAGCCAGCAGGGGAAGCTGGACACTAAAGTATGAGGCACTGAGTCTGCTGTGACCTCACAAGCACAGCCAGTAGGGGGTGATGGACACTAACCTAGGAGGCACTGAGGCTGCTGTGACCTCACAAGCACAGCCAGCAGCCATGAGCCTGCCACTGGCAGAGGAGGCACTGAGGCTGGTGTGACCTCACAAGCACAGCCAGCAGGGGGCGCTGCACACTAACTTTTGAGGCACTGAGTCTGCTGTGACCTCAGAAGCAGAGCCAGCAGGGGACGCTGGACCCTAACTTTTGAGGCACTGAGTCTTCTGTGAGCTCACAATCATAGCCAGCAGCCATGAGCCTGCCAGTGGCCTAGGAGGCATTCAGGCTGCTGTGACCTCACAAGCACAGCCAGCAGCCATGAGCCTGATATTGGCCTGAGAGGCACAGAGGCTGCTGTGACCTCACAAGCACAGCCAGCAGCCCTGAGCATGGCACTGGCAGAGGAGGTACTGAGGCTGCTGTGACGTCACAAGCACAGCCAGCAGCCATGAGCCTGATACTGGCCTGGAAGGCGCTGAGTCTGCTGTGACCTCACAAGCAGAGCCAGCAGGGGGCGCTGGACACTAAACTATGAGGCACTGAGTCTGCTGTGACCTCACAAGCAGAGCCAGCAGGGGGCGCTGGACACTAACTATTGAGGCACTGAGTCTGCTGTGATCTCACAAGCAAAGACCAGCAGGGGGCGATGAACACTAAACTATGAGGCACTGAGGCTGTTGTGACCTCACAAGCACAGCCAGCAGCCATGAGACTGCCACTGGCAGAGGAGGCACTGAGGCTGCTGTGACGTCACAAGCACAGCCAGCAGCCATGAGACTGCCACTGGCAGAGGAGGCACTGAGGCTGCTGTGACCTCACAAGCACAGCCAGCAGCCATGAGACTGCCAGTGCCCTCAGAGGCACTGAGGCTGCTGTGACCTCACAAGCACAGCCAGCAGCCATGAGCCTGATACTGGCCTGGAAGGCGCTGAGTTTGCTGTGACCTCACAAGCACAGCCAGCAGGGGGAGCTGGACACTAAAGTATGAGGCACTGAGACTGCTGTGACCTCACAAGCACAGCCAGTAGGGGGCGATGGACACTAACCTAGGAGGCACTGAGGCTGCTGTGACCTCACAAGCACAGCCAGCAGCCATGAGCCTGCCACTGGCAGAGGAGGCACTGAGGCTTCTGTGACCTCACAAGCACAGCCAGCAGCCATGAGACTGCCACTGGCCTCAGAGGCACTGAGGCTTCTGTGACGTCACAAGCACAGCCAGCAGCCATGAGACTGCCACTGGCCTCAGAGGCACTGAGGCTGCTGTGACCTCAGAAGCACAGCCAGCAGCCATGAGCCTGCCACCGGCCTAGGAGGCACTCAGGCTGCTGTGACGTCACAAGCACAGCCAGCAGCCAGTAGCCTGATATTGGCCTGGGAGGCACTGAGGCTGCTGTGAACTCACAAGCACAGCCAGTAGGGGGCGATGGACACTAACCTATGAGGCACTGAGTCTGCTGTGACCTCACAAGCAGAGACACCAGGGGACGCTGGACACTAAACTATGCGGCCCTGAGTCTGCTGTGACCTCACAATCCCAGCCAGCAGCCATGAGCCTGCCACTGGCATAGGAGGCATTCAGGCTTGTGTGACCTCACAAGCACAGCCAGCAGCCATGACCCTGACACTGGTCTAGGAGGCATTCAGGCTGCTGTGACCTCACAAGCACAGCCAGCAGGGGACGCTGGACACTGAAGTATGAGGCACTGAGGCTGCTGTGAGCTCACAATCACAGCCAGCAGCCATGAGCCTGCCACAGGCCTAGGAGGCATTCAGGCTGCTGTGACCTCACAATCACAGCCAGCAGCCATGAGCCTGATACTGGTCTTGGAGGCATTCAGGCTGCTGTGACCTCACAAGCACAGCCAGCAGCCATGAGCATGACACTGGCCTGAGAGGCACTGAGGCTGCTGTGACCTCACAAGCACAGCCAGCAGCCATGAGACTGCCACTGGCCTCAGAGGCACTGAGGCTTTTGTGACCTCACAAGGACAGCCAGCAGCCATAAGCCTGCCACTGGCCTAGGAGGCATTCAGGCTGCTGTGACCTCAGAAGCACAGCCAGCAGCCATGAGCCTGATACTGGCCTGAGAGGCACTGAGTCTGCTGTGACCTCAAAAACACAGCCAGCAGCCATGAGCCTGATGCTGGGGTATGAGGCACTGAGTCTGCTGTGATCTCACAAGCAGAGGCAGCAGGGGACACTGGACACTAAACTATGAGGCACTGAGTCTGCTGTGACCTCACAAGCACAGCCAGTAGGGGGTGATGGACACTAACCTAGGAGGCACTGAGGCTGCTGTGACCTCACAAGCACAGCCAGCAGCCATGAGACTGCCACTGGCCTCAGAGGCACTGAGGCTGCTGTGACGTCACAAGCATAGCCAGCAGCCAGGAGCCTGATTTTGGCCTTGGAATTACTGAGGCTGCTGTGACCTCACAAGCAGAGACACCAGGGGACGCTGGACACTAAACTATGAGGCACTGAGGCTGCTGTGACCTCACAATCACAGCCAGCAGCCATGAGACTGCCACTGGCCTAGGAGGCATTCAGGCTGCTGTGACGTCACAAGCACAGCCAGCAGCCATGTCCCTGACACTGGTCTAGGAGGCATTCAGGCTGCTGTGACCTCACAAGCACAGCCAGCAGCCATGAGCCTGATACTGGCCTCAGAGGCATTGAGGCTGCTGTGACGTCACAAGCACAGCCAGCAGCCATGAGACTGCCACTGGCCTCGATGGCACTGAGGCTGCTGTGACCTCACAAGCACAGCCAGCAGCATTGAGCATGATAATGGCCTGTGAGGCTCTGAGGCTGGTGCGACCTCACAAGCACAGCCAGCAGCCATGAGCCTGCCACTGGCATAGGAGGCATTCAGGCTTGTGTGACCTCACAAGCACAGCCAGCAGCCATGACCCTGACACTGGTCTAGGAGGCATTCAGGCTGCTGTGACCTCACAATCACAGCCAGCAGCCATGAGCCTGATGCTGGCCTGTGAGGCACTGAGTCTGCTGTGACCTCACAAGCACAGCCAGTAGGGGGTGATGGACACTAACCTAGGAGGCACTGAGTCTGCTGTGACCTCACAAGCACAGCCAGTAGGGGTTGATGGACATTAACCTAGGAGGCACTGAGGCTGCTGTGACCTCACAAGCACAGCCAGCAGCCATGAGACTGCCACTGACCTCAGAGGCAATGAGGCTGCTGTGACGTCACAAGCATAGCCAGCAGCCAGGAGCCTGCCACTGGCATAGGAGGCATTCAGGCTGCTGTGACCTCAGAAGCACAGCCAGCAGCCATGACCCTGACACTGGTCTAGGAGGCATTCAGGCTGCTGTGACCTCACAAGCACAGCCAGCAGCCATGAGCCTGATACTGGCCTGAGAGGCACTGAGTCTGCTGTGACCTCACAAGCACAGCCAGTAGGGGGTGATGGACACTAACCTAGGAGGCACTGAGTCTGCTGTGACCTCACAAGCACAGCCAGTTGGGGTTGATGGACATTAACCTAGGAGGCACTGAGGCTGCTGTGACCTCACAAGCACAGCCAGCAGCCATGAGACTGCCACTGACCTCAGAGGCACTGAGGCTGCTGTGACGTCACAAGCATAGCCAGCAGCCAGGAGCCTGATTTTGGCCTGGGAATTACTGAGGCTGCTGTGACCTCACAAGCAGAGACACCAGGGGACGCTGGACACTAAACTATGAGGCACTGAGGCTTCCGTGAGCTCACAATCATAGCCAGCAGCCATGAGCCTGCCACAGGCCTAGGAGGCATTCAGGCTGCTGTGACCTCACAAGCACAGCCAGCAGCCATGACCCTGATACTGGCCTGGGAGGCACTGAGGCTGCTGTGACCTCACAAGCACAGCCAGCAGCCATGAGACTGCCACTGGCCTAGGAGTCATTCAGGCTGCTGTGACCTCACAAGCACATCCAGCAGCCATGACCCTGATACTGGTCTTGGAGGCATTCAGGCTGCTGTGACCTCACAAGCACAGCCAGCAGCCATGCGCATGATACTGGCCTGAGAGGCACTGAGGCTGCTGTGACCTCAGAAGCACAGCCAGCAGCCATGAGACTGCCACTGGCCTCAGAGGCACTGAGGCTTCTGTGACCTCACAAGCACAGCCAGCAGCCATGAGCCTGCCACTGGCCTAGGAGGCATTCAGGCTGCTGTGACCTCACAAGCATAGCCAGCAGCCATGAGCATGGCACTGGCAGAGGAGGCACTGAGGCTGCTGTGACGTCACAAGCACAGCCAGCAGCCATGAGCCTGATGCTGGGGTATGAGGCACTGAGGCTGCTGTGACCTCACAAGCACAGCCAGCAGGGGGCGATGGACACTAACTATTGAGGCACTGAGTCTGCTGTGATCTCACAAGCAGAGGCAGCAGGGGACACTGGACACTAAACTATGAGGCACTGAGTCTGCTGTGACCTCACAAGCACAGCCAGTAGGGGGTGATGGACACTAACCTAGGAGGCACTGAGGCTGCTGTGACCTCACAAGCACAGGCAGCAGCCATGAGACTGCCACTGGCCTCAGAGGCACTGAGGCTGCTTTGACGTCACAAGCATAGCCAGCAGCCAGGAGCCTGATTTTGGCCTGGGAATTACTGAGGCTGCTGTGACCTCACAATCCCAGCCAGCAGCCATGAGCCTGCCACTGGCATAGGAGGCATTCAGGCTGCTGTGACCTCACAAGCACAGCCAGTAGGGGGCGATGGACACTAACCTAGGAGCCACTGAGTCTGCTGTGACCTCACAAGCACAGCCAGCAGCCATGAGCCTGCCACTGGCCTCAGAGGCACTGAGGCTTCTGTGACCTCACAAGCACAGCCAGCAGCCATGAGACTGCCACTGGCCTAGAAGGCACTGAGGCTGCTGTGACGTCACAAGCACAGCCAGCAGCCATGAGCCTGCCACTGGCATAGGAGGCATTCAGGCTGCTGTGACCTCAGAAGCACAGCCAGCAGCCATGACCCTGACACTGGTCTAGGAGGTATTCAGACTGCTGTGACCTCACAAGCACAGCCAGCAGCCATGAGCCTGATACTGGCCTGAGAGGCACTGAGTCTGCTGTGACCTCACAAGCAGAGGCAGCAGGGGACGCTGGACACTAAACTATGAGGCACTGCGTCTGCTGTGATCTCACAAGCAGAGGCAGCAGGGGACGCTGGACACTAAACTATGAGGCACTGAGTCTGCTGTGACCTCAAAATCACAGCCAGCAGCCATGAGCCTGCCACTGGCAGAGGAGGCACTGAGTCTGCTGTGACCTCACAAGCACAGCCAGCAGCCATGAGACTGCCACTGGCAGAGGAGGCACTGAGGCTGCTGTGACGTCACAAGCACAGCCAGCAGCCATGAGCCTGATGCTGGGGTATGAGGCACTGAGGTTGCTGTGACCTCACAAGCACAGCCAGCAGGGGTCGCTGGACACTAACTATTGAGGCACTGAGTCTGCTGTGATCTCACAAGCAGAGGCAGCAGGGGACGCTGGACACTAACCTAGGAGGCACTGAGTCTGCTGTGACCTCACAAGCACAGCCAGTAGGGGGTGATGGACACTAACCTAGGAGGCACTGAGGCTGCTGTGACCTCACAAGCACAGCCAGCAGCCATGAGACTGCCACTGACCTCAGAGGCACTGAGGCTGCTGTGACGTCACAAGCATAGCCAGCAGCCAGGAGCCTGATTTTGGCCTGGGAATTACTGAGGCTGCTGTGACCTCACAAGCAGAGACACCAGGGGACGCTGGACACTAAACTATGAGGCACTGAGGCTGCTGTGACCTCACAAGCACAGCCAGCAGCCATGAGCCTGCCACTGGCCTAGGAGGCATTCAGGCTGCTGTGACCTCAGAAGCACAGCCAGCAGCCATGACCCTGACACTGGTCTAGGAGGCATTCAGACTGCTGTGACCTCACAAGCACAGCCAGCAGCCATGAGCCTGATACTGGCCTGAGAGGCACTGAGTCTGCTGTGACCTCACAAGCAGAGGCAGCAGGGGACGCTGGACACTAAACTATGAGGCACTGAGTCTGCTGTGATCTCACAAGCAGAGGCAGCAGGGGACGCTGGACACTAAACTATGAGGCACTGAGTCTGCTGTGACCTCACAATCACAGCCAGCAGCCATGAGCCTGCCACTGGCAGAGGAGGCACTGAGTCTGCTGTGACCTCACAAGCACAGCCAGCAGCCATGAGACTGCCACTGGCAGAGGAGGCACTGAGGCTGCTGTGACGTCACAAGCACAGCCAGCAGCCATGAGCCTGATATTGGCCTGAGAGGCACTGAGGCTGCTGTGACCTCACAAGCACAGCCAGCAACCATGAGCATGGCACTGGCAGAGGAGGCACTGAGGCTGCTGTGACATCACAAGCACAGCCAGCAGCCATGAGCCTGATACTGGCCTGGAAGGTGCTGAGTCTGCTGTGACCTCACAAGCAGAGCCAGCAGGGGGAGCTGGACACTAAAGTATGAGGCACTGAGTCTGCTGTGACCTCACAAGCACAGCCAGCAGGGGACGCTGGACACTGAACTATGAGGCACTGAGGCTGCTGTGAGCTCACAATCACAGCCAGCAGCCATGAGCCTGCCACAGGCCTAGGAGGCATTCAGGTTGCTGTGACCTCACAATCACAGCCAGCAGCCATGAGCCTGATACTGGTCTTGGAGGCATTCAGGCTGCTGTGACCTCACAAGCACAGCCAGCAGCCATGAGCATGACACTGGCCTGAGAGGCACTGAGGCTGCTGTGACCTCACAAGCACAGCCAGCAGCCATGAGACTGCCACTGGCCTCAGAGGCACTGATGCTTCTGTGACCTCACAAGGACAGCCAGCAGCCATAAGCCTGCCACTGGCCTAGGAGGCATTCAGGCTGCTGTGACCTCAGAAGCACAGCCAGCAGCCATGAGCCTGATACTGGCCTGAGAGGCACTGAGTCTGCTGTGACCTCAAAATCACAGCCAGCAGCCATGAGCCTGATGCTGGGGTATGAGGCACTGAGTCTGCTGTGATCTCACAAGCAGAGGCAGCAGGGGACACTGGACACTAAACTATGAGGCACTGAGTCTGCTGTGACCTCACAAGCACAGCCAGTAGGGGGTGATGGACACTAACCTAGGAGGCACTGAGGCTGCTGTGACCTCACAAGCACAGCCAGCAGCCATGAGACTGCCACTGGCCTCAGAGGCACTGAGGCTGCTGTGACGTCACAAGCATAGCCAGCAGCCAGGAGCCTGATTTTGGCCTTGG
Organism: Dromaius novaehollandiae; assembly: GCF_036370855.1. Classification (NCBI taxonomy): domain Eukaryota; kingdom Metazoa; phylum Chordata; class Aves; order Casuariiformes; family Dromaiidae; genus Dromaius; species Dromaius novaehollandiae. The sequence goes on along the minus strand of NC_088122.1, from coordinate 8,377,188 downwards.
AATTACTGAGGCTGCTGTGACCTCACAAGCAGAGACACCAGGGGACGCTGGACACTAAACTATGAGGCACTGAGGCTGCTGTGACCTCACAATCACAGCCAGCAGCCATGAGACTGCCACTGGCCTAGGAGGCATTCAGGCTGCTGTGACGTCACAAGCACAGCCAGCAGCCATGACCCTGACACTGGTCTAGGAGGCATTCAGGCTGCTGTGACCTCACAAGCACAGCCAGCAGCCATGAGCCTGATACTGGCCTCAGAGGCATTGAGGCTGCTGTGACGTCACAAGCACAGCCAGCAGCCATGAGACTGCCACTGGCCTCGATGGCACTGAGGCTGCTGTGACCTCACAAGCACAGCCAGCAGCATTGAGCATGATAATGGCCTGTGAGGCTCTGAGGCTGGTGCGACCTCACAAGCACAGCCAGCAGCCATGAGCCTGCCACTGGCATAGGAGGCATTCAGGCTTGTGTGACCTCACAAGCACAGCCAGCAGCCATGACCCTGACACTGGTCTAGGAGGCATTCAGGCTGCTGTGACCTCACAATCACAGCCAGCAGCCATGAGCCTGATGCTGGCCTGTGAGGCACTGAGTCTGCTGTGACCTCACAAGCACAGCCAGTAGGGGGTGATGGACACTAAACTATGAGGCACTGCGTCTGCTGTGACCTCACAAGCACAGCCAGTAGGGGTTGATGGACATTAACCTAGGAGGCACTGAGGCTGCTGTGACCTCACAAGCACAGCCAGCAGCCATGAGACTGCCACTGACCTCAGAGGCAATGAGGCTGCTGTGACGTCACAAGCATAGCCAGCAGCCAGGAGCCTGCCACTGGCATAGGAGGCATTCAGGCTGCTGTGACCTCAGAAGCACAGCCAGCAGCCATGACCCTGACACTGGTCTAGGAGGCATTCAGGCTGCTGTGACCTCACAAGCACAGCCAGCAGCCATGAGCCTGATACTGGCCTGAGAGGCACTGAGTCTGCTGTGACCTCACAAGCACAGCCAGTAGGGGGTGATGGACACTAACCTAGGAGGCACTGAGTCTGCTGTGACCTCACAAGCACAGCCAGTAGGGGTTGATGGACATTAACCTAGGAGGCACTGAGGCTGCTGTGACCTCACAAGCACAGCCAGCAGCCATGAGACTGCCACTGACCTCAGAGGCACTGAGGCTGCTGTGACGTCACAAGCATAGCCAGCAGCCAGGAGCCTGATTTTGGCCTGGGAATTACTGAGGCTGCTGTGACCTCACAAGCAGAGACACCAGGGGACGCTGGACACTAAACTATGAGGCACTGAGGCTTCCGTGAGCTCACAATCATAGCCAGCAGCCATGAGCCTGCCACAGGCCTAGGAGGCATTCAGGCTGCTGTGACCTCACAAGCACAGCCAGCAGCCATGACCCTGATACTGGCCTGGGAGGCACTGAGGCTGCTGTGACCTCACAAGCACAGCCAGCAGCCATGAGACTGCCACTGGCCTAGGAGTCATTCAGGCTGCTGTGACCTCACAAGCACATCCAGCAGCCATGACCCTGATACTGGTCTTGGAGGCATTCAGGCTGCTGTGACCTCACAAGCACAGCCAGCAGCCATGCGCATGATACTGGCCTGAGAGGCACTGAGGCTGCTGTGACCTCAGAAGCACAGCCAGCAGCCATGAGACTGCCACTGGCCTCAGAGGCACTGAGGCTTCTGTGACCTCACAAGCACAGCCAGCAGCCATGAGCCTGCCACTGGCCTAGGAGGCATTCAGGCTGCTGTGACCTCACAAGCACAGCCAGCAGCCATGAGCATGGCACTGGCAGAGGAGGCACTGAGGCTGCTGTGACGTCACAAGCACAGCCAGCAGCCATGAGCCTGATGCTGGGGTATGAGGCACTGAGGCTGCTGTGACCTCACAAGCACAGCCAGCAGGGGGCGATGGACACTAACTATTGAGGCACTGAGTCTGCTGTGATCTCACAAGCAGAGGCAGCAGGGGACACTGGACACTAAACTATGAGGCACTGAGTCTGCTGTGACCTCACAAGCACAGCCAGTAGGGGGTGATGGACACTAACCTAGGAGGCACTGAGGCTGCTGTGACCTCACAAGCACAGCCAGCAGCCATGAGACTGCCACTGGCCTCAGAGGCACTGAGGCTGCTGTGACGTCACAAGCATAGCCAGCAGCCAGGAGCCTGATTTTGGCCTGGGAATTACTGAGGCTGCTGTGACCTCACAATCCCAGCCAGCAGCCATGAGCCTGCCACTGGCATAGGAGGCATTCAGGCTGCTGTGACCTCACAAGCACAGCCAGTAGGGGGCGATGGACACTAACCTAGGAGCCACTGAGTCTGCTGTGACCTCACAAGCACAGCCAGCAGCCATGAGCCTGCCACTGGCCTCAGAGGCACTGAGGCTTCTGTGACCTCACAAGCACAGCCAGCAGCCATGAGACTGCCACTGGCCTAGAAGGCACTGAGGCTGCTGTGACGTCACAAGCACAGCCAGCAGCCATGAGCCTGCCACTGGCATAGGAGGCATTCAGGCTGCTGTGACCTCACAAGCACAGCCAGCAGCCATGACCCTGACACTGGTCTAGGAGGCATTCAGACTGCTGTGACCTCACAAGCACAGCCAGCAGCCATGAGCCTGATACTGGCCTGAGAGGCACTGAGTCTGCTGTGACCTCACAAGCAGAGGCAGCAGGGGACGCTGGACACTAAACTATGAGGCACTGCGTCTGCTGTGATCTCACAAGCAGAGGCAGCAGGGGACGCTGGACACTAAACTATGAGGCACTGAGTCTGCTGTGACCTCAAAATCACAGCCAGCAGCCATGAGCCTGCCACTGGCAGAGGAGGCACTGAGTCTGCTGTGACCTCACAAGCACAGCCAGCAGCCATGAGACTGCCACTGGCAGAGGAGGCACTGAGGCTGCTGTGACGTCACAAGCACAGCCAGCAGCCATGAGCCTGATGCTGGGGTATGAGGCACTGAGGTTGCTGTGACCTCACAAGCACAGCCAGCAGGGGTCGCTGGACACTAACTATTGAGGCACTGAGTCTGCTGTGATCTCACAAGCAGAGGCAGCAGGGGACGCTGGACACTAACCTAGGAGGCACTGAGTCTGCTGTGACCTCACAAGCACAGCCAGTAGGGGGTGATGGACACTAACCTAGGAGGCACTGAGGCTGCTGTGACCTCACAAGCACAGCCAGCAGCCATGAGACTGCCACTGACCTCAGAGGCACTGAGGCTGCTGTGACGTCACAAGCATAGCCAGCAGCCAGGAGCCTGATTTTGGCCTGGGAATTACTGAGGCTGCTGTGACCTCACAAGCAGAGACACCAGGGGACGCTGGACACTAAACTATGAGGCACTGAGGCTGCTGTGACCTCACAAGCACAGCCAGCAGCCATGAGCCTGCCACTGGCCTAGGAGGCATTCAGGCTGCTGTGACCTCAGAAGCACAGCCAGCAGCCATGACCCTGACACTGGTCTAGGAGGCATTCAGACTGCTGTGACCTCACAAGCACAGCCAGCAGCCATGAGCCTGATACTGGCCTGAGAGGCACTGAGTCTGCTGTGACCTCACAAGCAGAGGCAGCAGGGGACGCTGGACACTAAACTATGAGGCACTGAGTCTGCTGTGATCTCACAAGCAGAGGCAGCAGGGGACGCTGGACACTAAACTATGAGGCACTGAGTCTGCTGTGACCTCACAATCACAGCCAGCAGCCATGAGCCTGCCACTGGCAGAGGAGGCACTGAGTCTGCTGTGACCTCACAAGCACAGCCAGCAGCCATGAGACTGCCACTGGCAGAGGAGGCACTGAGGCTGCTGTGACGTCACAAGCACAGCCAGCAGCCATGAGCCTGATATTGGCCTGAGAGGCACTGAGGCTGCTGTGACCTCACAAGCACAGCCAGCAGCCATGAGCATGGCACTGGCAGAGGAGGCACTGAGGCTGCTGTGACATCACAAGCACAGCCAGCAGCCATGAGCCTGATACTGGCCTGGAAGGTGCTGAGTCTGCTGTGACCTCACAAGCAGAGCCAGCAGGGGGAGCTGGACACTAAAGTATGAGGCACTGAGTCTGCTGTGACCTCACAAGCACAGCCAGCAGCCATGACCCTGATACTGGTCTTGGAGGCATTCAGGCTGCTGTGACCTCACAAGCACAGCCAGCAGCCATGAGACTGCCACTGGCAGAGGAGGCACTGAGGCTGCTGTGACCTCACAAGGACAGCCAGCAGCCATAAGCCTGCCACTGGCCTAGGAGGCATTCAGGCTGCTGTGACCTCACAAGCACAGCCAGCAGCCATGAGCATGGCACTGGCAGAGGAGGCACTGAGGCTGCTGTGACGTCACAAGCACAGCCAGCAGCCATGAGCCTGATGCTGGGGTATGAGGCACTGAGGCTGCTGTGACCTCACAAGCACAGCCAGCAGGGGGCGCTGGACACTAACTATTGAGGCACTGAGTCTGCTGTGATCTCACAAGCACAGCCAGCAGCCATGAGACTGCCACTGGCCTCAGAGGCACTGAGGCTGCTGTGACGTCACAAGCATAGCCAGCAGCCAGGAGCCTGATTTTGGCCTGGAATTACTGAGGCTGCTGTGACCTCACAAGCAGAGACACCAGGGGACGCTGGACACTAAACTATGAGGCACTGAGGCTGCTGTGACCTCACAATCCCAGCCAGCAGCCATGAGCCTGCCACTAGCATAGGAGGCATTCAGGCTGCTGTGACGTCACAAGCACAGCCAGCAGCCATGAGCCTGACACTGGTCTAGGAGGCATTCAGGCTGCTGTGACCTCACAAGCACAGCCAGCAGCCATGAGCCTGATACTGGCCTCAGAGGCACTGAGTCTGCTGTGACCTCACAAGCAGAGCCAGCAGGGGGCGCTGGACACTAACTATTGAGGCACTGAGTCTGCTGTGATCTCACAAGCAGAGCCAGCAGGGGACGCTGGACACTAAACTATGAGGCACTAAGCCTGCTGTGACCTCACAAGCACAGCCAGCAGCCATGAGCCTGCCACTGGCCTCAGAGGCACTGAGGCTGCTGTGACGTCACAAGCACAGCCAGCAGCCATGAGCCTGCCACTGGCCTAGGAGGCATTCAGGGTGCTGTGACATCACAAGCACAGCCAGCAGCCATGAGCCTGATGCTGGCCTGTGAGGCACTGAGGCTGCTGTGACCTCACAAGCAGAGACAGTAGGGGGTGATGGACATTAACCTAGGAGGCACTGAGGCTGCTGTGACCTCACAAGCACAGCCAGCAGCCATGAGACTGCCACTGACCTCAGAGGCACTGAGGCTGCTGTGACCTCACAATCACAGCCAGCAGCCATGACCCTGATACTGGTCTTGGAGGCATTCAGGCTGCTGTGACGTCACAAGCACAGCCAGCAGCCATGAGCCTGACACTGGCAGAGGAGCCACTGAGGCTGCTGTGACCTCACAAGCACAGCCAGCAGCCATGAGCCTGACACTGGCAGAGGAGCCACTGAGGCTGCTGTGACCTCACAACACAGCCAGCAGCCATGAGACTGCCACTGGCAGAGGAGGCACTGAGGCTTCTGTGACCTCACAAGGACAGCCAGCAGCCATAAGCCTGCCACTGGCCTAGGAGGCATTCAGGCTGCTGTGACCTCACAAGCACAGCCAGCAGCCATGAGCATGGCACTGGCAGAGGAGGCACTGAGGCTGCTGTGACGTCACAAGCACAGCCAGCAGCCATGAGCCTGATGCTGGGGTATGAGGCACTGAGGCTGCTGTGACCTCACAAGCACAGCCAGCAGGGGGCGCTGGACACTAACTATTGAGGCACTGAGTCTGCTGTGATCTCACAAGCAGAGGCAGCAGGGGACGCTGGACACTAACCTAGGAGCCACTGAGTCTGCTGTGACCTCACAAGCACAGCCAGTAGGGGGCGATGGACACTAACCTAGGAGGCACTGAGGCTGCTGTGACCTCACAAGCACAGCCAGCAGCCATGAGACTGCCACTAGCCTCAGAGGCACTGAGGCTGCTGTGGCGTCACAAGCATAGCCAGCAGCCAGGAGCCTGATTTTGGCCTGGAATTACTGAGGCTGCTGTGACCTCACAAGCAGAGGCAGCAGGGGACGCTGGACACTAAACTATGAGGCACTGAGTCTGCTGTGACCTCACAAGCACAGCCAGTAGGGGGCGATGGACACTAACCTAGGAGCCACTGAGGCTGCTGTGACCTCACAATCACAGCCAGCAGCCATGAGCCTGATGCTGGCCTGTGAGGCACTGAGGCTTCTGTGACCTCACAAGCACAGCCAGCAGCCATGAGCTGATGCTGGGGTATGAGGCACTGAGGCTGCTGTGACGTCACAAGCACAGCCAGCAGCCATGAGCCTGCCACTGGCCTAGGAGGCATTCAGGCTGCTGTGACATCACAAGCACAGCCAGCAGCCATGAGCCTGATGCTGGCCTGAGAGGCACTGAGGCTGCTGTGACCTCACAAGCAGAGCCAGTAGGGGGTGATGGACATTAACCTAGGAGGCACTGAGGCTGCTGTGACCTCACAAGCACAGCCAGCAGCCATGAGACTGCCACTGACCTCAGAGGCACTGAGGCTGCTGTGACCTCACAAGCACAGCCAGCAGCCAGGAGCCTGATACTGGTCTTGGAGGCATTCAGGCTGCTGTGACCTCACAAGCACAGCCAGCAGCCAGGAGCCTGATACTGGCCTGAGAGGCACTGAGGCTGCTGTGACCTCACAAGCACAGCCAGCAGCCATGAGACTGCCACTGGCAGAGGAGGCACTGAGGCTGCTGTGACCTCACAATCACAGCCAGCAGCCATGAGACTGCCACTGGCAGAGGAGGCACTGAGGCTGCTGTGACCTCACAAGCACAGCCAGCAGCCATGCGCCTGACACTGGCAGAGGGGCCACTGAGGCTGCTGTGACCTCACAAGCACATGCAGTAGGGGGCGATGGACACTAACCTAGGAGGCATTCAGGCTGCTGTGACCTCACAAGCACAGCCAGCAGCCATGAGACTGCCACTGGCCTCAAAGGCACTGAGGCTGCTGTGAACTCGCAAGCACAGCCAGTAGGGGGCGGTGGACACTAACCTATGAGGCACTGAGTCTGCTGTGACCTCACAAGCAGAGCCAGCAGGGGGCGCTGCACACTAAACTATGCGGCCCTGAGTCTGCTGTGACCTCACAATCCCAGCCAGCAGCCATGAGCCTGCCACTGGCATAGGAGGCATTCAGGCTTGTGTGACCTCACAATCCCAGCCAGCAGCCATGACCCTGACACTGGTCTAGGAGGCATTCAGGCTGCTGTGAGTTCACAAGCACAGCCAGCAGCGGGCGCTGCACACTAAGTTTTGAGGCACTGAGTCTGCTGTGATCTCACAAGCAGAGGCAGCAGGGGACGCTGGACACTAACCTAGGAGCCACTGAGGCTGCTGTGACCTCACAATCACAGCCAGCAGCCATGAACCTGCCACTGGCAGAGGAGGCACTGAGGCTTCTGTGACCTCACAAGCACAGCCAGCAGCCATGAGACTGCCACTGGCCTCAGAGGCACTGAGGCTGCTGTGACGTCACAAGCACAGCCAGCAGCCATGAGCCTGCCACTGGCCTAGGAGGCATTCAGGCTGCTGTGACCACAGAAGCACAGCCAGCAGGTATGAGCATGGCACTGGCAGAGGAGCCACTGAGGCTGCTGTGACGTCACAAGCATAGCCAGCAGCCAGGAGCCTGCCACTGGCATAGGAGGCATTCAGGCTGCTGTGACCTCAAAAGCACAGCCAGCAGCCATGACCCTGACACTGGTCTAGGAGGCATTCAGGCTGCTGTGACCTCACAAGCACAGCCAGCAGCCATGAGCCTGACATTGGCCTGAGAGGCACTGAGGCTGCTGTGACCTCACAAGCACAGCCAGCAGCCATGAGCATGGCACTGGCAGAGGAGGCACTGAGGCTGCTGTGACCTCACAAGCAGAGCCAGCAGGGGTCGCTGGACACTAACTATTGAGCCACTGAGTCTGCTGTGATCTCACAAGCAGAGGCAGCAGGGGACGCTGGACACTAAACTATGAGGCACTGAGTCTGCTGTGACCTCACAAGCACAGCCAGTAGGGGGTGATGGACACTAACCTAGGAGGCACTGAGGCTGCTGTGACCTCACAAGCACAGCCAGCAGCCATGAGCCTGCCACTGACCTCAGAGGCACTGAGGCTGCTGTGACGTCACAAGCAGAGCCAGCAGCCAGGAGCCTGATTTTGGATTGGGAATTACTGAGGCTGCTGTGACCTCACAAGCAGAGACACCAGGGGACGCTGGACACTAAACTATGAGGCACTGAGGCTGCTGTGACCTCACAATCCCAGCCAGCAGCCATGAGCCTGCCACTGGCCTAGGAGGCATTCAGGCTGCTGTGACCTCACAAGCACAGCCAGCAGCCATGACCCTGACACTGGTCTAGGAGGCATTCAGACTGCTGTGACCTCACAAGCACAGCCAGCAGCCATGAGCCTGATACTGGCCTGAGAGGCACTGAGTCTGCTGTGACCTCACAAGCAGAGGCAGCAGGGGACGCTGGACACTAAACTATGAGGCACTGAGTCTGCTGTGATCTCACAAGCAGAGGCAGCAGGGGACGCTGGAAACTAACCTAGGAGGCACTGAGTCTGCTGTGACCTCACAATCACAGCCAGCAGCCATGAGCCTGCCACTGGCATAGGAGGCACTGAGTCTGCTGTGACCTCACAAGCACAGCCAGCAGCCATGAGACTGCCACTGGCAGAGGAGGCACTGAGGCTGCTGTGACGTCACAAGCACAGCCAGCAGCCATGAGCCTGATATTGGCCTGAGAGGCACTGAGGCTGCTGTGACCTCACAAGCACAGCCAGTAGCCATGAGCATGGCACTGGCAGAGGAGGAACTGAGGCTGCTGTGACATCACAAGCACAGCCAGCAGCCGTGAGCCTGATACTGGCCTGGAAGGTGCTGAGTCTGCTGTGACCTCACAAGCAGAGCCAGCAGGGGGAGCTGGACACTAAAGTATGAGGCACTGAGTCTGCTGTGACCTCACAAGCACAGCCAGTAGGGGGTGATGGACACTAACCTAGGAGGCACTGAGTCTGCTGTGACCTCACAAACAGAGCCAGCAGGGGACGCTGGATACTAAACTATGCGGCCCTGAGTCTGCTGTGACCTCACAATCCCAGCCAGCAGCCATGAGCCTGCCACTGGCATAGGAGGCATTCAGGCTTGTGTGACCTCACAAGCACAGCCAGCAGCCATGACCCTGACACTGGAGTAGGAGGCATTCAGGCTGCTGTGAGTTCACAAGCACAGCCAGCAGGGGGCGCTGCACACTAAGTTTGAGGCACTGAGGCTGCTGTGACCTCACAAGCAGAGCCAGCAGGGGACGCTGGACACTGAACTATGAGGCACTGAGGCTGCTGTGACCTCACAAGCACAGCCAGCAGCCATGAGCCTGCCACTGGCAGAGGAGGCACTGAGGCTTCTGTGACCTCACAAGCACAGCCAGCAGGGGGCGCTGCACACTAACTTTTGAGGCACTGAGTCTGCTGTGACCTCACAAGCAGAGCCAGCAGGGGACGCTGGACACTAAACTATGAGGCACGGAGGCTGCTGTGAGCTCACAGTCATAGCCAGCAGCCATGAGCCTACCACAGGCCTAGGAGGCATTCAGGCTGCTGTGACCTCACAAGCACATCCAGCAGCCATGAGCCTGATACTGGTCTTGGAGGCATTCAGGCTGCTGTGACCTCACAAGCACAGCCAGCAGCCATGAGACTGCCAATGGCAGAGGAGGCACTGAGGCTTCTGTGACCTCACAAGCACAGCCAGCAGCCATAAGCCTGCCACTGGCCTAGGAGGCATTCAGGCTGCTGTGACCTCACAAGCACAGCCAGCAGCCATGAGCATGGCACTGGCAGAGGAGGCACTGAGGCTGCTGTGACGTCACAAGCACAGCCAGCAGCCATGAGCCTGATGCTGGGGTATGAGGCACTGAGGCTGCTGTGACCTCACAAGCACAGCCAGCAGGGGGCGATGGACACTAACTATTGAGGCACTGAGTCTGCTGTGATCTCACAAGCAGAGGCAGCAGGGGACACTGGACACTAAACTATGAGGCACTGAGTCTGCTGTGACCTCACAAGCACAGCCAGCAGCCAGAAGCCTGATTTTGGCCTGGGAATCACTGAGGCTGCTGTGACCTCACAAGCAGAGACACCAGGGGACGCTGGACACTAAACTATGAGGCACTGAGGCTGCTGTGACCTCACAATCACAGCCAGCAGCCATGAGCCTGCCACTGGCATAGGAGGCATTCAGGCTGCTGTGACCTCAGAAGCACAGCCAGCAGCCATGACCCTGACACTGGTCTAGGAGGCATTCAGGCTGCTGTGACCTCACAAGCACAGCCAGCAGCCATGAGCCTGATGCTGGCCTGTGAGGCACTGAGTCTGCTGTGACCTCACAAGCAGAGCCAGCAGGGGGCGCTGGACACTAAACTATGAGGCACTGAGTCTGCTGTGATCTCACAAGCACAGCCAGTAGGGGGTGATGGACACTAACCTAGGAGGCACTGAGGCTGCTGTGACTTCACAAGCACAGCCAGCAGCCATGAGACTGCCACTGACCTCAGAGGCAATGAGGCTGCTGTGACCTCACAAGCATAGCCAGCAGCCAGGAGCCTGCCACTGGCATAGGAGGCATTCAGGCTTGTGTGACCTCACAATCCCAGCCAGCAGCCATGACCCTGACACTGGTCTAGGAGGCATTCAGGCTGCTGTGAGTTCACAAGCACAGCCAGCAGCCATGAGCCTGATACTGGCCTGAGAGGCACTGAGTCTGCTGTGACCTCACAAGCACAGCCAGCAGGGGGCGCTGGACACTAACTTTTGAGGCACTGAGTCTGCTGTGATCTCACAAGCACAGCCAGCAGGGGGCGATGGACACTAACCTAGGAGCCAGTGAGTCTGCTGTGACCTCACAATCACAGCCAGCAGCCATGAGCCTGCCACTGGCAGAGGAGGCACTGAGGCTTCTGTGACCTCACAAGCACAGCCAGCAACCATGAGCATGGCACTGGCCTCAGAGGCACTGAGGCTGCTGTGACGTCACAAGCACAGCCAGCAGCCATGAGCCTGATACTGGCCTGGAAGGCGCTGAGTCTGCTGTGACCTCACAAGCAGAGCCAGCAGGGGGCGCTGGACACTAAACTATGAGGCACTGAGTCTGCTGTGACCTCACAAGCACAGCGAGTAGGGGGTGATGGACACTAACCTAGGAGGCACTGAGGCTGCTGTGACGTCACAATCACAGCCAGCAGCCATGAGCCTGCCACTGGCAGAGGAGGCACTGAGGCTTCTGTGACCTCACAAGCACAGCCAGCAGCCATGAGCCTGCCACTGGCCTGAGAGGCACTGAGGCTGCTGTGACCTCACAAGCACAGCCAGCAGCCATGAGCCTGATACTGGCCTGAGAGGCACTGAGTCTGCTGTGACCTCACAAGCACAGCCAGCAGCCATGAGACTGCCACTGGCCTCAAAGGCACTGAGGCTGCTGTGACCTCACAAGCACAGCCAGTAGGGGGCGGTGGACACTAACCTATGAGGCACTGAGTCTGCTGTGACCTCACAAGCAGAGCCAGCAGGGGGCGCTGCACACTAAACTATGCGGCCCTGAGTCTGCTGTGACCTCACAATCCCAGCCAGCAGCCATGAGCCTGCCACTGGCATAGGAGGCATTCAGGCTTGTGTGACCTCACAATCCCAGCCATCAGCCATGACCCTGACACTGGTCTAGGAGGCATTCAGGCTGCTGTGAGTTCACAAGCAGAGCCAGCAGGGGGCGCTGCACACTAACTTTTGAGGCACTGAGTCTGCTGTGACCTCACAAGCAGAGCCAGCAGGGGACGCTCGACCCTAACTTTTGAGGCACTGAGTCTTCTGTGAGCTCACAATCATAGCCAGCAGCCATGAGCCTGCCAGTGGCCTAGGAGGCATTCAGGCTGCTATGACCTCACAAGCACAGCCAGCAGCCATGAGCCTGATATTGGCCTGAGAGGCACAGAGGCTGCTGTGACCTCACAAGCACAGCCAGCAGCCATGACTCTGATACTGGCCTGAGAGGCACTGAGGCTTCTGTGAGCTCACAATCATAGCCAGCAGCCATGAGCCTGCCACAGGCCTAGGAGGCACTCAGGCTGCTGTGACCTCACAAGCACAGCCAGCAGCCATGACCCTGATACTGGTCTTGGGGGCATTCAGGCTGCTGTGACCTCACAAGCACAGCCAGCAGCCATGAGCATGATACTGGCCTGAGAGGCACTGAGGCTGCTGTGACCTCACAAGCACAGCCAGCAGCCATGAGACTGCCACTGGCATAGGAGGCACTGAGGCTTCTGTGACCTCACAAGGACAGCCAGCAGCCATAGGCCTGCCACTGGCCTAGGAGGCATTCAGGCTGCTGTGACCTCAGAAGCACAGCCAGCAGCCATGAGCATGGCACTGGCAGAGGAGGCACTGAGGCTGCTGTGACGTCACAAGCACAGCCAGCAGCCATGAGCCTGATGCTGGGGTATGAGGCACTGAGTCTGCTGTGACCTCACAAGCACAGCCAGCAGGGGGCGCTGGACACTAACTATTGAGGCACTGAGTCTGCTGTGATCTCACAAGCAGAGGCAGCAGGGGACGCTGGACACTAAACTATGAGGCACTGAGTCTGCTGTGACCTCACAAGCACAGCCAGTAGGGGGCGGTGGACACTAACCTAGGAGGCACTGAGGCTGCTGTGACCTCACAATCACAGCCAGCAGCCATGAGCCTGCCACTGGCAGAGGAGGCACTGAGGCTTCTGTGACCTCACAAGCACAGCCAGCAGCCATGAGACTGCCACTGGCCTCAGAGGCACTGAGGCTTCTGTGACGTCACAAGCACAGCCAGCAGCCATGAGCCTGCCACTGGCCTCAGAGGCACTGAGGCTGCTGTGACCTCACAAGCACAGCCAGCAGCCATGAGCCTGCCACTGGCAGAGGAGGCACCGAGGCTTCTGTGACCTCACAAGCACAGCGAGCAGCCATGAGACTGCCACTGGCAGAGGAGGCACTGAGGCTGCTGTGACGTCACAAGCACAGACAGCAGCCATGAGCCTGCCACTGGCCTAGGAGGCATTCAGGCTGCTGTGACCTCAGAAGCACAGCCAGCAGCCATGAGCATGGCACTGGCAGAGGAGGCACTGAGGCTGCTGTGACGTCACAAGCACAGCCAGCAGCCATGAGCCTGATGCTGGCCTGTGAGGCACTGAGGCTGCTGTGACCTCACAAGCAGAGCCAGCAGGGGGCGCTGGACACTAAACTATGAGGCACTGAGTCTGCTGTGACCTCACAAGCACAGCCAGTAGGGGGTGATGGACATTAACCTAGGAGGCACTGAGGCTGCTGTGACCTCACAAGCACAGCCAGCAGCCATGACCCTGATACTGGTCTTGGAGGCATTCAGGCTGCTGTGACCTCACAAGCACAGGCAGCAGCCATGAGCATGATACTGGCCTGAGAGGCACTGAGGCTGCTGTGACCTCACAATCCCAGCCAGCAGCCATGAGCCTGCCACTGGCAGAGGAGGCACTGAGGCTGCTGTGGCCTCACAAGCACAGCCAGCAGCCATGAGCATGGCACTGGCAGAGGAGGCACTGAGGCTGCTGTGACCTCAGAAGCACAGCCAGCAGCCATGAGCCTGATACTGGCCTGGAAGGCGCTGAGTCTGCTGTGACCTCACAAGCAGAGCCAGCAGGGGGAGCTGGACACTAAACTATGAGGCACTGAGTCTGCTGTGACCTCACAAGCACAGCCAGTAGGGGGTGATGGACACTAACCTAGGAGGCACGGAGTCTGCTGTGACCTCACAAGCACAGCCAGCAGCCATGAGCCTGCCACTGGCAGAGGAGGCACTGAGGCTGGTGTGACCTCACAAGCACAGCCAGCAGGGGGCGCTGCACACTAACTTTTGAGGCACTGAGTCTGCTGTGACCTCACAAGCAGAGCCAGCAGGGGACGCTGGACACTAACTTTTGAGGCACTGAGTCTTCTGTGAGCTCACAATCATAGCCAGCAGCCATGAGCCTGCCACAGGCCTAGGAGGCATTCAGGCTGCTGTGACCTCACAAGCACAGCCAGCAGCCATGACCCTGATACTGGTCTTGGAGGCATTCAGGCTGCTGTGAGCTCACAAGCACAGCCAGCAGCCATGCGCATGATACTGGCCTGAGAGGCACTGAGGCTGCTGTGACCTCAGAAGCACAGCCAGCAGCCATGAGCCTGCCACTGGCCTAGGAGGCATTCAGGCTGCTGTGACCTCAGAAGCACAGCCAGCAGCCATGAGCATGGCACTGGCAGAGGAGGCACTGAGGCTTCTGTGACCTCACAAGCACAGCCAGCAGCCATAAGCCTGCCACTGGCCTAGGAGGCATTCAGGCTGCTGTGACCTCAGAAGCACAGCCAGCAGCCATGAGCATGGCACTGGCAGAGGAGGCACTGAGGCTGCTGTGACGTCACAAGCACAGCCAGCAGCCATGAGCCTGATGCTGGGGTATGAGGCACTGAGGCTGCTGTGACCTCACAAGCAAAGCCAGCAGGGGGGGCTGGACACTAACTATTGAGGCACTGAGTCTGCTGTGATCTCACAAGCAGAGCCAGCAGGGGACGCTGGACACTAAACTATGAGGCACTGAGTCTGCTGTGACCTCACAAGCACAGCCAGTAGGGGGCGATGGACACTAACCTAGGAGGCACTGAGGCTGCTGTGACCTCACAAGCACAGCCAGCAGCCATGAGCCTGCCACTGGCAGATGAGGCACTGAGGCTTCTGTGACCTCACAAGCACAGCCAGCAGCCATGAGACTGCCACTGGCCTCAGAGGCACTGAGGCTTCTGTGACGTCACAAGCACAGCCAGCAGCCATGAGCCTGCCACTGGCCTAGGAGGCACTGAGGCTGCTGTGACCTCAGAAGCACAGCCAGCAGCCATGAGCATGGCACTGGCAGAGGAGGCACTGGGGCTGCTGTGACGTCACAAGCACAGCCAGCAGCCATGAGCCTGATGCTGGCCTGTGAGGCACTGAGGCTGCTGTGACCTCACAAACAGAGCCAGCAGGGGGCGCTGGACACTAAACTATGAGGCACTGAGTCTGCTGTGACCTCACAAGAACAGCCAGTAGGGGGTGATGGACACTAACCTAGGAGGCACTGAGGCTGCTGTGACCTCACAAGCACAGCCAGCAGCCATGAGACTGCCAGTGCCCTCAGAGGCACTGAGGCTTCTGTGACCTCACAAGCACAGCCAGCAGCCATGACCCTGATACTGGTCTTGGAGGCATTCAGGCTGCTGTGACCTCACAAGCACAGCCAGCAGCCATGAGCATGATACTGGCCTGAGAGGCACTGAGGATGCTGTGACCTCACAATCACAGCCAGCAGCCATGAGCCTGCCACTGGCAGAGGAGGCACTGAGGCTGCTGTGACCTCAGAAGCACAGCCAGCAGCCATGAGCATGGCACTGGCAGAGGAGGCACTGAGGCTGCTGTGACGTCACAAGCACAGCCAGCAGCCATGAGCCTGATACTGGCCTGTGAGGCACTGAGGCTGCTGTGACCTCACAAACAGAGCCAGCAGGGGGCGCTGGACACTAAACTATGAGGCACTGAGTCTGCTGTGACCTCACAAGCACAGCCAGTAGGGGGTGATGGACACTAACCTAGGAGGCACTGAGGCTGCTGTGACCTCACAAGCACAGCCAGCAGCCATGAGACTGCCAGTGCCCTCAGAGGCACTGAGGCTTCTGTGACCTCACAAGCACAGCCAGCAGCCATGACCCTGATACTGGTCTTGGAGGCATTCAGGCTGCTGTGACCTCACAAGCACAGCCAGCAGCCATGAGCATGATACTGGCCTGAGAGGCACTGAGGATGCTGTGACCTCACAATCACAGCCAGCAGCCATGAGCCTGCCACTGGCAGAGGAGGCACTGAGGCTGCTGTGACCTCAGAAGCACAGCCAGCAGCCATGAGCATGGCACTGGCAGAGGAGGCACTGAGGCTGCTGTGACGTCACAAGCACAGCCAGCAGCCATGAGCCTGATACTGGCCTGGAAGGCGCTGAGTCTGCTGTGACCTCACAAGCAGAGCCAGCAGGGGGAGCTGGACACTAAACTATGAGGCACTGAGTCTGCTGTGACCTCACAAGCACAGCCAGTAGGGGGTGATGGACACTAACCTAGGAGGCACTGAGTCTGCTGTGACCTCACAAGCACAGCCAGCAGCCATGAGCCTGCCACTGGCAGAGGAGGCACTGAGGCTGGTGTGACCTCACAAGCACAGCCAGCAGGGGGCGCTGCACACTAACTTTTGAGGCACTGAGTCTGCTGTGACCTCACAAGCAGAGCCAGCAGGGGACGCTGGACACTAATTTTTGAGGCACTGAGTCTTCTGTGAGCTCACAATCATAGCCAGCAGCCATGAGCCTGCCACTGGCCTAGGAGGCATTCAGGCTGCTGTGACCTCACAAGCACAGCCAGCAGCCATGACCCTGATACTGGTCTTGGAGGCATTCAGGCTGCTGTGACCTCACAAGCACAGCCAGCAGCCATGCGCATGATACTGGCCGGAGAGGCACTGAGGCTGCTGTGACCTCACAATCCCAGCCAGCAGCCATGAGACTGCCACTGGCAGAGGAGGCACTGAGTCTGCTGTGACCTCACAATCACAGCCAGCAGCCATGAGCCTGCCACAGGCCTAGGAGGCATTCAGGCTGCTGTGACCTCAGAAGCACAGCCAGCAGGGGTCGCTGGACACTAACTATTGAGGCACTGAGTCTGCTGTGATCTCACAAGCACAGCCAGTAGGGGGCGATGGACACTAACCTAGGAGGCACTGAGGCTGCTGTGACCTCACAAGCACAGCCAGCAGCCATGAGCCTGCCACTGGCAGAGGAGGCACTGAGGCTTCTGTGACCTCACAAGCACAGCCAGTAGCCATGAGACTGCCACTGGCCTCAGAGGCACTGAGGCTGCTGTGACCTCACAAGCACAGCCAGCAGCCATGAGCCTGCCACTGGCCTAGGAGGCATTCAGGCTGCTGTGACCTCACAAGCACAGCCAGCAGCCATGACCCTGACACTGGTCTAGGAGGCATTCAAGCTGCTGTGACCTCACAAGCACAGCCAGCAGCCATGAGCCTGATACTGGCCTGAGAGGCACTGAGTCTGCTGTGACCTCACAAGCACAGCCAGCAGGGGGCGCTGGACACTAACCATTGAGGCACTGAGTCTGCTGTGATCTCGCAAGCACAGCCAGCAGGGGACGCTGGACACTAAACTATGAGGCACTGAGTCTGCTGTGACCTCACAAGCACAGCCAGCAGCCATGAGCCTGCCACTGGCAGAGGAGGCACTGAGGCTTCTGTGACCTCACAATCACAGCCAGCAGCCATGAGACTGCCACTGGCCTCAGAGGCACTGAGGCTGCTGTGACCTCACAAGCACAGCCAGCAGCCATGAGCCTGCCACTGGCCTAGGAGGCATTCAGGCTGCTGAGACCTCAGAAGCACAGCCAGCAGCCATGAGCATGGCACTGGCAGAGGAGCCACTGAGGCTGCTGTGACCTCACAAGCACAGCCAGCAGCCATGAGCCTGCCACTGGCAGAGGAGGCACTGAGGCTTCTGTGACCTCACAAGCAGAGCCAGCAGGGGGCGCTGGACACTAAACTATGAGGCACTGAGTCTGCTGTGACCTCACAAGCACAGCCAGTAGGGGGTGATGGACATTAACCTAGGAGGCACTGAGGCTGCTGTGACCTCACAAGCACAGCCAGCAGCCATGACCCTGATACTGGTCTTGGAGGCACTGAGGCTGCTGTGACCTCAGAAGCACAGCCAGCAGCCATGAGACTGCCACTGGCAGAGGAGGCACTGAGGCTTCTGTGACC
This sequence comes from Dromaius novaehollandiae, assembly GCF_036370855.1. NCBI lineage: Eukaryota > Metazoa > Chordata > Aves > Casuariiformes > Dromaiidae > Dromaius > Dromaius novaehollandiae. Next base: position 8,359,188 of record NC_088122.1, on the reverse strand, counting down.
TCACAAGCACAGCCAGCAGCCATAAGCCTGCCACTGGCCTAGGAGGCATTCAGGCTGCTGTGACCTCAGAAGCACAGCCAGCAGCCATGAGCATGGCACTGGCAGAGGGGGCACTGAGGCTGCTGTGACGTCACAAGCACAGCCAGCAGCCATGAGCCTGATGCTGGGGTATGAGGCACTGAGGCTGCTGTGACCTCACAAGCACAGCCAGCAGGGGGCGCTGGACACTAACTATTGAGGCACTGAGTCTGCTGTGATCTCACAAGCAGAGGCAGCAGGGGACGCTGGACACTAAACTATGAGGCACTGAGTCTGCTGTGACCTCACAAGCACAGCCAGTAGGGGGCGATGGACACTAACCTAGGAGGCACTGAGGCTGCTATGACCTCACAAGCAGAGCCAGCAGCCATGAGCCTGCCACTGGCAGAGGAGGCACTGAGGCTTCTGTGACCTCACAAGCACAGCCAGCAGCCATGAGAGTGCCACTGGCCTCAGAGGCACTGAGGCTGCTGTGACGTCACAAGCACAGCCAGCAGCCATGAGCCTGCCACTGGCCTGGGAGGCATTCAGGCTGCTGTGACATCACAAGCACAGCCAGCAGACATGAGCCTGATGCTGGCCTGTGAGGCACTGAGGCTGCTGTGACCTCACAAGCAGAGCCAGTAGGGGGTGATGGACATTAACCTAGGAGGCACTGAGGCTGCTGTGACCTCACAAGCACAGCCAGCAGCCATGAGACTGCCACTGACCTCAGAGGCACTGAGGCTGCTGTGACCTCACAATCACAGCCAGCAGCCATGACCCTGATACTGGTCTTGGAGGCATTCAGGCTGCTGTGACCTCACAAGCACAGCCAGCAGCCAGGAGCCTGATACTGGCCTGAGAGGCACTGAGGTTGCTGTGACCTCACAATCCCAGCCAGCAGCCATGAGACTGCCACTGGCCTCAGAGGCATTCAGGCTGCTGTGACCTCACAAGCACAGCCAGCAGCCACGAGCTTGATACTGGCCTGGGAGGCACTGAGGCTGCTGTGACCTCACAAGCAGAGCCAGCAGCCATGAGACTGCCACTGGCAGAGGAGGCACTGAGGCTGCTGTGACGTCACAAGCACAGCCAGCAGCCATGAGCCTGACACTGGCAGAGGGGCCACTGAGGCTGCTGTGACCTCACAAGCACAGCCAGCAGCCATGAGACTGCCACTGGCCTCAAAGGCACTGAGGCTGCTGTGAACTCACAAGCACAGCCAGTAGGGGGTGGTGGACACTAACCTATGAGGCACTGAGTCTGCTGTGACCTCACAAGCAGAGCCAGCAGGGGGCGCTGCACACTAAACTATGCGGCCCTGAGTCTGCTGTGACCTCACAATCCCAGCCAGCAGCCATGAGCCTGCCACTGGCATAGGAGGCATTCAGGCTTGTGTGACCTCACAATCCCAGCCAGCAGCCATGACACTGACACTGGTCTAGGAGGCATTCAGGCTGCTGTGAGTTCACAAGCAGAGCCAGCAGGGGGCGCTGCACACTAAGTTTTGAGGCACTGAGTCTGCTGTGACCTCAGAAGCAGAGCCAGCAGGGGACGCTGGACACTGAACTATGAGGCACTGAGGCTGCTGTGACCTCACAATCCCAGCCAGCAGCCATGAGCCTGCCACTGGCAGAGGAGGCACTGAGGCTGGTGTGACCTCACAAGCACAGCCAGCAGGGGGCGCTGCACACTAACTTTTGAGGCACTGAGTCTGCTGTAACCTCACAAGCACAGCCAGCAGCCATGACCCTGATACTGGCCTGAGAGGCACTGAGGCTTCTGTGAGCTCACAATCATAGCCAGCAGCCATGAGCCTGCCACAGGCCTAGGAGGCATTCAGGCTGCTGTGACCTCACAAGCACAGCCAGCAGCCATGACCCTGATACTGGTCTTGGGGGCATTCAGGCTGCTGTGACCTCACAAGCACAGCCAGCAGCCATGAGCATGATACTGGCCTGAGAGGCACTGAGGCTGCTGTGACCTCACAAGTACAGCCAGCAGCCATGAGACTGCCACTGGCAGAGGAGGCACTGAGGCTTCTGTGACGTCACAAGCACAGCCAGCAGCCATAGGCCTGCCACTGGCCTAGGAGGCATTCAGGCTGCTGTGACCTCAGAAGCACAGCCAGCAGCCATGAGCATGGCACTGGCAGAGGAGGCACTGAGTCTGCTGTGACGTCACAAGCACAGCCAGCAGCCATGAGCCTGATGCTGGGGTATGAGGCACTGAGGCTGCTGTGACCTCACAAGCACAGCCAGCAGGGGGCGCTGGACACTAACTATTGAGGCACTGAGTCTGCTGTGATCTCACAAGCAGAGGCAGCAGGGGACGCTGGACACTAAACTATGAGGCACTGAGTCTGCTGTGACCTCACAAGCACAGCCAGTAGGGGCGGTGGACACTAACCTAGGAGGCACTGAGGCTGCTGTGACCTCACAATCACAGCCAGCAGCCATGAGCCTGCCACTGGCAGAGGAGGCACTGAGGCTTCTGTGACCTCACAAGCACAGCCAGCAGCCATGAGACTGCCACTGGCCTCAGAGGCACTGAGGCTTCTGTGACGTCACAAGCACAGCCAGCAGCCATGAGCCTGCCACTGGCCTAGGAGGCACTGAGGCTGCTGTGACCTCAGAAGCACAGCCAGCAGCCATGAGCCTGCCACTGGCAGAGGAGGCAGTGAGGCTTCTGTGACCTCACAAGCACAGCCAGCAGCCATGAGACTGCCACTGGCAGAGGAGGCACTGAGGCTGCTGTGACGTCACAAGCACAGCCAGCAGCCATGAGCCTGCCACTGGCCTAGGAGGCATTCAGGCTGCTGTGACCTCAGAAGCACAGCCAGCAGCCATGAGCATGGCACTGGCAGAGGAGGCACTGAGGCTGCTGTGACGTCACAAGCACAGCCAGCAGCCATGAGCCTGATGCTGGCCTGTGAGGCACTGAGGCTGCTGTGACCTCACAAGCAGAGCCAGCAGGGGGCGCTGGACACTAAACTATGAGGCACTGAGTCTGCTGTGACCTCACAAGCACAGCCAGTAGGGGGTGATGGACATTAACCTAGGAGGCACTGAGGCTGCTGTGACCTCACAAGCACAGCCAGCAGCCATGACCCTGATACTGGTCTTGGAGGCATTCAGGCTGCTGTGACCTCACAAGCACAGCCAGCAGCCATGAGCATGATACTGGCCTGAGAGGCACTGAGGATGCTGTGACCTCACAATCACAGCCAGCAGCCATGAGCCTGCCACTGGCAGAGGAGGCACTGAGGCTGCTGTGGCCTCACAAGCACAGCCAGCAGCCATGAGCATGGCACTGGCAGAGGAGGCACTGAGGCTGCTGTGACCTCACAAGCACAGCCAGCAGCCATGAGCCTGATACTGGCCTGGAAGGCGCTGAGTCTGCTGTGACCTCACAAGCAGAGCCAGCAGGGGGAGCTGGACACTAAACTATGAGGCACTGAGTCTGCTGTGACCTCACAAGCACAGCCAGTAGGGGGTGATGGACACTAACCTAGGAGGCACGGAGTCTGCTATGACCTCACAAGCACAGCCAGCAGCCATGAGCCTGCCACTGGCAGAGGAGGCACTGAGGCTGGTGTGACCTCACAAGCACAGCCAGCAGGGGGCGCTGCACACTAACTTTTGAGGCACTGAGTCTGCTGTGACCTCACAAGCAGAGACACCAGGGGACGCTGGACACTAACTTTTGAGGCACTGAGTCTTCTGTGAGCTCACAATCATAGCCAGCAGCCATGAGCCTGCCACAGGCCTAGGAGGCATTCAGGCTGCTGTGACCTCACAAGCACAGCCAGCAGCCATGACCCTGATACTGGTCTTGGAGGCATTCAGGCTGCTGTGACCTCACAAGCACAGCCAGCAGCCATGCGCATGATACTGGCCTGAGAGGCACTGAGGCTGCTGTGACCTCAGAAGCACAGCCAGCAGCCATGAGACTGCCACTGGCAGAGGAGGCACTGAGGCTTCTGTGACCTCACAAGCACAGCCAGCAGCCATAAGCCTGCCACTGGCCTAGGAGGCATTCAGGCTGCTGTGACCTCAGAAGCACAGCCAGCAGCCATGAGCATGGCACTGGCAGAGGAGGCACTGAGGCTGCTGTGACCTCACAAGCAAAGCCAGCAGGGGGCGCTGGACACTAACTATTGAGGCACTGAGTCTGCTGTGATCTCACAAGCAGAGCCAGCAGGGGACGCTGGACACTAAACTATGAGGCACTGAGTCTGCTGTGACCTCACAAGCACAGCCAGTAGGGGGCGATGGACACTAACCTAGGAGGCACTGAGGCTGCTGTGACCTCACAAGCACAGCCAGCAGCCATGAGCCTGCCACTGGCAGAGGAGGCACTGAGGCTGCTGTGACCTCACAAGCACAGCCAGCAGCCATGAGACTGCCACTGGCCTCAGAGGCACTGTGGCTGCTGTGACCTCACAAGCACAGCCAGCAGCCATGAGCCTGCCACTGGCCTAGGAGGCACTGAGGCTGCTGTGACCTCAGAAGCACAGCCAGCAGCCATGAGCATGGCACTGGCAGAGGAGGCACTGAGGCTGCTGTGACGTCACAAGCACAGCCAGCAGCCATGAGCCTGATGCTGGGGTATGAGGCACTGAGGCTGCTGTGACCTCACAAGCACAGCCAGTAGGGGGTGATGGACACTAACCTAGGAGGCACTGAGGCTGCTGTGACCTCACAAGCACAGCCAGCAGCCATGAGACTGCCAGTGCCCTCAGAGGCACTGAGGCTTCTGTGACCTCACAAGCACAGCCAGCAGCCATGACCCTGATACTGGTCTTGGAGGCATTCAGGCTGCTGTGACCTCACAAGCACAGCCAGCAGCCATGAGCATGATACTGGCCTGAGAGGCACTGAGGATGCTGTGACCTCACAATCACAGCCAGCAGCCATGAGCCTGCCACTGGCAGAGGAGGCACTGAGGCTGCTGTGACCTCAGAAGCACAGCCAGCAGCCATGAGCATGGCACTGGCAGAGGAGGCACTGAGGCTGCTGTGACGTCACAAGCACAGCCAGCAGCCATGAGCCTGATACTGGCCTGGAAGGCGCTGAGTCTGCTGTGACCTCACAAGCAGAGCCAGCAGGGGGAGCTGGACACTAAACTATGAGGCACTGAGTCTGCTGTGACCTCACAAGCACAGCCAGTAGGGGGTGATGGACACTAACCTAGGAGGCACTGAGTCTGCTGTGACCTCACAAGCACAGCCAGCAGCCATGAGCCTGCCACTGGCAGAGGAGGCACTGAGGCTGGTGTGACCTCACAAGCACAGCCAGCAGGGGGCGCTGCACACTAACTTTTGAGGCACTGAGTCTGCTGTGACCTCACAAGCAGAGCCAGCAGGGGACGCTGGACACTAATTTTTGAGGCACTGAGTCTTCTGTGAGCTCACAATCATAGCCAGCAGCCATGCGCATGATACTGGCCTGAGAGGCACTGAGGCTGCTGTGACCTCACAATCCCAGCCAGCAGCCATGAGACTGCCACTGGCAGAGGAGGCACTGAGGCTTCTGTGACCTCACAAGCACAGCCAGCAGCCATAAGCCTGCCACTGGCCTAGGAGGCATTCAGACTGCTTTGACCTCAGAAGCACAGCCAGCAGGGGTCGCTGGACACTAACTATTGAGGCACTGAGTCTGCTGTGATCTCACAAGCAGAGGCAGCAGGGGACGCTGGACACTAAACTATGAGGCACTGAGTCTGCTGTGACCTCACAAGCACAGCCAGTAGGGGGCGATGGACACTAACCTAGGAGGCACTGAGGCTGCTGTGACCTCACAAGCACAGCCAGCAGCCATGAGCCTGCCACGGGCAGAGGAGGCACTGAGGCTTCTGTGACCTCACAAGCACAGCCAGTAGCCATGAGACTGCCACTGGCCTCAGAGGCACTGAGGCTGCTGTGACCTCACAAGCACAGCCAGCAGGGGGAGCTGGACACTAAACTATGAGGCACTGAGTCTGCTGTGACCTCACAAGCACAGCCAGTAGGGGGTGATGGACACTAACCTAGGAGGCACTGAGTCTGCTGTGACCTCACAAGCAGAGCCAGCAGCCATGAGCCTGCCACTGGCAGAGGAGGCACTGAGGCTGGTGTGACCTCACAAGCACAGCCAGCAGGGGGCGCTGCACACTAAATTTGAGGCACTGAGTCTGCTGTGACCTCACAAGCAGAGCCAGCAGGGGATGCTGGACACTAATTTTTGAGGCACTGAGTCTTCTGTGAGCTCACAATCATAGCCAGCAGCCATGAGCCTGCCACTGGCCTAGGATGCATTCAGGCTGCTGTGACCTCACAAGCACAGCCAGCAGCCATGACCCTGATACTGGTCTTGGAGGCATTCAGGCTGCTGTGACCTCACAAGCACAGCCAGCAGCCATGCGCATGATACTGGCCTGAGAGGCACTGAGGCTGCTGTGACCTCACAATCCCAGCCAGCAGCCATGAGACTGCCACTGGCAGAGGAGGCACTGAGGCTTCTGTGACCTCACAAGCACAGCCAGCAGCCATAAGCCTGCCACTGGCCTAGGAGGCATTCAGACTGCTTTGACCTCAGAAGCACAGCCAGCAGGGGTCGCTGGACACTAACTATTGAGGCACTGAGTCTGCTGTGATCTCACAAGCAGAGGCAGCAGGGGACGCTGGACACTAAACTATGAGGCACTGAGTCTGCTGTGACCTCACAAGCACAGCCAGTAGGGGGCGATGGACACTAACCTAGGAGGCACTGAGGCTGCTGTGACCTCACAAGCACAGCCAGCAGCCATGAGCCTGCCACTGGCAGAGGAGGCACTGAGGCTTCTGTGACCTCACAAGCACAGCCAGTAGCCATGAGACTGCCACTGGCCTCAGAGGCACTGAGGCTGCTGTGACCTCACAAGCACAGCCAGCAGCCATGAGCCTGCCACTGGCAGAGGAGGCACTGAGGCTTCTGTGACCTCACAAGCACAGCCAGCAGCCATGAGACTGCCACTGGCCTCAGAGGCACTGAGGCTTCTGTGACGTCACAGGCACAGCCAGCAGCCATGAGCCTGCCACTGGCCTAGGAGGCATTCAGGCTGCTGTGACCTCAGAAGCACAGCCAGCAGCCATGAGCATGGCACTGGCAGAGGAGGCACTGAGGCTGCTGTGACGTCACAAGCACAGCCAGCAGCCATGAGCCTGATGCTGGCCTGTGAGGCACTGAGGCTGCTGTGACCTCACAAACAGAGCCAGCAGGGGGCGCTGGACACTAAACTATGAGGCACTGAGTCTGCTGTGACCTCACAAGCACAGCCAGTAGGGGGTGATGGACATTAACCTAGGAGGCACTGAGGCTGCTGTGACCTCACAAGCACAGCCAGCAGCCATGAGACTGCCAGTGCCCTCAGAGGCACTGAGGCTTCTGTGACCTCACAAGCACAGCCAGCAGCCATGACCCTGATACTGGTCTTGGAGGCATTCAGGCTGCTGTGACCTCACAAGCACAGCCAGCAGCCATGAGCATGATACTGGCCTAGGAGGCACCGAGGATGCTGTGACCTCACAATCACAGCCAGCAGCCATGAGCCTGCCACTGGCAGAGGAGGCACTGAGACTGCTGTGACCTCAGAAGCACAGCCAGCAGCCATGAGCATGGCACTGGCAGAGGAGGCACTGAGGCTGCTGTGACGTCACAAGCACAGCCAGCAGCCATGAGCCTGATACTGGCCTGGAAGGCGCTGAGTCTGCTGTGACCTCACAAGCAGAGCCAGCAGGGGGAGCTGGACACTAAACTATGAGGCACTGAGTCTGCTGTGACCTCACAAGCACAGCCAGTAGGGGATGATGGACACTAACCTAGGAGGCACTGAGTCTGCTGTGACCTCACAAGCACAGCCAGCAGCCATGAGCCTGCCACTGGCAGAGGAGGCACTGAGGCTGGTGTGACCTCACAAGCACAGCCAGCAGGGGGCGCTGCACACTAACTTTTGAGGCACTGAGTCTGCTGTGACCTCACAAGCAGAGCCAGCAGGGGACGCTGGACACTAATTTTTGAGGCACTGAGTCTTCTGTGAGCTCACAATCATAGCCAGCAGCCATGAGCCTGCCACTGGCCTAGGATGCATTCAGGCTGCTGTGACCTCACAAGCACAGCCAGCAGCCATGACCCTGATACTGGTCTTGGAGGCATTCAGGCTGCTGTGACCTCACAAGCACAGCCAGCAGCCATGCGCATGATACTGGCCTGAGAGGCACTGAGGCTGCTGTGACCTCACAATCCCAGCCAGCAGCCATGAGACTGCCACTGGCAGAGGAGGCACTGAGGCTTCTGTGACCTCACAAGCACAGCCAGCAGCCATGAGCCTGCCACTGGCCTAGGAGGCATTCAGGCTGCTGTGACCTCACAAGCACAGCCAGCAGCCATGACCCTGACACTGGTCTAGGAGGCATTCAAGCTGCTGTGACCTCACAAGCACAGCCAGCAGCCATGAGCCTGATACTGGCCTGAGAGGCACTGAGTCTGCTGTGACCTCACAAGCACAGCCAGCAGGGGGCGCTGGACACTAACCATTGAGGCACTGAGTCTGCTGTGATCTCACAAGCACAGCCAGCAGGGGACGCTGGACACTAAACTATGAGGCACTGAGGCTGCTGTGACCTCACAAGCACAGCCAGCAGCCATGAGACTGCCACTGGCCTCAGAGGCACTGAGGCTGCTGTGACCTCACAAGCACAGCCAGCAGCCATGAGCCTGCCACTGGCCTAGGAGGCATTCAGGCTGCTGTGACCTCAGAAGCACAGCCAGCAGCCATGAGCATGGCACTGGCAGAGGAGGCACTGAGGCTGCTGTGACCTCACAAGCACAGCCAACAGCCATGAGCCTGATGCTGGCCTGTGAGGCACTGAGGCTGCTGTGACCTCACAAGCAGAGCCAGCAGGGGGCGCTGGACACTAAACTATGAGGCACTGAGTCTGCTGTGACCTCACAAGCACAGCCAGTAGGGGGTGATGGACATTAACCTAGGAGGCACTGAGGCTGCTGTGACCTCACAAGCACAGCCAGCAGCCATGACCCTGATACTGGTCTTGGAGGCATTCAGGCTGCTGTGACCTCACAAGCACAGCCAGCAGCCATGAGCATGATACTGGCCTGAGAGGCACTGAGGCTGCTGTGACCTCACAAGCACAGCTAGCAGCCATGGGCCTGATATTGGCCTGAGAGGCACTGAGGCTGCTGTGACCTCACAAGCACAGCCAGCAGCCATGAGCATGGCACTGGCACAGGAGGAACTGAGGCTGCTGTGACGTCACAAGCACAGCCAGCAGCCATGAGCCTGATACTGGCCTGGAAGGCGCTGAGTCTGCTTGACCTCACAAGCAGAGCCAGCAGGGGGAGCTGGACACTAACCTATGAGGCACTGAGGCTGCTGTGACCTCACAATCACAGCCAGCAGCCATGAGCCTGCCAGTGGCAGAGGAGGCACTGAGGCTTCTGTGACCTCACAAGCACAGCCAGCAGCCATGAGACTGCCACTGGCCTCAGAGGCACTGAGGCTGCTGTGACGTCACAAGCACAGCCAGCAGCCATGAGCCTGCCACTGGCCTAGGAGGCACTCAGGCTGCTGTGACGTCACAAGCACAGCCAGCAGCCATGAGCCTGATATTGGCCTGAGAGGCACTGAGTCTACTGTGACCTCACAAGCACAGCCAGCAGCCATGAGCATGGCACTATCCACAGAGACACTGAGGCTGCTGTGACCTCACAAGCACAGCCAGCAGCCATGAGCCTGACACTGGCAGAGGAGCAACTGAGGCTGCTGTGAACTCACAACACAGACAGCAGGGGGCACTGGAGATAACCTAGCAGGCACTGAGTCTGCTGTGACCTCACAAGCACAGCCAGTAGGGGGTGATGGACACTAACCTAGGAGGCACTGAGTCTGCTGTGACCTCACAAGCACAGCCAGCAGCCATGAGACTGCCACTGGCAGAGGAGGCACTGAGGCTTCTGTGACCTCACAAGCACAGCCAGCAGCCATGAGACTGCCACTGGCCTCAGAGGCACTGAGGCTGCTGTGACGTCAGAAGCACAGCCAGCAGCCATGAGCCTGCCACGGGCCTAGGAGGCACTCAGGCTGCTGCGACATCACAAGCACAGCCAGCAGCCATGAGCCTGATATTGGCCTGGGAGGCACTGAGGCTGCTGTGACCTCACAAGCAGAGCCAGCAGGGGACGCTGGACACTAAACTATGCGGCCCTGAGTCTGCTGTGACCTCACAATCCCAGCCAGCAGCCATGAGCCTGCCACTGGCAGAGGAGGCACTGAGGCTTCTGTGACCTCAGAAGCACAGCCAGCAGCCATGAGCATGGCACTGGCCTCAGAGGCACTGAGGCTGCTGTGACGTCACAAGCACAGCCAGCAGCCATGAGCCTGATGCTGGGGTATGAGGCACTGAGGCTGCTGTGACCTCACAAGCACAGCCAGCAGGGGGCGCTGGACACTAACTATTGAGGCACTGAGTCTGCTGTGATCTCACAAGCAGAGGCAGCAGGGGACGCTGGACACTAACCTAGGAGCCACTGAGTCTGCTGTGACCTCACAAGCACAGCCAGTAGGGGGCGATGGACACTAACCTAGGAGGCACTGAGGCTGCTGTGACCTCACAAGCACAGCCAGCAGCCATGAGACTGCCACTGGCCTCAGAGGCACTGAGGCTGCTGTGACGTCACAAGCATAGCCAGCAGCCAGGAGCCTGATTTTGGCCTGGAATTACTGAGGCTGCTGTGACCTCACAAGCAGAGACACCAGGGGACGCTGGACACTAAACTATGAGGCACTGAGGCTGCTGTGACCTCACAATCCCAGCCAGCAGCCATGAGCCTGCCACTAGCATAGGAGGCATTCAGGCTGCTGTGACCTCAGAAGCACAGCCAGCAGCCATGACCCTGACACTGGTCTAGGAGGCATTCAGGCTGCTGTGACCTCACAAGCACAGCCAGCAGCCATGAGCCTGATACTGGCCTCAGAGGCACTGAGTCTGCTGTGACCTCACAAGCAGAGGCAGCAGGGGGCGCTGGACACTAACTATTGAGGCACTGAGTCTGCTGTGATCTCACAAGCAGAGCCAGCAGGGGACGCTGGACACTAAACTATGAGGCACTGAGTCTGCTGTGACCTCACAAGCACAGCCAGTAGGGGGCGATGGAGACTAACCTAGGAGCCACTGAGGCTGCTGTGACCTCACAATCACAGCCAGCAGCCATGAGTCTGCCACTGGCAGAGGAGGCACTGAGGCTGCTGTGACCTCACAAGCACAGCCAGCAGCCATGAGACTGCCACTGGCCTCAGAGGCACTGAGGCTGCTGTGACGTCACAAGCACAGCCAGCAGCCATGAGCCTGCCACTGGCCTAGGAGGCATTCAGGCTGCTGTGACCTCACAAGCACAGCCAGCAGCCATGAGCCTGATACTGGCCTGAGAGGCACTGAGGCTGCTGTGACCTCACAAGCAGAGACAGTAGGGGGTGATGGACATTAACCTAGCAGGCACTGAGGCTGCTGTGACCTCACAAGCACAGCCAGCAGCCAGGAGACTGCCAGTGCCCTCAGAGGCACTGAGGCTGCTGTGACCTGACAATCACAGCCAGCAGCCATGACCCTGATACTGGTCTTGGAGGCATTCAGGCTGCTGTGACCTCACAAGCACAGCCAGCAGCCATGACCCTGATACTGGTCTTGGGGGCATTCAGGCTGCTGTGACCTCACAAGCACAGCCAGCAGCCATGAGACTGCCACTGGCAGAGGAGGCACTGAGGCTGCTGTGACCTCACAAGCACAGCCAGCAGCCATGAGACTGCCACTGGCAGAGGAGGCACTGAGGCTGCTGTGACCTCACAAGCACAGCCAGCAGCCATGAGCCTGACACTGGCAGAGGAGCCACTGAGGCTGCTGTGACCTCACAACACAGCCAGCAGCCATGAGACTGCCACTGGCAGAGGAGGCACTGAGGCTTCTGTGACCTCACAAGCACAGCCAGCAGCCATGAGCATGGCACTGGCAGAGGAGGCACTGAGGCTGCTGTGACGTCACAAGCACAGCCAGCAGCCATGAGCCTGATGCTGGGGTATGAGGCACTGAGGCTGCTGTGACCTCACAAGCACAGCCAGCAGGGGGCGCTGGACACTAACTATTGAGGCACTGAGTCTGCTGTGATCTCACAAGCAGAGGCAGCAGGGGACGCTGGACACTAAACTATGAGGCACTGAGTCTGCTGTGACCTCACAAGCACAGCCAGTAGGGGGAGATGGACACTAACCTAGGAGGCACTGAGGCTGCTGTGACCTCACAAGCACAGCCAGCAGCCATGAGACTGCCACTGGCCTCAGAGGCACTGAGGCTGCTGTGACGTCACAAGCATAGCCAGCAGCCAGGAGCCTGATTTTGGCCTGGAATTACTGAGGCTGCTGTGACCTCACAAGCAGAGACACCAGAGGACGCTGGACACTAAACTATGAGGCACTGAGGCTGCTGTGACCTCACAAGCACAGCCAGCAGCCATGAGCCTGCCACTGGCATAGGAGGCATTCAGGCTGCTGTGACCTCAGAAGCACAGCCAGCAGCCATGACCCTGACACTGGTCTAGGAGGCATTCAGGCTGCTGTGACCTCACAAGCAGAGCCAGCAGGGGGCGCTGGACACTAAACTATGAGGCACTGAGTCTGCTGTGACCTCACAAGCACAGCCAGTAGGGGGCGATGGACACTAACCTAGGAGCCATTGAGGCTGCTGTGACCTCACAATCACAGCCAGCAGCCATGAGCCTGCCACTGGCAGAGGAGGCACTGAGGCTTCTGTGACCTCACAAGCACAGCCAGCAGCCATGAGACTGCCACTGGCCTCAGAGGCACTGAGGCTGCTGTGACGTCACAAGCACAGCCAGCAGCCATGAGCCTGCCACTGGCCTAGGAGGCATTCAGGCTGCTGTGACATCACAAGCACAGCCAGCAGCCATGAGCCTGATGCTGGCCTGTGAGGCACTGAGGCTGCTGTGACCTCACAAGCAGAGCCAGTAGGGGGTGATGGACATTAACCTAGGAGGCACTGAGGCTGCTGTGACCTCACAATCACAGCCAGCAGCCATGACCCTGATACTGGTCTTGGAGGCATTCAGGCTGCTGTGACCTCACAAGCACAGCCAGCAGCCAGGAGCCTGATACTGGCCTGAGAGGCACTGAGGCTGCTGTGACCTCACAATCCCAGCCAGCAGCCATGAGACTGCCACTGGCCTCAGAGGCACTGAGGCTGCTGTGACCTCACAATCACAGCCTGCAGCCATGAGACTGCCACTGGCAGAGGAGGCACTGAGGCTGCTGTGACGTCACAAGCACAGCCAGCAGCCATGAGCCTGACACTGGCAGAGGGGCCACTGAGGCTGCTGTGACCTCACAACACAGCCAGCAGGGGGCACTGGAGATAACTTAGCAGGCACTGAGGCTGCTGTGACCTCACAAGCACAGCCAGCAGCCATGAGACTGCCACTGGCCTCAAAGGCACTGAGGCTGCTGTGACGTCACAAGCACAGCCAGCAGGGGGCGCTGGACACTAACTATTGAGGCACTGAGTCTGCTGTGATCTCACAAGCAGAGGCAGCAGGGGACGCTGGACACTAACCTAGGAGCCACTGAGTCTGCTGTGACCTCACAAGCACAGCCAGTAGGGGGCGATGGACACTAACCTAGGAGGCACTGAGGCTGCTGTGACCTCACAAGCACAGCCAGCAGCCATGAGACTGCCACTGGCCTCAGAGGCACTGAGGCTGCTGTGACATCACAAGCATAGCCAGCAGCCAGGAGCCTGATTTTGGCCTGGAATTACTGAGGCTGCTGTGACCTCACAAGCAGAGACACCAGGGGACGCTGGACACTAAACTATGAGGCACTGAGGCTGCTGTGACCTCACAATCCCAGCCAGCAGCCATGAGCCTGCAACTGGCATAGGAGGCATTCAGGCTGCTTTGACCTCAGAAGCACAGCCAGCAGCCATGACCCTGACACTGGTCTAGGAGGCATTCAGGCTGCTGTGACCTCACAAGCAGAGCCAGCAGGGGGCACTGGACACTAACTATTGAGGCACTGAGTCTGCTGTGATCTCACAAGAAGAGGCAGCAGGGGACGCTGGACACTAAACTATGAGGCACTGAGTCTGCTGTGACCTCACAAGCACAGCCAGTAGGGGGCGATGGACACTAACCTAGGAACCATTGAGGCTGCTGTGACCTCACAAGCACAGCCAGCAGCCATGAGCCTGCCACTGGCAGAGGAGGCACTGAGGCTTCTGTGACCTCACAAGCACAGCCAGCAGCCATGACACTGCCACTGGCCTCAGAGGCACTGAGGCTGCTGTGACGTCACAAGCACAGCCAGCAGCCATGAGCCTGCCACTGGCCTAGGAGGCATTCAGGCTGCTGTGACATCACAAGCACAGCCAGCAGCCATGAGCCTGATGCTGGCCTGTGAGGCACTGAGGCTGCTGTGACCTCACAAGCAGAGCCAGTAGGGGGTGATGGACATTAACCTAGGAGGCACTGAGGCTGCTGTGACCTCACAAGCACAGCCAGCAGCCATGAGACTGCCACTGACCTCAGAGGCACTGAGGCTGCTGTGACCTCACAATCACAGCCAGCAGCCATGACCCTGATACTGGTCTTGGAGGCATTCAGGCTGCTGTGACCTCACAAGCACAGCCAGCAGCCAGGAGCCTGATACTGGCCTGAGAGGCACTGAGGCTGCTGTGACCTCACAATCCCAGCCAGCAGCCATGAGACTGCCACTGGCAGAGGAGGAACTGAGGCTGCTGTGACCTCACAATCACAGCCAGCAGCCATGAGACTGCCACTGGCAGAGGAGGCACTGAGGCTGCTGTGACCTCACAAGCACAGCCAGCAGCCATGAGCCTGACACTGGCAGAGGAGCCACTGAGGCTGCTGTGGCCTCACAACACAGCCAGCAGCCATGAGACTGCCACTGGCAGAGGAGGCACTGAGGCTTCTGTGACCTCACAAGGACAGCCAGCAGCCATAAGCCTGCCACTGGCCTAGGAGGCATTCAGGCTGCTGTGACCTCAGAAGCACAGCCAGCAGCCATGAGCATGGCACTGGCAGAGGAGGCACTGAGGCTGCTGTGACGTCACAATGACAGCCAGCAGCCATGATCCTGATGCTGGGGTATGAGGCACTGAGGCTGCTGTGACCTCACAAGCACAGCCAGCAGAGGGCGCTGGACACTAACTATTGAGGCACTGAGTCTGCTGTGATCTCACAAGCAGAGGCAGCAGGGGACGCTGGACACTAACCTAGGAGCCACTGAGTCTGCTGTGACCTCACAAGCACAGCCAGTAGGGGGCGATGGACACTAACCTAGGAGGCACTGAGGCTGCTGTGACCTCACAAGCACAGCCAGCAGCCATGAGACTGCCACTGGCAGAGGAGGCACTGAGGCTGCTGTGACGTCACAAGCATAGCCAGCAGCCAGGAGCCTGATTTTGGCCTGGAATTACTGAGGCTGCTGTGACCTCACAAGCAGAGGCACCAGGGGACGCTGGACACTAAACTATGAGGCACTGAGGCTGCTGTGACCTCACAATCCCAGCCAGCAGCCATGAGCCTGCCACTGGCATAGGAGGCATTCAGGCTGCTGTGCCCTCAGAAGCACAGCCAGCAGCCATGACCCTGACACTGGTCTAGGAGGCATTCAGGCTGCTGTGACCTCACAAGCAGAGCCAGCAGGGGGCGCTGGACACTAACTATTGAGGCACTGAGTCTGCTGTGACGTCACAAGCAGAGGCAGCAGGGGACGCTGGACACTAAACTATGAGGCACTGAGTCTGCTGTGACCTCACAAGCACAGCCAGTAGGGGGCGATGGACACTAACCTAGTAGCCACTGAGGCTGCTGTGACCTCACAATCACAGCCAGCAGCCATGAGACTGCCACTGGCAGAGGAGGCACTGAGGCTTCTGTGACCTCACAAGCACAGCCAGCAGCCATGAGACTGCCACTGGCGTCAGAGGCACTGAGGCTGCTGTGACGTCACAAGCACAGCCAGCAGCCATGAGCCTGCCACTGGCCTAGGAGGCATTCAGGCTGCTGTGACATCACAAGCACAGCCAGCAGCCATGAGCCTGATGCTGGCCTGTGAGGCACTGAGGCTGCTGTGACCTCACAAGCAGAGCCAGTAGGGGGTGATGGACATTAACCTAGGAGGCACTGAGGCTGCTGTGACCTCACAAGCACAGCCAGCAGCCATGAGACTGCCACTGACCTCAGAGGCACTGAGGCTGCTGTGACCTCACAAGCACAGCCAGCAGCCATGACCCTGATACTGGTCTTGGAGGCATTCAGGCTGCTGTGACCTCACAAGCACAGCCAGCAGCCAGGAGCCTGATACTGGCCTGAGAGGCACTGAGGCTGCTGTGACCTCACAAGCACAGCCAGCAGCCATGAGACTGCCACTGGCCTCAGAGGCACTGAGGCTGCTGTGACCTCACAATCACAGCCAGCAGCCATGAGCATGGCACTGGCAGAGGAGGCACTGAGGCTGCTGTGACGTCACAAGCACAGCCAGCAGCCATGAGCCTGACACTGGCAGAGGGGCCACTGAGGCTGCTGTGACCTCACAACACAGCCAGCAGGGGGCACTGGAGATAACCTAGCAGGCACTGAGTCTGCTGTGACCTCACAAGCACAGCCAGCAGCCATGAGACTGCCACTGGCCTCAAAGGCACTGAGGCTGCTGTGAACTCACAAGCACAGCCAGTAGGGGGCGGTGGACACTAACCTATGAGGCACTGAGTCTGCTGTGACCTCACAAGCAGAGCCAGCAGGGGGCGCTGCACACTAAACTATGCGGCCCTGAGTCTGCTGTGACCTCACAATCCCAGCCAGCAGCCATGAGCCTGCCACTGGCATAGGAGGCATTCAGGCTTGTGTGACCTCACAAGTACAGCCAGCAGCCATGACCCTGACACTGGTCTAGGAGGCATTCAGGCTGCTGTGAGTTCACAAGCAGAGCCAGCAGGGGGCGCTGCACACTAACATTTGAGGCACTGAGTCTGCTGTGACCTCACAAGCAGAGCCAGCAGGGGACGCTGGACATTGAACTATGAGGCACTGAGGCTGCTGTGACCTCACAATCCCAGCCAGCAGCCATGAGCCTGCCACTGGCAGAGGAGGCACTGAGGCTGGTGTGACCTCACAAGCACAGCCAGCAGGGGGCGCTGCACACTAATTTTTGAGGCACTGAGTCTGCTGTTACCTCACAAGCAGAGCCAGCAGGGGACGCTGGACCCTAACTTTTGAGGCACTGAGGCTTCTGTGAGCTCACAATCATAGCCAGCAGCCATGAGCCTGCCACAGGCCTAGGAGGCACTCAGGCTGCTGTGACCTCACAAGCACAGCCAGCAGCCATGACCCTGATACTGGTCCTGAGAGGCACTGAGGCTTCTGTGAGCTCACAATCATAGCCAGCAGCCATGAGCCTGCCACAGGCCTAGGAGGCATTCAGGCTGCTGTGACCTCACAAGCACAGCCAGCAGCCATGACCCTGATACTGGTCTTGGGGGCATTCAGGCTGCTGTGACCTCACAAGCACAGCCAGCAGCCATGAGCATGATACTGGCCTGAGAGGCACTGAGGCTGCTGTGACCTCACAAGCACAGCCAGCAGCCATGAGACTGCCACTGGCAGAGGAGGCACTGAGGCTTCTGTGACCTCACAAGCACAGCCAGCAGCCATAAGCCTGCCACTGGCCTAGGAGGCATTCAGGCTGCTGTGACCTCAGAAGCACAGCCAGCAGCCATGAGACTGCCACTGGCAGAGGAGGCACTGAGGCTGCTGTGACGTCACAAGCACAGCCAGCAGCCATGAGCCTGATGCTGGGGTATGAGGCACTGAGGCTGCTGTGACCTCACAAGCACAGCCAGCAGGGGGCGCTGGACACTAACTATTGAGGCACTGAGTCTGCTGTGATCTCACAAGCAGAGGCAGCAGGGGACGCTGGACACTAAAGTATGAGGCACTGAGTCTGCTGTGACCTCACAAGCACAGCCAGTAGGGGGCGGTGGACACTAACCTAGGAGCCACTGAGGCTGCTGTGACCTCGCAATCACAGCCAGCAGCCATGAGCCTGCCACTGGCAGAGCAGGCACTGAGGCTTCTGTGACCTCACAAGCACAGCCAGCAGCCATGAGACTGCCACTGGCCTCAGAGGCACTGAGGCTTCTGTGACGTCACAAGCACAGCCAGCAGCCATGAGCCTGCCACTGGCAGAGGAGGCACTGAGGCTTCTGTGACCTCACAAGCACAGCCAGCAGCCATGAGACTGCCACTGGCAGAGGAGGCACTGAGGCTTCTGTGACCTCACAAGCACAGCCAGCAGCCATGACCCTGATACTGGTCTTGGAGGCACTGAGTCTGCTGTGACCTCACAAGCACAGCCAGCAGCCATGAGCATGATACTGGCCTGAGAGGCACTGAGGATGCTGTGACCTCACAATCACAGCCAGCAGCCATGAGCCTGCCACTGGCAGAGGAGGCACTGAGGCTGCTGTGACCTCACAAGCACAGCCAGCAGCCATGAGCATGGCACTGGCAGAGGAGGCACTGAGGCTGCTGTGACGTCACAAGCACAGCCAGCAGCCATGAGCCTGATACTGGCCTGGAAGGCGCTGAGTCTGCTGTGACCTCACAAGCAGAGCCAGCAGGGGGAGCTGGACACTAAACTATGAGGCACTGAGTCTGCTGTGACCTCACAAGCACAGCCAGTAGGGGGTGATGGACACTAACCTAGGAGGCACTGAGTCTGCTGTGACGTCACAAGCACAGCCAGCAGCCATGAGCCTGCCACTGGCCTCAGAGGCACTGAGGCTGGTGTGACCTCACAAGCACAGCCAGCAGGGGGCGCTGCACACTAACTTTTGAGGCACTGAGTCTGCTGTGACCTCACAAGCAGAGCCAGCAGGGGACGCTGGACACTAACTTTTGAGGCACTGAGTCTTCTGTGAGCTCACAATCATAGCCAGCAGCCATGAGCCTGCCACAGGCCTAGGAGGCATTCAGGCTGCTGTGACCTCACAAGCACAGCCAGCAGCCAGGAGCCTGATACTGGCCTGAGAGGCACTGAGGCTGCTGTGACCTCACAATCCCAGCCAGCAGCCATGAGACTGCCACTGGCCTCAGAGGCACTGAGGCTGCTGTGACCTCACAATCACAGCCAGCAGCCATGAGCATGGCACTGGCAGAGGAGGCACTGAGGCTGCTGTGACGTCACAAGCACAGCCAGCAGCCATGAGCCTGACACTGGCAGAGGGGCCACTGAGGCTGCTGTGACCTCACAACACAGCCAGCAGGGGGCACTGGAGATAACCTAGCAGGCACTGAGTCTGCTGTGACCTCACAAGCACAGCCAGCAGCCATGAGACTGCCACTGGCCTCAAAGGCACTGAGGCTGCTGTGAACTCACAAGCACAGCCAGTAGGGGGCGGTGGACACTAACCTATGAGGCACTGAGTCTGCTGTGACCTCACAAGCAGAGCCAGCAGGGGGCGCTGCACACTAAACTATGCGGCCCTGAGTCTGCTGTGACCTCACAATCCCAGCCAGCAGCCATGAGCCTGCCACTGGCATAGGAGGCATTCAGGCTTGTGTGACCTCACAAGTACAGCCAGCAGCCATGACCCTGACACTGGTCTAGGAGGCATTCAGGCTGCTGTGAGTTCACAAGCAGAGCCAGCAGGGGGCGCTGCACACTAACATTTGAGGCACTGAGTCTG
Source organism: Dromaius novaehollandiae (assembly GCF_036370855.1). Taxonomy (NCBI): domain Eukaryota; kingdom Metazoa; phylum Chordata; class Aves; order Casuariiformes; family Dromaiidae; genus Dromaius; species Dromaius novaehollandiae. Next base: position 8,339,357 of record NC_088122.1, on the reverse strand, counting down.
CTGTGACCTCACAAGCAGAGCCAGCAGGGGACGCTGGACATTGAACTATGAGGCACTGAGGCTGCTGTGACCTCACAATCCCAGCCAGCAGCCATGAGCCTGCCACTGGCAGAGGAGGCACTGAGGCTGGTGTGACCTCACAAGCACAGCCAGCAGGGGGCGCTGCACACTAATTTTTGAGGCACTGAGTCTGCTGTTACCTCACAAGCAGAGCCAGCAGGGGACGCTGGACACTAACTTTTGAGGCACTGAGGCTTCTGTGAGCTCACAATCATAGCCAGCAGCCATGAGCCTGCCACAGGCCTAGGAGGCACTCAGGCTGCTGTGACCTCACAAGCACAGCCAGCAGCCATGACCCTGATACTGGTCCTGAGAGGCACTGAGGCTTCTGTGAGCTCACAATCATAGCCAGCAGCCATGAGCCTGCCACAGGCCTAGGAGGCATTCAGGCTGCTGTGACCTCACAAGCACAGCCAGCAGCCATGACCCTGATACTGGTCTTGGGGGCATTCAGGCTGCTGTGACCTCACAAGCACAGCCAGCAGCCATGAGCATGATACTGGCCTGAGAGGCACTGAGGCTGCTGTGACCTCACAAGCACAGCCAGCAGCCATGAGACTGCCACTGGCAGAGGAGGCACTGAGGCTTCTGTGACCTCACAAGCACAGCCAGCAGCCATAAGCCTGCCACTGGCCTAGGAGGCATTCAGGCTGCTGTGACCTCAGAAGCACAGCCAGCAGCCATGAGCATGGCACTGGCAGAGGAGGCACTGAGGCTGCTGTGACGTCACAAGCACAGCCAGCAGCCATGAGCCTGATGCTGGGGTATGAGGCACTGAGGCTGCTGTGACCTCACAAGCACAGCCAGCAGGGGGCGCTGGACACTAACTATTGAGGCACTGAGTCTGCTGTGATCTCACAAGCAGAGGCAGCAGGGGACGCTGGACACTAAACTATGAGGCACTGAGTCTGCTGTGACCTCACAAGCACAGCCAGTAGGGGGCGGTGGACACTAACCTAGGAGCCACTGAGGCTGCTGTGACCTCGCAATCACAGCCAGCAGCCATGAGCCTGCCACTGGCAGAGCAGGCACTGAGGCTTCTGTGACCTCACAAGCACAGCCAGCAGCCATGAGACTGCCACTGGCCTCAGAGGCACTGAGGCTTCTGTGACGTCACAAGCACAGCCAGCAGCCATGAGCCTGCCACTGGCAGAGGAGGCACTGAGGCTTCTGTGACCTCACAAGCACAGCCAGCAGCCATGAGACTGCCACTGGCAGAGGAGGCACTGAGGCTTCTGTGACCTCACAAGCACAGCCAGCAGCCATGACCCTGATACTGGTCTTGGAGGCATTCAGGCTGCTGTGACCTCACAAGCACAGCCAGCAGCCATGAGCATGATACTGGCCTGAGAGGCACTGAGGATGCTGTGACCTCACAATCACAGCCAGCAGCCATGAGCCTGCCACTGGCAGAGGAGGCACTGAGGCTGCTGTGACCTCACAAGCACAGCCAGCAGCCATGAGCATGGCACTGGCAGAGGAGGCACTGAGGCTGCTGTGACGTCACAAGCACAGCCAGCAGCCATGAGCCTGATACTGGCCTGGAAGGCGCTGAGTCTGCTGTGACCTCACAAGCAGAGCCAGCAGGGGGAGCTGGACACTAAACTATGAGGCACTGAGTCTGCTGTGACCTCACAAGCACAGCCAGTAGGGGGTGATGGACACTAACCTAGGAGGCACTGAGTCTGCTGTGACGTCACAAGCACAGCCAGCAGCCATGAGCCTGCCACTGGCCTCAGAGGCACTGAGGCTGGTGTGACCTCACAAGCACAGCCAGCAGGGGGCGCTGCACACTAACTTTTGAGGCACTGAGTCTGCTGTGACCTCACAAGCAGAGCCAGCAGGGGACGCTGGACACTAACTTTTGAGGCACTGAGTCTTCTGTGAGCTCACAATCATAGCCAGCAGCCATGAGCCTGCCACAGGCCTAGGAGGCATTCAGGCTGCTGTGACCTCACAAGCACAGCCAGCAGCCATGAGCATGGCACTGGCAGAGGAGGCACTGAGGCTGCTGTGACGTCACAAGCACAGCCAGCAGCCATGAGCCTGATGCTGGGGTATGAGGCACTGAGGCTGCTGTGACCTCACAAGCACAGCCAGCAGGGGGCGCTGGACACTAACTATTGAGGCACTGAGTCTGCTGTGATCTCACAAGCAGAGCCAGCGGGGGACGCTGGACACTAAACTATGAGGCACTGAGTCTGCTGTGACCTCACAAGCACAGCCAGTAGGGGGCGATGGACACTAACCTAGGAGGCAATGAGGCTGCTGTGACCTCACAAGCACAGCCAGCAGCCATGAGCCTGCCACTGGCAGAGGAGGCACTGAGGCTTCTGTGACCTCACAAGCACAGCCAGCAGCCATGAGACTGCCACTGGCCTCAGAGGCACTGAGGCTTCTGTGATGTCACAAGCACAGCCAGCAGCCATGAGCCTGCCACTGACCTAGGAGGCACTGAGGCTGCTGTGACCTCAGAAGCACAGCCAGCAGCCATGAGCATGGCACTGGCAGAGGAGGCACTGAGGCTGCTGTGACGTCACAAGCACAGCCAGCAGCCATGAGCCTGATGCTGGCCTGTGAGGCACTGAGGCTGCTGTGACCCCACAAGCAGAGCCAGCAGGGGGCGCTGGACACTAAACTATGAGGCACTGAGTCTGCTGTGACCTCACAAGCACAGCCAGTAGGGGGTGATGGACATTAACCTAGGAGGTACTGAGGCTGCTGTGACCTCACAAGCACAGCGAGCAGCCATGAGACTGCCAGTGCCCTCAGGGGCACTGAGGCTTCTGTGACCTCACAAGCACAGCCAGCAGCCGTGAGCCTGATACTGGTCTTGGAGGCATTCAGGCTGCTGTGACCTCACAAGCACAGCCAGCAGCCATGAGCATGATACTGGCCTGAGAGCCACTGAGGATGCTGTGACCTCACAATCACAGCCAGCAGCCATGAGCCTGCCACTGGCAGAGGAGGCACTGAGGCTGCTGTGACCTCAGAAGCACAGCCAGCAGCCATGAGCATGGCACTGGCAGAGGAGGCACTGAGGCTGCTGTGACGTCACAAGCACAGCCAGCAGCCATGAGCCTGATACTGGCCTGGAAGGCGCTGAGTCTGCTGTGACCTCACAAGCAGAGCCAGCAGGGGACGCTGGACACTAAACTATGAGGCACTGAGTCTGCTGTGACCTCACAAGCACAGCCAGTAGGGGGTGATGGACACTAACCTAGGAGGCACTGAGGCTGCTGTGACCTCACAAGCACAGCCAGCAGCCATGAGCCTGCCACTGGCAGAGGAGGCACTGAGGCTTCTGTGACCTCACAAGCACAGCCAGCAGCCATGAGACTGCCACTGGCCTCAGAGGCACTGAGGCTGCTGTGACGTCACAAGCACAGCCAGCAGCCATGAGCCTGCCACTGGCCTAGGAGGCATTCAGGCTGCTGTGACCTCAGAAGCACAGCCAGCAGCCATGACCCTGACACTGGTCTAGGAGGCATTCAGGCTGCTGTGACCTCACAAGCACAGCCAGCAGCCATGAGCCTGATACTGGCCTGAGAGGCACTGAGTCTGCTGTGACCTCACAAGCAGAGCCAGCAGGGGGCGCTGGACACTAACCATTGAGGCACTGAGTCTGCTGTGATCTCACAAGCACAGCCAGCAGGGGACGCTGGACACTAAACTATGAGGCACTGAGTCTGCTGTGACCTCACAAGCACAGCCAGCAGCCATGAGCCTGCCACTGGCAGAGGAGGCACTGAGGCTTCTGTGACCTCACAAGTACAGCCAGCAGCCATGAGACTGCCACTGGCCTCAGAGGCACTGAGGCTGCTGTGACCTCACAAGCACAGCCAGCAGCCATGAGCCTGCCACTGGCCTAGGAGGCATTCAGGCTGCTGTGACCTCAGAAGCACAGCCAGCAGCCATGAGCATGGCACTGGCAGAGGAGGCACTGAGGCTGCTGTGACGTCACAAGCACAGCCAGCAGCCATGAGCCTGATGCTGGCCTGTGAGGCACTGAGGCTGCTGTGACCTCACAAGCAGAGCCAGCAGGGGGCGCTGGACACTAAACTATGAGGCACTGAGTCTGCTGTGACCTCACAAGCACAGCCAGTAGGGGGTGATGGACATTAACCTAGGAGGCACTGAGGCTGCTGTGACCTCACAAGCACAGCCAGCAGCCATGAGACTGCCACTGACCTCAGAGGCACTGAGGCTGCTGTGACCTCACAAGCACAGCCAGCAGCCATGAGCCTGATACTGGTCTTGGAGGCATTCAGGCTGCTGTGACCTCACAAGCACAGCCAGCAGCCATGAGCATGATACTGGCCTGAGAGGCACTGAGGCTGCTGTGACGTCACAAGCACAGCCAGCAGCCATGAGCCTGATATTGGCCTGAGAGGCACTGAGGCTGCTGTGACCTCACAAGCACAGCCAGCAGCCATGAGCATGGCACTGGCACAGGAGGAACTGAGGCTGCTGTGACGTCACAAGCACAGCCAGCAGCCATGAGCCTGATACTGGCCTGGAAGACGCTGAGTCTGCTGTGACCTCACAAGCAGAGCCAGCAGGGGGAGCTGGACACTAACCTATGAGGCACTGAGGCTGCTGTGACCTCACAATCACAGCCAGCAGCCATGAGCCTGCCAGTGGCAGAGGAGGCACTGAGGCTTCTGTGACCTCACAAGCACAGCCAGCAGCCATGAGACTGCCACTGGCCTCAGAGGCACTGAGGCTGCTGTGACGTCACAAGCACAGCCAGCAGCCATGAGCCTGCCACTGGCCTAGGAGGCACTCAGGCTGGTGTGACGTCACAAGCACAGCCAGCAGGGGGCGCTGCACACTAACTTTTGAGGCACTGAGTCTGCTGTGACCTCACAAGCAGAGCCAGCAGGGGACGCTGGACACTAACTTTTGAGGCACTGAGTCTTCTGTGAGCTCACAATCATAGCCAGCAGCCATGAGCCTGCCACAGGCCTAGGAGGCATTCAGGCTGCTGTGACCTCAGAAGCACAGCCAGCAGCCATGACCCTGATACTGGTCTTGGAGGCATTCAGGCTGCTGTGACCTCACAAGCACAGCCAGCAGCCATGAGCATGATACTGGCCTGAGAGGCACTGAGGCTGCTGTGACCTCACAATCACAGCCAGCAGCCATGAGACTGCCACTGGCAGAGGAGGCACTGAGGCTGCTGTGACCTCACAAGGACAGCCAGCAGCCATAAGCCTGCCACTGGCCTAGGAGGCATTCAGGCTGCTGTGACCTCAGAACCACAGCCAGCAGCCATGAGCATGGCACTGGCAGAGGAGGCACTGAGGCTGCTGTGACGTCACAATGACAGCCAGCAGCCATGAGCCTGATGCTGGGGTATGAGGCACTGAGGCTGCTGTGACCTCACAAGCACAGCCAGCAGAGGGCGCTGGACACTAACTATTGAGGCACTGAGTCTGCTGTGATCTCACAAGCAGAGGCAGCAGGGGACGCTGGACACTAAACTATGAGGCACTGAGTCTGCTGTGACCTCACAAGCACAGCCAGTAGGGGGCTATGGATACTAACCTAGGAGGCACTGAGGCTGCTGTGACCTCACAATCACAGCCAGCAGCCATGAGCCTGCCACTGGCAGAGGAGGCACTGAGGCTGCTGTGACCTCACAAGCACAGCCAGCAGCCATGAGACTGCCACTGGCAGAGGAGGCACTGAGGCTTCTGTGACCTCAGAAGCACAGCCAGCAGCCATGAGACTGCCACTGGCCTCAGAGGCACTCAGGCTGCTGTGACATCACAAGCACAGCCAGCAGCCATGAGCCTGATATTGGCCTGGGAGGCACTGAGGCTGCTGTGACCTCACAAGCAGAGCCAGCAGGGGGCGATGGACACTAACCTATGAGGCACTGAGTCTGCTGTGACCTCACAAGCAGAGCCAGCAGGGGACGCTGGACACTAAACTATGCGGCCCTGAGTCTGCTGTGACCTCACAATCCCAGCCAGCAGCCATGAGCCTGCCACTGGCAGAGGAGGCACTGAGGCTTCTGTGACCTCAGAAGCACAGCCAGCAGCCATGAGCATGGCACTGGCCTCAGAGGCACTGAGGCTGCTGTGACGTCACAATCCCAGCCAGCAGCCATGAGCCTGCCACTGGTCTAGGAGGCATTCAGGCTGCTGTGAGTTCACAAGCAGAGCCAGCAGGGGGCGCTGCACACTAACTTTTGAGGCACTGAGGCTGCTGTGACCTCACAAGCAGAGCCAGCAGGGGACGCTGGACACTGAGCTATGAGGCACTGAGGCTGCTGTGACCTCACAATCCCAGCCAGCAGCCATGAGCCTGCCACTGGCAGAGGAGGCACTGAGGCTGGTGTGACCTCACAAGCACAGCCAGCAGGGGGCGCTGCACACTAACTTTTGAGGCACTGAGTCTGCTGTCACCTCACAAGCAGAGACACCAGGGGACGCTGGACCCTAACTTTTGAGGCACTGAGGCTTCTGTGAGCTCACAATCATAGCCAGCAGCCATGAGCCTGCCACAGGCCTAGGAGGCATTCAGGCTGCTGTGACCTCAGAATCACAGCCAGCAGCCATGACCCTGATACTGGTCTTGGGGGCATTCAGGCTGCTGTGACCTCACAAGCACAGCCAGCAGCCATGAGCATGATACTGGCCTGAGAGGCACTGAGGCTGCTGTGACCTCACAAGCACAGCCAGCAGCCATGAGACTGCCACTGGCCTCAGAGGCACTGAGGCTTCTGTGACCTCACAAGCACAGCCAGCAGCCATAAGCCTGCCACTGGCCTAGGAGGCACTGAGTCTGCTGTGACCTCAGAAGCACAGCCAGCAGCCATGAGCATGGCACTGGCAGAGGAGGCTCTGAGGCTGCTGTGACGTCACAAGCACAGCCAGCAGCCATGAGCCTGATGCTGGGGTATGAGGCACTGAGGCTGCTGTGACCTCACAAGCACAGCCAGCAGGGGGCGCTGGACACTAACTATTGAGGCACTGAGTCTGCTGTGATCTCAGAAGCAGAGGCAGCAGGGGACGCTGGACACTAAACGATGAGGCACTGAGTCTGCTGTGACCTCACAAGCACAGCCAGTAGGGGGCGATGGACACTAACCTAGGAGGCACTGAGGCTGCTGTGACCTCACAAGCACAGCCAGCAGCCATGAGACTGCCACTGGCCTCAGAGGCACTGAGGCTGCTGTGACGTCACAAGCATAGCCAGCAGCCAGGAGCCTGATTTTGGCCTGGGAATTACTGAGGCTGCTGTGACCTCACAAGCAGAGACACCAGGGGACGCTGGACACTAAACTATGAGGCACTGAGGCTGCTGTGACCTCACAATCACAGCCAGCAGCCATGAGCCTGCCACTGGCAGAGGAGGCATTCAGGCTGCTGTGACCTCAGAAGCACAGCCAGCAGCCATGACCCTGACACTGGTCTAGGAGGCATTCAGGCTGCTGTGACCTCACAAGCACAGCCAGCAGCCATGAGCCTGATACTGGCCTGAGAGGCACTGAGTCTGCTGTGACCTCACAAGCAGAGCCAGCAGTGGGCGCTGGACACTAACTATTGAGGCACTGAGGCTGCTGTGACCTCACAAGCACAGCCAGCAGGGGCCGCTGGACACTAAACTATGAGGCACTGAGTCTGCTGTGACCTCACAAGCACAGCCAGTAGGGGGCGATGGACACTAACCTAGGAGGCACTGAGGCTGCTGTGACCTCACAATCACAACCAGCAGCCATGAGCCTGCCACTGGCAGAGGAGGCACTGAGGCTGCTGTGACCTCACAAGCACAGCCAGCAGCCATGAGACTGCCACTGGCCTGAGAGGCACTGAGCCTGCTGTGACCTCAAAAGCACAGCCAGCAGCCATGAGCATGGCACTATCCACAGAGACACTGAGTCTGCTGTGACCTCACTAGCACAGCCAGCTGCCATGAGCCTGACACTGGCAGAGGAGCCACTGAGGCTGCTGTGACCTCACAACACAGCCAGCAGGGGGCACTGGAGATAACCTAGCAGGCACTGAGTCTGCTGTGACCTCACAAGCACAGCCAGTAGGGGGCGATGGACACTAACCTAGGAGGCACTGAGTCTGCTGTGACCTCACAAGCACAGCCAGCAGCCATGAGACTGCCACTGGCCTCAGAGGCACTGAGGCTTCTGTGACCTCACAAGCACAGCCAGCAGCCATGAGACTGCCACTGGCCTCAGAGGCACTGAGGCTGCTGTGAACTCACAAGCACAGCCAGTAGGGGGCGATGGACACTAACCTATGAGGCACTGAGTCTGCTGTGACCTCACAAGCAGAGCCAGCAGGGGACGCTGGACACTAAACTATGCGGCCCTGAGTCTGCTGTGACCTCACAATCCCAGCCAGCAGCCATGACCCTGACACTGGTCTAGGAGGCATTCAGGCTGCTGTGAGTTCACAAGCAGAGCCAGCAGGGGGCGCTGCACACTAACTTTTGAGGCACTGAGGCTGCTGTGACCTCACAATCCCAGCCAGCAGCCATGAGCCTGCCACTGACAGAGGAGGCACTGAGGCTGCTGTGACCTCAGAAGCACAGCCAGCAGGGGGCGCTGCACACTAACTTTTGAGGCACTGAGTCTGCTGTCACCTCACAAGCAGAGCCAGCAGGGGACCCAGGACCCTAACTTTTGAGGCACTGAGGCTTCTGTGAGCTCACAATCATAGCCAGCAGCCATGAGCCTGCCACAGGCCTAGGAGGCATTCAGGCTGCTGTGACCTCACAAACACAGCCAGCAGCCATGACCCTGATACTGGTCTTGGGGGCATTCAGGCTGCTGTGACCTCACAAGCACAGCCAGCAGCCATGAGCATGATACTGGCCTGAGAGGCACTGAGGCTGCTGTGACCTCACAATCCCAGCCAGCAGCCATGAGCCTGCCACTGGCAGAGGAGGCACTGAGGCTTCTGTGACCTCACAAGCACAGCCAGCAGCCATGAGACTGCCACTGGCCTCAGAGGCACTGAGGCTTCTGTGACGTCACAAGCACAGCCAGCAGCCATGAGCCTGCCACTGACCTAGGAGGCACTGAGGCTGCTGTGACCTCAGAAGCACAGCCAGCAGCCATGAGCCTGCCACTGGCCTCAGAGGCACTGAGGCTGCTGTGACGTCACAAGCATAGCCAGCAGCCAGGAGCCTGATTTTGGCCTGGGAATTACTGAGGCTGCTGTGACCTCACAAGCAGAGACACCAGGGGACGCTGGACACTAAACTATGAGGCACTGAGGCTGCTGTGACCTTACCATCCCAGCCAGCAGCCATGAGCCTGCCACTGGCCTAGGAGGCATTCAGGCTGCTGTGACCTCAGAAGCACAGCCAGCAGCCATGAGCATGGCACTGGCAGAGGAGGCACTGAGGCTGCTGTGACGTCACAAGCACAGCCAGCAGCCATGAGCCTGATGCTGGCCTGTGAGGCACTGAGGCTGCTGTGACCTCACAAGCAGAGCCAGCAGGGGGCGCTGGACACTAAACTATGAGGCACTGAGTCTGCTGTGACGTCACAAGCACAGCCAGTAGGGGGTGATGGACATTAACCTAGGAGGCACTGAGGCTGCTGTGACCTCACAAGCACAGCCAGTAGCCATGAGACTGCCACTGACCTCAGAGGCACTGAGGCTTCTGTGACCTCACAAGCACAGCCAGCAGCCATGACCCTGATACTGGTCTTGGAGGCATTCAGGCTGCTGTGACCTCACAAGCACAGCCAGCAGCCATGAGCATGATACTGGCCTGAGAGGCACTGAGGCTGCTGTGACCTCACAAGCACAGCCAGCAGCCATGAGCCTGCCACTGGCAGAGGAGGCACTGAGGCTGCTGTGACCTCAGAAGCACAGCCAGCAGCCATGAGCATGGCACTGGCAGAGGAGGCACTGAGGCTGCTGTGACGTCACAAGCACAGCCAGCAGCCATGACCCTGACACTGGCCTGGAAGGCGCTGAGTCTGCTGTGACCTCACAAGCAGAGCCAGCAGGGGGAGCTGGACACTAAAGTATGAGGCACTGAGTCTGCTGTGATCTCACAAGCACAGCCAGTAGGGGGTGATGGACACTAACCTAGGAGGCACTGAGGCTGCTGTGACCTCACAATCACAGCCAGCAGCCATGAGCCTGCCACTGGCAGAGGAGGGACTGAGGCTTCTGTGACCTCACAAGCACAGCCAGCAGCCATGAGACTGCCACTGGCCTCAGAGGCACTGAGGCTGCTGTGACCTCACAAGCACAACCAGCAGCCATGAGCCTGCCACTGGCCTAGGAGGCATTCAGGCTGCTGTGACCTCACAAGCACAGCCAGCAGCCATGAGCCTGATATTGGCCTGAGAGGCACTGAGCCTGCTGTGACCTCAAAAGCACAGCCAGCAGCCATGAGCATGGCACTATCCACAGAGACACTGAGTCTGCTGTGACCTCACAAGCACAGCCAGCAGCCATGAGCCTGACACTGGCAGAGGAGCCACTGAGGCTGCTGTGACCTCACAACACAGCCAGCAGGGGGCACTGGAGATAACCTAGCAGGCACTGAGTCTGCTGTGACCTCACAAGCACAGCCAGTAGGGGGCGATGGACACTAAACTATGCGGCCCTGAGTCTGCTGTGACCTCACAAGCACAGCCAGCAGCCATGAGACTGCCACTGGCCTGAGAGGCACTGAGTCTGCTGTGACCTCACAAGCACAGCCAGCAGCCATGAGACTGCCACTGGCCTCAGAGGCACTGAGGCTTCTGTGACCTCACAAGCACAGCCAGCAGCCATGAGACTGCCACTGGCCTCAGAGGCACTGAGGCTGCTGTGACCTCACAAGCACAGCCAGCAGCCATGAGCCTGCCACGGGCCTAGGAGGCATTCAGGCTGCTGTGACGTCACAAGCACAGCCAGCAGCCAGGAGCCTGATATTGGCCTGGGAGGCACTGAGGCTGCTGTGAACTCACAAGCACAGCCAGTAGGGGGCGATGGACACTAACCTATGAGGCACTGAGTCTGCTGTGACCTCACAAGCAGAGCCAGCAGGGGACGCTGGACACTAAACTATGCGGCCCTGAGTCTGCTGTGACCTCACAATCCCAGCCAGCAGCCATGAGCCTGCCACTGGCATAGGAGGCATTCAGGCTTGTGTGACCTCACAAGCACAGCCAGCAGCCATGACCCTGACACTGGTCTAGGAGGCATTCAGGCTGCTGTGACCTCACAAGCAGAGCCAGCAGGGGGCGCTGCACACTAACTTCTGAGGCACTGAGGCTGCTGTGACCTCACAATCCCAGCCAGCAGCCATGAGCCTGCCACTGGCAGAGGAGGCACTGAGGCTGGTGTGACCTCACAAGCACAGCCAGCAGGGGGCGCTGCACACTAACTTTTGAGGCACTGAGTCTGCTGTCACCTCACAAGCAGAGCCAGCAGGGGACGCTGGACCCTAACTTTTGAGGCACTGAGGCTTCTGTGAGCTCACAATCATAGCCAGCAGCCATGAGCCTGCCACAGGCCTAGGAGGCATTCAGGCTGCTGTGACCTCACAAGCACAGCCAGCAGCCATGACCCTGATACTGGTCTTGGGGGCATTCAGGCTGCTGTGACCTCACAAGCACAGCCAGCAGCCATGAGCATGATACTGGCCTGAGAGGCACTGAGGCTGCTGTGACCTCACAATCCCAGCCAGCAGCCATGAGCCTGCCACTGGCAGAGGAGGCACTGAGGCTTCTGTGACCTCACAAGCAGAGCCAGCAGCCATGAGACTGCCACTGGCCTCAGAGGCACTGAGGCTTCTGTGACGTCACAAGCACAGCCAGCAGCCATGAGCCTGCCACTGACCTAGGAGGCACTGAGGCTGCTGTGACCTCAGAAGCAGAGCCAGCAGCCATGAGCCTGCCACTGGCAGAGGAGGCACTGAGGCTTCTGTGACCTCACAAGCACAGCCAGCAGCCATGAGACTGCCACTGGCAGAGGAGGCACTGAGGCTGCTGTGACCTCACAAGCACAGCCAGCAGCCATGAGCCTGCCACTGGCCTAGGGGGCATTCAGGCTGCTGTGACCTCAGAAGCACAGCCAGCAGCCATGAGCATGGCACTGGCAGAGGAGGCACTGAGGCTGCTGTGACGTCACAAGCACAGCCAGCAGCCATGAGCCTGATGCTGGCCTGTGAGGCACTGAGGCTGCTGTGACCTCACAAGCAGAGCCAGCAGGGGGCGCTGGACACTAAACTATGAGGCACTGAGTCTGCTGTGACCTCACAAGCACAGCCAGTAGGGGGTGATGGACATTAACCTAGGAGGCACTGAGGCTGCTGTGACCTCACAAGCACAGCCAGCAGCCATGACCCTGATACTGGTCTTGGAGGCATTCAGGCTGCTGTGACCTCACAAGCACAGCCAGCAGCCATGAGCATGATACTGGCCTGAGAGGCACTGAGGATGCTGTGACCTCACAATCACAGCCAGCAGCCATGAGCCTGCCACTGGCAGAGGAGGCACTGAGGCTGCTGTGACGTCACAAGCACAGCCAGCAGCCATGAGCATGGCACTGGCAGAGGAGGCACTGAGGCTGCTGTGACGTCACAAGCACAGCAAGCAGCCATGAGCCTGATACTGGCCTGGAAGGCGCTGAGTCTGCTGTGACTTCACAAGCAGAGCCAGCAGGGGGAGCTGGACACTAAACTATGAGGCACTGAGTCTGCTGTGACCTCACAAGCACAGCCAGTAGGGGGTGATGGACACTAACCTAGGAGGCACTGAGTCTGCTCTGACCTCACAAGCACAGCCAGCAGCCATGAGCCTGCCACTGGCAGAGGAGGCACTGAGGCTCGTGTGACCTCACAAGCACAGCCAGCAGGGGGCGCTGCACACTAACTTTTGAGGCACTGAGTCTGCTGTGACCTCACAAGCAGAGCCAGCAGGGGACGCTGGACACTAACTTTTGAGGCACTGAGTCTGCTGTGAGCTCACAATCATAGCCAGCAGCCATGAGCCTGCCACAGGCCTAGGAGGCATTCAGGCTGCTGTGACCTCACAAGCACAGCCAGCAGCCATGTCCCTGATACTGGTCTTGGGGGCATTCAGGCTGCTGTGACCTCACAAGCACAGCCAGCAGCCATGAGCATGATACTGGCCTGAGAGGCACTGAGGCTGCTGTGACCTCACAAGCACAGCCAGCAGCCATGAGACTGCCACTGGCAGAGGAGGCACTGAGGCTTCTGTGACCTCACAAGCACAGCCAGCAGCCATAAGCCTGCCACTGGCCTAGGAGGCATTCAGGCTGCTGTGACCTCAGAAGCACAGCCAGCAGCCATGAGCATGGCACTGGCAGAGGAGGCACTGAGGCTGCTGTGACGTCACAAGCACAGCCAGCAGCCATGAGCCTGATGCTGGGGTATGAGGCACTGAGGCTGCTGTGACCTCACAAGCACAGCCAGCAGGGGGCGCTGGACACTAACTATTGAGGCACTGAGTCTGCTGTGATCTCACAAGCAGAGGCAGCAGGGGACGCTGGACACTAAACTATGAGGCACTGAGTCTGCTGTGACCTCACAAGCACAGCCAGTAGGGGGCGATGGACACTAACCTAGGAGGCACTGAGGCTGCTGTGACCTCACAATCACAGCCAGCAGCCATGAGCCTGCCACTGGCAGAGGAGGCACTGAGGCTTCTGTGACCTCACAAGCACAGCCAGCAGCCATGAGACTGCCACTGGCCTCAGAGGCACTGAGGCTTCTGTGACATCACAAGCACAGCCAGCAGCCATGAGCCTGCCACTGGCCTAGGAGGCACTGAGTCTGCTGTGACCTCAGAAGCACAGCCAGCAGCCATGAGCCTGCCACTGGCAGAGGAGGCACTGAGGCTTCTGTGACCTCACAAGCACAGCCAGCAGCCATGAGACTGCCACTGGCCTCAGAGGCACTGAGGCTGCTGTGACGTCACAAGCACAGCCAGCAGCCATGAGCCTGCCACTGGCCTAGGAGGCATTCAGGCTGCTGTGACCTCAGAAGCACAGCCAGCAGCCATGAGCATGGCACTGGCAGAGGAGGCACTGAGGCTGCTGTGACGTCACAAGCACAGCCAGCAGCCATGAGCCTGATGCTGGCCTGTGAGGCACTGAGGCTGCTGTGACCTCACAAGCAGAGGCAGCAGGGGGCGCTGGACACTAAACTATGAGGCACTGAGTCTGCTGTGACCTCACCAGCACAGCCAGCAGCCATGAGCATGGCACTATCCACAGAGACACTGAGGCTGCTGTGACCTCACAAGCACAGCCAGCAGCCATGAGCCTGACACTGGCAGAGGAGCAACTGAGGCTGCTGTGACCTCACAAGCACAGCCAGTAGGGGGCGATGGACACTAACCTAGGAGGCACTGAGTCTGCTGTGACCTCACAAGCACAGCCAGCAGCCATGAGACTGCCACTGGCCTCAGAGGCACTGAGGCTTCTGTGACCTCACAAGCACAGCCAGCAGCCATGAGACTGCCACTGGCCTCAGAGGCACTGAGGCTGCTGTGACCTCACAAGCACAGCCAGCAGCCATGAGCCTGATATTGGCCTGGGAGGCACTGAGGCTGCTGTGACCTCACAAGCAGAGCCAGCAGGGGACGCTGGACACTAAACTATGCGGCCCTGAGTCTGCTGTGACCTCACAATCCCAGCCAGCAGCCATGAGCCTGCCACTGGCATAGGAGGCATTCAGGCTGCTGTGACCTCACAAGCACAGCCAGCAGCCATGACCCTGACACTGGTCTAGGAGGCATTCAGGCTGCTTTGAGTTCACAAGCAGAGCCAGCAGGGGGCGCTGCACACTAACTTTTGAGGCACTGAGGCTGCTGTGACCTCACAAGCAGAGCCAGCAGGGGACGCTGGACACTGAGCTATGAGGCACTGAGGCTGCTGTGACCTCACAATCCCTGCCAGCAGCCATGAGCCTGCCACTGGCAGAGGAGGCACTGAGGCTGGTGTGACCTCACAAGCACAGCCAGCAGGGGGCGCTGCACACTAACTTTTGAGGCACTGAGTCTGCTGTCACCTCAAAAGCAGAGACACCAGGGGACGCTGGACCCTAACTTTTGAGGCACTGAGGCTTCTGTGAGCTCACAATCATAGCCAGCAGCCATGAGCCTGCCACTGGCAGAGGAGGCACTGAGGCTTCTGTGACCTCACAAGCACAGCCAGCAGCCATGAGACTGCCACTGTCAGAGGAGGCACTGAGGCTTCTGTGACGTCACAAGCACAGCCAGCAGCCATGAGCCTGCCACTGGCCTAGGAGGCACTGAGGCTGCTGTGACCTCAGAAGCACAGCCAGCAGCCATGAGCCTGCCACTGGCAGAGGAGGCACTGAGGCTTCTGTGACCTCACAAGCACAGCCAGCAGCCATGAGACTGCCACTGGCAGAGGAGGCACTGAGGCTGCTGTGACGTCACAAGCACAGCCAGCAGCCATGAGCCTGCCACTGGCCTAGGAGGCATTCAGGCTGCTGTGACCTCAGAAGCACAGCCAGCAGCCATGAGCATGGCACTGGCAGAGGAGGCACTGAGTCTGCTGTGACGTCACAAGCACAGCCAGCAGCCATGAGCCTGATGCTGGCCTGTGAGGCACTGAGGCTGCTGTGACCTCACAAGCAGAGCCAGCAGGGGGCGCTGGACACTAAACTATGAGGCACTGAGTCTGCTGTGACCTCACAAGCACAGCCAGTAGGGGGTGATGGACATTAACCTAGGAGGCACTGAGGCTGCTGTGACCTCACAAGCACAGCCAGCAGCCATGACCCTGATACTGGTCTTGGAGGCATTCAGGCTGCTGTGACCTCACAAGCACAGCCAGCAGCCATGAGCATGATACTGGCCTGAGAGGCACTGAGGATGCTGTGTCCTCACAATCACAGCCAGCAGCCATGAGCCTGCCACTGGCAGAGGAGGCACTGAGGCTGCTGTGACGTCACAAGCACAGCCAGCAGCCATGAGCATGGCACTGGCAGAGGAGGCACTGAGGCTGCTGTGACGTCACAAGCACAGCCAGCAGCCAGGAGCCTGATACTGGCCTGGAAGGCGCTGAGTCTGCTGTGACTTCACAAGCAGAGCCAGCAGGGGGAGCTGGACACTAAACTATGAGGCACTGAGTCTGCTGTGACCTCACAAGCACAGCCAGTAGGGGGTGATGGACACTAACCTAGGAGGCACTGAGTCTGCTGTGACCTCACAAGCACAGCCAGCAGCCATGAGCCTGCCACTGGCAGAGGAGGCCCTGAGGCTGGTGTGACCTCACAAGCACAGCCAGCAGGGGGCGCTGCACACTAACTTTTGAGGCACTGAGTCTGCTGTCACCTCACAAGCAGAGCCAGCAGGGGACGCTGGACACTAACTTTTGAGGCACTGAGGCTTCTGTGAGCTCACAATCATAGCCAGCAGCCATGAGCCTGCCACAGGCCTAGGAGGCATTCAGGCTGCTGTGACCTCACAAGCACAGCCAGCAGCCATGACCCTGATACTGGTCTTGGGGGCATTCAGGCTGCTGTGACCTCACAAGCACAGCCAGCAGCCATGAGCATGATACTGGCCTGAGAGGCACTGAGGCTGCTGTGACCTCACAAGCACAGCCAGCAGCCATGAGACTGCCACTGGCAGAGGAGGCACTGAGGCTTCTGTGACCTCACAAGGACAGCCAGCAGCCATAAGCCTGCCAGTGGCCTAGGAGGCATTCAGGCTGCTGTGACCTCAGAAGCACAGCCAGCAGCCATGAGCATGGCACTGGCAGAGGAGGCACTGAGGCTGCTGTGACGTCACAAGCACAGCCAGCAGCCATGAGCCTGATGCTGGGGTATGAGGCACTGAGGCTGCTGTGACCTCACAAGCACAGCCAGCAGGGGGCGCTGGACACTAACTATTGAGGCACTGAGTCTGCTGTGACCTCACAAGCAGAGCCAGCAGGGGGCGCTGGACACTAAACTTTTGAGGCACTGAGTCTGCTGTGACCTCACAAGCACAGCCAGTAGGGGGCGATGGACACTAACCTAGGAGGCACTGAGGCTGCTGTGACCTCACAATCACAGCCAGCAGCCATGAGCCTGCCACTGGCAGAGGAGGCACTGAGGCTGGTGTGACCTCACAAGCACAGCCAGCAGCCATGAGACTGCCACTGGCCTCAGAGGCACTGAGGCTTCTGTGACGTCACAAGCACAGCCAGCAGCCATGAGCCTGCCACTGGCCTAGGAGGCACTGAGGCTGCTGTGACCTCAGAAGCACAGCCAGCAGCCATGAGCCTGCCACTGGCAGAGGAGGCACTGAGGCTTCTGTGACCTCACAAGCACAGCCAGCAGCCATGAGACTGCCACTGGCCTACGAGGCACTGAGGCTGCTGTGACCTCACAAGCACAGCCAGCAGCCATGACCCTGATACTGGCCTAGGAGGCATTCAGGCTGCTGTGACCTCAGAAGCACAGCCAGCAGCCATGAGCATGATACTAGCCTGAGAGGCACTGAGGCTTCTGTGACCTCACAAGCACAGCCAGCAGCCATGAACCTGCCACTGGCCTCAGAGGCACTGAGGCTTCTGTGACCTCAGAAGCACAGCCAGCAGCCATGAGACTGCCACTGGCCTCAGAGGCACTGAGGCTGCTGTGACCTCACAAGCACAGCCAGCAGCCATGAGCCTGCCACGGGCCTAGGAGGCACTCAGGCTGCTGTGAGCTCACAAGCACAGCCAGCAGCCATGAGCCTGATATTGGCCTGGGAGGCACTGAGGCTGCTGTGACCTCACAAGCAGAGCCAGCAGGGGACGCTGGACACTAAACTATGCGGCCCTGAGTCTGCTGTGACCTCACAATCCCAGCCAGCAGCCATGAGCCTGCCACTGGCATAGGAGGCATTCAGGCTTGTGTGACCTCACAAGCACAGCCAGCAGCCATGACCCTGACACTGGTCTAGGAGGCATTCAGGCTGCTGTGAGTTCACAAGCAGAGCCAGCAGGGGGCGCTGCACACTAACTTTGAGGCACTGAGGCTGCTGTCACCTCACAAGCAGAGACACCAGGGGACGCTGGACCCTAAGTTTTGAGGCACTGAGGCTTCTGTGACCTCACAATCATAGCCAGCAGCCATGAGCCTGCCACAGGCCTAGGAGGCATTCAGGCTGCTGTGACCTCACAAGCACAGCCAGCAGCCATGACCCTGATACTGGTCTTGGGGGCATTCAGGCTGCTGTGACCTCACAAGCACAGCCAGCAGCCATGAGCATGATACTGGCCTGAGAGGCACTGAGGCTGCTGTGACCTCACAAGCACAGCCAGCAGCCATGAGACTGCCACTGGCCTCAGAGGCACTGAGGCTTCTGTGACCTCACAAGCACAGCCAGCAGCCATAAGCCTGCCACTGGCCTAGGAGGCATTCAGGCTGCTGTGACCTCAGAAGCACAGCCAGCAGCCATGAGCATGGCACTGGCAGAGGAGGCACTGAGGCTGCTGTGACGTCAGAAGCACAGCCAGCAGCCATGAGCCTGATGCTGGGGTATGAGGCACTGAGGCTGCTGTGACCTCACAAGCACAGCCAGCAGGGGGCGGTGGACACTAACTATTGAGGCACTGAGTCTGCTGTGACCTCACAAGCAGAGGCAGCAGGGGACGCTGGACACTAAACGATGAGGCACTGAGTCTGCTGTGACCTCACAAGCACAGCCAGTAGGGGGCGATGGACACTAACCTAGGAGGCACTGAGGCTGCTGTGACCTCACAAGCACAGCCAGCAGCCATGAGACTGCCACTGGCCTCAGAGGCACTGAGGCTGCTGTGACGTCACAAGCATAGCCAGCAGCCAGGAGCCTGATTTTGGCCTGGGAATTACTGAGGCTGCTGTGACCTCACAACCAGAGACACCAGGGGACGCTGGACACTAAACTATGAGGCACTGAGGCTGCTGTGACCTCACAATCACAGCCAGCAGCCATGAGCCTGCCACTGGCATAGGAGGCATTCAGGCTGCTGTGACCTCAGAAGCACAGCCAGCAGCCATGACCCTGACACTGCTCTAGGAGGCATTCAGGCTGCTGTGACCTCACAAGCACAGCCAGCAGCCAGGAGCCTGATACTGGCCTGAGAGGCACTGAGTCTGCTGTGGCCTCACAAGCAGAGCCAGCAGGGGGCGCTGGACACTAACTATTGAGGCACTGAGTCTGCTGTGATCTCACAAGCACAGCCAGCAGGGGACGCTGGACACTAAACTATGAGGCACTGAGTCTGCTGTGACCTCACAAGCACAGCCAGTAGGGGGCGATGGACACTAACCTAGGAGGCACTGAGGCTGCTGTGACCTCACAATCACAACCAGCAGCCATGAGCCTGCCACTGGCAGAGGAGGCACTGAGGCTTCTGTGACCTCACAAGCACAGCCAGCAGCCATGAGACTGCCACTGGCCTCAGAGGCACTGAGGCTGCTGTGACCTCACAAGCACAGCCAGCAGCCATGAGCCTGCCACTGGCCTAGGAGGCATTCAGGCTGCTGTGACCTCAGAAGCACAGCCAGCAGCCATGAGCATGGCACTGGCAGAGGAGGCACTGAGTCTGCTGTGACCTCACAAGCACAGCCAGCAGCCATGAGCCTGATGCTGGCCTGTGAGGCACTGAGGCTGCTGTGACCTCACAAGCAGAGCCAGCAGGGGGCGCTGGACACTAAACTATGAGGCACTGAGTCTGCTGTGACCTCACAAGCACAGCCAGTAGGGGGTGATGGACATTAACCTAGGAGGCACTGAGGCTGCTGTGACCTCACAAGCACAGCCAGCAGCCATGAGACTGCCACTGAACCTCAGAGGCACTGAGGCTGCTGTGACCTCACAAGCACAGCCAGCAGCCAGGAGCCTGATACTGGTCTTGGAGGCATTCAGGCTGCTGTGACCTCACAAGCACAGCCAGCAGCCATGAGCATGATAATGGCCTGAGAGGCACTGAGTCTGCTGTGACCTCACAAGCACAGCCAGCAGCCATGAGCCTGCCACTGGCAGAGGAGGCACTGAGGCTGCTGTGACCTCACAAGCACAGCCAGCAGCCATGAGCATGGCACTGGCAGAGGAGGCACTGAGGCTGCTGTGACCTCACAAGCACAGCCAGCAGCCATGACCCTGACACTGGCCTGGAAGGCGCTGAGTCTGCTGTGATCTCACAAGCAGAGCCAGCAGGGGGAGCTGGACACTAAAGTATGAGGCACTGAGTCTGCTGTGACCTCACAAGCACAGCCAGTAGGGGGTGATGGACACTAACCTAGGAGGCACTGAGGCTGCTGTGACCTCACAATCACAGCCAGCAGCCATGAGCCTGCCACTGGCCTCAGAGGCACTGAGGCTTCTGTGACCTCACAAGCACAGCCAGCAGCCATGAGACTGCCACTGGCCTCAGAGGCACTGAGGCTGCTGTGACCTCACAAGCACAGCCAGCAGCCATGAGCCTGACACTGGCAGAGGAGCCACTGAGGCTGCTGTGACCTCACAACACAGCCAGCAGGGGGCACTGGAGATAACCTAGCAGGCACTGAGTCTGCTGTGACCTCACAAGCACAGCCAGCAGCCATGAGACTGCCACTGGCCTCAGAGGCACTCAGGCTTCTGTGACCTCACAAGCACAGCCAGCAGCCATGAGACTGCCACTGGCCTCAGAGGCACTAAGGCTGCTGTGACCTCACAAGCACAGCCAGCAGCCATGAGCCTGCCACGGGCCTAGGAGGCATTCAGGCTGCTGTGACGTCACAAGCACAGCCAGCAGCCATGAGCCTGATATTGGCCTGGGAGGCACTGAGGCTGCTGTGAACTCACAAGCACAGCCAGTAGGGGGCGATGGACACTAACCTATGAGGCACTGAGTCTGCTGTGACCTCACAAGCAGAGCCAGCAGGGGACGCTGGACACTAAACTATGCGGCCCTGAGTCTGCTGTGACCTCACAATCCCAGCCAGCAGCCATGAGCCTGCCACTGGCATAGGAGGCATTCAGGCTTGTGTGACCTCACAAGCACAGCCAGCAGCCATGACCCTGACACTGGTCTAGGAGGCATTCAGGCTGCTGTGAGTTCACAAGCACAGCCAGCAGGGGGCGCTGCACACTAACTTTTGAGGCACTGAGTCTGCTGTGACCTCACAAGCAGAGCCAGCAGGGGACGCTGGACACTGAACTATGAGGCACTGAGGCTGCTGTGACGTCACAAGCACAGCCAGCAGCCATGAGCCTGCCACTGGCAGAGGAGGCACTGAGGCTGGTGTGACCTCACAAGCACAGCTAGCAGGGGGCGCTGCACACTAACTTTTGAGGCACTGAGGCTTCTGTGAGCTCACAATCATAGCCAGCAGCCATGAGCCTGCCACAGGCCTAGGAGGCACTGAGTCTGCTGTGACCTCACAAGCACAGCCAGCAGCCATGACCCTGATACTGGTTTTGGGGGCATTCAGGCTGCTGTGACCTCACAAGCACAGCCAGCAGCCATGAGCATGATACTGGCCTGAGAGGCACTGAGGCTGCTGTGACCTCACAATCACAGCCAGCAGCCATGAGCCTGCCACTGGCAGAGGAGGCACTGAGGCTTCTGTGACCTCACAAGCACAGCCAGCAGCCATGAGACTGCCACTGGCCTCAGAGGCACTGAGGCTTCTGTGACGACACAAGCACAGCCAGCAGCCATGAGCCTGCCACTGGCCTAGGAGGCACTGAGGCTGCTGTGACCTCAGAAGCACAGCCAGCAGCCATGAGCCTGCCACTGGCAGAGGAGGCAGTGAGGCTTCTGTGACCTCACAAGCACAGCCAGCAGCCATGAGACTGCCACTGGCAGAGGAGGCACTGAGGCTGCTGTGACCTCACAAGCACAGCCAGCAGCCATGAGCCTGCCACTGGCCTAGGAGGCATTCAGGCTGCTGTGACCTCAGAAGCACAGCCAGCAGCCATGAGCATGGCACTGGCAGAGGAGGCACTGAGGCTGCTGTGACGTCACAAGCACAGCCAGCAGCCATGAGCCTGATGCTGGCCTGGGAGGCACTGAGGCTGCTGTGACCTCACAAGCAGAGCCAGCAGGGGGCGCTGGACACTAAACTATGAGGCACTGAGTCTGCTGTGACCTCACAAGCACAGCCAGTAGGGGGTGATGGACATTAACCTAGGAGGCACTGAGGCTGCTGTGACCTCACAAGCACAGCCAGCAGCCATGACCCTGATACTGGTCTTGGAGGCATTCAGGCTGCTGTGACCTCACAAGCACAGCCAGCAGCCATGAGCATGATACTGGCCTGAGAGGCACTGAGGCTGCTGTGACCTCACAATCACAGCCAGCAGCCAGGAGCCTGCCACTGGCAGAGGAGGCACTGAGGCTGCTGTGACCTCACAAGCAGAGCCAGCAGGGGACGCTGGACACTAAGCTATGCGGCCCTGAGTCTGCTGTGACCTCACAATCCCAGCCAGCAGCCATGAGCCTGCCACTGGCATAGGAGGCATTCAGGCTTGTGTGACCTCACAAGCACAGCCAGCAGCCATGACCCTGACACTGGTCTAGGAGGCATTCAGGCTGCTGTGAGTTCACAAGCACAGCCAGCAGGGGGCGCTGCACACTAACTTTTGAGGCACTGAGGCTGCTGTGACCTCACAAGCAGAGCGAGCAGGGGACGCTGCACACTGAACTATGAGGCACTGAG
This sequence comes from Dromaius novaehollandiae, assembly GCF_036370855.1. Taxonomy (NCBI): domain Eukaryota; kingdom Metazoa; phylum Chordata; class Aves; order Casuariiformes; family Dromaiidae; genus Dromaius; species Dromaius novaehollandiae. The sequence continues at coordinate 8,316,659 of NC_088122.1, read as the reverse complement.
GCTGCTGTGACCTCACAATCCCAGCCAGCAGCCATGAGCCTGCCACTGGCAGAGGAGCCACTGAGGCTGGTGTGACCTCACAAGCACAGCCAGCAGGGGACGCTGCACACTAACTTTTGAGGCACTGAGGCTGCTGTGACCTCACAAGCAGAGCCAGCAGGGGACGCTGCACACTGAACTATGAGGCACTGAGGCTGCTGTGACCTCACAATCCCAGCCAGCAGCCATGAGCCTGCCACTGGCAGAGGAGCCACTGAGGCTGGTGTGACCTCACAAGCACAGCCAGCAGGGGGCGCTGCACACTAACTTTTGAGGCACTGAGTCTGCTGTCACCTCACAAGCAGAGACACCAGGGGACGCTGGACCCTAACTTTTGAGGCACTGAGGCTTCTGTGAGCTCACAATCATAGCCAGCAGCCATGAGACTGCCACTGGCAGAGGAGGCACTGAGGCTTCTGTGACCTCACAAGCACAGCCAGCAGCCATAAGCCTGCCACTGGCCTAGGAGGCATTCAGGCTGCTGTGACCTCAGAAGCACAGCCAGCAGCCATGAGCATGGCACTGGCAGAGGAGGCACTGAGGCTGCTGTGACGTCACAAGCACAGCCAGCAGCCATCAGCCTGATGCTGGGGTATGAGGCACTGAGGCTGCTGTGACCTCACAAGCACAGCCAGCAGGGGGCGCTGGACACTAACTATTGAGGCACTGAGTCTGCTGTGATCTCACAAGCAGAGGCAGCAGGGGACGCTGGACACTAAACGATGAGGCACTGAGTCTGCTGTGACCTCACAAGCACAGCCACTAGGGGGCGATGGACACTAACCTAGGAGGCACTGAGGCTGCTGTGACCTCACAAGCACAGCCAGCAGCCATGAGACTGCCACTGGCCTCAGAGGCACTGAGGCTGCTGTGACGTCACAAGCATAGCCAGCAGCCAGGAGCCTGATTTTGGCCTGGGAATTACTGAGGCTGCTGTGACCTCACAAGCAGAGCCAGCAGGGGACGCTGGACACTGAACTATGAGGCACTGAGGCTGCTGTGACCTCACAATCCCAGCCAGCAGCCATGAGCCTGCCACTGGCCTAGGAGGCATTCAGGCTGCTGTGACCTCAGAAGCACAGCCAGCAGCCATGACCCTGACACTGGTCTAGGAGGCATTCAGGCTGCTGTGACCTCACAAGCACAGCCAGCAGCCATGAGCCTGATACTGGCCTGAGAGGCACTGAGTCTGCTGTGACCTCACAAGCAGAGCCAGCAGGGGGCGCTGGACACTAACTATTGAGGCACTGAGTCTGCTGTGATCTCACAAGCACAGCCAGCAGGGGACGCTGGACACTAAACTATGAGACACTGAGTCTGCTGTGAACTCACAAGCACAGCCAGTAGGGGGCGATGGACACTAACCTAGGAGGCACTGAGTCTGCTGTGACCTCACAATCACAGCCAGCAGCCATGAGCCTGCCACTGGCAGAGGAGGCACTGAGGCTTCTGTGACCTCACAAGCACAGCCAGCAGCCATGAGACTGCCACTGGCAGAGGAGGCACTGAGGCTGCTGTGACCTCACAAGCACAGCCAGCAGCCATGAGCCTGCCACTGGCCTAGGAGGCATTCAGGCTGCTGTGACCTCAGAAGCACAGCCAGCAGCCATGAGCATGGCACTGGCAGAGGAGGCACTGAGGCTGCTGTGACCTCACAAGCACAGCCAGCAGCCATGAGCCTGATGCTGGCCTGTGAGGCACTGAGGCTGCTGTGACCTCACAAGCAGAGCCAGCAGGGGGCGCTGGACACTAAACTATGAGGCACTGAGTCTGCTGTGACCTCACAAGCACAGCCAGTAGGGGGTGATGGACATTAACCTAGGAGGCACTGAGGCTTCTGTGACCTCACAAGCACAGCCAGCAGCCATGAGACTGCCACTGACCTCAGAGGCACTGAGGCTGCTGTGACCTCAGAAGCACAGCCAGCAGCCATGACCCTGACACTGGTCTAGGAGGCATTCAGGCTGCTGTGACCTCACAAGCACAGCCAGCAGCCATGAGCATGATACTGGCCTGAGAGGCACTGAGGCTGCTGTGACCTCACAAGGACAGCCAGCAGCCATAAGCCTGCAACTGGCCTAGGAGGCATTCAGGCTGCTGTGACCTCAGAAGCACAGCCAGCAGCCATGAGCATGGCACTGGCCTCAGAGGCACTGAGGCTGCTGTGACGTCACAAGCACAGCCAGCAGCCATGAGCCTGATGCTGGGGTATGAGGCACTGAGGCTGCTGTGACCTCACAAGCACAGCCAGCAGGGGGCGCTGGACACTAACTATTGAGGCACTGAGTCTGCTGTGATCTCACAAGCAGAGGCAGCAGGGGACGCTGGACACTAAACTATGAGGCACTGAGTCTGCTGTGACCTCACAAGCACAGCCAGTAGGGGGCGATGGACACTAACCTAGGAGGCACTGAGTCTGCTGTGACCTCACAATCACAGCCAGCAGCCATGAGCCTGCCACTGGCAGAGGAGGCACTGAGGCTTCTGTGACCTCACAAGCACAGCCAGCAGCCATGAGACTGCCACTGGCAGAGGAGGCACTGAGGCTGCTGTGACGTCACAAGCACAGCCAGCAGCCATGAGCCTGCCACTGGCCTAGGAGGCATTCAGGCTGCTGTGACCTCAGAAGCACAGCCAGCAGCCATGAGCATGGCACTGGCAGAGGAGGCACTGAGGCTGCTGTGACGTCACAATCACAGCCAGCAGCCATGAGCCTGATGCTGGCCTGTGAGGCACTGAGGCTGCTGTGACCTCACAAGCAGAGCCAGCAGGGGGCGCTGGACACTAAACTATGAGGCACTGAGTCTGCTGTGACCTCACAAGCACAGCCAGTAGGGGGTGATGGACATTAACCTAGGAGGCACTGAGGCTGGTGTGACCTCACAAGCACAGCCAGCAGCCATGAGACTGCCACTGACCTCAGAGGCACTGAGGCTGCTGTGACCTCACAAGCACAGCCAGCAGCCATGACCCTGATACTGGTCTTGGAGGCATTCAGGCTGCTGTGACCTCACAAGCACAGCCAGCAGCCATGAGCATGATACTGGCCTGAGAGGCACTGACGCTGCTGTGACCTCACAAGGACAGCCAGCAGCCATAAGCCTGCCACTGGCCTAGGAGGCATTCAGGCTGCTGTGACCTCAGAAGCACAGCCAGCAGCCATGAGCATGGCACTGGCAGAGGAGGCACTGAGGCTGCTGTGACCTCACAAGGACAGCCAGCAGCCATGAGCATGGCACTGGCAGAGGAGGCACTGAGGCTGCTGTGACGTCACAATCACAGCCAGCAGCCATGAGCCTGATGCTGGCCTGTGAGGCACTGAGGCTGCTGTGACCTCACAAGCAGAGCCAGCAGGGGGCGCTGGACACTAAACTATGAGGCACTGAGTCTGCTGTGACCTCACAAGCACAGCCAGTAGGGGGTGATGGACATTAACCTAGGAGGCACTGAGGCTGGTGTGACCTCACAAGCACAGCCAGCAGCCATGAGACTGCCACTGACCTCAGAGGCACTGAGGCTGCTGTGACCTCACAAGCACAGCCAGCAGCCATGACCCTGATACTGGTCTTGGAGGCATTCAGGCTGCTGTGACCTCACAAGCACAGCCAGCAGCCATGAGCATGATACTGGCCTGAGAGGCACTGAGGCTGCTGTGACCTCACAAGGACAGCCAGCAGCCATAAGCCTGCCACTGGCCTAGGAGGCATTCAGGCTGCTGTGACCTCAGAAGCACAGCCAGCAGCCATGAGCATGGCACTGGCAGAGGAGGCACTGAGGCTGCTGTGACCTCACAAGGACAGCCAGCAGCCATAAGCCTGCCACTGGCCTAGGAGGCATTCAGGCTGCTGTGACGTCACAAGCACAGCCAGCAGCCATGAGCCTGATGCTGGGGTATGAGGCACTGAGGCTGCTGTGACCTCACAAGCACAGCCAGCAGGGGGCGCTGGACACTAACTATTGAGGCACTGAGTCTGCTGTGATCTCACAAGCAGAGGCAGCAGGGGACGCTGGACACTAAACTATGAGGCACTGAGGCTGCTGTGACCTCACAAGCATAGCCAGTAGGGGGCGATGGACACTAACTATTGAGGCACTGAGTCTGCTGTGATCTCACAAGCAGAGGCAGCAGGGGACGCTGGACACTAAACTATGAGGCACTGAGTCTGCTGTGACCTCACAAGCATAGCCAGTAGGGGGCGATGGACACTAACCTAGGAGGCACTGAGGCTGCTGTGACCTCACAAGCACAGCCAGCAGCCATGAGACTGCCACTGGCCTCAGAGGCACTGAGGCTGCTGTGACGTCACAAGCATAGCCAGCAGCCAGGAGCCTGATTTTGGCCTGGGATTTACTGAGGCTGCTGTGACCTCACAAGCAGAGACACCAGGGGACGCTGGACACTAAACTATGAGGCACTGAGGCTGCTGTGACCTCACAATCACAGCCAGCAGCCATGAGCCTGCCACTGGCATAGGAGGCATTAAGGCTGCTGTGACCTCAGAAGCACAGCCAGCAGCCATGACCCTGACACTGGTCTAGGAGGCATTCAGGCTGCTGTGACCTCACAAGCACAGCCAGCAGCCATGAGCCTGATACTGGCCTCAGAGGCACTGAGTCTGCTGTGAGCTCACAAGCAGAGCCAGCAGGGGGCGCTGGACACTAACTATTGAGGCACTGAGTCTGCTGTGATCTCACAAGCACAGCCAGCAGGGGACGCTGGACACTAAACTATGAGGCACTCAGGCTGCTGTGACCTCACAAGCACAGCCAGTAGGGGGCGATGGAGACTAACCTAGGAGCCACTGAGTCTGCTGTGACCTCACAATCACAACCAGCAGCCATGAGACTGCCACTGGCCTCAGAGGCACTGAGGCTGCTGTGACCTCACAATCACAGCCAGGAGCCATGAGACTGCCACTGGCCTCAGAGGCACTGAGTCTGCTGTGATGTCACAAGCGCAGCCAGCAGCCATGAGCCCTGCCACTGGCCTAGGAGGCATTCAGGCTGCTGTGACCTCAGAAGCACAGCCAGCAGCCATGAGCATGGCACTGGCAGAGGAGGCACTGAGGCTGCTGTGACGTCACAAGCACAGCCAGCAGCCATGAGCCTGATGCTGGCCTGTGAGGCACTGAGGCTGCTGTGACCTCACAAGCAGAGCCAGCAGGGGGCGCTGGACACTAAACTATGAGGCACTGAGTCTGCTGTGACCTCACAATCACAGCCAGTAGGGGTTGATGGACATTAACCTAGGAGGCACTGAGTCTGCTGTGACCTCACAAGCACAGCCAGCAGCCATTAGACTGCCACTGACCTCAGAGGCACTGAGGCTGCTGTGACGTCACAAGCATAGCCAGCAGCCAGGAGCCTGCCACTGGCATAGGAGGCATTCAGGCTGCTGTGACCTCAGAAGCACAGCCAGCAGCCATGAGCCTGACACTGGTCTAGGAGGCATTCAGGCTGCTGTGACCTCACAAGGACAGCCAGCAGCCATGAGCCTGATACTGGCCTGAGAGGCACTGAGTCTGCTGTGACCTCACAAGCAGAGCCAGCAGGGGACGCTGGACACTAAACTATGAGGCACTGAGTCTGCTGTGACCTCACAAGCACAGCCAGCAGCCATGAGCATGGCACTGGCAGAGGAGGCACTGAGGCTTCTGTGACCTCAGAAGCACAGCCAGCAGCCATGAGCCTGATGCTGGCCTGTGAGGCACTGAGGCTGCTGTGACCTCACAAGCACAGCCAGCAGGGGGCGCTGGACACTAACCTATGAGGCACTGAGTCTGCTGTGACCTCACAAGCACAGCCAGTAGGGGGTGATGGACATTAACCTAGGAGGCACTGAGGCTGCTGTGACCTCACAAGCACAGCCAGCAGCCATGAGACTGCCACTGACCTCAGAGGCACTGAGTCTCTTGTGACGTCACAAGCATAGCCAGCAGCCAGGAGCCTGCTACTGGCATAGGAGGCATTCAGGCTGCTGTGACCTCAGAAGCACAGCCAGCAGCCATGAGCCTGATATTGGCCTGAGAGGCACTGAGGCTGCTGTGACCTCACAAGCACAGCCAGCAGCCACGAGCATGGCACTGGCAGAGGAGGCACTGAGGCTGCTGTGATGTCACAAGCACAGCCAGCAGCCATGAGCCTGATACTGGCCTGGAAGGCACTGAGTCTGCTGTGACCTCACAAGCAGAGCCAGCAGGGGGAGCTGGACACTAAACTATGAGGCACTGAGTCTGCTGTGACCTCACAAGCACAGCCAGTAGGGGTTGATGAACACTAACCTAGGAGGCACTGAGTCTGCTGTGACCTCACAATCACAGCCAGCAGCCATGAGCCTGCCACTGGCCTCAGAGGCACTGAGGCTGCTGTGACGTCACAAGCACAGCCAGCAGCCATGAGCCTGATGCTGGCCTGTGAGGCACTGAGGCTGCTGTGACCTCACAAGCAGAGCCAGCAGGGGGCGCTGGACACTAACCTATGAGGCACTGAGTCTGCTGTGACCTCACAAGCACAGCCAGTAGGGGGTGATGGACATTAACCTAGGAGGCACTGAGGCTGCTGTGACCTCACAAGCACAGCCAGCAGCCATGAGACTGCCACTGACCTCAGAGGCACTGAGTCTGTTGTGACGTCACAAGCATAGCCAGCAGCCAGGAGCCTGCTACTGGCATAGGAGGCATTCAGGCTGCTGTGACCTCAGAAGCACAGCCAGCAGCCATGAGCCTGACACTGGTCTAGGAGGCATTCAGTCTGCTGTGACCTCACAAGCACAGCCAGCAGCCATGAGCATGGCACTGGCAGAGGAGGCACTGAGGCTGCTGTGACGTCACAAGCACAGCCAGCAGCCATGAGCCTGATGCTGGCCTGTGAGGCACTGAGGCTGCTGTGACCTCACAAGCAGAGCCAGCAGGGGGCGCTGGACACTAAATTATGAGGCACTGAGTCTGCTGTGACCTCACAATCACAGCCAGTAGGGGTTGATGGACATTAACCTAGGAGGCACTGAGTCTGCTGTGACCTCACAAGCACAGCCAGCAGCCATGAGACTGCCACTGACCTCAGAGGCACTGAGGCTGCTGTGACGTCACAAGCATAGCCAGCAGCCAGGAGCCTGCCACTGGCATAGGAGGCATTCAGGCTGCTGTGACCTCTGAAGCACAGCCAGCAGCCATGAGCCTGACACTGGTCTAGGAGGCATTCAGGCTGCTGTGACCTCACAAGCACAGCCAGCAGCCATGAGCCTGATACTGGCCTGAGAGGCACTGAGTCTGCTGTGACCTCACAAGCAGAGCCAGCAGGGGACGCTGGACACTAAACTATGAGGCACTGAGTCTGCTGTGACCTCACAAGCACAGCCAGCAGCCATGAGCATGGCACTGGCAGAGGAGGCACTGAGGCTTCTGTGACCTCAGAAGCACAGCCAGCAGCCATGAGCCTGATGCTGGGGTATGAGGCACTGAGGCTGCTGTGACCTCACAAGCACAGCCAGCAGGGGGCGCTGGACACTAACCTATGAGGCACTGAGTCTGCTGTGACCTCACAAGCACAGCCAGTAGGGGGTGATGGACATTAACCTAGGAGGCACTGAGGCTGCTGTGACCTCACAAGCACAGCCAGCAGCCATGAGACTGCCACTGACCTCAGAGGCAGTGAGTCTCTTGTGATGTCACAAGCATAGCCAGCAGCCAGGAGCCTGCTACTGGCATAGGAGGCATTCAGGCTGCTGTGACCTCAGAAGCACAGCCAGCAGCCATGAGCCTGATATTGGCCTGAGAGGCACTGAGGCTGCTGTGACCTCACAAGCACAGCCAGCAGCCACGAGCATGGCACTGGCAGAGGAGGCACTGAGGCTGCTGTGATGTCACAAGCACAGCCAGCAGCCATGAGCCTGATACTGGCCTGGAAGGCACTGAGTCTGCTGTGACCTCACAAGCAGAGCCAGCAGGGGGAGCTGGACACTAAACTATGAGGCACTGAGTCTGCTGTGACCTCACAAGCACAGCCAGTAGGGGTTGATGAACACTAACCTAGGAGGCACTGAGTCTGCTGTGACCTCACAATCACAGCCAGCAGCCATGAGCCTGCCACTGGCCTCAGAGGCACTGAGGCTGCTGTGACGTCACAAGCACAGCCAGCAGCCATGAGCCTGATGCTGGCCTGTGAGGCACTGAGGCTGCTGTGACCTCACAAGCAGAGCCAGCAGGGGGCGCTGGACACTAACCTATGAGGCACTGAGTCTGCTGTGACCTCACAAGCACAGCCAGTAGGGGGTGATGGACATTAACCTAGGAGGCACTGAGGCTGCTGTGACCTCACAAGCACAGCCAGCAGCCATGAGACTGCCACTGACCTCAGAGGCACTGAGTCTGTTGTGACGTCACAAGCATAGCCAGCAGCCAGGAGCCTGCTACTGGCATAGGAGGCATTCAGGCTGCTGTGACCTCAGAAGCACAGCCAGCAGCCATGAGCCTGACACTGGTCTAGGAGGCATTCAGTCTGCTGTGACCTCACAAGCACAGCCAGCAGCCATGAGCCTGATATTGGCCTGAGAGGCACTGAGGCTGCTGTGACCTCACAAGCACAGCCAGCAGCCATGAGCATGGCACTGGCAGAGGAGGCACTGAGGCTGCTGTGACCTCACAAGCACAGCCAGCAGCCATGAGCCTGATACTGGCCTGGAAGGCACTGAGTCTGCTGTGACCTCACAAGCAGAGCCAGCAGGGGGAGCTGGACACTAAACTATGAGGCACTGAGTCTGCTGTGACCTCACAAGCACAGCCAGTAGTCGGTGATGGACACTAACCTAGGAGGTACTGAGTCTGCTGTGACCTCACAAGCACAGCCAGCAGCCATGAGCCTGCCACTGGCCTCGGAGGCACTGAGGCTGCTGTGACCTCACAAGCACAACCAGCAGCCATGAGCCTGCCACTGGCGTAGGAGGCACTCAGGCTGCTGTGACGTCACAAGCACAGCCAGCAGCCATGAGCCTGAAACTGGCCTAGGAGGCACTGAGTCTGCTGTGACCTGACAAGCACAGCCAGTAGGGGGCGATGGACACTAACCTAGGAGGCACTAGGTCTGCTGTGACATCACAAGCACAGCCAGGAGCCATGAGACTGCCACTGGCCTCAGAGGCACTGAGGCTTCTGTGACGTCACAAGCACAGCCAGCAGCCATGAGACTGCCACTGGCCTCAGAGGCACTGAGGCTTCTGTGACCTCACAAGCACAGCCAGTAGCCATGAGCCTGCCACTGGCCTCAGAGGCACTGAGGCTTCTGTGACCGCACAAGCACAGCCAGCAGCCATGAGCCTGATATTGGCCTGGGAGGCACTGAGGCTGCTGTGAACTCACAAGGAGAGCCAGTAGGGGGCGATGGAAACTAACCTAGGAGGCACTGAGTCTGCTGTGACCTCACAAGCAGAGCCAGCAGGGGACGCTGGACACTAAACTATGCGGCCCTGAGTCTGCTGTGACCTCACAATCCCAGCCAGCAGCCATGAGCCTGCCACTGGCATAGAAGGCATTCAGGCTTGTGTGACCTCAGACGCACAGCCAGCAGCCATGACCCTGACACTGGTCTAGGAGGCATTCAGGCTGCTGTGACCTCACAAGCACAACCAGTAGGGGGCGATGGAAACTAACCTAGGAGGCACTGAGTCTGCTGTGACCTCACAAGCAGAGCCAGCAGGGGACGCTGGACACTGAACTATGAGGCACTGAGGCTTCTGTGACCTCACAATCCCAGCCAGCAGCCATGAGCCTGCCACTGGCAGAGGAGGCACTGAGGCTGGTGTGACCTCACAAGCACAGCCAGCAGGGGACGCTGTACACTAACTTTTGAGGCACTGAGGCTTCTGTGACCTCACAATCATAGCCAGCAGCCATGAGCCTGCCACAGGCCTAGGAGGCACTCAGGCTTGTGTGACCTCAGAAGCACAGCCAGCTGCCATGACCCTGATACTGGTCTTGGAGGCATTCAGGCTGCTGTGACCTCAGAAGCACAGCCAGCAGCCATGAGCATGATACTGGCTTGAGAGGCACTGAGGCTGCTGTGACCTCACAAGCACAGCCAGCAGCCATGAGACTGCCACTGGCAGAGGAGGCACTGAGGCTTCTGTGACCTCACAAGCACAGCCAGCAGCCATAAGCCTGCCACTGGCCTAGGAGACATTCAGGCTGCTGTGATCTCACAAGCAGAGGCAGCAGGGGACGCTGGACACTAAACTATGAGGCACTGAGTCTGCTGTGACCTCACAAGCACAGCCAGTAGGGGGTGATGGACACTAACCTAGGAGGCACTGAGGCTGCTGTGACCTCACAAGCACAGCCAGCAGCCATGAGACTGCCACTGGCCTCAGAGGCACTGAGGCTGCTGTGACGTCACAAGCATAGCCAGCAGCCAGGAGCCTGATTTTGGCCTGGAATTACTGAGGCTGCTGTGACCTCACAAGCAGAGACACCAGGGGACGCTGGACACTAAAGTATGAGGCACTGAGGCTGCTGTGACCTCACAATCACAGCCAGCAGCCATGAGCCTGCCACTGGCAGAGGAGGCATTCAGGCTGCTGTGACCTCAGAAGCACAGCCAGCAGCCATGACCCTGACACTGGTCTAGGAGGCATTCAGGCTGCTGTGACCTCACAAGCACAGCCAGCAGCCATGAGCCTGATGCTGGCCTGAGAGGCACTGAGGCTGCTGTGACCTCACAAGCAGAGCCAGCAGGGGGCGCTGGACACTAAACTATGAGACACTGAGTCTGCTGTGACCTCACAAGCACAGCCCCTAGTGGGTGATGGACATTAACCTAGGAGGCACTGAGGCTGCTGTGACCTCACAATCACAGCCAGCAGCCATGAGCCTGCCACTGGCAGAGGAGGCATTCAGGCTGCTGTGACGTCACAAGCACAACCAGCAGCCATGAGCCTGCCACTGGCCTAGGAGGCAATCAGGCTGCTGTGACGTCACAAGCACAGCCAGCAGCCATGAGCCTGATACTGGCCTGAGAGGCACTGAGTCTGCTGTGACCTCACAAGCACAGCCAGCAGCCATGAGACTGCCACTGGCCTCAGAGGCACTGAGGCTGCTGTGACGTCACAAGCACAGCCAGCAGCCATGAGCCTGATACTGGCCTGAAAGGCGCTGAGTCTGCTGTGACCTCACAAGCAGAGCCAGCAGGGGGAGCTGGACACTAAAGTATGAGGCACTGAGTCTGCTGTGACCTCACAAGCACAGCCAGTAGGGGGTGATGGACACTAACCTAGGAGGCACTGAGGCTGCTGTGACCTCACAAGCACAGCCAGCAGCCATGAGACTGCCACTGGCCTCAGAGGCACTGAGGCTTCTGTGACCTCACAAGCACAGCCAGCAGCCATGAGACTGCCACTGGCCTCAGAGGCACTGAGGCTGCTGTGACGTCACAAGCACAACCAGCAGCCATGAGCCTGCCACTGGCCTAGGAGGCAATCAGGCTGCTGTGACGTCACAAGCACAGCCAGCAGCCATGAGCCTGATACTGGCCTGAGAGGCACTGAGTCTGCTGTGACCTCAAAAGCACAGCCAGCAGCCATGAGCATGGCACTATCCACAGAGACACTGAGTCTGCTGTGACCTCACAAGCACAGCCAGCAGCCATGAGCCTGACACTGGCAGAGGAGCCACTGAGGCTGCTGTGACCTCACAACACAGCCAGCAGGGGGCACTGGAGATAACCTAGCAGGCACTGAGTCTGCTGTGACCTCACAAGCACAGCCAGTAGGGGGCGATGGACACTAACCTAGGAGGCACTGAGTCTGCTGTGACCTCACAAGCACAGCCAGCAGCCATGAGACTGCCACTGGCCTCAGAGGCACTGAGGATCCTGTGACATCACAAGCACAGCAAGCAGCCATGAGACTGCCACTGGCCTCAGAGGCACTGAGGCTGCTGTGACGTCACAAGCACAGCCAGCAGCCATGAGCCTGCCACGGGCCTAGGAGGCACTCAGGCTGCTGTGACGTCACAAGCACAGCCAGCAGCCAGGAGCCTGATATTGGCCTGGGAGGCACTGAGGCTGCTGTGAACTCACAAGCACAGCCAGTAGGGGCCGATGGACACTAACCTATGCGGCACTGAGTCTGCTGTGACCTCACAATCCCAGGCAGCAGCCATGAGCCTGCCACTGGTCTAGGAGGCATTCAGGCTGCTGTGAGTTCACAAGCACAGCCAGCAGGGGGCGCTGCACACTAACTTTTGAGGCACTGAGTCTGCTGTGACCTCACAAGCAGAGCCAGCAGGGGACGCTGGACACTGAACTATGAGGCACTGAGGCTGCTGTGACCTCACAAGCACAGCCAGCAGCCATGAGACTGCCACTGCCTAGGAGGCATTCAGGCTGCTGTGACCTCACAAGCACAGCCAGCAGCCATGAGCCTGATATTGGCCTGAGAGGCACTGAGGCTGCTGTGACCTCACAAGCACAGCCAGCAGCCATGAGCATGGCACTGGCAGAGGAGGCACTGAGGCTGCTGTGACGTCACAAGCAAAGCCAGCAGCCATGAGCCTGATACTGGCCTGGAAGGCGCTGAGTCTGCTGTGACCTCACAAGCAGAGCCAGCAGGGGGAGCTGGACACTAAAGTATGAGGCACTGAGTCTGCTGTGACCTCACAAGCACAGCCAGTAGGGGGTGATGGACACTAACCTAGGAGGCACTGAGGCTGCTGTGACCTCACAATCACAGCCAGCAGCCATGAGCCTGCCACTGGCAGAGGAGGCACTGAGGCTTCTGTGACCTCACAAGCACAGCCAGCAGCCATGAGACTGCCACTGGCCTCAGAGGCACTGAGGCTGCTGTGATGTCACAAGCACAACCAGCAGCCATGAGCCTGCCACTGGCCTAGGAGGCAATCAGGCTGCTGTGACGTCACAAGCACAGCCAGCAGCCATGAGCCTGATACTGGCCTGAGAGGCACTGAGTCTGCTGTGACCTCAAAAGCACAGCCAGCAGCCATGAGCATGGCACTATCCACAGAGATACTGAGGCTGCTGTGACCTCACAAGCACAGCCAGCAGCCATGAGCCTGACACTGGCAGAGGAGCCACTGAGGCTGCTGTGACCTCACAACACAGCCAGCAGGGGGCACTGGAGATAACCTAGCAGGCACTGAGTCTGCTGTGACCTCACAAGCACAGCCAGCAGGGGGCGATGGACACTAACCTAGGAGGCACTGAGTCTGCTGTGACCTCACAAGCACAGCCAGCAGCCATGAGCCTGCCACTGGCAGAGGAGGCACTGAGTCTGCTGTGACCTCACAAGCACAGCCAGCAGCCATGAGACTGCCACTGGCCTCAGAGGCACTGAGGCTGCTGTGACCTCACAAGCACAGCCAGCAGCCATGAGCCTGCCACGGGCCTAGGAGGCACTCAGGCTGCTGTGACGTCACAAGCACAGCCAGCAGCCAGGAGTCTGATATTGGCCTGGGAGGCACTGAGTCTGCTGTGACCTCACAAGCAGAGCCAGCAGGGGACGCTGGACACTAAACTATGAGGCACTGAGTCTGCTGTGACCTCACAATCCCAGCCAGCAGCCATGAGCCTGCCACTGGCATAGGAGGCATTCAGGCTGCTGTGACCTCACAAGCACAGCCAGCAGCCATGACCCTGACACTGGTCTAGGAGGCATTCAGGCTGCTGTGAGTTCACAAGCAGAGCCAGCAGGGGGCGCTGCACACTAACTTTTGAGGCACTGAGTCTGCGGTGACCTCACAAGCAGAGCCAGCAGGGGACGCTGGACACTGAACTATGAGGCACTGAGGCTGCTGTGACGTCACAAGCACAGCCAGCAGCCAGGAGCGTGATATTGGCCTGGGAGGCACTGAGGCTGCTGTGAACTCACAAGCACAGCCAGTAGGGGGCGATGGACACTAACCTATGAGGCACTGAGTCTGCTGTGACCTCACAAGCAGAGCCAGCAGGGGACGCTGGACACTAAACTATGCGGCCCTGAGTCTGCTGTGACCTCACAATCCCAGCCAGCAGCCATGAGCCTGCCACTGGTCTAGGAGGCATTCAGGCTGCTGTGAGTTCACAAGCACAGCCAGCAGGGGGCGCTGCACACTAACTTTTGAGGCACTGAGTCTGCTGTGACCTCACAAGCACAGCCAGCAGCCATGAGCCTGCCACTGGCAGAGGAGGCACTGAGGCTGGTGTGACCTCACAAGCACAGCCAGCAGGGGGCGCTGGACACTAACTTTTGAGGCACTGAGGCTTCTGTGAGCTCACAATCATAGCCAGCAGCCATGAGCCTGCCACAGGCCTAGGAGGCATTCAGGCTGCTGTGACCTCACAAGCACAGCCAGCAGCCATGAGCCTGATATTGGCCTGAGAGGCACTGAGGCTGCTGTGACCTCACAAGCACAGCCAGCAGCCATGAGCATGGCACTGGCATAGAAGGCACTGAGGCTGCTGTGACGTCACAAGCACAGCCAGCAGCCATGAGCCTGATACTGGCCTGGAAGGCGCTGAGTCTGCTGTGACCTCACAAGCACAGCCAGTAGGGGGTGATGGACACTAACCTAGGAGGCACTGAGGCTGCTGTGACCTCACAATCACAGCCAGCAGCCATGAGCCTGCCACTGGCAGAGGAGGCACTGAGGCTTCTGTGACCTCACAAGCACAGCCAGCAGCCATGAGACTGCCACTGGCATAGGAGGCACTGAGGCTGCTGTGACGTCACAAGCACAACCAGCAGCCATGAGCCTGCCACTGGCCTAGGAGGCAATCAGGCTGCTGTGACGTCACAAGCACAGCCAGCAGCCATGAGCCTGATACTGGCCTGAGAGGCACTGAGTCTGCTGTGACCTCAAAAGCACAGCCAGCAGCCATGAGCATGGCACTATCCACAGAGACACTGAGTCTGCTGTGACCTCACAAGCACAGCCAGCAGCCATGAGCCTGACACTGGCAGAGGAGCCACTCAGGCTGCTGTGACCTCACAACACAGCCAGCAGGGGGCACTGGAGATCACCTAGCAGGCACTGAGTCTGCTGTGACCTCACAAGCACAGCCAGCAGCCATGACGCTGATACTGGTCTTGGAGGCATTCAGGCTGCTGTGACCTCACAAGCACAGCCAGCAGCCATGAGACTGCCAATGGCAGAGGAGGCACTGAGGCTTCTGTGACCTCAAAAGCACAGCCAGCAGCCATAAGCCTGCCACTGGCCTAGGAGGCATTCAGGCTGCTGTGACCTCAGAAGCACAGCCAGCAGCCATGAGCATGGCACTGGCAGAGGAGGCACTGAGGCTGCTGTGACGTCACAAGCACAGCCAGCAGCCATGAGCCTGATGCTGGGGTATGAGGCACTGAGGCTGCTGTGACCTCACAAGCAGAGGCAACAGGGGATGCTGGACACTAAACTATGAGGCACTGAGTCTGCTGTGACCTCACAAGCACAGCCAGTAGGGGGCGATGGACACTAACCTAGGAGGCACTGAGGCTGCTGTGACCTCACAAGCACAGCCAGCAGCCATGAGACTGCCACTGGCCTCAGAGGCACTGAGGCTGCTGTGACCTCACAAGCATAGCCAGCAGCCAGGAGCCTGATTTTGGCCTGGGAATCACTGAGGCTGTTGCGACCTCACAAGCAGAGACACCAGGGGACGCTGGACACTAAACTATGAGGCACTGAGGCTGCTGTGACCTCACAATCACAGCCAGCAGCCATGAGCCTGCCACTGGCAGAGGAGGCATTCAGGCTGCTGTGACCTCAGAAGCACAGCCAGCAGCCATGAGCCTGATATTGGCCTGAGAGGCACTGACTCTGCTGTGACCTCACAAGCACAGCCAGCAGCCATGAGACTGCCACTGGCCTCAGAGGCACTGAGGCTGCTGTGACGTCACAAGCACAGCCAGCAGCCATGAGCCTGATACTGGCCTGGAAGGCGCTGAGTCTGCTGTGACCTCACAAGCAGAACCAGCAGGGGGAGCTGGACACTAAAGTATGAGGCACTGAGTCTGCTGTGACCTCACAAGCACAGCCAGTAGGGGGTGATGGACACTAACCTAGGAGGCACTGAGGCTGCTGTGACCTCACAATCACAGCCAGCAGCCATGAGACTGCCACTGGCAGAGGAGGCACTGAGGCTTCTGTGACCTCACAAGCACAGCCAGCAGCCATGAGACTGCCACTGGCCTCAGAGGCACTGAGGCTGCTGTGACCTCACAAGCACAACCAGCAGCCATGAGCCTGCCACTGGCATAGGAGGCAATCAGGCTGCTGTGACGTCACAAGCACAGCCAGCAGCCATGAGCCTGATACTGGCCTGAGAGGCACTGAGTCTGCTGTGACCTCAAAAGCACAGCCAGCAGCCATGAGCATGGCACTATCCACAGAGACACTGAGTCTGCTGTGACCTCACAAGCACAGCCAGCAGCCATGAGCCTGACACTGGCAGAGGAGGCACTCAGGCTGCTGTGACCTCACAACACAGCCAGCAGGGGGCACTGGAGATAACCTAGCAGGCACTGAGTCTGCTGTGACCTCACAAGCACAGCCAGCAGCCAGGACCCTGATACTGGTCTTGGAGGCATTCAGGCTGCTGTGACCTCACAAGCACAGCCAGCAGCCATGAGCATGCTACTGGCTTGAGAGGCACTGAGGCTGCTGTGACCTCACAAGCACAGCAAGCAGCCATGAGACTGCCACTGGCAGAGGAGGCACTGAGGCTTCTGTGACCTCACAAGCACAGCCAGCAGCCATAAGAAGCACAGCCAGCAGCCATGACCCTGACACTGGTCTAGGAGGCATTCAGGCTGCTGTGACCTCACAAGCACAGCCAGCAGCCATGAGACTGCCACTGCCCTCAGAGGCACTGAGGCTGCTGTGACGTCACAAGCATAGCCAGCAGCCAGGAGCCTGATTTTGGCCTGGGAATTACTGAGGCTGCTGTGACCTCACAAGCAGAGACACCAGGGGACGCTGGACACTAAACTATGAGGCACTGAGGCTGCTGTGACCTCACAATCCCAGCCAGCAGCCATGAGCCTACCACTGGCAGAGGAGGCATTCAGGCTGCTGTGACCTCAGAAGCACAGCCAGCAGCCATGACCCTGACACTGGTCTAGGAGGCATTCAGGCTGCTGTGACCTCACAAGCACAGCCAGCAGCCATGAGCCTGATACTGGCCTGAGAGGCACTGAGGCTGCTGTGACCTCACAAGCAGAGGCAGCAGGGGGCGCTGGACACTAACTATTGAGGCACTGAGGCTGCTGTGACCTCACAAGCACAGCCAGTAGGGGGCGATGGACACTAACCTAGGAGCCACTGAGTCTGCTGTGACCTCACAATCACAGCCAGCAGCCATGAGCCTGCCACTGGCAGAGGAGGCACTGAGGCTTCTGTGACCTCACAAGCACAGCCAGCAGCCATGAGACTGCCACTGGCAGAGGAGGCACTGAGGCTGCTGTGACGTCACAAGCACAGCCAGCAGCCATGAGCCTGCCACTGGCCTAGGAGGCATTCAGGCTGCTGTGACGTCAGAAGCACAGCCAGCAGCCATGAGCCTGATGCTGGCCTGTGAGGCACTGAGGCTGCTGTGACCTCACAAGCAGAGCCAGCAGGGGGCGCTGGACACTAAACTATGAGGCACTGAGTCTGCTGTGACGTCAAAAGCACAGCCAGTAGCGGGTGATGGACATTAACCTAGGAGGCACTGAGGCTGGTGTGACCTCACAAGCACAGCCAGCAGCCATGAGACTGCCACTGACCTCAGAGGCACTGAGGCTGCTGTGACGTCACAAGCATAGCCAGCAGCCAGGAGCCTGCCACTGGCATAGGAGGCATTCAGGCTGCTGTGACCTCAGAAGCACAGCCAGCAGCCATGACCCTGACACTGGTCTAGGAGGCATTCAGGCTGCTGTGACCTCACAAGCACAGCCAGCAGCCATGAGCCTGATACTGGCCTGAGAGGCACTGAGGCTGCTGTGATCTCACAAGCACAGCCAGCAGGGGACGCTGGACACTAAACTATGAGGCACTGAGTCTGCTGTGATCTCACAAGCACAGCCAGCAGGGGGCGATGGACACTAACCTAGGAGGCACTGAGGCTGCTGTGACCTCACAAGCACAGCCAGCAGCCATGAGACTGCCACTGGCAGAGGAGGCACTGAGGCTTCTGTGACCTCACAAGCACAGCCAGCAGCCATGAGCATGGCACTGGCCTCAGAGGCACTGAGGCTGCTGTGACGTCACAAGCACAGCCAGCAGCCATGAGCCGGATACTGGCCTGGAAGGCGCTGAGTCTGCTGTGACCTCACAAGCAGAGCCAGCAGGGGACGCTGGACACTAAACTATGAGGCACTGAGTCTGCTGTGACCTCACAAGCACAGCCAGTAGGGGGTGATGGACACTAACCTAGGAGGCACTGAGGCTGCTGTGACCTCACAAGCACAGCCAGCAGCCATGAGCCTGCCACTGGCAGAGGAGGCACTGATGCTTCTGTGACCTCACAAGCACAGCCAGCAGCCATGAGACTGCCACTGGCCTCAGAGGCACTGAGGCTGCTGTGACGTCACAAGCACAACCAGCAGCCATGAGCCTGCCACTGGCCTAGGAGGCAATCAGGCTGCTGTGACGTCACAAGCACAGCCAGCAGCCATGAGCCTGACACTGGCCTGAGAGGCACTGAGTGTGCTGTGACCTCAAAAGCACAGCCAGCAGCCAAGAGCATGGCACTATCCACAGAGACACTGAGTCTGCTGTGACCTCACAAGCACAGCCAGCAGCCATGAGCCTGACACTGGCAGAGGAGCCACTGAGGCTGCTGTGACCTCACAACACAGCCAGCAGGGGGCACTGGAGATAACCTAGCAGGCACTGAGTCTGCTGTGACCTCACAAGCACAGCCAGTAGGGGGCGATGGACACTAACCTAGGAGGCACTGAGTCTGCTGTGACCTCACAAGCACAGCCAGCAGCCATGAGCCTGCCACTGGCAGAGGAGGCACTGAGGCTTCTGTGACCTCACAAACACAGCCAGCAGCCATGAGACTGCCACTGGCCTCAGAGGCACTGAGGCTGCTGTGACGTCACAAGCACAGCCAGCAGCCATGAGCCTGCCACGGGCCTAGGAGGCACTCAGGCTGCTGTGATGTCACAAGCACAGCCAGCAGCCGGGAGCCTGATATTGGCCTGGGAGGCACTGAGGCTGCTGTGAACTCACAAGCACAGCCAGTAGGGGGCGATGGACACTAACCTATGAGGCCCTGAGTCTGCTGTGACCTCACAATCCCAGCCAGCAGCCATGAGCCTGCCACTGGCAGAGGAGGCATTCAGGCTTGTGTGACCTCACAAGCACAGCCAGCAGCCATGACCCTGACACTGGTCTAGGGGGCATTCAGGCTGCTGTGAGTTCACAAGCACAGCCAGCAGGGGGCGCTGCACACTAACTTTTGAGGCACTGAGTCTGCTGTGATCTCACAAGCAGAACCAGCAGGGGACGCTGGACACTGAACTACGAGGCACTGAGGCTGCTGTGACCTCACAATCCCAGCCAGCAGCCATGAGCCTGCCACTGGCAGAGGAGGCACTGAGGCTGCTGTGACCTCACAAGCACAGCCAGCAGCCATGAGCATGGCACTGGCAGAGAAGGCACTGAGGCTGCTGTGACGTCACAAGCACAGCCAGCAGCCATGAGCCTGATACTGGCCTGGAAGGCGCTGAGTCTGCTGTGACCTCACAAGCACAGCCAGTAGGGGGTGATGGACACTAACCTAGGAGGCACTGAGGCTGCTGTGACCTCACAAGCACAGCCAGCAGCCATGAGCCTGACACTGGCAGAGGAGCCACTGAGGCTTCTGTGACCTCACAAGCACAGCCAGCAGCCATGAGACTGCCACTGGCCTCAGAGGCACTGAGGCTGCTGTGACCTCACAAGCACAACCAGCAGCCATGAGCCTGCCACTGGCCTAGGAGGCAATCAGGCTGCTGTGACGTCACAAGCACAGCCAGCAGCCATGAGCCTGATACTGGCCTGAGAGGCACTGAGTCTGCTGTGACCTCACAAGCACAGCCAGCAGCCATGAGCATGGCACTGGCAGAGGAGCCACTCAGGCTGCTGTGACCTCACAACACAGCCAGCAGGGGGCACTGGAGATAACCTAGCAGGCACTGAGTCTGCTGTGACCTCACAAGCACAGCCAGCAGCCATGAGCATGATACTGGCTTGAGAGGCACTGAGGCTGCTGTGACCTCACAAGCACAGCCAGCAGCCATGAGACTGCCAATGGCAGAGGAGGCACTGAGGCTTCTGTGACCTCACAAGCACAGCCAGCAGCCATAAGCCTGCCACTGGCCTAGGAGGCATTCAGGCTGCTGTGACCTCAGAAGCACAGCCAGCAGCCATGAGCATGGCACTGGCAGAGGAGGCACTGAGGCTGCTGTGACGTCACAAGCACAGCCAGCAGCCATGAGCCTGATGCTGGGGTATGAGGCACTGAGGCTGCTGTGACCTCACAAGCACAGCCAGCAGGGGGCGCTGGACACTAACTATTGAGGCACTGAGTCTGCTGTGACCTCACAAGCAGAGGCAACAGGGGATGCTGGACACTAAACTATGAGGCACTGAGTCTGCTGTGACCTCACAAGCACAGCCAGTAGGGGGCGATGGACACTAACCTAGGAGGCACTGAGGCTGCTGTGACCTCACAAGCACAGCCAGCAGCCATGAGACTGCCACTGGCCTCAGAGGCACTGAGGCTGCTGTGACCTCACAAGCATAGCCAGCAGCCAGGAGCCTGATTTTGGCCTGGGAATCACTGAGGCTGTTGCGACCTCACAAGCAGAGACACCAGGGGACGCTGGACACTAGACTATGAGGCACTGAGGCTGCTGTGACCTCACAATCACAGCCAGCAGCCATGAGCCTGCCACTGGCAGAGGAGGCATTCAGGCTGCTGTGACCTCAGAAGCACAGCCAGCAGCCATGACCCTGACACTGGTCTAGGAGGCAATCAGGCTGCTGTGACCTCACAAGCACAGCCAGCAGCCATGAGCCTGATATTGGCCTGAGAGGCACTGAGGCTGCTGTGACCTCACAAGCACAGCCAGCAGCCATGAGCCTGATACTGGCCTGGAAGGCGCTGAGTCTGCTGTGACCTCACAAGCAGAGCCAGCAGGGGGAGCTGGACACTAAAGTATGAGGCACTGAGTCTGCTGTGACCTCACAAGCACAGCCAGTAGGGGGTGATGGACACTAACCTAGGAGGCACTGAGGCTGCTGTGACCTCACAATCACAGCCAGCAGCCATGAGCCTGATACTGGCCTGAGAGGCACTGAGTCTGCTGTGACCTCAAAAGCACAGCCAGCAGCCATGAGCATGGCACTATCCACAGAGACACTGAGTCTGCTGTGACCTCACAAGCACAGCCAGCAGCCATGAGCCTGACACTGGCAGAGGAGGCACTCAGGCTGCTGTGACCTCACAACACAGCCAGCAGGGGGCACTGGAGATAACCTAGCAGGCACTGAGTCTGCTGTGACCTCACAAGCACAGCCAGCAGCCAGGACCCTTATACTGGCCTCAGAGGCACTGAGTCTGCTGTGACCTCACAAGCACAGCCAGCAGCCATGAGCATGCTACTGGCTTGAGAGGCACTGAGGCTGCTGTGACCTCACAAGCACAGCCAGCAGCCATGAGACTGCCACTGGCAGAGGAGGCACTGAGTCTGCTGTGACCTCACAAGCACAGCCAGCAGCCATAAGAAGCACAGCCAGCAGCCATGACCCTGACACTGGTCTAGGAGGCATTCAGGCTGCTGTGACCTCACAAGCACAGCCAGCAGCCATGAGACTGCCACTGGCCTCAGAGGCACTGAGGCTGCTGTGACGTCACAAGCATAGCCAGCAGCCAGGAGCCTGATTTTGGCCTGGGAATTAGTGAGGCTGCTGTGACCTCACAAGCAGAGACACCAGGGGACGCTGGACACTAAACTATGAGGCACTGAGGCTGCTGTGACCTCACAATCCCAGCCAGCAGCCATGAGCCTGCCACTGGCATAGGAGGCATTCAGGCTGCTGTGACCTCACAAGCACAGCCAGCAGCCATGACCCTGACACTGGTCTAGGAGGCATTCAGGCTGCTGTGACGTCACAAGCACAGCCAGCAGCCATGAGCCTGATACTGGCCTGAGAGGCACTGAGTCTGCTGTGACCTCACAAGCAGAGCCAGCAGGGGGCGCTGGACACTAACTATTGAGGCACTGAGGCTGCTGTGACCTCACAAGCACAGCCAGTAGGGGGCGATGGACACTAACCTAGGAGCCACTGAGTCTGCTGTGACCTCACAATCACAGCCAGCAGCCATGAGCCTGCCACTGGCAGAGGAGGCACTGAGGCTTCTGTGACCTCACAAGCACAGCCAGCAGCCATGAGACTGCCACTGGCAGAGGAGGCACTGAGGCTGCTGTGACGTCACAAGCACAGCCAGCAGCCATGAGCCTGCCACTGGCCTAGGAGGCATTCAGGCTGCTGTGACCTCACAAGCACAGCCAGCAGCCATGAGCATGGCACTGGCAGAGGAGGCACTGAGGCTGCTGTGACGTCACAAGCACAGCCAGCAGCCATGAGCCTGATGCTGGCCTGTGAGGCACTGAGGCTGCTGTGACCTCACAAGCAGAGCCAGCAGGGGGCGCTGGACACTAAACTATGAGGCACTGAGTCTGCTGTGACGTCAAAAGCACAGCCAGTAGCGGGTGATGGACATTAACCTAGGAGGCACTGAGTCTGGTGTGACCTCACAAGCACAGCCAGCAGCCATGAGACTGCCACTGACCTCAGAGGCACTGAGGCTGCTGTGACGTCACAAGCATAGCCAGCAGCCAGGAGCCTGCCACTGGCATAGGAGGCATTCAGGCTGCTGTGACCTCAGAAGCACAGCCAGCAGCCATGACCCTGACACTGGTCTAGGAGGCATTCAGGCTGCTGTGACCTCACAAGCACAGCCAGCAGCCATGAGCCTGATACTGGCCTGAGAGGCACTGAGGCTGCTGTGATCTCACAAGCACAGCCAGCAGGGGACGCTGGACACTAAACTATGAGGCACTGAGTCTGCTGTGATCTCACAAGCACAGCCAGCAGGGGGTGATGGACACTAACCTAGGAGGCACTGAGGCTGCTGTGACCTCACAAGCACAGCCAGCAGCCATGAGACTGCCACTGGCAGAGGAGGCACTGAGGCTTCTGTGACCTCACAAGCACAGCCAGCAGCCATGAGCATGGCACTGGCCTCAGAGGCACTGAGGCTGCTGTGACGTCACAAGCACAGCCAGCAGCCATGAGCCTGATACTGGCCTGGAAGGCGCTGAGTCTGCTGTGACCTCACAAGCAGAGCCAGCAGGGGACGCTGGACACTAAACTATGAGGCACTGAGTCTGCTGTGACCTCACAAGCACAGCCAGTAGGGGGTGATGGACACTAACCTAGGAGGCACTGAGGCTGCTGTGACCTCACAAGCACAGCCAGCAGCCATGAGCCTGCCACTGGCCTCAGAGGCACTGAGGCTGCTGTGACCTCACAAGCACAGCCAGCAGCCATGACACTGCCACTGGCCTCAGAGGCACTGAGGCTGCTGTGACGTCACAAGCACAACCAGCAGCCATGAGCCTGCCACTGGCCTAGGAGGCACTGAGGCTGCTGTGACCTCACAAGCACAGCCAGCAGCCAGGAGCCTGATATTGGCCTGGGAGGCACTGAGGCTGCTGTGAACTCACAAGCACAGCCAGTAGGGGGCGATGGACACTAACCTATGAGGCACTGAGTCTGCTGTGACCTCACAAGCAGAGCCAGCAGGGGACGCTGGACACTAAACTATGCGGCCCTGAGTCTGCTGTGACCTCACAATCCCAGCCAGCAGCCATGAGCCTGCCACTGGCATAGGAGGCATTCAGGCTTGTGTGACCTCACAAGCACAGCCAGCAGCCATGACCCTGACACTGGTCTAGGGGGCATTCAGGCTGCTGTGAGTTCACAAGCACAGCCAGCAGGGGGCGCTGCACACTAACTTTTGAGGCACTGAGTCTGCTGTGACCTCACAAGCAGAACCAGCAGGGGACGCTGGACACTGAACTACGAGGCACTGAGGCTGGTGTGACCTCACAAGCAGAGCCAGCAGGGGGCGCTGCACACTAACTTTTGAGGCACTGAGTCTGCTGTGAGCTCACAATCATAGCCAGCAGCCATGAGCCTGCAACTGGCCTAGGAGGCATTCAGGCTGCTGTGACCTCACAAGCACAGCCGGCAGACATGACCCTGATACTGGTCTTGGAGGCATTCAGGCTGCTGTGACCTCACAATCACAGCCAGCAGCCATGAGCATGATACTGGCCTGAGAGGCACTGAGGCTGCTGTGACCTCACAAGCACAGCCAGCAGCCATGAGACTGCCACTGGCAGAGGAGGC
This sequence comes from Dromaius novaehollandiae, assembly GCF_036370855.1. Taxonomy (NCBI): domain Eukaryota; kingdom Metazoa; phylum Chordata; class Aves; order Casuariiformes; family Dromaiidae; genus Dromaius; species Dromaius novaehollandiae. The sequence continues at coordinate 8,292,189 of NC_088122.1, read as the reverse complement.
ACTGAGTCTGCTGTGACCTCACAAGCACAGCCAGCAGCCATAAGCCTGCCACTGGCCTAGGAGGCATTCAGGCTGCTGTGACCTCAGAAGCACAGCCAGCAGCCATGAGCATGGCACTGGCAGAGGAGGCACTGAGGCTGCTGTGACGTCACAAGCACAGCCAGCAGCCATGAGCCTGATGCTGGGGTATGAGGCACTGAGGCTGCTGTGACCTCACAAGCACAGCCAGCAGGGGGCGCTGGACACTAACTATTGAGGCACTGAGTCTGCTGTGATCTCACAAGCAGAGGCAGCAGGGGACACTGGACACTAAACTATGAGGCACTGAGTCTGCTGTGACCTCACAAGCACAGCCAGTAGGGGGTGATGGACACTAACCTAGGAGGCACTGAGTCTGCTGTGACCTCACAAGCACAGCCAGCAGCCATGAGACTGCCACTGGCCTCAGAGGCACTGAGGCTGCTGTGACGTCACAAGCATAGCCAGCAGCCAGGAGCCTGATTTTGGCCTGGGAATTACTGAGGCTGCTGTGACCTCACAAGCAGAGACACCAGGGGACGCTGGACACTAAACTATGAGGCACTGAGGCTAGTGTGACCTCACAATCCCAGCCAGCAGCCATGAGCCTGCCACTGGCATAGGAGGCATTCAGGCTGCTGTGACCTCAGAAGCACAGCCAGCAGCCATGACCCTGACACTGGTCTAGGAGGCATTCAGGCTGCTGTGACCTCACAAGCACAGCCAGCAGCCATGAGCCTGATACTGGCCTGAGAGGCACTGAGTCTGCTGTGACCTCACAAGCAGAGCCAGCAGGGGGCGCTGGACACTAACTATTGAGGCACTGAGGCTGCTGTGACCTCACAAGCACAGCCAGTAGGGGGCGATGGACACTAACCTAGGAGGCACTGAGTCTGCTGTGACCTCACAATCACAGCCAGCAGCCATGAGCCTGCCACTGGCAGAGGAGGCACTGAGGCTTCTGTGACCTCACAAGCACAGCCAGCAGCCATGAGACTGCCACTGGCCTCAGAGGCACTGAGGCTGCTGTGACGTCACAAGCACAGCCAGCAGCCATGAGCCTGCCACTGGCCTAGGAGGCATTCAGGCTGCTGTGACCTCAGAAGCACAGCCAGCAGCCATGAGCATGGCACTGGCAGAGGAGGCACTGAGGCTGCTGTGACGTCACAAGCACAGCCAGCAGCCATGAGCCTGATGCTGGCCTGTGAGGCACTGAGGCAGCTGTGACCTCACAAGCAGAGCCAGCAGGGGGCGCTGGACACTAAACTATGAGGCACTGAGTCTGCTGTGACGTCAAAAGCACAGCCAGTAGCGGGTGATGGACATTAACCTAGGAGGCACTGAGGCTGGTGTGACCTCACAAGCACAGCCAGCAGCCATGAGACTGCCACTGACCTCAGAGGCACTGAGGCTGCTGTGACGTCACAAGCATAGCCAGCAGCCAGGAGCCTGCCACTGGCATAGGAGGCATTCAGGCTGCTGTGACCTCAGAAGCACAGCCAGCAGCCATGAGCATGGCACTGGTCCAGGAGGCATTCAGGCTGCTGTGACCTCACAAGCACAGCCAGCAGCCATGAGCCTGATACTGGGCTGAGAGGCACTGAGGCTGCTGTGACCTCACAAGCACAGCCAGTAGGGGGCGATGGACACTAACCAAGGAGGCACTGAGTCTGCTGTGACCTCACAATCACAGCCAGCAGCCATGAGCCTGCCACTGGCAGAGGAGGCACTGAGGCTGGTGTGACCTCACAAGCACAGCCAGCAGCCATGAGACTGCCACTGGCCTCAGAGGCACTGAGGCTGCTGTGACGTCACAAAAACAGCCAGCAGCCACGAGCCTGATATTGGCCTGGGAGGAACTGAGGCTGCTGTGAACTCACAAGCACAGCCAGTAGGGGGCGATGGACACTAACCTAGGAGGCACTGAGTCTGCTGTGACCTCACAAGCAGAGCCAGCAGGGGACGCTGGACACTAAACTATGCGGCCCTGAGTCTGCTGTGACCTCACAATCCCAGCCAGCAGCCATGAGCCTGCTACTGGCATAGGAGGCATTCAGGCTTGTGTGACCTCACAAGCACAGCCAGCAGCCATGACCCTGACACTGGTCTAGGAGGCATTCAGGCTGCTGTGAGTTCACAAGCACAGCCAGCAGGGGGCGCTGCACACTAACTTTTGAGGCACTGAGGCTGCTGTGACCTCACAAGCAGAGCCAGCAGGGGACGCTGGACACTGAACTATGAGGCACTGAGGCTGCTGTGACGTCACAAGCACAGCCAGCAGCCATGAGCCTGACACTGGCAGAGGAGGCACTGAGGCTGGTGTGACCTCACAAGCAGAGCCAGCAGGGGACGCTGGACCCTAACTTTTGAGGCACTGAGGCTTCTGTGAGCTCACAATCATAGCCAGCAGACATGACCCTGATACTGGTCTTGGAGGCATTCAGGCTGCTGTGACCTCACAAGCACAGCCAGCAGCCATGAGCATGATACTGGCCTGAGAGGCACTGAGGCTGCTGTGACCTCACAAGCACAGCCAGCAGCCATGAGACTGCCACTGGCAGAGGAGGCACTGAGGCTTCTGTGACCTCACAAGCACAGCCAGTAGGGGGTGATGGACATTAACCTAGGAGGCACTGAGGCTGCTGTGACTTCACAAGCACAGCCAGCAGCCATGAGACTGCCACTGACCTCAGAGGCAATGAGGCTCCTGTGACGTCACAAGCATAGCCAGCAGCCAGGAGCCTGCCACTGGCATAGGAGGCATTCAGGCTGCTGTGACCTCAGAAGCACAGCCAGCAGCCATGACCCTGACACTGGTCTAGGAGGCATTCAGGCTGCTGTGACCTCACAAGCACAGCCAGCAGCCATGAGCCTGATACTGGCCTGAGAGGCACTGAGTCTGCTATGACCTCACAAGCAGAGCCAGCAGGGGGCGCTGGACACTAACTATTGAGGCACTGAGTCTGCTGTGATCTCACAAGCACAGCCAGCAGGGGGCGATGGACACTAACCTAGGAGGCACTGGGGCTGCTGTGACCTCACAAGCACAGCCAGCAGCCATGAGCCTGCCACTGGCAGAGGAGGCACTGAGGCTTCTGTGACCTCACAAGCACAGCCAGCAGCCATGAGCATGGCACTGGCAGAGGAGGCACTGAGGCTGCTGTGACGTCACAAGCACAGCCAGCAGCCATGACCCTGACACTGGCCTGGAAGGCGCTGAGTCTGCTGTGACCTCACAAGCAGAGCCAGCAGGGGACGCTGGACACTAAACTATGAGGCACTGAGTCTGCTGTGACCTCACAAGCACAGCCAGTAGGGGGTGATGGACACTAACCTAGGAGGCACTGAGGCTTCTGTGACCTCACAAGCACAGCCAGCAGCCATGAGACTGCCACTGGCCTCAGAGGCACTGAGGCTGCTGTGACGTCACAAGCACAACCAGCAGCCATGAGCCTGCCACTGGCCTAGGAGGCAATCAGGCTGCTGTGACGTCACAAGCACAGCCAGCAGCCATGAGCCTGACACTGGCCTGAGAGGCACTGAGTCTGCTGTGACCTCAAAAGCACAGCCAGCAGCCATGAGCATGGCACTATCCACAGAGACACTGAGTCTGCTGTGACCTCACAAGCACAGCCAGCAGCCATGAGCCTGACACTGGCAGAGGAGCCACTGAGGCTGCTGTGACCTCACAACACAGCCAGCAGGGGGCACTGGAGATAACCTAGGAGGCACTGAGGCTGCTGTGACCTCACAAGCACAGCCAGTAGGGGGCGATGGACACTAACCTAGGAGGCACTGAGGCTGCTGAGACCTCACAAGCACAGCCAGCAGCCATGAGCCTGACACTGGCAGAGGAGGCACTGAGGCTTCTGTGACCTCACAAGCACAGCCAGCAGCCATGAGACTGCCACTGGCCTCAGAGGCACTGAGGCTGCTGTGACGTCACAAGCACAGCCAGCAGCCATGAGCCTGCCACGGGCCTAGGAGGCACTCAGGCTGCTGTGATGTCACAAGCACAGCCAGCAGCCAGGAGCCTGATATTGGCCTGGGAGGCACTGAGGCTGCTGTGAACTCACAAGCACAGCCAGTAGGGGGCGATGGACACTAACTTTTGAGGCCCTGAGTCTGCTGTGACCTCACAAGCAGAGCCAGCAGGGGACGCTGGACACTAAACTATGCGGCCCTGAGTCTGCTGTGACCTCACAATCCCAGCCAGCAGCCATGAGCCTGCCACTGGCATAGGAGGCATTCAGGCTGCTGTGACCTCACAAGCACAGCCAGCAGCCATGACCCTGACACTGGTCTAGGGGGCATTCAGGCTGCTGTGAGTTCACGAGCACAGCCAGCAGGGGGAGCTGCACACTAACTTTTGAGGCACTGAGTCTGCTGTGACCTCACAAGCAGAGCCAGCAGGGGACGCTGGACACTGAACTACGAGGCACTGAGGCTGCTGTGACCTCACAAGCACAGCCAGCAGCCATGAGCCTGCCACTGGCAGAGGAGGCACTGAGGCTGGTGTGACCTCACAAGCACAGCCAGCAGGGGGCGCTGCACACTAACTTTTGAGGCACTGAGTCTGCTGTGACCTCACAAGCAGAGCCAGCAGGGGACGCTGGACCCTAACTTTTGAGGCACTGAGGCTTCTGTGAGCTCACAATCATAGCCAGCAGCCATGAGCCTGCCACAGGCCTAGGAGGCATTCAGGCTTCTGTGACCTCACAAGCACAGCCGGCAGACATGACCCTGATACTGGTCTTGGGGGCATTCAGGCTGCTGTGACCTCACAATCACAGCCAGCAGCCATGAGCATGATACTGGCCTGAGAGGCACTGAGGCTGCTGTGACCTCACAAGCACAGCCAGCAGCCATGAGACTGCCACTGGCAGAGGAGGCACTGAGGCTTCTGTGACCTCAAAAGCACAGCCAGCAGCCATAAGCCTGCCACTGGCCTAGGAGGCATTGAGGCTGCTGTGACCTCAGAAGCACAGCCAGCAGCCATGAGCATGGCACTGGCAGAGGAGGCACTGAGGCTGCTGTGACGTCACAAGCACAGCCAGCAGCCATGAGCCTGATGCTGGGGTATGAGGCACTGAGGCTGCTGTGACCTCACAAGCACAGCCAGCAGGGGGCGCTGGACACTAACTATTGAGGCACTGAGTCTGCTGTGATCTCACAAGCAGAGGCAGCAGGGGACACTGGACACTAAACTATGAGGCACTGAGTCTGCTGTGACCTCACAAGCACAGCCAGTAGGGGGTGATGGACACTAACCTAGGAGGCACTGAGTCTGCTGTGACCTCACAAGCACAGCCAGCAGCCATGAGACTGCCACTGGCCTCAGAGGCACTGAGGCTGCTGTGACGTCACAAGCATAGCCAGCAGCCAGGAGCCTGATTTTGGCCTGGGAATTACTGAGGCTGCTGTGACCTCACAAGCAGAGACACCAGGGGACGCTGGACACTAAACTATGAGGCACTGAGGCTGCTGTGACCTCACAATCCCAGCCAGCAGCCATGACCCTGACACTGGTCTAGGAGGCATTCAGGCTGCTGTGACCTCACAAGCACAGCCAGCAGCCATGAGCCTGACACTGGCAGAGGAGGCACTGAGTCTGCTGTGACCTCACAAGCAGAGCCAGCAGGGGGCGCTGGAAACTAACTATTGAGGCACTGAGGCTGCTGTGACCTCACAAGCACAGCCAGTAGGGGGCGATGGACACTAACCTAGGAGCCACTGAGTCTGCTGTGTCCTCACAATCACAGCCAGCAGCCATGAGCCTGCCACTGGCCTCAGAGGCACTGAGGCTTCTGTGACCTCACAAGCACAGCCAGCAGCCATGAGACTGCCACTGGCAGAGGAGGCACTGAGGCTGCTGTGACGTCACAAGCACAGCCAGCAGCCATGAGCCTGCCACTGGCCTAGGAGGCATTCAGGCTGCTGTGACCTCACAATCACAGCCAGCAGCCATGAGCATGGCACTGGCAGAGGAGGCACTGAGGCTGCTGTGACCTCACAAGCAGAGCCAGCAGGGGACGCTGGACACTGAACTACGAGGCACTGAGGCTGCTGTGACCTCACAAGCACAGCCAGCAGCCATGAGCCTGCCACTGGCAGAGGAGGCACTGAGGCTGGTGTGACCTCACAAGCACAGCCAGCAGGGGGCGCTGCACACTAACTTTTGAGGCACTGAGTCTGCTGTGACCTCACAAGCACAGCCAGCAGGGGACGCTGGACCCTAACTTTTGAGGCACTGAGGCTTCTGTGAGCTCACAATCATAGCCAGCAGCCATGAGCCTGCCACAGGCCTAGGAGGCATTCAGGCTGCTGTGACCTCACAAGCACAGCCGGCAGACATGACCCTGATACTGGTCTTGGGGGCATTCAGGCTGCTGTGACCTCACAATCACAGCCAGCAGCCATGAGCATGATACTGGCCTGAGAGGCACTGAGGCTGCTGTGACCTCACAAGCACAGCCAGCAGCCATGAGACTGCCACTGGCAGAGGAGGCACTGAGGCTTCTGTGACCTCACAAGCACAGCCAGCAGCCATAAGCCTGCCACTGGCCTAGGAGGCATTCAGGCTGCTGTGACCTCAGAAGCACAGCCAGCAGCCATGAGCATGGCACTGGCAGAGGAGGCACTGAGGCTGCTGTGACGTCACAAGCACAGCCAGCAGCCATGAGCCTGATGCTGGGGTATGAGGCACTGAGGCTGCTGTGACCTCACAAGCACAGCCAGCAGGGGGCGCTGGACACTAACTATTGAGGCACTGAGTCTGCTGTGATCTCACAAGCAGAGGCAGCAGGGGACACTGGACACTAAACTATGAGGCACTGAGTCTGCTGTGACCTCACAAGCACAGCCAGTAGGGGGTGATGGACACTAACCTAGGAGGCACTGAGTCTGCTGTGACCTCACAAGCACAGCCAGCAGCCATGAGACTGCCACTGGCCTCAGAGGCACTGAGGCTGCTGTGACGTCACAAGCATAGCCAGCAGCCAGGAGCCTGATTTTGGCTTGGGAATTACTGAGGCTGCTGTGACCTCACAAGCAGAGACACCAGGGGACGCTGGACACTAAACTATGAGGCACTGAGGCTGCTGTGACCTCACAAGCACAGCCAGCAGCCATGAGCCTGCCACTGGCATAGGAGGCATTCAGGCTGCTGTGACCTCAGAAGCACAGCCAGCAGCCATGACCCTGACACTGGTCTAGGAGGCATTCAGGCTGCTGTGACCTCACAAGCACAGCCAGCAGCCATGAGCCTGACACTGGCCTGAGAGGCACTGAGTCTGCTGTGACCTCACAAGCAGAGCCAGCAGGGGGCGCTGGAAACTAACTATTGAGGCACTGAGGCTGCTGTGACCTCACAAGCACAGCCAGTAGGGGGCGATGGACACTAACCTAGGAGCCACTGAGTCTGCTGTGTCCTCACAATCACAGCCAGCAGCCATGAGCCTGCCACTGGCAGAGGAGGCACTGAGGCTTCTGTGACCTCACAAGCACAGCCAGCAGCCATGAGACTGCCACTGGCAGAGGAGGCACTGAGGCTGCTGTGACGTCACAAGCACAGCCAGCAGCCATGAGCCTGCCACTGGCCTAGGAGGCATTCAGGCTGCTGTGACCTCAGAAGCACAGCCAGCAGCCATGAGCATGGCACTGGCAGAGGAGGCACTGAGGCTGCTGTGACGTCACAAGCACAGCCAGCAGCCATGAGCCTGATGCTGGGGTATGAGGCACTGAGGCTGCTGTGACCTCACAAGCACAGCCAGCAGGGGGCGCTGGACACTAACTATTGAGGCACTGAGTCTGCTGTGATCTCACAAGCAGAGGCAGCAGCGGACACTGGACACTAAACTATGAGGCACTGAGTCTGCTGTGACCTCACAAGCACAGCCAGTAGGGGGTGATGGACACTAACCTAGGAGGCACTGAGGCTGCTGTGACCTCACAAGCACAGCCAGCAGCCATGAGACTGCCACTGGCCTCAGAGGCACTGAGGCTGCTGTGACGTCACAAGCATAGCCAGCAGCCAGGAGCCTGATTTTGGCCTGGGAATTACTGAGGCTGCTGTGACCTCACAAGCAGAGACACCAGGGGACGCTGGACACTAAACTATGAGGCACTGAGGCTGCTGTGACCTCACAATCCCAGCCAGCAGCCATGAGCCTGCCACTGGCATAGGAGGCATTCAGGCTGCTGTGACCTCAGAAGCACAGCCAGCAGCCATGACCCTGACACTGGTCTAGGAGGCATTCAGGCTGCTGTGACCTCACAAGCACAGCCAGCAGCCATGAGCCTGATACTGGCCTGAGAGGCACTGAGTCTGCTGTGACCTCACAAGCAGAGCCAGCAGGGGGCGCTGGACACTAACTATTGAGGCACTGAGTCTGCTGTGACCTCACAAGCACAGCCAGTAGGGGGCGATGGACACTAACCTAGGAGCCACTGAGTCTGCTGTGACCTCACAAGCACAGCCAGCAGCCATGAGACTGCCACTGGCAGAGGAGGCACTGAGGCTGCTGTGACGTCACAAGCACAGCCAGCAGCCATGAGCCTGCCACTGGCCTAGGAGGCATTCAGGCTGCTGTGACCTCAGAAGCACAGCCAGCAGCCATGAGCATGGCACTGGCAGAGGAGGCACTGAGGCTGCTGTGACGTCACAAGCACAGCCAGCAGCCATGAGCCTGATGCTGGGGTATGAGGCACTGAGGCTGCTGTGACCTCACAAGCAGAGCCAGCAGGGGGCGCTGGACACTAAACTATGAGGCACTGAGTCTGCTGTGACGTCAAAAGCACAGCCAGTAGCGGGTGATGGACATTAACCTAGGAGGCACTGAGGCTGGTGTGACCTCACAAGCACAGCCAGCAGCCATGAGACTGCCACTGACCTCAGAGGCACTGAGGCTGCTGTGACGTCACAAGCATAGCCAGCAGCCAGGAGCCTGCCACTGGCATAGGAGGCATTCAGGCTGCTGTGACCTCAGAAGCACAGCCAGCAGCCATGACCCTGACACTGGTCTAGGAGGCATTCAGGCTGCTGTGACCTCACAAGCACAGCCAGCAGCCATGAGCCTGATACTGGGCTGAGAGGCACTGAGGCTGCTGTGATCTCACAAGCACAGCCAGCAGGGGACGCTGGACACTAAACTATGAGTCACTGAGTCTGCTGTGACCTCACAAGCAGAGGCAGCAGGGGACGCTGGACACTAAACTATGCGGCCCTGAGTCTGCTGTGACCTCACAATCCCAGCCAGCAGCCATGAGCCTGACACTGGCCTGAGAGGCACTGAGTCTGCTGTGACCTCACAAGCACAGCCAGCAGCCATGAGCATGGCACTATCCACAGAGACACTGAGTCTGCTGTGACGTCACAAGCACAGCCAGCAGCCATGAGCCTGACACTGGCAGAGGAGCCACTGAGGCTGCTGTGACCTCACAACACAGCCAGCAGGGGGCACTGGAGATAACCTAGAAGGCACTGAGTCTGCTGTGACCTCACAAGCACAGCCAGTAGGGGGCGATGGACACTAACCAAGGAGGCACTGAGTCTGCTGTGACCTCACAATCACAGCCAGCAGCCATGAGCCTGCCACTGGCAGAGGAGGCACTGAGGCTTCTGTGACCTCACAAGCACAGCCAGCAGCCATGAGACTGCCACTGGCCTCAGAGGCACTGAGGCTGCTGTGACGTCACAAGCACAGCCAGCAGCCATGAGCCTGATATTGGCCTGGGAGGAACTGAGGCTGCTGTGAACTCACAAGCACAGCCAGTAGGGGGCGATGGACACTAACCTAGGAGGCACTGAGTCTGCTGTGACCTCACAAGCAGAGCCAGCAGGGGACGCTGGACACTAAACTATGCGGCCCTGAGTCTGCTGTGACCTCACAATCCCAGCCAGCAGCCATGAGCCTGCCACTGGCATAGGAGGCATTCAGGCTTGTGTGACCTCACAAGCACAGCCAGCAGCCATGACCCTGACACTGGTCTAGGAGGCATTCAGGCTGCTGTGAGTTCACAGGCACAGCCAGCAGGGGGCGCTGCACACTAACTTTTGAGGCACTGAGGCTTCTGTGAGCTCACAATCATAGCCAGCAGACATGACCCTGATACTGGTCTTGGAGGCATTCAGGCTGCTGTGACCTCACAAGCACAGCCAGCAGCCATGCGCATGATACTGGCCTGAGAGGCACTGAGGCTGCTGTGACCTCACAATCCCAGCCAGCAGCCATGAGACTGCCACTGGCAGAGGAGGCACTGAGGCTTCTGTGACCTCACAAGCACAGCCAGTAGGGGGTGATGGACATTAACCTAGGAGGCACTGAGGCTGCTGTGACTTCACAAGCACAGCCAGCAGCCATGAGACTGCCACTGACCTCAGAGGCAATGAGGCTGCTGTGACGTCACAAGCATAGCCAGCAGCCAGGAGCCTGCCACTGGCATAGGAGGCATTCAGGCTGCTGTGACCTCAGAAGCACAGCCAGCAGCCATGACCCTGACACTGGTCTAGGAGGCATTCAGGCTGCTGTGACCTCACAAGCACAGCCAGCAGCCATGAGCCTGATACTGGCCTGAGAGGCACTGAGTCTGCTATGACCTCACAAGCAGAGCCAGCAGGGGGCGCTGGACACTAACTATTGAGGCACTGAGTCTGCTGTGATCTCACAAGCACAGCCAGCAGGGGGCGATGGACACTAAGCTAGGAGGCACTGAGGCTGCTGTGACCTCACAAGCACAACCAGCAGCCATGAGCCTGCCACTGGCAGAGGAGGCACTGAGGCTTCTGTGACCTCACAAGCACAGCCAGCAGCCATGAGCATGGCACTGGCAGAGGAGGCACTGAGGCTGCTGTGACGTCACAAGCACAGCCAGCAGCCATGACCCTGACACTGGCCTGGAAGGCGCTGAGTCTGCTGTGACCTCACAAGCAGAGCCAGCAGGGGACGCTGGACACTAAACTATGAGGCACTGAGTCTGCTGTGACCTCACAAGCACAGCCAGTAGGGGGTGATGGACACTAACCTAGGAGGCACTGAGGCTGCTGTGACCTCACAAGCACAGCCAGCAGCCATGAGCCTGCCACTGGCAGAGGAGGCACTGAGGCTTCTGTGACCTCACAAGCACAGCCAGCAGCCATGAGACTGCCACTGGCCTCAGAGGCACTGAGGCTGCTGTGACGTCACAAGCACAACCAGCAGCCATGAGCCTGCCACTGGCCTAGGAGGCAATCAGGCTGCTGTGACGTCACAAGCACAGCCAGCAGCCATGAGCCTGACACTGGCCTGAGAGGCACTGAGTCTGCTGTGACCTCAAAAGCACAGCCAGCAGCCATGAGCATGGCACTATCCACAGAGACACTGAGGCTGCTGTGACCTCACAAGCACAGCCAGCAGCCATGAGCCTGACACTGGCAGAGGAGCCACTGAGGCTGCTGTGACCTCACAACACAGCCAGCAGGGGGCACTGGAGATAACCTAGCAGGCACTGAGTCTGCTGTGACCTCACAAGCACAGCCAGTAGGGGGCGATGGACACTAACCTAGGAGGCACTGAGTCTGCTGTGACCTCACAATCCCAGCCAGCAGCCATGAGCCTGCCACTGGCAGAGGAGGCACTGAGGCTTCTGTGACCTCACAAGCACAGCCAGCAGCCATGAGCCTGCCACTGGCAGAGGAGGCACTGAGGCTGCTGTGACGTCACAAGCACAGCCAGCAGCCATGAGCCTGCCACGGGCCTAGGAGGCACTCAGGCTGCTGTGATGTCACAAGCACAGCCAGCAGCCAGGAGCCTGACACTGGTCTAGGAGGCATTCAGGCTGCTGTGAGTTCACAAGCACAGCCAGCAGGGGGCGCTGCACACTAACTTTTGAGGCACTGAGGCTGCTGTGACCTCACAAGCAGAGCCAGCAGGGAACGCTGGACACTGAACTATGAGGCACTGAGGCTGCTGTGACCTCACAAGCACAGCCAGCAGCCATGAGCCTGACACTGGCAGAGGAGGCACTGAGGCTGGTGTGACCTCACAAGCACAGCCAGCAGGGGACGCTGGACCCTAACTTTTGAGGCACTGAGGCTTCTGTGAGCTCACAATCATAGCCAGCAGTCATGAGCCTGCCACAGGCCTAGGAGGCATTCAGGCTGCTGTGACCTCACAAGCACAGCCGGCAGACATGACCCTGATACTGGTCTTGGAGGCATTCAGGCTGCTGTGACCTCACAAGCACAGCCAGCAGCCATGAGCATGATATTGGCCTGAGAGGCACTGAGTCTGCTGTGACCTCACAAGCACAGCCAGCAGCCATGAGACTGCCACTGGCAGAGGAGGCACTGAGGCTTCTGTGACCTCACAAGCACAGCCAGCAGCCATAAGCCTGCCACTGGCCTAGGAGGCATTCAGGCTGCTGTGACCTCAGAAGCACAGCCAGCAGCCATGAGCATGGCACTGGCAGAGGAGGCACTGAGGCTGCTGTGACGTCACAAGCACAGCCAGCAGCCATGAGCCTGATGCTGGGGTATGAGGCACTGAGGCTGCTGTGACCTCACAAGCACAGCCAGCAGGGGGCGCTGGACACTAACTATTGAGGCACTGAGTCTGCTATGATCTCACAAGCAGAGGCAGCAGGGGACACTGGACACTAAACTATGAGGCACTGAGTCTGCTGTGACCTCACAAGCACAGCCAGTAGGGGGTGATGGACACTAACCTAGGAGGCACTGAGGCTGCTGTGACCTCACAAGCACAGCCAGCAGCCATGAGACTGCCACTGGCCTCAGAGGCACTGAGGCTGCTGTGACGTCACAAGCATAGCCAGCAGCCAGGAGCCTGATTTTGGCCTGGAAATTACTGAGGCTGCTGTGACCTCACAAGCAGAGACACCAGGGGACGCTGGACACTAAACTATGAGGCACTGAGGCTGCTGTGACCTCACAAGCACAGCCAGCAGCCATGAGCCTGCCACTGGCATAGGAGGCATTCAGGCTGCTTTGACCTCAGAAGCACAGCCAGCAGCCATGACCCTGACACTGGTCTAGGAGGCATTCAGGCTGCTGTGACCTCACAAGCACAGCCAGCAGCCATGAGCCTGATACTGGCCTGAGAGGCACTGAGTCTGCTGTGACCTCACAAGCAGAGCCAGCAGGGGAGGCTGGACACTAAACTATGAGGCACTGAGTCTGCTGTGACCTGACAAGCAGAGCCAGCAGGGGGCGCTGGACACTAACTATTGAGGCACTGAGTCTGCTGTGATCTCACAAGCAGAGCCAGCAGGGGAGGCTGGACACTAAACTATGAGGCACTGAGGCTGCTGTGACCTCACAAGCACAGCCAGTAGGGGGCGATGGACACTAACCTAGGAGCCACTGAGTCTGCTGTGACCTCACAATCACAGCCAGCAGCCAAGAGACTGCCACTGGCAGAGGAGGCACTGAGGCTGCTGTGACCTCACAAGCACAGCCAGCAGCCATGAGACTGCCACTGGCAGAGGAGGCACTGAGTCTGCTGTGACGTCACAAGCACAGCCAGTAGCGGGTGATGGACATTAACCTAGGAGGCACTGAGGCTGCTGTGACCTCACAAGCACAGCCAGCAGCCATGAGACTGCCACTGACCTCAGAGGCAATGAGGCTGCTGTGACATCACAAGCATAGCCAGCAGCCAGGAGCCTGCCACTGGCATAGGAGGCATTCAGGCTGCTGTGACCTCAGAAGCACAGCCAGCAGCCATGACCCTGACACTGGTCTAGGAGGCATTCAGGCTGCTGTGACCTCACAAGCACAGCCAGCAGCCATGAGCCTGATACTAGCCTGAGAGGCACTGAGTCTGCTGTGATCTCACAAGCACAGCCAGCAGGGGACGCTGGACACTTAACTATGAGGCACTGAGTCTGCTGTGACCTCACAAGCACAGCGAGTAGGGGGTGATGGACACTAACCTAGGAGGCACTGAGGCTGCTGTGACCTTACAAGCACAGCCAGCAGCCATGAGACTGCCACTGGCCTCAGAGGCACTGAGGCTTCTGTGACGTCACAAGCACAGCCAGCAGCCATGAGCCTGCCACGGGCCTGTGAGGCACTGAGGCTGCTGTGACCTCACAAGCACAGCCAGCAGGGGGCGATGGACACTAACCTAGGAGCCACTGAGGCTGCTGTGACCTCACAATCACAGCCAGCAGCCATGAGCCTGCCACTGGCAGAGGAGGCACTGAGGCTTCTGTGACCTCACAAGCACAGCCAGCAGCCATGAGACTGCCACTGGCCTCAGAGGCACTGAGGCTGCTGTGACATCACAAGCACAGCCAGCAGCCATGAGCCTGCCACTGGCCTAGGAGGCATTCAGGCTGCTGTGACCTCAGAAGCACAGCCAGCAGCCATGAGCATGGCACTGGCCTCAGAGGCACTGAGGCTGCTGTGACGTCACAAGCACAGCCAGCAGCCATGAGCCTGATGCTGGCCTGTGAGGCACTGAGGCTGCTGTGACCTCACAAGCAGAGCCAGCAGGGGGCGCTGGACACTAAACTATGAGGCACTGAGTCTGCTGTGACGTCACAAGCACAGCCAGTAGCGGGTGATGGACATTAACCTAGGAGGCACTGAGTCTGCTGTGACCTCACAAGCACAGCCAGCAGCCATTAGACTGCCACTGGCATAGGAGGCATTCAGGCTGCTGTGACCTCAGAAGCACAGCCAGCAGCCATGACCCTGACACTGGTCTAGGAGGCATTCAGGCTGCTGTGACCTCACAAGCACAGCCAGCAGCCATGAGCCTGATATTGGCCTGGGAGGCACTGAGGCTGCTGTGAACTCACAAGCACAGCCAGTAGGGGGCGATGGACACTAACCTCTGAGGCCCTGAGTCTGCTGTGACCTCACAAGCAGAGCCAGCAGGGGATGCTGGACACTAAACTATGCGGCCCTGAGTCTGCTGTGACCTCACAATCCCAGCCAGCAGCCATGAGCCTGCCACTGGCATAGGAGGCATTCAGGCTTGTGTGACCTCACAAGCAGAGCCAGCAGCCATGACCCTGACACTGGTCTAGGAGGCATTCAGGCTGCTGTGAGTTCACAAGCAGAGCCAGCAGGGGGCGCTGCACACTAAGTTTTGAGGCACTGAGTCTGCTGTGACCTCACAAGCAGAGCCAGCAGGGGACGCTGGACACTGAACTATGAGGCACTGAGGCTGCTGTGACCTCACAATCCCAGCCAGCAGCCATGAGCCTGCCACTGGCAGAGGAGGCACTGAGGCTGGTGTGACCTCACAAGCACAGCCAGCAGGGGACGCTGCACACTAACTTTTGAGGCACTGAGTCTGCTGTGACCTCACAAGCACAGCCAGCAGGGGAGGCTGGACACTAAACTATGAGGCACTGAGTCTGCTGTGACCTCACAAGCACAGCCAGTAGGGGGTGATGGACATTAACCTACGAGGCACTGAGGCTGCTGTGACCTCACAAGCACAGCCAGCAGCCATGAGACTGCCACTGACCTCAGAGGCACTGAGGCTGCTGTGACGTCACAAGCATAGCCAGCAGCCAGGAGCCTGCCACTGGCATAGGAGGCATTCAGGCTGCTGTGACCTCAGAAGCACAGCCAGCAGCCATGACCCTGACACTGGTCTAGGAGGCATTCAGGCTGCTGTGACCTCGCAAGCACAGCCAGCAGCCATGAGCCTGATATTGGCCTGAGAGGCACTGAGGCTGCTGTGACCTCACAAGCACAGCCAGCAGCCATGAGCATGGCACTGGCAGAGGAGGCACTGAGGCTGCTGTGACGTCACAAGCACAGCCAGCAGCCATGAGCCTGATACTGGCCTGGAAGGCGCTGAGTCTGCTGTGACCTCACAAGCAGAGCCAACAGGGGGCGCTGGACACTAAAGTATGAGGCACTGAGTCTGCTGTGACCTCACAAGCACAGCCAGTAGGGGGTGATGAACACTAACCTAGGAGGCACTGAGGCTTCTGTGACCTCACAATCACAGCCAGCAGCCATGAGCCTGCCACTGGCAGAGGAGGCACTGAGGCTTCTGTGACCTCAGAAGCACAGCCAGCAGCCATGAGACTGCCACTGGCCTCAGAGGCACTGAGGCTGCTGTGACCTCACAAGCACAACCAGCAGCCATGAGCCTGCCACTGGCCTAGGAGGCACTCAGGCTGCTGTGACGTCACAAGCACAGCCAGCAGCCATGAGCCTGATACTGGCCTGAGAGGCACTGAGTCTGCTGTGACCTCAAAAGCACAGCCAGCAGCCATGAGCATGGCACTGGCAGAGGAGCCACTGAGGCTTCTGTGACCTCACAACACAGCCAGCAGCGGGCACTGGAGATAACCTAGGAGGCACTGAGGCTGCTGTGACCTCACAAGCACAGCCAGTAGGGGGCGATGGACACTAACCTAGGAGGCACTGAGTCTGCTGTGACCTCACAAGCACAGCCAGCAGCCATGAGACTGCCACTGGCCTCAGAGGCACTGAGGCTTCTGTGACCTCACAAGCACAGCCAGCAGCCATGAGACTGCCACTGGCCTCAGAGGCACTGAGGCTGCTGTGACCTCACAAGCACAGCCAGCAGCCATGAGCCTGATATTGGCCTGGGAGGCACTGAGGCTGCTGTGAACTCACAAGCACAGCCAGTAGGGGGCGATGGACACTAACCTATGAGGCCCTGAGTCTGCTGTGACCTCACAAGCACAGCCAGCAGGGGACGCTGGACACTAAACTATGCGGCCCTGAGTCTGCTGTGACCTCACAATCCCAGCCAGCAGCCATGAGCCTGCCACTGGCATAGGAGGCATTCAGGCTTGTGTGACCTCACAAGCACAGCCAGCAGCCATGACCCTGACACTGGTCTAGGAGGCATTCAGGCTGCTGTGAGTTCACAAGCAGAACCAGCAGGGGGCGCTGCACACTAACTTTTGAGGCACTGAGTCTGCTGTGACCTCACAAGCAGAGCCAGCAGGGGACGCTGGACACTGAACTATGCGGCACTGAGGCTGCTGTGACCTCACAAGCACAGCCAGCAGCCATGAGCCTGCCACTGGCAGAGGAGGCACTGAGGCTGCTGTGACCTCACAAGCACAGCCAGCAGGGGACGCTGGACACTAAACTATGAGGCACTGAGGCTGCTGTGACCTCACAAGCACAGCCAGCAACCATGAGCCTGCCACTGGCAGGGGAGGCACTGAGGCTGGTGAGACCTCACAAGCAGAGCCAGCAGGGGGCGCTGCACACTAACTTTTGAGGCTCTGAGTCTGCTGTGACCTCACAAGCAGAGCCAGCAGGGGACGGTGGACCCTAACTTTTGAGGCACTGAGGCTTCTGTGAGCTCACAATCATAGCCAGCAGCCATGAGCCTGCCACAGGCCTAGGAGGCATTCAGGCTGCTGTGACCTCACAAGCACAGCCAGCAGCCATGACCCTGACACTGGTCTTGGAGGCATTCAGGCTGCTGTGACCTCACAAGCACAGCCAGCAGCCATGCGCATGATACTGGCCTGAGAGGCACTGAGGCTGCTGTGACGTCACAAGCACAGCCAGCAGCCATGAGCCTGCCACTGGCATAGGAGGCATTCAGGCTGCTGTGACCTCACAAGCACAGCCAGCAGCCATGACACTGACACTGGTCTAGGAGGCATTCAGGCTGCTGTGACCTCACAAGCACAGCCAGCAGCCATGAGCCTGATACTGGGCTGAGAGGCACTGAGTCTGCTGTGACCTCACAAGCAGAGCCAGCAGGGGGCGCTGGACACTAACTATTGAGGCACTGAGTCTGCTGTGACCTCACAAGCAGAGCCAGCAGGGGGCGCTGGACACTAAACTATGAGGCACTGAGTCTGCTGTGACCTCACAAGCACAGCCAGTAGGGGGTGATGGACATTAACCTCAGAGGCACTGAGGCTGCTGTGACCTCACAAGCACAGCCAGCAGCCATGAGACTGCCACTGACCTCAGAGGCACTGAGGCTGCTGTGACGTAAAAGCATAGCCAGCAGCCATGAGCCTGCCACTGGCATAGGAGGCATTCAGGCTGCTGTGACGTCACAAGCACAGCCAGCAGCCATGAGCCTGACACTGGTCTAGGAGGCATTCAGGCTGCTGTGACCTCACAAGCACAGCCAGCAGCCATGAGCCTGATATTGGCCTGAGAGGCACTGAGGCTGCTGTGACCTCACAAGCACAGCCAGCAGCCATGAGCATGGCACTGGCAGAGGAGGCACTGAGGCTGCTGTGACGTCACAAGCACAGCCAGCAGCCATGAGCCTGATACTGGCCTGGAAGGCGCTGAGTCTTCTGTGACCTCACAAGCAGAGCCAGCAGGGGGAGCTGGACACTAAACTATGAGGCACTGAGTCTGCTGTGACCTCACAAGCACAGCCAGTAGGGGGTGATGGACACTAACCTAGGAGGCACTGAGGCTGCTGTGACCTCACAATCACAGCCAGCAGCCATGAGCCTGCCACTGGCAGAGGAGGCACTGAGGCTTCTGTGACCTCAGAAGCACAGCCAGCAGCCATGAGACTGCCACTGGCCTCAGAGGCACTGAGGCTGCTGTGACCTCACAAGCACAACCAGCAGCCATGAGCCTGCCACTGGCCTAGGAGGCACTCAGGCTGCTGTGACGTCACAAGCACAGCCAGCAGCCATGAGCCTGATACTGGCCTGAGAGGCACTGAGGCTGCTGTGACCTCAAAAGCACAGCCAGCAGCCATGAGCATGGCACTATCCACAGAGACACTGAGGCTGCTGTGACCTCACAAGCACAGCCAGCAGCCATGAGCCTGATACTGGCCTGAGAGGCACTGAGTCTGCTGTGACCTCAAAAGCACAGCCAGCAGCCATGAGCATGGCACTGGCAGAGGAGCCACTGAGGCTGCTGTGACCTCACAACACAGCCAGCAGCGGGCACTGGAGATAACCTAGGAGGCACTGAGGCTGCTGTGACCTCACAAGCACAGCCAGTAGGGGGCGATGGACACTAACCTAGGAGGCACTGAGTCTGCTGTGACCTCACAAGCACAGCCAGCAGCCATGAGACTGCCACTGGCCTCAGAGGCACTGAGGCTTCTGTGACCTCACAAGCACAGCCAGCAGCCATGAGACTGCCACTGGCCTCAGAGGCACTGAGGCTGCTGTGACCTCACAAGCACAGCCAGCAGCCATGAGCCTGATATTGGCCTGGGAGGCACTGAGGCTGCTGTGAACTCACAAGCACAGCCAGTAGGGGGCGATGGACACTAACCTATGAGGCCCTGAGTCTGCTGTGACCTCACAAGCACAGCCAGCAGGGGACGCTGGACACTAAACTATGCGGCCCTGAGTCTGCTGTGACCTCACAATCCCAGCCAGCAGCCATGAGCCTGCCACTGGCATAGGAGGCATTCAGGCTTGTGTGACCTCACAAGCACAGCCAGCAGCCATGACCCTGACACTGGTCTAGGAGGCATTCAGGCTGCTGTGAGTTCACAAGCAGAACCAGCAGGGGGCGCTGCACACTAACTTTTGAGGCACTGAGTCTGCTGTGACCTCACAAGCAGAGCCAGCAGGGGACGCTGGACACTGAACTATGCGGCACTGAGGCTGCTGTGACCTCACAAGCACAGCCAGCAGCCATGAGCCTGCCACTGGCAGAGGAGGCACTGAGGCTGCTGTGACCTCACAAGCACAGCCAGCAGGGGACGCTGGACACTAAACTATGAGGCACTGAGGCTGCTGTGACCTCACAAGCACAGCCAGCAACCATGAGCCTGCCACTGGCAGGGGAGGCACTGAGGCTGTTGAGACCTCACAAGCAGAGCCAGCAGGGGGCGCTGCACACTAACTTTTGAGGCTCTGAGTCTGCTGTGACCTCACAAGCAGAGCCAGCAGGGGACGCTGGACCCTAACTTTTGAGGCACTGAGGCTTCTGTGAGCTCACAATCATAGCCAGCAGCCATGAGCCTGCCACAGGCCTAGGAGGCATTCAGGCTGCTGTGACCTCACAAGCACAGCCAGCAGCCATGACCCTGACACTGGTCTTGGAGGCATTCAGGCTGCTGTGACCTCACAAGCACAGCCAGCAGCCATGCGCATGATACTGGCCTGAGAGGCACTGAGGCTGCTGTGACCTCACAAGCACAGCCAGCAGCCATGAGCCTGCCACTGGCATAGGAGGCATTCAGGCTGCTGTGACCTCACAAGCACAGCCAGCAGCCATGACACTGACACTGGTCTAGGAGGCATTCAGGCTGCTGTGACCTCACAAGCACAGCCAGCAGCCATGAGCCTGATACTGGGCTGAGAGGCACTGAGTCTGCTGTGACCTCACAAGCAGAGCCAGCAGGGGGCGCTGGACACTAACTATTGAGGCACTGAGTCTGCTGTGACCTCACAATCCCAGCCAGCAGGGGGCGCTGGACACTAAACTATGAGGCACTGAGTCTGCTGTGACCTCACAAGCACAGCCAGTAGGGGGTGATGGACATTAACCTCAGAGGCACTGAGGCTGCTGTGACCTCACAAGCACAGCCAGCAGCCATGAGACTGCCACTGGCCTCAGAGGCACTGAGGCTGCTGTGACCTCACAAGCACAGCCAGCAGCCATGACCCTGGTACTGGTCTTGGAGGCATTCAGGCTGCTGTGACCTCACAAGCACAGCCAGCAGCCATGAGCATGATACTGGCCTGAGAGGCACTGAGGCTGCTGTGACGTAAAAGCATAGCCAGCAGCCATGAGCCTGCCACTGGCATAGGAGGCATTCAGGCTGCTGTGACGTCACAAGCACAGCCAGCAGCCATGAGCCTGACACTGGTCTAGGAGGCATTCAGGCTGCTGTGACCTCACAAGCACAGCCAGCAGCCATGAGCCTGATATTGGCCTGAGAGGCACTGAGGCTGCTGTGACCTCACAAGCACAGCCAGCAGCCATGAGCCTGATACTGGCCTGGAAGGCGCTGAGTCTTCTGTGACCTCACAAGCAGAGCCAGCAGGGGGAGCTGGACACTAAACTATGAGGCACTGAGTCTGCTGTGACCTCACAAGCACAGCCAGTAGGGGGTGATGGACACTAACCTAGGAGGCACTGAGGCTGCTGTGACCTCACAATCACAGCCAGCAGCCATGAGCCTGCCACTGGCAGAGGAGGCACTGAGGCTTCTGTGACCTCAGAAGCACAGCCAGCAGCCATGAGACTGCCACTGGCCTCAGAGGCACTGAGGCTGCTGTGACCTCACAAGCACAACCAGCAGCCATGAGCCTGCCACTGGCCTAGGAGGCACTCAGGCTGCTGTGACGTCACAAGCACAGCCAGCAGCCATGAGCCTGATACTGGCCTGAGAGGCACTGAGGCTGCTGTGACCTCAAAAGCACAGCCAGCAGCCATGAGCATGGCACTATCCACAGAGACACTGAGGCTGCTGTGACCTCACAAGCACAGCCAGCAGCCATGAGCCTGATACTGGCCTGAGAGGCACTGAGTCTGCTGTGACCTCAAAAGCACAGCCAGCAGCCATGAGCATGGCACTGGCAGAGGAGCCACTGAGGCTGCTGTGACCTCACAACACAGCCAGCAGCGGGCACTGGAGATAACCTAGGAGGCACTGAGGCTGTTGTGACCTCACAAGCACAGCCAGTAGGGGGCGATGGACACTAACCTAGGAGGCACTGAGTCTGCTGTGACCTCACAAGCACAGCCAGCAGCCATGAGACTGCCACTGGCCTCAGAGGCACTGAGGCTGCTGTGACCTCACAAGCACAACCAGCAGCCATGAGCCTGCCACTGGCCAAGGAGGCATTCAGGCTGCTGTGACGTCACAAGCACAGCCAGCAGCCATGAACCTGACACTGGCCTGAGAGGCACTGAGGCTGCTGTGACCTCACAAGCACAGCCAGCAGCCATGAGCATGGCACTATCCACAGAGACACTGAGGCTGCTGTGACCTCACAAGCACAGCCAGCAGCCATGAGACTGCCACTGGCCTCAGAGGCACTGAGGCTTCTGTGACCTCACAAGCACAGCCAGCAGCCATGAGCCTGCCACTGGCATAGGAGGCATTCAGGCTTGTTTGACCTCACAAGCACAGCCAGCAGGGGGCGCTGGACACTAACCTAGGAGGCACTGAGTCTGCTGTGACCTCACAAGCACAGCCAGCAGGGGGCGCTGGACACTAACTATTGAGGCACTGAGTCTGCTGTGACCTCACAAGCACAGCCAGCAGCCATGACCCTGATACTGGTCTTGGAGGCATTCAGGCTGCTGTGACCTCACAAGCACAGCCAGCAGCCATGCGCATGATACTGGCCTGAGAGGCATTCAGGCTGCTGTGACCTCACAAGCACAGCCAGCAGCCATGAGCCTGCCCCTGGCATATGAGGCATTCAGGCTGCTGTGACCTCACAATCACAGCCAGCAGCCATGACACTGACACTGGTCTAGGAGGCATTCAGGCTGCTGTGACCTCACAAGCACAGCCAGCAGCCAGGAGCCTGATACTGGGCTGAGAGGCACTGAGTCTGCTGTGACCTCACAAGCAGAGCCAGCAGGGGGCGCTGGACACTAACTATTGAGGCACTGAGTCTGCTGTGACCTCACAAGCAGAGCCAGCAGGGGGCGCTGGACACTAAACTATGAGGCACTGAGTCTGCTGTGACCTCACAAGCACAGCCAGTAGGGGGTGATGGACATTAACCTCAGAGGCACTGAGGCTGCTGTGACCTCACAAGCACAGCCAGCAGCCATGAGACTGCCACTGACCTCAGAGGCACTGAGGCTGCTGTGACGTAAAAGCATAGCCAGCAGCCATGAGCCTGCCACTGGCATAGGAGGCATTCAGGCTGCTGTGACGTCACAAGCACAGCCAGCAGCCATGAGCCTGAAACTGGTCTAGGAGGCATTCAGGCTGCTGTGACCTCGCAAGCACAGCCAGCAGCCATGAGCCTGATATTGGCCTGAGAGGCACTGAGGCTGCTGTGACGTCACAAGCACAGCCAGCAGCCATGAGCCTGATACTGGCCTGGAAGGCGCTGAGTCTGCTGTGACCTCACAAGCAGAGCCAGCAGGGGGAGCTGGACACTAAACTATGAGGCACTGAGGCTGCTGTGACCTCACAAGCACAGCCAGTAGGGGGTGATGGACACTAACCTAGGAGGCACTGAGGCTGCTGTGACCTCACAATCACAGCCAGCAGCCATGAGCCTGCCACTGGCAGAGGAGGCACTGAGGCTTCTGTGACCTCAGAAGCACAGCCAGCAGCCATGAGACTGCCACTGGCCTCAGAGGCACTGAGGCTGCTGTGACCTCACAAGCACAACCAGCAGCCATGAGCCTGCCACTGGCCTAGGAGGCACTCAGGCTGCTGTGACGTCACAAGCACAGCCAGCAGCCATGAGCCTGATACTGGCCTGAGAGGCACTGAGTCTGCTGTGACCTCAAAAGCACAGCCAGCAGCCATGAGCATGGCACAATCCACAGAGACACTGAGGCTGCTGTGACCTCACAAGCACAGCCAGCAGCCATGAGCCTGACACTGGCAGAGGAGCCACTGAGGCTGCTGTGACCTCACAACACAGCCAGCAGCGGGCACTGGAGATAACCTAGGAGGCACTGAGGCTGCTGTGACCTCACAAGCACAGCCAGTAGGGGGCGATGGACACTAACCTAGGAGGCACTGAGGCTGCTGTGACCTCACAAGCAGAGCCAGCAGGGGACGCTGGACACTAAACTATGCGGCCCTGAGTCTGCTGTGACCTCACAATCCCAGCCAGCAGCCATGAGCCTGACACTGGCCTGAGAGGCACTGAGTCTGCTGTGACCTCACAAGCACAGCCAGCAGCCATGAGCATGGCACTATCCACACAGAGACTGAGTCTGCTGTGACGTCACAAGCACAGCCAGCAGCCATGAGCCTGACACTGGCAGAGGAGCCACTGAGGCTGCTGTGACCTCACAACACAGCCAGCAGGGGGCACTGGAGATAACCTAGAAGGCACTGAGTCTGCTGTGACCTCACAAGCACAGCCAGTAGGGGGCGATGGACACTAACCAAGGAGGCACTGAGTCTGCTGTGACCTCACAAGCACAGCCAGCAGCCATGAGCCTGCCACTGGCAGAGGAGGCACTGAGGCTTCTGTGACCTCACAAGCACAGCCAGCAGCCATGACCCTGACACTGGCCTCAGAGGCACTGAGGCTGCTGTGACGTCACAAGCACAGCCAGCAGCCATGAGCCTGATATTGGCCTGGGAGGCACTGAGGCTGCTGTGACCTCACAAGCACAGCCAGCAGGGGGGGATGGACACTAACCTATGAGGCACTGAGTCTGCTGTGACCTCACAAGCAGAGCCAGCAGGGGACGCTGGACACTAAACTATGCGGCCCTGAGTCTGCTGTGACCTCACAATCCCAGCCAGCAGCCATGAGCCTGCCACTGGCATAGGAGGCATTCAGGCTTGTGTGACCTCACAAGCACAGCCAGCAGCCATGACCCTGACACTGGTCTAGGAGGCATTCAGGCTGCTGTGAGTTCACAAGCACAGCCAGCAGGGGGCGCTGCACACTAACTTTTGAGGCACTGAGTCTGCTGTGACCTCACAAGCAGAGCCAGCAGGGGACGCTGGACACTGAACTATGAGGCAGTGAGGCTGCTGTGACCTCACAAGCACAGCCAGCAGCCATGAGCCTGCCACTGGCAGAGGAGGCACTGAGGCTGGTGTGACCTCACAAGCACAGCCAGCAGGGGACGCTGGACCCTAACTTTTGAGGCACTGAGGCTTCTGTGAGCTCACAATCATAGCCAGCAGCCATGAGCCTGCCACAGGCCTAGGAGGCATTCAGGCTGCTGTGACCTCACAAGCACAGCCAGCAGCCATGAGCATGATATTGGCCTGAGAGGCACTGAGTCTGCTGTGACCTCACAAGCACAGCCAGCAGCCATGAGACTGCCACTGGCCTCAGAAGCACTGAGGCTTCTGTGACCTCAAAAGCACAGCCAGCGGCCATAAGACTGCCACTGGCCTAGGAGGCATTCAGGCTGCTGTGACCTCAGAAGCACAGCCAGCAGCCATGAGCATGGCACTGGCAGAGGAGGCACTGAGGCTGCTGTGACGTCACAAGCACAGCCAGCAGCCATGAGCCTGATGCTGGGGTATGAGGCACTGAGTCTGCTGTGACCTCACAAGCACAGCCAGCAGGGGACACTGGACACTAAACTATGAGGCACTGAGTCTGCTGTGACCTCACAAGCACAGCCAGTAGGGGATGAAGGACACTAACCTAGGAGGCACTGAGGCTGCTCTGACCTCACAAGCAGAGACAGCAGCCATGAGACTGCCACTGGCCTCAGAGGCACTGAGGCTGCTGTGACGTTACAAGCATAGCCAGCAGCCAGGAGCCTGATTTTGGCCTGGGAATTACTGAGGCTGCTGTGACCTCACAAGCAGAGACACCAGGGGACGCTGGACACTGGCCTAGGAGGCACTCAGGCTGCTGTGACGTCACAAGCACAGCCAGCAGCCATGAGCCTGCCACTGGCATAGGAGGCATTCAGGCTGCTGTGACCTCAGAAGCACAGCCAGCAGCCATGACCCTGACACTGGTCTAGGAGGCATTCAGGCTGCTGTGACCTCACAAGCACAGCCAGCAGCCATGAGCCTGATACTGGCCTGAGAGGCACTGAGTCTGCTGTGACGTCACAAGCAGAGCCAGCAGGGGGCGCTGGACACTAACTATTGAGGCACTGAGTCTGCTGTGATCTCACAAACACAGCCAGCAGGGGACGCTGGACACTAAACTATGAGGCACTGAGTCTGCTGTGACCTCACAAGCACAGCCAGTAGGGGGCGATGGACACTAACCTATGAGACACTGAGGCTGCTGTGACCTCACAATCAGAGCCAGCAGCCAAGAGACTGCCACTGGCAGAGGAGGCACTGAGGCTGCTGTGACCTCACAAGCACAGCCAGCAGGCATGAGACTTATACTGGCAGAGGAGGCACTGAGGCTGCTGTGACGTCACAAGCACAGCCAGCAGCCATGAGCCTGCCACTGGCCTAGGAGGCATTCAGGCTGCTGTGACCTCAGAAGCACAGCCAGCAGCCATGAGCATGGCACTGGCAGAGGAGGCACTGAGGCTGCTGTGACGTCACAAGCACAGCCAGCAGCCATGAGCCTAATGCTGGCCTGTGAGGCACTGAGTCTGCTGTGACCTCACAAGCAGAGCCAGCAGGGGGCGCTGGACACTAAACTATGAGGCACTGAGTCTGCTGTGACCTCACAAGCACAGCCAGTAGCGGGTGATGGACATTAACCTAGGAGGCACTGAGGCTGCTGTGACCTCACAAGCACAGCCAGCAGCCATGAGACTGCCACTGACCTCAGAGGCAAAGAGGCTGCTGTGACGTCACAAGCATAGCCAGCAGCCAGGAGCCTGCCACTGGCATAGGAGGCATTCAGGCTGCTGTGACCTCAGAAGCACAGCCAGCAGCCATGACCCTGACACTGGTCTAGGAGGCATTCAGGCTGCTGTGACCTCACAAGCACAGCCAGCAGCCATGAGCCTGATACTAGCCTCAGAGGCACTGAGTCTGCTGTGATCTCACAAGCACAGCCAGCAGGGGACGCTGGACACTTAACTATGAGGCACTGAGTCTGCTGTGACCTCACAAGCACAGCCAGTAGGGGGTGATGGACACTAACCTAGGAGGCACTGAGGCTGCTGTGACCTCACAAGCACAGCCAGCAGCCATGAGACTGCCACTGGCCTCAGAGGCACTGAGGCTTCTGTGACGTCACAAGCACAGCCAGCAGCCATGAGCCTGCCACGGGCCTGTGAGGCACTGAGGCTGCTGTGACCTCACAAGCACAGCCAGTATGGGGCGATGGACACTAACCTAGGAGCCACTGAGTCTGCTGTGACCTCACAATCACAGCCAGCAGCCATGAGCCTGCCACTGGCAGAGGAGGCACTGAGGCTTCTGTGACCTCACAAGCACAGCCAGCAGCCATGAGACTGCCACTGGCAGAGGAGGCACTGAGGCTGCTGTGACATCACAAGCACAGCCAGCAGCCATGAGCCTGCCACTGGCCTAGGAGGCATTCAGGCTGCTGTGACCTCAGAAGCACAGCCAGCAGCCATGAGCATGGCACTGGCAGAGGAGGCACTGAGGCTGCTGTGACGCCACAAGCACAGCCAGCAGCCATGAGCCTGATGCTGGCCTGTGAGGCACTGAGGCTGCTGTGACCTCACAAGCAGAGCCAGCAGGGGGCGCTGGACACTAAACTATGAGGCACTGAGTCTGCTGTGACGTCACAAGCACAGCCAGTAGCGGGTGATGGACATTAACCTAGGAGGCACTGAGGCTGCTGTGACCTCACAAGCACAGCCAGCAGCCATGAGACTGCCACTGACCTCAGAGGCACTGAGTCTGCTGTGACGTCACAAGCATAGCCAGCAGCCAGGAGCCTGCCACTGGCATAGGAGGCATTCAGGCTGCTGTGACCTCAGAAGCACAGCCAGCAGCCATGACCCTGACACTGGTCTAGGAGGCATTCAGGCTGCTGTGACCTCACAAGCACAGCCAGCAGCCATGAGCCTGACACTGGCAGAGGAGCCACTGAGGCTGCTGTGACCTCACAACACAGCCAGCAGGGGGCACTGGAGATAACCTAGAAGGCACTGAGTCTGCTGTGACCTCACAAGCACAGCCAGTAGGGGGCGATGGACACTAACCAAGGAGGCACTGAGTCTGCTGTGACCTCACAAGCACAGCCAGCAGCCATGAGCCTGCCACTGGCAGAGGAGGCACTGAGGCTTCTGTGACCTCACAAGCACAGCCAGCAGCCATGACCCTGACACTGGCCTCAGAGGCACTGAGGCTTCTGTGACGTCACAAGCACAGCCAGCAGCCATGAGCCTGATATTGGCCTGGGAGGCACTGAGGCTGCTGTGACCTCACAAGCAGAGCCAGCAGGGGGGGATGGACACTAACCTATGAGGCACTGAGTCTGCTGTGACCTCACAAGCAGAGCCAGCAGGGGACGCTGGACACTAAGCTATGCGGCCCTGAGTCTGCTGTGACCTCACAATCCCAGCCAGCAGCCATGAGCCTGCCACTGGCATAGGAGGCATTCAGGCTTGTGTGACCTCACAAGCACAGCCAGCAGCCATGACCCTGACACTGGTCTAGGAGGCATTCAGGCTGCTGTGAGTTCACAAGCACAGCCAGCAGGGGGCGCTGCACACTAACTTTTGAGGCACTGAGTCTGCTGTGACCTCACAAGCAGAGCCAGCAGGGGACGCTGGACACTGAACTATGAGGCAGTGAGGCTGCTGTGACCTCACAAGCACAGCCAGCAGCCATGAGCCTGCCACTGGCAGAGGAGGCACTGAGGCTGGTGTGACCTCACAAGCACAGCCAGCAGGGGACGCTGGACCCTAACTTTTGAGGCACTGAGGCTTCTGTGAGCTCACAATCATAGCCAGCAGCCATGAGCCTGCCACAGGCCTAGGAGGCATTCAGGCTGCTGTGACCTCACAAGCACAGCCAGCAGCCATGACCCTGACACTGGTCTTGGAGGCATTCAGGCTGCTGTGACCTCACAAGCACAGACAGCAGCCATGAGCATGATATTGGCCTGAGAGGCACTGAGTCTGCTGTGACCTCACAAGCACAGCCAGCAGCCATGAGACTGCCACTGGCCTCAGAAGCACTGAGGCTTCTGTGACCTCAAAAGCACAGCCAGCAGCCATAAGACTGCCACTGGCCTAGGAGGCATTCAGGCTGCTGTGACCTCAGAAGCACAGCCAGCAGCCATGAGCATGGCACTGGCAGAGGAGGCACTGAGGCTGCTGTGACGTCACAAGAACAGCCAGCAGCCATGAGCCTGATGCTGGGGTATGAGGCACTGAGGCTGCTGTGACCTCACAAGCACAGCCAGCAGGGGACACTGGACACTAAACTATGAGGCACTGAGTCTGCTGTGACCTCACAAGCACAGCCAGTAGGGGATGAAGGACACTAACCTAGGAGGCACTGAGGCTGCTCTGACCTCACAAGCAGAGACAGCAGCCATGAGACTGCCACTGGCCTCAGAGGCACTGAGGCTGCTGTGACGTTACAAGCATAGC
The DNA here is from genome assembly GCF_036370855.1 of Dromaius novaehollandiae. Taxonomy (NCBI): domain Eukaryota; kingdom Metazoa; phylum Chordata; class Aves; order Casuariiformes; family Dromaiidae; genus Dromaius; species Dromaius novaehollandiae. The sequence continues at coordinate 8,263,088 of NC_088122.1, read as the reverse complement.
CAGCAGCCAGGAGCCTGATTTTGGCCTGGGAATTACTGAGGCTGCTGTGACCTCACAAGCAGAGACACCAGGGGACGCTGGACACTAAACTATGAGGCACTGAGGCTGCTGTGACCTCACAAGCACAGCCAGCAGCCATGAGCCTGCCACTGGCATAGGAGGCATTCAGGCTGCTGTGACCTCAGAAGCACAGCCAGCAGCCATGACCCTGACACTGGTCTAGGAGGCATTCAGGCTGCTGTGACGTCACAAGCACAGCCAGCAGCCATGAGCCTGATACTGGCCTGAGAGGCACTGAGTCTGCTGTGACGTCACAAGCAGAGCCAGCAGGGGGCGCTGGACACTAACTATTGAGGCACTGAGTCTGCTGTGATCTCACAAACACAGCCAGCAGGGGACGCTGGACACTAAACTATGAGGCACTGAGTCTGCTGTGACCTCACAAGCACAGCCAGTAGGGGGCGATGGACACTAACCTAGGAGGCACTGAGTCTGCTGTGACCTCACAATCAGAGCCAGCAGCCAAGAGACTGCCACTGGCAGAGGAGGCACTGAGGCTGCTGTGACCTCACAAGCACAGCCAGCAGGCATGAGACTTATACTGGCAGAGGAGGCACTGAGGCTGCTGTGACGTCACAAGCACAGCCAGCAGCCATGAGCCTGCCACTGGCCTAGGAGGCATTCAGGCTGCTGTGACCTCAGAAGCACAGCCAGCAGCCATGACCCTGACACTGGTCTAGGAGGCATTCAGGCTGCTGTGACCTCACAAGCACAGCCAGCAGCCATGAGCCTGATACTAGCCTGAGAGGCACTGAGTCTGCTGTGATCTCACAAGCACAGCCAGCAGGGGACGCTGGACACTTAACTATGAGGCACTGAGTCTGCTGTGACCTCACAAGCACAGCCAGTAGGGGGTGATGGACACTAACCTAGGAGGCACTGAGGCTGCTGTGACCTCACAAGCACAGCCAGCAGCCATGAGACTGCCACTGGCCTCAGAGGCACTGAGGCTTCTGTGACGTCACAAGCACAGCCAGCAGCCATGAGCCTGCCACGGGCCTGTGAGGCACTGAGGCTGCTGTGACCTCACAAGCACAGCCAGTATGGGGCGATGGACACTAACCTAGGAGCCACTGAGTCTGCTGTGACCTCACAATCACAGCCAGCAGCCATGAGCCTGCCACTGGCAGAGGAGGCACTGAGGCTTCTGTGACCTCACAAGCACAGCCAGCAGCCATGAGACTGCCACTGGCCTGAGAGGCACTGAGGCTGCTGTGACATCACAAGCACAGCCAGCAGCCATGAGCCTGCCACTGGCATAGGAGGCATTCAGGCTGCTGTGACCTCAGAAGCACAGCCAGCAGCCATGAGCATGGCACTGGCAGAGGAGGCACTGAGGCTGCTGTGACGTCACAAGCACAGCCAGCAGCCATGAGCCTGATGCTGGCCTGTGAGGCACTGAGGCTGCTGTGACCTCACAAGCAGAGCCAGCAGGGGGCGCTGGACACTAAACTATGAGGCACTGAGTCTGCTGTGACGTCACAAGCACAGCCAGTAGCGGGTGATGGACATTAACCTAGGAGGCACTGAGGCTGCTGTGACCTCACAAGCACAGCCAGCAGCCATGAGACTGCCACTGACCTCAGAGGCACTGAGTCTGCTGTGACGTCACAAGCATAGCCAGCAGCCATGAGCCTGCCACTGGCATAGGAGGCATTCAGGCTGCTGTGACCTCAGAAGCACAGCCAGCAGCCATGACCCTGACACTGGTCTAGGAGGCATTCAGGCTGCTGTGACCTCACAAGCACAGCCAGCAGCCATGAGCCTGATATTGGCCTGGGAGGCACTGAGTCTGCTGTGACCTCACAATCCCAGCCAGCAGCCATGAGCCTGCCACTGGCATAGGAGGCATTCAGGCTTGTGTGACCTCACAAGCACAGCCAGCAGCCATGACCCTGACACTGGTCTAGGAGGCACTGAGGCTGCTGTGACCTCACAAGCAGAGCCAGCAGGGGGCGCTGCACACTAAGTTTTGAGGCACTGAGTCTGCTGTGACCTCACAAGCAGAGCCAGCAGGGGGCGCTGGACACTGAACTATGAGGCACTGAGGCTGCTGTGACCTCACAAGCACAGCCAGCAGCCATGAGCATGGCACTGGCAGAGGAGGCACTGAGGCTGGTGTGACCTCACAAGCAGAGCCAGCAGGGGGCGCTGCACACTAACTTTTGAGGCACTGAGTCTGCTGTGACCTCACAAGCAGAGCCAGCAGGGGACACTGGACCCTAACTTTTGAGGCACTGAGGCTTCTGTGAGCTCACAATCATAGCCAGCAGCCATGAGCCTGCCACTGGCAGAGGAGGCATTCAGGCTGCTGTGACCTCACAAGCACAGCCAGCAGCCATGACCCTGATACTGGTCTTGGAGGCATTCAGGCTGCTATGACCTCACAAGCACAGCCAGCAGCCATGCGCATGATACTGGCCTCAGAGGCACTGAGGTTGCTGTGACCTCACAAGCACAGCCAGCAGCCATGAGACTGCCACTGGCAGAGGAGCCACTGAGGCTTCTGTGACGTCACAAGCACAGCCAGCAGCCATGAGCCTGCCACGGGCCTAGGAGGCACTGAGGCTGATGTGACCTCACAAGCACAGCCAGCAGCCAGGAGCCTGATATTGGCCTGGGAGGCACTCAGGCTGCTGTGATGTCACAAGCACAGCCAGCAGCCAGGAGCCTGATATTGGCCTGGGAGGCACTGAGGCTGCTGTGAACTCACAAGCACAGCCAGTTGGGGGCGATGGACACTAACCTAGGAGGCACTGAGTCTGCTGTGACCTCACAAGGACAGCCAGCAGCCATAAGCCTGCCACTGGCCTAGGAGGCATTCAGGCTGCTGTGATCTCAGAAGCACAGCCAGCAGCCATGAGCATGGCACTGGCAGAGGAGGCACTGAGGCTGCTGTGACGTCACAAGCACAGCCAGCAGCCATGAGCCTGATGCTGGGGTATGAGGCACTGAGTCTGCTGTGACCTCACAAACACAGGCAGCAGGGGGCGCTGGACACTAACTATTGAGACACTGAGTCTGCTGTGATCTCACAAGCAGAGGCAGCAGGGGACACTGGACACTAAACTATGAGGCACTGAGTCTGCTGTGACCTCACAAGCACAGCCAGTAGGGGGCGATGGACACTAACCTAGGAGGCACTGAGGCTGCTGTGACGTCACAAGCATAGCCAGCAGCCAGGAGCCTGATTTTGGCCTGGGAATTACTGAGGCTGCTGTGACCTCACAAGCAGAGACACCAGGGGACGCTGGACACTAAACTATGAGGCACTGAGGCTGCTGTGACATCACAAGCACAGCCAGCAGCCAAGAGCCTGCCACTGGCATAGGAGGCATTCAGGCTGCTGTGACCTCAGAACCACAGCCAGCAGCCATGACCCTGACACTGGTCTAGGAGGCATTCAGGCTGCTGTGACCTCACAAGCACAGCCAGCAGCCATGAGCCTGATACTGGCCTGAGAGGCACTGAGTCTGCTGTGACCTCACAAGCAGAGACACCAGGGGACGCTGGACACTAACTATTGAGGCACTGAGTCTGCTGTGATCTCACAAGCACAGCCAGCAGGGGACGCTGGACACTAAACTATGAGGCACTGAGTCTGCTGTGACCTCACAAGCACAGCCAGTAGGGGGCGATGGACACAAACCTAGGAGGCACTGAGGCTGCTGTGACCTCACAATCACAGCCAGCAGCCATGAGCCTGCCACTGGCAGAGGAGGCACTGAGGCTTCTGTGACCTCACAAGCACAGCCAGCAGCCATGAGACTGCCACTGGCCTCAGAGGCACTGAGGCTGCTGTGACGTCACAAGCACAGCCAGCAGCCATGAGCCTGCCACTGGCCTAGGAGGCATTCAGGCTGCTGTGACCTCAGAAGCACAGCCAGCAGCCATGAGCATGGCACTGGCAGAGGAGGCACTGAGGCTGCTGTGACGTCACAAGCACAGCCAGCAGCCATGAGCCTGATGCTGGCCTGTGAGGCACTGAGGCTGCTGTGACCTCACAAGCAGAGCCAGCAGGGGGCGCTGGACACTAAACTATGAGGCACTGAGTCTGCTGTGACCTCACAAGCACAGCCGGTAGCGGGTGATGGACATTAACCTAGGAGGCACTGAGTCTGCTGTGACCTCACAAGCACAGCCAGCAGCCATTAGACTGCCACTGGCATAGGAGGCATTCAGGCTGCTGTGACCTCAGAAGCACAGCCAGCAGCCATGACCCTGACACTGGTTTAGGAGGCATTCAGGCTGCTGTGACCTCACAAGCACAGCCAGCAGCCATGAGCCTGATATTGGCCTGGGAGGCACTGAGGCTGCTGTGAACTCACAAGCACAGCCAGTAGGGGGCGATGGACACTAACCTATGAGGCACTGAGTCTGCTGTGACCTCACAAGCACAGCCAGCAGGGGACGCTGGACACTAAACTATGCGGCCCTGAGTCTGCTGTGACCTCACAATCCCAGCCAGCAGCCATGAGCCTGCCACTGGCATAGGAGGCATTCAGGCTTGTGTGACCTCACAAGCACAGCCAGCAGCCATGACCCTGACACTGGTCTAGGAGGCATTCAGGCTGCTGTGAGTTCACAAGCAGAGCCAGCAGGGGGCGCTGCACACTAAGTTTTGAGGCACTGAGTCTGCTGTGACCTCACAAGAAGAGCCAGCAGGGGACGCTGGACACTGAGCTATGAGGCACTGAGGCTGCTGTGACCTCACAATCCCAGCCAGCAGCCATGAGCCTGCCACTGGCAGAGGAGGCACTGAGGCTGGTGTGACCTCACAAGCACAGCCAGCAGGGGGCGCTGCACACTAACTTTTGAGGCACTGAGTCTGCTGTGACCTCACAAGCACAGCCAGCAGGGGAGGCTGGACACTAAACTATGAGGCACTGAGTCTGCTGTGACCTCACAAGCACAGCCAGTAGGGGGTGATGGACATTAACCTAGGAGGCACTGAGGCTGCTGTGACCTCACAAGCACAGCCAGCAGCCATGAGACTGCCACTGACCTCAGAGGCACTGAGGCTGCTGTGACGTCAGAAGCATAGCCAGCAGCCAGGAGCCTGCCACTGGCATAGGAGGCATTCAGGCTGCTGTGACCTCAGAAGCACAGCCAGCAGCCATGACCCTGACACTGGTCTAGGAGGCATTCAGGCTGCTGTGACCTCACAAGCACAGCCAGCAGCCATGAGCCTGATATTGGCCTGAGAGGCACTGAGGCTGCTGTGACCTCACAAGCACAGCCAGCAGCCATGAGCATGGCACTGGCAGAGGAGGCACTGAGGCTGCTGTGACCTCACAAGCACAGCCAGCAGCCATGAGCCTGATACTGGCCTGGAAGGCGCTGAGTCTGCTGTGACCTCACAAGCAGAGCCAACAGGGGGAGCTGGACACTAAACTATGAGGCACTGAGTCTGCTGTGACCTCACAAGCACAGCCAGTAGGGGGTGATGGACACTAACCTAGGAGGCACTGAGGCTGCTGTGACCTCACAATCACAGCCAGCAGCCATGAGACTGCCACTGGCAGAGGAGGCACTGAGGCTTCTGTGACCTCACAAGCACAGCCAGCAGCCATGAGACTGCCACTGGCCTCAGAGGCACTGAGGCTGCTGTGACGTCACAAGCACAACCAGCAGCCATGAGCCTGCCACTGGCCTAGGAGGCACTCAGGCTGCTGTGACGTCACAAGCACAGCCAGCAGCCATGAGCCTGATACTGGCCTGAGAGGCACTGAGTCTGCTGTGACCTCAAAAGCACAGCCAGCAGCCATGAGCATGGCACTGGCAGAGGAGCCACTGAGGCTGCTGTGACCTCACAACACAGCCAGCAGCGGGCACTGGAGATAACCTAGGAGGCACTGAGGCTGCTGTGACCTCACAAGCACAGCCAGTAGGGGGCGATGGACACTAACCTAGGAGGCACTGAGTCTGCTGTGACCTCACAAGCACAGCCAGCAGCCATGAGACTGCCACTGGCCTCAGAGGCACTGAGGCTGCTGTGACCTCACAAGCACAGCCAGCAGCCATGAGACTGCCACTGGCCTCAGAGGCACTGAGGCTGCTGTGACCTCACAAGCACAGCCAGCAGCCAGGAGCCTGATATTGGCCTGGGAGGCACTGAGGCTGCTGTGAACTCACAAGCACAGCCAGTAGGGGGCGATGGACACTAACCTATGAGGCACTGAGTCTGCTGTGACCTCACAAGCACAGCCAGCAGGGGACGCTGGACACTAAACTATGCGGCCCTGAGTCTGCTGTGACCTCACAATCCCAGCCAGCAGCCATGAGCCTGCCACTGGCATAGGAGGCATTCAGGCTTGTGTGACCTCACAAGCACAGCCAGCAGCCATGACCCTGACACTGGTCTAGGAGGCATTCAGGCTGCTGTGAGTTCACAAGCAGAGCCAGCAGGGGGCGCTGCACACTAACTTTTGAGGCACTGAGTCTGCTGTGACCTCACAAGCAGAGCCAGCAGGGGACGCTGGACACTGAACTATGAGGCACTGAGGCTGCTGTGACCTCACAAGCACAGCCAGCAGCCATGAGCCTGCCACTGGCAGAGGAGGCACTGAGGCTGGTGTGACCTCACAAGCACAGCCAGCAGGGGGCGCTGCACACTAACTTTTGAGGCACTGAGTCTGCTGTGACCTCACAACACAGCCAGTAGGGGGCGATGGACACTAACCTAGGAGGCACTGAGTCTGCTGTGACCTCACAAGCACAGCCAGCAGCCATGAGACTGCCACTGGCCTCAGAGGCACTGAGGCTTCTGTGACCTCACAAGCACAGCCAGCAGCCATGAGACTGCCACTGGCCTCAGAGGCACTGAGGCTGCTGTGACCTCACAAGCACAACCAGCAGCCATGAGCCTGCCACTGGCCTAGGAGGCACTCAGGCTGCTGTGACGTCACAAGCACAGCCAGCAGCCATGAGCCTGATACTGGCCTGAGAGGCACTGAGTCTGCTGTGACCTCAAAAGCACAGCCAGCAGCCATGAGCATGGCACTGGCAGAGGAGCCACTGAGGCTGCTGTGACCTCACAACACAGCCAGCAGCGGGCACTGGAGATAACCTAGGAGGCACTGAGGCTGCTGTGACCTCACAAGCACAGCCAGTAGGGGGCGATGGACACTAACCTAGGAGCCACTGAGTCTGCTGTGACCTCACAAGGACAGCCAGCAGCCATGAGACTGCCACTGGCCTCAGAGGCACTGAGGCTTCTGTGACCTCACAAGCACAGCCAGCAGCCATGAGACTGCCACTGGCCTCAGAGGCACTGAGGCTGCTGTGACCTCACAAGCACAGCCAGCAGCCATGAGCCTGATATTGGCCTGGGAGGCACTGAGGCTGCTGTGAACTCACAAGCACAGCCAGTAGGGGGCGATGGACACTAACCTATGAGGCACTGAGTCTGCTGTGACCTCACAAGCACAGCCAGCAGGGGACGCTGGACACTAAACTATGCGGCCCTGAGTCTGCTGTGACCTCACAATCCCAGCCAGCAGCCATGAGCCTGCCACTGGCATAGGAGGCATTCAGGCTTGTGTGACCTCACAAGCACAGCCAGCAGCCATGACCCTGACACTGGTCTAGGAGGCATTCAGGCTGCTGTGAGTTCACAAGCAGAGCCAGCAGGGGGCGCTGCACACTAACTTTTGAGGCACTGAGTCTGCTGTGACCTCACAAGCAGAGCCAGCAGGGGACGCTGCACACTGAACTATGAGGCACTGAGGCTGCTGTGACCTCACAAGCACAGCCAGCAGCCATGAGCCTGCCACTGGCCTCAGAGGCACTGAGGCTGGTGTGACCTCACAAGCACAGCCAGCAGGGGGCGCTGCACACTAACTTTTGAGGCACTGAGTGTGCTGTGACCTCACAAGCAGAGCCAGCAGGGGACGCTGGACACTAAACTATGAGGCACTGAGGCTGCTTTGACCTCACAAGCACAGCCAGCAGCCATGAGCCTGCCACTGGCAGGGGAGGCACTGAGACTGGTGTGAGCTCACAAGCACAGCCAGCAGGGGGCGCTGCACACTAACTTTTGAGGCACTGAGTCTGCTGTGACCTCACAAGCAGAGCCAGCAGGGGACGCTGGACCCTAACTTTTGAGGCACTGTGGCTTCTGTGAGCTCACAATCATAGCCAGCAGCCATGAGCCTGCCACAGGCCTAGGAGGCATTCAGGCTGCTGTGACCTCACAAGCACAGCCAGCAGCCATGACCCTGATACTGGTCTTGGAGGCATTCAGGCTGCTGTGACCTCACAAGCACAGCCAGCAGCCATGCGCATGATACTGGCCTGAGAGGCACTGAGGCTGCTGTGACCTCACAAGCACAGCCAGCAGCCATGAGCCTGCCACTGGCATAGGAGGCATTCAGGCTGCTGTGACCTCACAAGCACAGCCAGCAGCCATGACACTGACACTGGTCTAGGAGGCATTCAGGCTGCTGTGACCTCACAAGCACAGCCAGCAGCCATGAGCAGGATACTGGGCTGAGAGGCACTGAGTCTGCTGTGACCTCACAAGCAGAGCCAGCAGGGGGCGCTGGACACTAACTATTGAGGCACTGATTCTGCTGTGACCTCACAAGCAGAGCCAGCAGGGGGCGCTGGACACTAAACTATGAGGCACTGAGTCTGCTGTGACCTCACAAGCACAGCCAGTAGGGGGTGATGGACATTAACCTCAGAGGCACTGAGGCTGCTGTGACCTCACAAGCACAGCCAGCAGCCATGAGACTGCCACTGACCTCAGAGGCACTGAGGCTGCTGTGACGTCACAAGCATAGCCAGCAGCCAGGAGCCTGCCACTGGCATAGGAGGCATTCAGGCTGCTGTGACGTCACAAGCACAGCCAGCAGCCATGAGCCTGAAACTGGTCTAGGAGGCATTCAGGCTGCTGTGACCTCGCAAGCACAGCCAGCAGCCATGAGCCTGATATTGGCCTGAGAGGCACTGAGGCTGCTGTGACCTCACAAGCACAGCCAGCAGCCATGAGCATGGCACTGGCAGAGGAGGCACTGAGGCTTCTGTGACGTCACAAGCACAGCCAGCAGCCATGAGCCTGATACTGGCCTGGAAGGCGCTGAGTCTGCTGTGACCTCACAAGCAGAGCCAGCAGGGGGAGCTGGACACTAAACTATGAGGCACTGAGTCTGCTGTGACCTCACAAGCACAGCCAGTAGGGGGTGATGGACACTAACCTAGGAGCCACTGAGTCTGCTGTGACCTCACAAGCACAGCCAGCAGCCATGAGCCTGCCACTGGCAGAGGAGGCACTGAGGCTTCTGTGACCTCAGAAGCACAGCCAGCAGCCATGAGACTGCCACTGGCCTCAGAGGCACTGAGGCTGCTGTGACCTCACAAGCACAACCAGCAGCCATGAGCCTGCCACTGGCCTAGGAGGCACTCAGGCTGCTGTGATGTCACAAGCACAGCCAGCAGCCATGAGCCTGATACTGGCCTGAGAGGCACTGAGTCTGCTGTGACCTCAAAAGCACAGCCAGCAGCCATGAGCATGGCACTATCCACAGAGACACTGAGGCTGCTGTGACCTCACAAGCACAGCCAGCAGCCATGAGCCTGACACTGGCAGAGGAGCCACTGAGGCTGCTGTGACCTCACAACACAGCCAGCAGCGGGCACTGGAGATAACCTAGGAGGCACTGAGGCTGCTGTGACCTCACAAGCACAGCCAGTAGGGGGCGATGGACACTAACCTAGGAGGCACTGAGGCTGCTGTGACCTCACAAGCACAGCCAGCAGCCATGAGACTGCCACTGGCCTCAGAGGCACTGAGGCTTCTGTGACCTCACAAGCACAGCCAGCAGCCATGAGACTGCCACTGGCCTCAGAGGCACTGAGGCTGGTGTGACCTCACAAGCACAGCCAGCAGCCATGAGCCTGATATTGGCCTGGGAGGCACTGAGGCTGCTGTGAACTCACAAGCACAGCCAGTAGGGGGCGATGGACACTAACCTATGAGGCACTGAGTCTGCTGTGACCTCACAAGCACAGCCAGCAGCCATGACCCTGACACTGGTCTAGGAGGCATTCAGGCTGCTGTGAGTTCACAAGCACAGCCAGCAGGGGGCGCTGCACACTAACTTTTGAGGCACTGAGTCTGCTGTGACCTCACAAGCAGAGCCAGCAGGGGACGCTGGACACTGAACTATGAGGCACTGAGGCTGCTGTGACCTCACAAGCACAGCCAGCAGCCATGAGCCTGCCACTGGCAGAGGAGGCACTGAGGCTGCTGTGACGTCACAAGCACAGCCAGCAGCCATGAGCCTGATACTGGCCTGAGAGGCACTGAGTCTGCTGTGACCTCAAAAGCACAGCCAGCAGCCATGAGCATGGCACTGGCAGAGGAGCCACTGAGGCTGCTGTGACCTCACAACACAGCCAGCAGCGGGCACTGGAGATAACCTAGGAGGCACTGAGGCTGCTGTGACCTCACAAGCACAGCCAGTAGGGGGCGATGGACACTAACCTAGGAGGCACTGAGTCTGCTGTGACCTCACAAGCACAGCCAGCAGCCATGAGACTGCCACTGGCCTCAGAGGCACTGAGGCTTCTGTGACCTCACAAGCACAGCCAGCAGCCATGAGACTGCCACTGGCCTCAGAGGCACTGAGGCTGCTGTGACCTCACAAGCACAACCAGCAGCCATGAGCCTGCCACTGGCCTAGGAGGCACTCAGGCTGCTGTGACGTCACAAGCACAGCCAGCAGCCATGAGCCTGATACTGGCCTGAGAGGCACTGAGTCTGCTGTGACCTCAAAAGCACAGCCAGCAGCCATGAGCATGGCACTATCCACAGAGACACTGAGGCTGCTGTGACCTCACAAGCACAGCCAGCAGCCATGAGCCTGACACTGCCAGAGGAGCCACTGAGGCTGCTGTGACCTCACAACACAGCCAGCAGCGGGCACTGGAGATAACCTAGGAGGCACTGAGGCTGCTGTGACCTCACAAGCACAGCCAGTAGGGGGCGATGGACACTAACCTAGGAGGCACTGAGGCTGCTGTGACCTCACAAGCAGAGCCAGCAGGGGACGCTGGACAATGAACTATGAGGCACTGACACTGCTGTGACCTCACAAGCACAGCCAGCAGCCATGAGCCTGCCACTGGCAGAGGAGGCACTGAGGCTGCTGTGACGTCACAAGCACAGCCAGCAGCCATGAGCCTGATACTGGCCTGAGAGGCACTGAGTCTGCTGTGACCTCAAAAGCACAGCCAGCAGCCATGAGCATGGCACTGGCAGAGGAGCCACTGAGGCTGCTGTGACCTCACAACACAGCCAGCAGCGGGCACTGGAGATAACCTAGGAGGCACTGAGGCTGCTGTGACCTCACAAGCACAGCCAGCAGCCATGAGCCTGCCACTGGCCTCAGAGGCACTGAGGCTTCTGTGACCTCACAAGCACAGCCAGCAGCCATGAGACTGCCACTGGCCTCAGAGGCACTGAGGCTGCTGTGACCTCACAAGCACAACCAGCAGCCATGAGCCTGCCACTGGCCTAGGAGGCACTCAGGCTGCTGTGACGTCACAAGCACAGCCAGCAGCCATGAGCCTGATACTGGCCTGAGAGGCACTGAGTCTGCTGTGACCTCAAAAGCACAGCCAGCAGCCATGAGCATGGCACTATCCACAGAGACACTGAGGCTGCTGTGACCTCACAAGCACAGCCAGCAGCCATGAGCCTGACACTGGCAGAGGAGCCACTGAGTCTGCTGTGACCTCACAAGCAGAGCCAGCAGGGGGCGATGGACACTAACCTAGGAGGCACTGAGTCTGCTGTGACCTCACAAGCACAGCCAGCAGCCATGAGACTGCCACTGGCCTCAGAGGCACTGAGGCTGCTGTGACCTCACAAGCACAGCCAGCAGCCATGAGACTGCCACTGGCCTCAGAGGCACTGAGGCTGCTGTGACCTCACAAGCACAGCCAGCAGCCATGAGCCTGATATTGGCCTGGGAGGCACTGAGGCTGCTGTGAACTCACAAGCACAGCCAGTAGGGGGCGATGGACACTAACCTATGAGGCACTGAGTCTGCTGTGACCTCACAAGCAGAGACAGCAGCCATGAGCCTGCCACTGGCATAGGAGGCATTCAGGCTTGTGTGACCTCACAAGCACAGCCAGCAGCCATGACCCTGACACTGGTCTAGGAGGCACTGAGTCTGCTGTGACCTCACAAGCAGAGCCAGCAGGGGGCGCTGCACACTAACTTTTGAGGCACTGAGTCTGCTGTGACCTCACAAGCACAGCCAGCAGCCATGACCCTGACACTGGTCTAGGAGGCATTCAGGCTGCTGTGAGTTCACAAGCACAGCCAGCAGGGGGCGCTGCACACTAACTTTTGAGGCACTGAGTCTGCTGTGACCTCACAAGCAGAGCCAGCAGGGGACGCTGGACACTAAGCTATGAGGCACTGAGGCTGCTGTGACCTCACAAGCACAGCCAGCAGCCATGAGCCTGCCACTGGCAGAGGAGGCACTGAGGCTGCTGTGACGTCACAAGCACAGCCAGCAGCCATGAGCCTGATACTGGCCTGAGAGGCACTGAGTCTGCTGTGACCTCAAAAGCACAGCCAGCAGCCATGAGCATGGCACTGGCAGAGGAGCCACTGAGGCTGCTGTGACCTCACAACACAGCCAGCAGCGGGCACTGGAGATAACCTAGGAGGCACTGAGGCTGCTGTGACCTCACAAGCACAGCCAGTAGGGGGCGATGGACACTAACCTAGGAGGCACTGAGTCTGCTGTGACCTCACAAGCACAGCCAGCAGCCATGAGACTGCCACTGGCCTCAGAGGCACTGAGGCTTCTGTGACCTCACAAGCACAGCCAGCAGCCATGAGACTGCCACTGGCCTCAGAGGCACTGAGGCTGCTGTGACCTCACAAGCACAACCAGCAGCCATGAGCCTGCCACTGGCCTAGGAGGCACTCAGGCTGCTGTGACGTCACAAGCACAGCCAGCAGCCATGAGCCTGATACTGGCCTGAGAGGCACTGAGTCTGCTGTGACCTCAAAAGCACAGCCAGCAGCCATGAGCATGGCACTATCCACAGAGACACTGAGGCTGCTGTGACCTCACAAGCACAGCCAGCAGCCATGAGCCTGACACTGCCAGAGGAGCCACTGAGGCTGCTGTGACCTCACAACACAGCCAGCAGCGGGCACTGGAGATAACCTAGGAGGCACTGAGGCTGCTGTGACCTCACAAGCACAGCCAGTAGGGGGCGATGGACACTAACCTAGGAGGCACTGAGGCTGCTGTGACCTCACAAGCAGAGCCAGCAGGGGACGCTGGACAATGAACTATGAGGCACTGACACTGCTGTGACCTCACAAGCACAGCCAGCAGCCATGAGCCTGCCACTGGCAGAGGAGGCACTGAGGCTGCTGTGACGTCACAAGCACAGCCAGCAGCCATGAGCCTGATACTGGCCTGAGAGGCACTGAGTCTGCTGTGACCTCAAAAGCACAGCCAGCAGCCATGAGCATGGCACTGGCAGAGGAGCCACTGAGGCTGCTGTGACCTCACAACACAGCCAGCAGCGGGCACTGGAGATAACCTAGGAGGCACTGAGGCTGCTGTGACCTCACAAGCACAGCCAGCAGCCATGAGCCTGCCACTGGCCTCAGAGGCACTGAGGCTTCTGTGACCTCACAAGCACAGCCAGCAGCCATGAGACTGCCACTGGCCTCAGAGGCACTGAGGCTGCTGTGACCTCACAAGCACAACCAGCAGCCATGAGCCTGCCACTGGCCTAGGAGGCACTCAGGCTGCTGTGACGTCACAAGCACAGCCAGCAGCCATGAGCCTGATACTGGCCTGAGAGGCACTGAGTCTGCTGTGACCTCAAAAGCACAGCCAGCAGCCATGAGCATGGCACTATCCACAGAGACACTGAGGCTGCTGTGACCTCACAAGCACAGCCAGCAGCCATGAGCCTGACACTGGCAGAGGAGCCACTGAGTCTGCTGTGACCTCACAAGCAGAGCCAGCAGGGGGCGATGGACACTAACCTAGGAGGCACTGAGTCTGCTGTGACCTCACAAGCACAGCCAGCAGCCATGAGACTGCCACTGGCCTCAGAGGCACTGAGGCTGCTGTGACCTCACAAGCACAGCCAGCAGCCATGAGACTGCCACTGGCCTCAGAGGCACTGAGGCTGCTGTGACCTCACAAGCACAGCCAGCAGCCATGAGCCTGATATTGGCCTGGGAGGCACTGAGGCTGCTGTGAACTCACAAGCACAGCCAGTAGGGGGCGATGGACACTAACCTATGAGGCACTGAGTCTGCTGTGACCTCACAAGCAGAGACAGCAGCCATGAGCCTGCCACTGGCATAGGAGGCATTCAGGCTTGTGTGACCTCACAAGCACAGCCAGCAGCCATGACCCTGACACTGGTCTAGGAGGCACTGAGTCTGCTGTGACCTCACAAGCAGAGCCAGCAGGGGGCGCTGCACACTAACTTTTGAGGCACTGAGTCTGCTGTGACCTCACAAGCAGAGCCAGCAGGGGACGCTGGACCCTAACTTTTGAGGCACTGAGGCTTCTGTGAGCTCACAAGCAGAGCCAGCAGCCATGAGCCTGCCACAGGCCTAGGAGGCATTCAGGCTGCTGTGACCTCACAAGCACAGCCAGCAGCCATGACCCTGATACTGCTCTTGGAGGCATTCAGGCTGCTGTGACCTCACAAGCACAGCCAGCAGCCATGAGCATGATACTGGCCTGAGAGGCACTGAGGCTGCTGTGACCCCACAAGCACAGCCAGCAGCCATGAGCCTGCCACTGGCATAGGAGGCATTCAGGCTTGTGTGTCCTCACAAGCACAGCCAGCAGGGGGCGCTGCACACTAACTATTGAGGCACTGAGTCTGCTGTGACCTCACAAGCACAGCCAGCAGGGGGCGCTGGACACTAACTATTGAGGCACTGAGTCTGCTGTGACCTCACAAGCACAGCCAGCAGCCATGAGCCTGCCACTGGCATAGGAGGCATTCAGGCTGCTGTGACCTCACAATCACAGCCAGCAGCCATGACACTGACACTGGTCTAGGAGGCATTCAGGCTGCTGTGACCTCACAAGCACAGCCAGCAGCCAGGAGCCTGATACTGGGCTGAGAGGCACTGAGGCTGCTGTGACCTCACAAGCACAGCCAGCAGCCATGAGACTGCCACTGGCCTCAGAGGCACTGAGGCTGCTGTGACGTCACAAGCACAACCAGCAGCCATGAGCCTGCCACTGGCCTAGGAGGCACTCAGGCTGCTGTGACGTCACAAGCACAGCCAGCAGCCATGAGCCTGATACTGGCCTGAGAGGCACTGAGTCTGCTGTGACCTCAAAAGCACAGCCAGCAGCCATGAGCATGGCACTGGCAGAGGAGCCACTGAGGCTGCTGTGACCTCACAACACAGCCAGCAGCGGGCACTGGAGATAACCTAGGAGGCACTGAGGCTGCTGTGACCTCACAAGCACAGCCAGTAGGGGGCGATGGACACTAACCTAGGAGGCACTGAGTCTGCTGTGACCTCACAAGCACAGCCAGCAGCCATGAGACTGCCACTGGCCTCAGAGGCACTGAGGCTGCTGTGACCTCACAAGCACAGCCAGCAGCCATGAGACTGCCACTGGCCTCAGAGGCACTGAGGCTGCTGTGACCTCACAAGCACAGCCAGCAGCCAGGAGCCTGATATTGGCCTGGGAGGCACTGAGGCTGCTGTGAACTCACAAGCACAGCCAGTAGGGGGCGATGGACACTAACCTAGGAGGCACTGAGTCTGCTGTGACCTCACAAGCACAGCCAGCAGGGGACGCTGGACACTAAACTATGCGGCCCTGAGTCTGCTGTGACCTCACAATCCCAGCCAGCAGCCATGAGCCTGCCACTGGCATAGGAGGCATTCAGGCTTGTGTGACCTCACAAGCACAGCCAGCAGCCATGACCCTGACACTGGTCTAGGAGGCATTCAGGCTGCTGTGAGTTCACAAGCAGAGCCAGCAGGGGGCGCTGCACACTAACTTTTGAGGCACTGAGTCTGCTGTGACCTCACAAGCAGAGCCAGCAGGGGACGCTGGACACTGAACTATGAGGCACTGAGGCTGCTGTGACCTCACAAGCACAGCCAGCAGCCATGAGCCTGCCACTGGCAGAGGAGGCACTGAGGCTGGTGTGACCTCACAAGCACAGCCAGCAGGGGGCGCTGCACACTAACTTTTGAGGCACTGAGTGTGCTGTGACCTCACAAGCAGAGCCAGCAGGGGACGCTGGACACTAAACTATGAGGCACTGAGGCTGCTTTGACCTCACAAGCACAGCCAGCAGCCATGAGCCTGCCACTGGCAGGGGAGGCACTGAGACTGGTGTGAGCTCACAAGCACAGCCAGCAGGGGGCGCTGCACACTAACTTTTGAGGCACTGAGTCTGCTGTGACCTCACAAGCAGAGCCAGCAGGGGACGCTGGACCCTAACTTTTGAGGCACTGTGGCTTCTGTGAGCTCACAATCATAGCCAGCAGCCATGAGCCTGCCACAGGCCTAGGAGGCATTCAGGCTGCTGTGACCTCACAAGCACAGCCAGCAGCCATGACCCTGATACTGGTCTTGGAGGCATTCAGGCTGCTGTGACCTCACAAGCACAGCCAGCAGCCATGCGCATGATACTGGCCTGAGAGGCACTGAGGCTGCTGTGACCTCACAAGCACAGCCAGCAGCCATGAGCCTGCCACTGGCATAGGAGGCATTCAGGCTGCTGTGACCTCACAAGCACAGCCAGCAGCCATGACACTGACACTGGTCTAGGAGGCATTCAGGCTGCTGTGACCTCACAAGCACAGCCAGCAGCCATGAGCAGGATACTGGGCTGAGAGGCACTGAGTCTGCTGTGACCTCACAAGCAGAGCCAGCAGGGGGCGCTGGACACTAACTATTGAGGCACTGATTCTGCTGTGACCTCACAAGCAGAGCCAGCAGGGGGCGCTGGACACTAAACTATGAGGCACTGAGTCTGCTGTGACCTCACAAGCACAGCCAGTAGGGGGTGATGGACATTAACCTCAGAGGCACTGAGGCTGCTGTGACCTCACAAGCACAGCCAGCAGCCATGAGACTGCCACTGACCTCAGAGGCACTGAGGCTGCTGTGACGTCACAAGCATAGCCAGCAGCCAGGAGCCTGCCACTGGCATAGGAGGCATTCAGGCTGCTGTGACGTCACAAGCACAGCCAGCAGCCATGAGACTGCCACTGCCTAGGAGGCATTCAGGCTGCTGTGACCTCACAAGCACAGCCAGCAGCCATGAGCCTGATATTGGCCTGAGAGGCACTGAGGCTGCTGTGACCTCACAAGCACAGCCAGCAGCCATGAGCATGGCACTGGCAGAGGAGGCACTGAGGCTTCTGTGACGTCACAAGCACAGCCAGCAGCCATGAGCCTGATACTGGCCTGGAAGGCGCTGAGTCTGCTGTGACCTCACAAGCAGAGCCAGCAGGGGGAGCTGGACACTAAACTATGAGGCACTGAGTCTGCTGTGACCTCACAAGCACAGCCAGTAGGGGGTGATGGACACTAACCTAGGAGCCACTGAGTCTGCTGTGACCTCACAAGCACAGCCAGCAGCCATGAGCCTGCCACTGGCAGAGGAGGCACTGAGGCTTCTGTGACCTCAGAAGCACAGCCAGCAGCCATGAGACTGCCACTGGCCTCAGAGGCACTGAGGCTGCTGTGACCTCACAAGCACAACCAGCAGCCATGAGCCTGCCACTGGCCTAGGAGGCACTCAGGCTGCTGTGATGTCACAAGCACAGCCAGCAGCCATGAGCCTGATACTGGCCTGAGAGGCACTGAGTCTGCTGTGACCTCAAAAGCACAGCCAGCAGCCATGAGCATGGCACTATCCACAGAGACACTGAGGCTGCTGTGACCTCACAAGCACAGCCAGCAGCCATGAGCCTGACACTGGCAGAGGAGCCACTGAGGCTGCTGTGACCTCACAACACAGCCAGCAGCGGGCACTGGAGATAACCTAGGAGGCACTGAGGCTGCTGTGACCTCACAAGCACAGCCAGTAGGGGGCGATGGACACTAACCTAGGAGGCACTGAGGCTGCTGTGACCTCACAAGCACAGCCAGCAGCCATGAGACTGCCACTGGCCTCAGAGGCACTGAGGCTTCTGTGACCTCACAAGCACAGCCAGCAGCCATGAGACTGCCACTGGCCTCAGAGGCACTGAGGCTGGTGTGACCTCACAAGCACAGCCAGCAGCCATGAGCCTGATATTGGCCTGGGAGGCACTGAGGCTGCTGTGAACTCACAAGCACAGCCAGTAGGGGGCGATGGACACTAACCTATGAGGCACTGAGTCTGCTGTGACCTCACAAGCACAGCCAGCAGCCATGACCCTGACACTGGTCTAGGAGGCATTCAGGCTGCTGTGAGTTCACAAGCAGAGCCAGCAGGGGGCGCTGCACACTAACTTTTGAGGCACTGAGTCTGCTGTGACCTCACAAGCAGAGCCAGCAGGGGACGCTGGACACTAAGCTATGAGGCACTGAGGCTGTGGACCTCACAAGCACAGCCAGCAGCCATGAGCCTGCCACTGGCAGAGGAGGCACTGAGGCTGCTGTGACGTCACAAGCACAGCCAGCAGCCATGAGCCTGATACTGGCCTGAGAGGCACTGAGTCTGCTGTGACCTCAAAAGCACAGCCAGCAGCCATGAGCATGGCACTGGCAGAGGAGCCACTGAGGCTGCTGTGACCTCACAACACAGCCAGCAGCGGGCACTGGAGATAACCTAGGAGGCACTGAGGCTGCTGTGACCTCACAAGCACAGCCAGTAGGGGGCGATGGACACTAACCTAGGAGGCACTGAGTCTGCTGTGACCTCACAAGCACAGCCAGCAGCCATGAGACTGCCACTGGCCTCAGAGGCACTGAGGCTTCTGTGACCTCACAAGCACAGCCAGCAGCCATGAGACTGCCACTGGCCTCAGAGGCACTGAGGCTGCTGTGACCTCACAAGCACAACCAGCAGCCATGAGCCTGCCACTGGCCTAGGAGGCACTCAGGCTGCTGTGACGTCACAAGCACAGCCAGCAGCCATGAGCCTGATACTGGCCTGAGAGGCACTGAGTCTGCTGTGACCTCAAAAGCACAGCCAGCAGCCATGAGCATGGCACTATCCACAGAGACACTGAGGCTGCTGTGACCTCACAAGCACAGCCAGCAGCCATGAGCCTGACACTGCCAGAGGAGCCACTGAGGCTGCTGTGACCTCACAACACAGCCAGCAGCGGGCACTGGAGATAACCTAGGAGGCACTGAGGCTGCTGTGACCTCACAAGCACAGCCAGTAGGGGGCGATGGACACTAACCTAGGAGGCACTGAGGCTGCTGTGACCTCACAAGCAGAGCCAGCAGGGGACGCTGGACAATGAACTATGAGGCACTGACACTGCTGTGACCTCACAAGCACAGCCAGCAGCCATGAGCCTGCCACTGGCAGAGGAGGCACTGAGGCTGCTGTGACGTCACAAGCACAGCCAGCAGCCATGAGCCTGATACTGGCCTGAGAGGCACTGAGTCTGCTGTGACCTCAAAAGCACAGCCAGCAGCCATGAGCATGGCACTGGCAGAGGAGCCACTGAGGCTGCTGTGACCTCACAACACAGCCAGCAGCGGGCACTGGAGATAACCTAGGAGGCACTGAGGCTGCTGTGACCTCACAAGCACAGCCAGCAGCCATGAGCCTGCCACTGGCCTCAGAGGCACTGAGGCTTCTGTGACCTCACAAGCACAGCCAGCAGCCATGACCCTGACACTGGCCTCAGAGGCACTGAGGCTGCTGTGACCTCACAAGCACAACCAGCAGCCATGAGCCTGCCACTGGCCTAGGAGGCACTCAGGCTGCTGTGACGTCACAAGCACAGCCAGCAGCCATGAGCCTGATACTGGCCTGAGAGGCACTGAGTCTGCTGTGACCTCAAAAGCACAGCCAGCAGCCATGAGCATGGCACTATCCACAGAGACACTGAGGCTGCTGTGACCTCACAAGCACAGCCAGCAGCCATGAGCCTGACACTGGCAGAGGAGCCACTGAGTCTGCTGTGACCTCACAAGCAGAGCCAGCAGGGGGCGATGGACACTAACCTAGGAGGCACTGAGTCTGCTGTGACCTCACAAGCACAGCCAGCAGCCATGAGACTGCCACTGGCCTCAGAGGCACTGAGGCTGCTGTGACCTCACAAGCACAGCCAGCAGCCATGAGACTGCCACTGGCCTCAGAGGCACTGAGGCTGCTGTGACCTCACAAGCACAGCCAGCAGCCATGAGCCTGATATTGGCCTGGGAGGCACTGAGGCTGCTGTGAACTCACAAGCACAGCCAGTAGGGGGCGATGGACACTAACCTATGAGGCACTGAGTCTGCTGTGACCTCACAAGCAGAGACAGCAGCCATGAGCCTGCCACTGGCATAGGAGGCATTCAGGCTTGTGTGACCTCACAAGCACAGCCAGCAGCCATGACCCTGACACTGGTCTAGGAGGCACTGAGTCTGCTGTGACCTCACAAGCAGAGCCAGCAGGGGGCGCTGCACACTAACTTTTGAGGCACTGAGTCTGCTGTGACCTCACAAGCAGAGCCAGCAGGGGACGCTGGACCCTAACTTTTGAGGCACTGAGGCTTCTGTGAGCTCACAAGCAGAGCCAGCAGCCATGAGCCTGCCACAGGCCTAGGAGGCATTCAGGCTGCTGTGACCTCACAAGCACAGCCAGCAGCCATGACCCTGATACTGCTCTTGGAGGCATTCAGGCTGCTGTGACCTCACAAGCACAGCCAGCAGCCATGAGCATGATACTGGCCTGAGAGGCACTGAGGCTGCTGTGACCCCACAAGCACAGCCAGCAGCCATGAGCCTGCCACTGGCATAGGAGGCATTCAGGCTTGTGTGTCCTCACAAGCACAGCCAGCAGGGGGCGCTGCACACTAACTATTGAGGCACTGAGTCTGCTGTGACCTCACAAGCACAGCCAGCAGGGGGCGCTGGACACTAACTATTGAGGCACTGAGTCTGCTGTGACCTCACAAGCACAGCCAGCAGCCATGAGCCTGCCACTGGCATAGGAGGCATTCAGGCTGCTGTGACCTCACAATCACAGCCAGCAGCCATGACACTGACACTGGTCTAGGAGGCATTCAGGCTGCTGTGACCTCACAAGCACAGCCAGCAGCCAGGAGCCTGATACTGGGCTGAGAGGCACTGAGGCTGCTGTGACCTCACAAGCAGAGCCAGCAGGGGGCGCTGGACACTAACTATTGAGGCACTGAGTCTGCTGTGACCTCACAAGCAGAGCCAGCACGGGGCGCTGGACACTAAACTATGAGGCACTGAGTCTGCTGTGACCTCACAAGCACAGCCAGTAGGGGGTGATGGACATTAACCTCAGAGGCACTGAGGCTGCTGTGACCTCACAAGCACAGCCAGCAGCCATGAGACTGCCACTGGCCTCAGAGGCACTGAGGCTGCTGTGACGTCACAAGCATAGCCAGCAGCCATGAGCCTGCCACTGGCATAGGAGGCATTCAGGCTGCTGTGACGTCACAAGCACAGCCAGCAGCCATGAGCCTGAAACTGGTCTAGGAGGCATTCAGGCTGCTGTGACCTCGCAAGCACAGCCAGCAGCCATGAGCATGATATTGGCCTGAGAGGCACTGAGGCTGCTGTGACCTCACAAGCACAGCCAGCAGCCATGAGCATGGCACTGGCAGAGGAGGCACTGAGGCTGCTGTGACCTCACAAGCACAGCCAGCAGCCATGAGCCTGATACTGGCCTGGAAGGCGCTGAGTCTGCTGTGACCTCACAAGCAGAGCCAGCAGGGGGAGCTGGACACTAAACTATGAGGCACTGAGTCTGCTGTGACCTCACAAGCACAGCCAGTAGGGGGTGATGGACACTAACCTAGGAGGCACTGAGGCTGCTGTGACCTCACAATCACAGCCAGCAGCCATGAGCCTGCCACTGGCCTCAGAGGCACTGAGGCTTCTGTGACCTCACAAGCACAGCCAGCAGCCATGAGACTGCCACTGGCCTCAGAGGCACTGAGGCTGCTGTGACGTCACAAGCACAACCAGCAGCCATGAGCCTGCCACTGGCCTAGGAGGCACTCAGGCTGCTGTGACGTCACAAGCACAGCCAGCAGCCATGAGCCTGATACTGGCCTGAGAGGCACTGAGTCTGCTGTGACCTCAAAAGCACAGCCAGCAGCCATGAGCATGGCACTATCCACAGAGACACTGAGGCTGCTGTGACCTCACAAGCACAGCCAGCAGCCATGAGCCTGACACTGGCAGAGGAGCCACTGAGGCTGCTGTGACCTCACAACACAGCCAGCAGGGGGCACTGGAGATAACCTAGGAGGCACTGAGGCTGCTGTGACCTCACAAGCACAGCCAGTAGGGGGCGATGGACACTAACCTAGGAGGCACTGAGGCTGCTGTGACCTCACAAGCAGAGCCAGCAGGGGACGCTGGACAATGAACTATGAGGCACTGACACTGCTGTGACCTCACAAGCACAGCCAGCAGCCATGAGCCTGCCACTGGCAGAGGAGGCACTGAGGCTGCTGTGACGTCACAAGCACAGCCAGCAGCCATGAGCCTGATACTGGCCTGAGAGGCACTGAGTCTGCTGTGACCTCAAAAGCACAGCCAGCAGCCATGAGCATGGCACTGGCAGAGGAGCCACTGAGGCTGCTGTGACCTCACAACACAGCCAGCAGCGGGCACTGGAGATAACCTAGGAGGCACTGAGGCTGCTGTGACCTCACAAGCACAGCCAGCAGCCATGAGCCTGCCACTGGCCTCAGAGGCACTGAGGCTTCTGTGACCTCACAAGCACAGCCAGCAGCCATGAGACTGCCACTGGCCTCAGAGGCACTGAGGCTGCTGTGACCTCACAAGCACAACCAGCAGCCATGAGCCTGCCACTGGCCTAGGAGGCAATCAGGCTGCTGTGACGTCACAAGCACAGCCAGCAGCCATGAGCCTGATACTGGCCTGAGAGGCACTGAGTCTGCTGTGACCTCAAAAGCACAGCCAGCAGCCATGAGCATGGCACTATCCACAGAGACACTGAGGCTGCTGTGACCTCACAAGCACAGCCAGCAGCCATGAGCCTGACACTGGCAGAGGAGCCACTGAGTCTGCTGTGACCTCACAAGCACAGCCAGCAGGGGGCGATGGACACTAACCTAGGAGGCACTGAGTCTGCTGTGACCTCACAAGCACAGCCAGCAGCCATGAGACTGCCACTGGCAGAGGAGGCACTGAGGCTTCTGTGACCTCACAAGCACAGCCAGCAGCCATGAGACTGCCACTGGCCTCAGAGGCACTGAGGCTGCTGTGACCTCACAAGCACAGCCAGCAGCCATGAGCCTGATATTGGCCTGGGAGGCACTGAGGCTGCTGTGAACTCACAAGCACAGCCAGTAGGGGGCGATGGACACTAACCTATGAGGCACTGAGTCTGCTGTGACCTCACAAGCAGAGACAGCAGCCATGAGCCTGCCACTGGCAGAGGAGGCATTCAGGCTTGTGTGACCTCACAAGCGCAGCCAGCAGCCATGACCCTGACACTGGTCTAGGAGGCACTGAGTCTGCTGTGACCTCACAAGCAGAGCCAGCAGGGGGCGCTGCACACTAACTTTTGAGGCACTGAGTCTGCTGTGACCTCACAAGCAGAGCCAGCAGGGGACGCTGGACCCTAACTTTTGAGGCACTGAGGCTTCTCTGAGCTCACAAGCAGAGCCAGCAGCCATGAGCCTGACACAGGCCTAGGAGGCATTCAGGCTGCTGTGACCTCACAAGCACAGCCAGCAGCCATGACCCTGATACTGCTCTTGGAGGCATTCAGGCTGCTGTGACCTCACAAGCACAGCCAGCAGCCATGAGCATGATACTGGCCTGAGAGGCACTGAGGCTGCTGTGACCCCACAAGCACAGCCAGCAGCCATGAGCCTGCCACTGGCATAGGAGGCATTCAGGCTTGTGTGTCCTCACAAGCACAGCCAGCAGGGGGCGCTGCACACTAACTATTGAGGCACTGAGTCTGCTGTGACCTCACAAGCACAGCCAGCAGGGGGCGCTGGACACTAACTATTGAGGCACTGAGTCTGCTGTGACCTCACAAGCACAGCCAGCAGCCATGAGCCTGCCACTGGCATAGGAGGCATTCAGGCTGCTGTGACCTCACAATCACAGCCAGCAGCCATGACACTGACACTGGTCTAGGAGGCATTCAGGCTGCTGTGACCTCACAAGCACAGCCAGCAGCCAGGAGCCTGATACTGGGCTGAGAGGCACTGAGGCTGCTGTGACCTCACAAGCAGAGCCAGCAGGGGGCGCTGGACACTAACTATTGAGGCACTGAGTCTGCTGTGACCTCACAAGCAGAGCCAGCAGGGGGCGCTGGACACTAAACTATGAGGCACTGAGTCTGCTGTGACCTCACAAGCACAGCCAGTAGGGGGTGATGGACATTAACCTCAGAGGCACTGAGGCTGCTGTGACCTCACAAGCACAGCCAGCAGCCATGAGACTGCCACTGGCCTCAGAGGCACTGAGGCTGCTGTGACGTCACAAGCATAGCCAGCAGCCATGAGCCTGCCACTGGCATAGGAGGCATTCAGGCTGCTGTGACGTCACAAGCACAGCCAGCAGCCATGAGCCTGAAACTGGTCTAGGAGGCATTCAGGCTGCTGTGACCTCGCAAGCACAGCCAGCAGCCATGAGCATGATATTGGCCTGAGAGGCACTGAGGCTGCTGTGACCTCACAAGCACAGCCAGCAGCCATGAGCATGGCACTGGCAGAGGAGGCACTGAGGCTGCTGTGACGTCACAAGCACAGCCAGCAGCCATGAGCCTGATACTGGCCTGGAAGGCGCTGAGTCTTCTGTGACCTCACAAGCAGAGCCAGCAGGGGGAGCTGGACACTAAACTATGAGGCACTGAGTCTGCTGTGACCTCACAAGCACAGCCAGCAGCCATGAGCCTGATACTGGCCTGAGAGGCACTGAGTCTGCTGTGACCTCAAAAGCACAGCCAGCAGCCATGAGCATGGCACTGGCAGAGGAGCCACTGAGGCTGCTGTGACCTCACAACACAGCCAGCAGCGGGCACTGGAGATAACCTAGGAGGCACTGAGGCTGCTGTGACCTCACAAGCACAGCCAGTAGGGGGCGATGGACACTAACCTAGGAGCCACTGAGTCTGCTGTGACCTCACAAGCACAGCCAGCAGCCATGAGCCTGCCACTGGCCTCAGAGGCACTGAGGCTTCTGTGACCTCACAAGCACAGCCAGCAGCCATGAGACTGCCACTGGCCTCAGAGGCACTGAGGCTGCTGTGACCTCACAAGCACAACCAGCAGCCATGAGCCTGCCACTGGCCTAGGAGGCAATCAGGCTGCTGTGACGTCACAAGCACAGCCAGCAGCCATGAGCCTGATACTGGCCTGAGAGGCACTGAGTCTGCTGTGACCTCAAAAGCACAGCCAGCAGCCATGAGCATGGCACTATCCACAGAGACACTGAGGCTGCTGTGACCTCACAAGCACAGCCAGCAGCCATGAGCCTGACACTGGCAGAGGAGCCACTGAGGCTGCTGTGACCTCACAACACAGCCAGCAGGGGGCACTGGAGATAACCTAGCAGGCACTGAGTCTCCTGTGACCTCACAAGCACAGCCAGTAGGGGGCGCTGGACACTAACCTAGGAGGCACTGAGTCTGCTGTGACCTCACAAGCACAGCCAGCAGCCATGAGACTGCCACTGGCCTCAGAGGCACTGAGGCTGCTGTGACCTCACAAGCACAGCCAGCAGCCATGAGACTGCCACTGGCCTCAGAGGCACTGAGGCTGCTGTGACCTCACAAGCACAGCCAGCAGCGATGAGCCTGATATTGGCCTGGGAGGCACTGAGGCTGCTGTGAACTCACAAGCACAGGCAGTAGGGGGCGATGGACACTAACCTAGGAGGCACTGAGTCTGCTGTGACCTCACAAGCAGAGACAGCAGCCATGAGCCTGCCACTGGCAGAGGAGGCATTCAGGCTTGTGTGACCTCACAAGCACAGCCAGCAGCCATGACCCTGACACTGGTCTAGGAGGCATTCAGGCTGCTGTGAGTTCACAAGCAGAGCCAGCAGGGGGCGCTGCACACTAACTTTTGAGGCACTGAGTCTGCTGTGACCTCACAAGCAGAGCCAGCAGGGGACGCTGGACCCTAACTTTTGAGGCACTGAGGCTTCTGTGAGCTCACAAGCAGAGCCAGCAGCCATGAGCCTGCCACAGGCCTAGGAGGCATTCAGGCTGCTGTGACCTCACAAGCACAGCCAGCAGCCATGAGCCTGCCACTGGCCTCAGAGGCACTGAGGCTTCTGTGACCTCACAAGCACAGCCAGCAGCCATGAGACTGCCACTGGCCTCAGAGGCACTGAGGCTGCTGTGACCTCACAAGCACAACCAGCAGCCATGAGCCTGCCACTGGCCTAGGAGGCAATCAGGCTGCTGTGACGTCACAAGCACAGCCAGCAGCCATGAGCCTGATACTGGCCTGAGAGGCACTGAGTCTGCTGTGACCTCAAAAGCACAGCCAGCAGCCATGAGCATGGCACTGTCCACAGAGACACTGAGGCTGCTGTGACCTCACAAGCACAGCCAGCAGCCATGAGCCTGACACTGGCAGAGGAGCCACTGAGGCTGCTGTGACCTCACAACACAGCCAGCAGGGGGCACTGGAGATAACCTAGCAGGCACTGAGTCTGCTGTGACCTCACAAGCACAGCCAGTAGGGGGCGCTGGACACTAACCTAGGAGGCACTGAGTCTGCTGTGACCTCACAAGCACAGCCAGCAGCCATGAGACTGCCACTGGCAGAGGAGGCACTGAGGCTTCTGTGACCTCACAAGCACAGCCAGCAGCCATGAGACTGCCACTGGCCTCAGAGGCACTGAGGCTTCTGTGACCTCACAAGCACAACCAGCAGCCATGAGCCTGCCACTGGCCTAGGAGGCAATCAGGCTGCTGTGACTTCACAAGCACAGCCAGCAGCCATGAGCCTGATACTGGCCTGAGAGGCACTGAGTCTGCTGTGACCTCAAAAGCACAGCCAGCAGCCATGAGCATGGCACTATCCACAGAGACACTGAGGCTGCTGTGACCTCACAAGCACAGCCAGCAGCCATGAGCCTGACACTGGCAGAGGAGCCACTGAGTCTGCTGTGACCTCACAAGCACAGCCAGCAGGGGGCGATGGACACTAACCTAGGAGGCACTGAGTCTGCTGTGACCTCACAAGCACAGCCAGCAGCCATGAGACTGCCACTGGCAGAGGAGGCACTGAGGCTTCTGTGACCTCACAAGCACAGCCAGCAGCCATGAGACTGCCACTGGCCTCAGAGGCACTGAGGCTGCTGTGACCTCACAAGCACAGCCAGCAGCCATGAGCCTGATATTGGCCTGGGAGGCACTGAGGCTGCTGTGACCTCACAAGCAGAGACACCAGGGGACGCTGGACACTAAACTGTGAGGCACTGAGTCTGCTGTGACCTCACAAGCAGAGACAGCAGCCATGAGCCTGCCACTGGCAGAGGAGGCATTCAGGCTTGTGTGACCTCACAAGCACAGCCAGCAGCCATGACCCTGACACTGGTCTAGGAGGCACTGAGTCTGCTGTGACCTCACAAGCAGAGCCAGCAGGGGGCGCTGCACACTAACTTTTGAGGCACTGAGTCTGCTGTGACCTCACAAGCAGAGCCAGCAGGGGACGCTGGACCCTAACTTTTGAGGCACTGAGGCTTCTGTGAGCTCACAAGCAGAGCCAGCAGCCATGAGCCTGCCACAGGCCTAGGAGGCATTCAGGCTGCTGTGACCTCACAAGCACAGCCAGCAGCCATGACCCTGATACTGCTCTTGGAGGCATTCAGGCTGCTGTGACCTCACAAGCACAGCCAGCAGCCATGAGCATGATACTGGCCTGAGAGGCACTGAGGCTGCTGTGACCCCACAAGCACAGCCAGCAGCCATGAGCCTGCCACTGGCATAGGAGGCATTCAGGCTTGTGTGTCCTCACAAGCACAGCCAGCAGGGGGCGCTGCACAGTAACTATTGAGGCACTGAGTCTGCTGTGACCTCACAAGCACAGCCAGCAGGGGGCGCTGGACACTAACTATTGAGGCACTGAGTCTGCTGTGACCTCACAAGCACAGCCAGCAGCCATGAGCCTGCCACTGCCATAGGAGGCATTCAGGCTGCTGTGACCTCACAATCACAGCCAGCAGCCATGACACTGACACTGGTCTAGGAGGCATTCAGGCTGCTGTGACCTCACAAGCACAGCCAGCAGCCAGGAGCCTGATACTGGGCTGAGAGGCACTGAGGCTGCTGTGACCTCACAAGCAGAGCCAGCAGGGGGCGATGGACACTAACCTAGGAGGCACTGAGTCTGCTGTGACCTCACAAGCAGTACCAGCAGGGGGCGCTGGACACTAAACTATGAGGCACTGAGTCTGCTGTGACCTCACAAGCACAGCCAGTAGGGGGTGATGGACATTAACCTCAGAGGCACTGAGGCTGCTGTGACCTCACAAGCACAGCCAGCAGCCATGAGACTGCCACTGGCCTCAGAGGCACTGAGGCTGCTGTGACCTCACAAGCATAGCCAGCAGCCAGGAGCCTGCCACTGGCATAGGAGGCATTCAGGCTGCTGTGACGTCACAAGCACAGCCAGCAGCCATGAGCCTGAAACTGGTCTAGGAGGCATTCAGGCTGCTGTGACCTCGCAAGCACAGCCAGCAGCCATGAGCATGATATTGGCCTGAGAGGCACTGAGGCTGCTGTGACCTCACAAGCAGAGCCAGCAGGGGGAGCTGGACACTAAACTATGAGGCACTGAGTCTGCTGTGACCTCACAAGCACAGCCAGTAGGGGGTGATGGACACTAACCTAGGAGGCACTGAGGCTGCTGTGACCTCACAATCACAGCCAGCAGCCATGAGCCTGCCACTGGCAGAGGAGGCACTGAGGCTTCTGTGACCTCACAAGCACAGCCAGCAGCCATGAGACTGCCACTGGCCTCAGAGGCACTGAGGCTGCTGTGACGTCACAAGCACAACCAGCAGCCATGAGCCTGCCACTGGCCTAGGAGGCACTCAGGCTGCTGTGACGTCACAAGCACAGCCAGCAGCCATGAGCCTGATACTGGCCTGAGAGGCACTGAGTCTGCTGTGACCTCAAAAGCACAGCCAGCAGCCATGAGCATGGCACTATCCACAGAGACACTGAGGCTGCTGTGACCTCACAAGCACAGCCAGCAGCCATGAGCCTGACACTGGCAGAGGAGCCACTGAGGCTGCTGTGACCTCACAAGCACAGCCAGCAGCCATGAGCCTGCCACTGGCAGAGGAGGCACTGAGGCTGCTGTGACCTCACAAGCACAGCCAGCAGCCATGAGCCTGATACTGGCCTGAGAGGCACTGAGTCTGCTGTGACCTCAAAAGCACAGCCAGCAGCCATGAGCATGGCACTGGCAGAGGAGCCACAGAGGCTGCTGTGACCTCACAACACAGCCAGCAGCGGGCACTGGAGATAACCTAGGAGGCACTGAGGCTGCTGTGACCTCACAAGCACAGCCAGTAGGGGGCGATGGACACTAACCTAGGAGCCACTGAGTCTGCTGTGACCTCACAAGCACAGCCAGCAGCCATGAGCCTGCCACTGGCCTCAGAGGCACTGAGGCTTCTGTGACCTCACAAGCACAGCCAGCAGCCATGAGCCTGCCACTGGCCTCAGAGGCACTGAGGCTGCTGTGACCTCACAAGCACAACCAGCAGCCATGAGCCTGCCACTGGCATAGGAGGCAATCAGGCTGCTGTGACGTCACAAGCACAGCCAGCAGCCATGAGCCTGATACTGGCCTGAGAGGCACTGAGTCTGCTGTGACCTCAAAAGCACAGCCAGCAGCCATGAGCATGGCACTATCCACAGAGACACTGAGGCTGCTGTGACCTCACAAGCACAGCCAGCAGCCATGAGCCTGACACTGGCAGAGGAGCCACTGAGGCTGCTGTGACCTCACAACACAGCCAGCAGGGGGCACTGGAGATAACCTAGCAGGCACTGAGTCTGCTGTGACCTCACAAGCACAGCCAGTAGGGGGCGCTGGACACTAACCTAGGAGGCACTGAGTCTGCTGTGACCTCACAAGCACAGCCAGCAGCCATGAGACTGCCACTGGCCTCAGAGGCACTGAGGCTGCTGTGACCTCACAAGCACAGCCAGCAGCCATGAGACTGCCACTGGCCTCAGAGGCACTGAGGCTGCTGTGACCTCACAAGCACAGCCAGCAGCCATGAGCCTGATATTGGCCTGGGAGGCACTGAGACTGCTGTGAACTCACAAGCACAGCCAGTAGGGGGCGATGGACACTAACCTAGGAGGCACTGAGTCTGCTGTGACGTCACAAGCAGAGACAGCAGCCATGAGCCTGCCACTGGCAGAGGAGGCATTCAGGCTTGTGTGACCTCACAAGCACAGCCAGCAGCCATGACCCTGACACTGGTCTAGGAGGCATTCAGGCTGCTGTGAGTTCACAAGCAGAGCCAGCAGGGGGCGCTGCACACTAACTTTTGAGGCACTGAGTCTGCTGTGACCTCACAAGCAGAGCCAGCAGGGGACGCTGGACCCTAACTTTTGAGGCACTGAGGCTTCTGTGAGCTCACAAGCAGAGCCAGCAGCCATGAGCCTGCCACAGGCCTAGGAGGCATTCAGGCTGCTGTGACCTCACAAGCACAGCCAGCAGCCATGAGCCTGCCACTGGCCTCAGAGGCACTGAGGCTTCTGTGACCTCACAAGCACAGCCAGCAGCCATGAGACTGCCACTGGCCTCAGAGGCACTGAGGCTGCTGTGACCTCACAAGCACAACCAGCAGCCATGAGCCTGCCACTGGCCTAGGAGGCAATCAGGCTGCTGTGACGTCACAAGCACAGCCAGCAGCCATGAGCCTGATACTGGCCTGAGAGGCACTGAGTCTGCTGTGACCTCAAAAGCACAGCCAGCAGCCATGAGCATGGCACTATCCACAGAGACACTGAGGCTGCTGTGACCTCACAAGCACAGCCAGCAGCCATGAGCCTGACACTGGCAGAGGAGGCACTGAGGCTGCTGTGACCTCACAACACAGCCAGCAGGGGGCACTGGAGATAACCTAGCAGGCACTGAGTCTGCTGTGACCTCACAAGCACAGCCAGTAGGGGGCGATGGACACTAACCTAGGAGGCACTGAGGCTGCTGTGACCTCACAAGCACAGCCAGCAGCCATGAGACTGCCACTGGCAGAGGAGGCACTGAGGCTTCTGTGACCTCACAAGCACAGCCAGCAGCCATGAGACTGCCACTGGCCTCAGAGGCACTGAGGCTGCTGTGACCTCACAAGCACAGCCAGCAGCCATGAGCCTGACACTGGCAGAGGAGCCACTGAGGCTGCTGTGACCTCACAAGCACAGCCAGCAGCCATGAGCCTGCCACTGGCAGAGGAGGCACTGAGGCTGCTGTGACCTCACAAGCACAGCCAGCAGCCATGAGCCTGATACTGGCCTGAGAGGCACTGAGTCTGCTGTGACCTCAAAAGCACAGCCAGCAGCCATGAGCATGGCACTGGCAGAGGAGCCACAGAGGCTGCTGTGACCTCACAACACAGCCAGCAGCGGGCACTGGAGATAACCTAGGAGGCACTGAGGCTGCTGTGACCTCACAAGCACAGCCAGTAGGGGGCGATGGACACTAACCTAGGAGCCACTGAGTCTGCTGTGACCTCACAAGCACAGCCAGCAGCCATGAGCCTGCCACTGGCCTCAGAGGCACTGAGGCTTCTGTGACCTCACAAGCACAGCCAGCAGCCATGAGCCTGCCACTGGCCTCAGAGGCACTGAGGCTGCTGTGACCTCACAAGCACAACCAGCAGCCATGAGCCTGCCACTGGCATAGGAGGCAATCAGGCTGCTGTGACGTCACAAGCACAGCCAGCAGCCATGAGCCTGATACTGGCCTGAGAGGCACTGAGTCTGCTGTGACCTCAAAAGCACAGCCAGCAGCCATGAGCATGGCACTATCCACAGAGACACTGAGGCTGCTGTGACCTCACAAGCACAGCCAGCAGCCATGAGCCTGACACTGGCAGAGGAGCCACTGAGGCTGCTGTGACCTCACAACACAGCCAGCAGGGGGCACTGGAGATAACCTAGCAGGCACTGAGTCTGCTGTGACCTCACAAGCACAGCCAGTAGGGGGCGCTGGACACTAACCTAGGAGGCACTGAGTCTGCTGTGACCTCACAAGCACAGCCAGCAGCCATGAGACTGCCACTGGCCTCAGAGGCACTGAGGCTGCTGTGACCTCACAAGCACAGCCAGCAGCCATGAGACTGCCACTGGCCTCAGAGGCACTGAGGCTGCTGTGACCTCACAAGCACAGCCAGCAGCCATGAGCCTGATATTGGCCTGGGAGGCACTGAGGCTGCTGTGAACTCACAAGCACAGCCAGTAGGGGGCGATGGACACTAACCTAGGAGGCACTGAGTCTGCTGTGACCTCACAAGCAGAGACAGCAGCCATGAGCCTGCCACTGGCAGAGGAGGCATTCAGGCTTGTGTGACCTCACAAGCACAGCCAGCAGCCATGACCCTGACACTGGTCTAGGAGGCATTCAGGCTGCTGTGAGTTCACAAGCAGAGCCAGCAGGGGGCGCTGCACACTAACTTTTGAGGCACTGAGTCTGCTGTGACCTCACAAGCAGAGCCAGCAGGGGACGCTGGACCCTAACTTTTGAGGCACTGAGGCTTCTGTGAGCTCACAAGCAGAGCCAGCAGCCATGAGCCTGCCACAGGCCTAGGAGGCATTCAGGCTGCTGTGACCTCACAAGCACAGCCAGCAGCCATGAGCCTGCCACTGGCCTCAGAGGCACTGAGGCTTCTGTGACCTCACAAGCACAGCCAGCAGCCATGAGACTGCCACTGGCCTCAGAGGCACTGAGGCTGCTGTGACCTCACAAGCACAACCAGCAGCCATGAGCCTGCCACTGGCCTAGGAGGCAATCAGGCTGCTGTGACGTCACAAGCACAGCCAGCAGCCATGAGCCTGATACTGGCCTGAGAGGCACTGAGTCTGCTGTGACCTCAAAAGCACAGCCAGCAGCCATGAGCATGGCACTATCCACAGAGACACTGAGGCTGCTGTGACCTCACAAGCACAGCCAGCAGCCATGAGCCTGACACTGGCAGAGGAGGCACTGAGGCTGCTGTGACCTCACAACACAGCCAGCAGGGGGCACTGGAGATAACCTAGCAGGCACTGAGTCTGCTGTGACCTCACAAGCACAGCCAGTAGGGGGCGATGGACACTAACCTAGGAGGCACTGAGTCTGCTGTGACCTCACAAGCACAGCCAGCAGCCATGAGACTGCCACTGGCAGAGGAGGCACTGAGGCTTCTGTGACCTCACAAGCACAGCCAGCAGCCATGAGACTGCCACTGGCCTCAGAGGCACTGAGGCTGCTGTGACCTCACAAGCACAACCAGCAGCCATGAGCCTGCCACTGGCCTAGGAGGCAATCAGGCTGCTGTGACGTCACAAGCACAGCCAGCAGCCATGAGCCTGATACTGGCCTGAGAGGCACTGAGTCTGCTGTGAACTCAAAAGCACAGCCAGCAGCCATGAGCATGGCACTATCCACAGAGACACTGAGGCTGCTTTGACCTCACAAGCACAGCCAGCAGCCATGAGCCTGACACTGGCAGAGGAGCCACTGAGTCTGCTGTGACTTCACAAGCACAGCCAGCAGGGGGCGATGGACACTAACCTAGGAGGCACTGAGTCTGCTGTGACCTCACAAGCACAGCCAGCAGCCATGAGACTGCCACTGGCAGAGGAGGCACTGAGGCTTCTGTGACCTCACAAGCACAGCCAGCAGCCATGAGACTGCCACTGGCCTCAGAGGCACTGAGGCTGCTGTGACCTCACAAGCACAGCCAGCAGCCATGAGCCTGATATTGGCCTGGGAGGCACTGAGGCTGCTGTGAACTCACAAGCACAGCCAGTAGGGGGCGATGGACACTAACCTATGAGGCACTGAGTCTGCTGTGACCTCACAAGCAGAGACAGCAGCCATGAGCCTGCCACTGGCATAGGAGGCATTCAGGCTGCTGTGACCTCACAAGCACAGCCAGCAGCCATGACCCTGACACTGGTCTAGGAGGCATTCAGGCTGCTGTGAGTTCACAAGCACAGCCAGCAGGGGGCGCTGCACACTAACTTTTGAGGCACTGAGTCTGCTGTGACCTCACAAGCAGAGCCAGCAGGGGACGCTGGACCCTAACTTTTGAGGCACTGAGGCTTCTGTGAGCTCACAAGCAGAGCCAGCAGCCATGAGCCTGCCACAGGCCTAGGAGGCATTCAGGCTGCTGTGACCTCACAAGCACAGCCAGCAGCCATGACCCTGATACTGGTCTTGGAGGCATTCAGGCTGCTGTGACCTCACAAGCACAGCCAGCAGCCATGAGCATGATACTGGCCTGAGAGGCACTGAGGCTGCTGTGACCTCACAAGCACAGCCAGCAGCCATGAGCCTGCCACTGGCATAGGAGGCATTCAGGCTTGTGTGTCCTCACAAGCACAGCCAGCAGGGGGCGCTGCACACTAACTATTGAGGCACTGAGTCTGCTGTGACCTCACAAGCACAGCCAGCAGGGGGCGCTGGACACTAACTATTGAGGCACTGAGTCTGCTGTGACCTCACAAGCACAGCCAGCAGCCATGACCCTGATACTGGTCTTGCAGGCATTCAGGCTGCTGTGACCTCACAAGCACAGCCAGCAGCCATGCGCATGATACTGCCCTGAGAGGCACTGGGGCTGCTGTGACCTCACAAGCACAGCCAGCAGCCATGAGCCTGCCACTGGCATAGGAGGCATTCAGGCTGCTGTGACCTCACAATCACAGCCAGCAGCCATGACACTGACACTGGTCTAGGAGGCATTCAGGCTGCTGTGACCTCACAAGCACAGCCAGCAGCCAGGAGCCTGATACTGGGCTGAGAGGCACTGAGGCTGCTGTGACGTCACAAGCACAGCCAGCAGGGGGCGCTGGACACTAACTATTGAGGCACTGAGTCTGCTGTGACCTCACAAGCAGAGCCAGCAGGGGGCGCTGGACACTAAACTATGCGACACTGAGTCTGCTGTGACCTCACAAGCACAGCCAGTAGGGGGTGATGGACATTAACCTCAGAGGCACTGAGGCTGCTGTGACCTCACAAGCACAGCCAGCAGCCATGAGACTGCCACTGGCCTCAGAGGCACTGAGGCTGCTGTGACGTCACAAGCATAGCCAGCAGCCATGAGCCTGCCACTGGCATAGGAGGCATTCAGGCTGCTGTGACGTCACAAGCACAGCCAGCAGCCATGAGCCTGAAACTGGTCTAGGAGGCATTCAGGCTGCTGTGACCTCGCAAGCACAGCCAGCAGCCATGAGCCTGATATTGGCCTGAGAGGCACTGAGGCTGCTGTGACCTCACAAGCACAGCCAGCAGCCATGAGCATGGCACTGGCAGAGGAGGCACTGAGGCTGCTGTGACGTCACAAGCACAGCCAGCAGCCATGAGCCTGATACTGGCCTGGAAGGCGCTGAGTCTGCTGTGACCTCACAAGCAGACCCAGCAGGAGGAGCTGGACACTAAACTATGAGGCACTGAGTCTGCTGTGACCTCACAACACAGCCAGCAGCGGGCACTGGAGATAACCTAGGAGGCACTGAGGCTGCTGTGACCTCACAAGCACAGCCAGTAGGGGGCGATGGACACTAACCTAGGAGGCACTGAGGCTGCTGTGACCTCACAAGCACAGCCAGCAGCCATGAGACTGCCACTGGCCTCAGAGGCACTGAGGCTTCTGTGACCTCACAAGCACAGCCAGCAGCCATGAGACTGCCACTGGCCTCAGAGGCACTGAGTCTGCTGTGACCTCACAAGCACAGCCAGCAGCCATGAGCCTGATATTGGCCTGGGAGGCACTGAGGCTGCTGTGAACTCACAAGCACAGCCAGTAGGGGGCGATGGACACTAACCTATGAGGCACTGAGTCTGCTGTGACCTCACAAGCACAGCCAGCAGCCATGAGCCTGCCACTGGCATAGGAGGCATTCAGGCTGCTGTGACCTCACAAGCACAGCCAGCAGCCATGACCCTGACACTGGTCTAGGAGGCATTCAGGCTGCTGTGAGTTCACAAGCACAGCCAGCAGGGGGCGCTGCACACTAACTTTTGAGGCACTGAGTCTGCTGTGACCTCACAAGCAGAGCCAGCAGGGGACGCTGGACAATGAACTATGAGGCACTGACACTGCTGTGACCTCACAAGCACAGCCAGCAGCCATGAGCCTGCCACTGGCAGAGGAGGCACTGAGGCTGCTGTGACGTCACAAGCACAGCCAGCAGCCATGAGCCTGATACTGGCCTGAGAGGCACTGAGTCTGCTGTGACCTCAAAAGCACAGCCAGCAGCCATGAGCATGGCACTGGCAGAGGAGCCACTGAGGCTGCTGTGACCTCACAACA
Organism: Dromaius novaehollandiae; assembly: GCF_036370855.1. Classification (NCBI taxonomy): domain Eukaryota; kingdom Metazoa; phylum Chordata; class Aves; order Casuariiformes; family Dromaiidae; genus Dromaius; species Dromaius novaehollandiae. The sequence goes on along the minus strand of NC_088122.1, from coordinate 8,226,351 downwards.
CAGCCAGCAGCGGGCACTGGAGATAACCTAGGAGGCACTGAGGCTGCTGTGACCTCACAAGCACAGCCAGTAGGGGGCGATGGACACTAACCTAGGAGCCACTGAGGCTGCTGTGACCTCACAAGCACAGCCAGCAGCCATGAGCCTGCCACTGGCCTCAGAGGCACTGAGGCTTCTGTGACCTCACAAGCACAGCCAGCAGCCATGAGACTGCCACTGGCCTCAGAGGCACTGAGGCTGGTGTGACCTCACAAGCACAACCAGCAGCCATGAGCCTGCCACTGGCCTAGGAGGCAATCAGGCTGCTGTGACGTCACAAGCACAGCCAGCAGCCATGAGCCTGATACTGGCCTGAGAGGCACTGAGTCTGCTGTGACCTCAAAAGCACAGCCAGCAGCCATGAGCATGGCACTATCCACAGAGACACTGAGGCTGCTGTGACCTCACAAGCACAGCCAGCAGCCATGAGCCTGACACTGGCAGAGGAGCCACTGAGGCTGCTGTGACCTCACAAGCACAGCCAGCAGGGGGCGATGGACACTAACCTAGGAGGCACTGAGTCTGCTGTGACCTCACAAGCACAGCCAGTAGGGGGCGATGGACACTAACCTAGGAGGCACTGAGTCTGCTGTGACCTCACAAGCACAGCCAGCAGCCATGAGACTGCCACTGGCCTCAGAGGCACTGAGGCTGCTGTGACCTCACAAGCACAGCCAGCAGCCATGAGCCTGATATTGGCCTGGGAGGCACTGAGGCTGCTGTGAACTCACAAGCACAGCCAGCAGCCATGAGCCTGATATTGGCCTGGGAGGCACAGAGGCTGCTGTGACCTCACAAGCACAGCCAGTAGGGGGCGATGGACACTAACCTAGGAGGCACTGAGGCTGCTGTGACCTCACAAGCACAGCCAGCAGCCATGAGCCTGCCACTGGCCTCAGAGGCACTGAGGCTTCTGTGACCTCACAAGCACAGCCAGCAGCCATGAGACTGCCACTGGCCTCAGAGGCACTGAGGCTGGTGTGACCTCACAAGCACAGCCAGCAGCCATGAGCCTGATATTGGCCTGGGAGGCACTGAGGCTGCTGTGAACTCACAAGCACAGCCAGTAGGGGGCGATGGACACTAACCTATGAGGCACTGAGTCTGCTGTGACCTCACAAGCACAGCCAGCAGCCATGAGCCTGCCACTGGCATAGGAGGCATTCAGGCTGCTGTGACGTCACAAGCACAGCCAGCAGCCATGAGACTGCCACTGGCAGAGGAGGCACTGAGGCTTCTGTGACCTCACAAGCACAGCCAGCAGCCATGAGACTGCCACTGGCCTCAGAGGCACTGAGGCTGCTGTGACCTCACAAGCACAGCCAGCAGCCATGAGCCTGATATTGGCCTGGGAGGCACTGAGGCTGCTGTGAACTCACAAGCACAGCCAGTAGGGGGCGATGGACACTTACCTATGAGGCACTGAGTCTGCTGTGACCTCACAAGCAGAGACAGCAGCCATGAGCCTGCCACTGGCATAGGAGGCATTCAGGCTTGTGTGACCTCACAAGCACAGCCAGCAGCCATGACCCTGACACTGGTCTAGGAGGCATTCAGGCTGCTGTGAGTTCACAAGCAGAGCCAGCAGGGGGCGCTGCACACTAACTTTTGAGGCACTGAGTCTGCTGTGACCTCACAAGCAGAGCCAGCAGGGGACGCTGGACCCTAACTTTTGAGGCACTGAGGCTTCTGTGAGCTCACAAGCAGAGCCAGCAGCCATGAGCCTGCCACAGGCCTAGGAGGCATTCAGGCTGCTGTGACCTCACAAGCACAGCCAGCAGCCATGACCCTGATACTGGTCTTGGAGGCATTCAGGCTGCTGTGACCTCACAAGCACAGCCAGCAGCCATGAGCATGATACTGGCCTGAGAGGCACTGAGGCTGCTGTGACCTCACAAGCACAGCCAGCAGCCATGAGCCTGCCACTGGCATAGGAGGCATTCAGGCTTGTGTGTCCTCACAAGCACAGCCAGCAGGGGGCGCTGCACACTAACTATTGAGGCACTGAGTCTGCTGTGACCTCACAAGCACAGCCAGCAGGGGGCGCTGGACACTAACTATTGAGGCACTGAGTCTGCTGTGACCTCACAAGCACAGCCAGCAGCCATGACCCTGATACTGGTCTTGGAGGCATTCAGGCTGCTGTGACCTCACAAGCACAGCCAGCAGCCATGCGCATGATACTGGCCTGAGAGGCACTGAGGCTGCTGTGACCTCACAAGCACAGCCAGCAGCCATGAGCCTGCCACTGGCATAGGAGGCATTCAGGCTGCTGTGACCTCACAATCACAGCCAGCAGCAATGACACTGACACTGGTCTAGGAGGCATTCAGGCTGCTGTGACCTCACAAGCACAGCCAGCAGCCAGGAGCCTGATACTGGGCTGAGAGGCACTGAGGCTGCTGTGACGTCACAAGCACAGCCAGCAGGGGGCGCTGGACACTAACTATTGAGGCACTGAGTCTGCTGTGACCTCACAAGCAGAGCCAGCAGGGGTCGCTGGACACTAAACTATGAGACACTGAGTCTGCTGTGACCTCACAAGCACAGCCAGTAGGGGGTGATGGACATTAACCTCAGAGGCACTGAGGCTGCTGTGACGTCACAAGCATAGCCAGCAGCCATGAGCCTGCCACTGGCATAGGAGGCATTCAGGCTGCTGTGACGTCACAAGCACAGCCAGCAGCCATGAGCCTGAAACTGGTCTAGGAGGCATTCAGACTGCTGTGACCTCGCAAGCACAGCCAGCAGCCATGAGCCTGATATTGGCCTGAGAGGCACTGAGGCTGCTGTGACCTCACAAGCACAGCCAGCAGCCATGAGCATGGCACTGGCAGAGGAGGCACTGAGGCTGCTGTGACGTCACAAGCACAGCCAGCAGCCATGAGCCTGATACTGGCCTGGAAGGCGCTGAGTCTGCTGTGACCTCACAAGCAGAGCCAGCAGGGGGAGCTGGACACTAAACTATGAGGCACTGAGTCTGCTGTGACCTCACAAGCACAGCCAGTAGGGGGTGATGGACACTAACCTAGGAGGCACTGAGGCTGCTGTGACCTCACAAGCACAGCCAGCAGCCATGAGCCTGCCACTGGCAGAGGAGGCACTGAGGCTTCTGTGACCTCAGAAGCACAGCCAGCAGCCATGAGACTGCCACTGGCCTCAGAGGCACTGAGGCTGCTGTGACCTCACAAGCACAACCAGCAGCCATGAGCCTGCCACTGGCCTAGGAGGCACTCAGGCTGCTGTGACGTCACAAGCACAGCCAGCAGCCATGAGCCTGATACTGGCCTGAGAGGCACTGAGTCTGCTGTGACCTCAAAAGCACAGCCAGCAGCCATGAGCATGGCACTATCCACAGAGACACTGAGGCTGCTGTGACCTCACAAGCACAGCCAGCAGCCATGAGCCTGACACTGGCAGAGGAGCCACTGAGGCTGCTGTGACCTCACAACACAGCCAGCAGCGGGCACTGGAGATAACCTAGCAGGCACTGAGTCTGCTGTGACCTCTCAAGCACAGCCAGTAGGGGGCGATGGACACTAACCTAGGAGGCACTGAGGCTGCTGTGACCTCACAAGCACAGCCAGCAGCCATGAGACTGCCACTGGCCTCAGAGGCACTGAGTCTGCTGTGACCTCACAAGCACAGCCAGCAGCCATGACCCTGATACTGGTCTTGGAGGCATTCAGGCTGCTGTGACCTCACAAGCACAGCCAGCAGCCATGCGCATGATACTGGCCTGAGAGGCACTGAGGCTGCTGTGACCTCAAAAGCACAGCCAGCAGCCATGAGCCTGCCACTGGCATAGGAGGCATTCAGGCTGCTGTGACCTCACAATCACAGCCAGCAGCCATGACACTGACACTGGTCTAGGAGGCATTCAGGCTGCTGTGACCTCACAAGCACAGCCAGCAGCCAGGAGCCTGATACTGGGCTGAGAGGCACTGAGGCTGCTGTGACGTCACAAGCACAGCCAGCAGGGGGCGCTGGACACTAACTATTGAGGCACTGAGTCTGCTGTGACCTCACAAGCAGAGCCAGCAGGGGGCGCTGGACACTAAACTATGAGACACTGAGTCTGCTGTGACCTCACAAGCACAGCCAGTAGGGGGTGATGGACATTAACCTCAGAGGCACTGAGGCTGCTGTGACCTCACAAGCACAGCCAGCAGCCATGAGACTGCCACTGGCCTCAGAGGCACTGAGGCTGCTGTGACGTCACAAGCATAGCCAGCAGCCATGAGCCTGCCACTGGCATAGGAGGCATTCAGGCTGCTGTGACGTCACAAGCACAGCCAGCAGCCATGAGCCTGACACTGGTCTAGGAGGCATTCAGGCTGCTGTGATCTCGCAAGCACAGCCAGCAGCCATGAGCCTGATATTGGCCTGAGAGGCACTGAGGCTGTTGTGACCTCACAAGCACAGCCAGCAGCCATGAGCATGGCACTGGCAGAGGAGGCACTGAGGCTGCTGTGACCTCACAAGCACAGCCAGCAGCCATGAGCCTGATACTGGCCTGGAAGGCGCTGAGTCTGCTGTGACCTCACAAGCAGAGCCAGCAGGGGGAGCTGGACACTAAACTATGAGGCACTGAGTCTGCTGTGACCTCACAAGCACAGCCAGTAGGGGGTGATGGACACTAACCTAGGAGGCACTGAGGCTGCTGTGACCTCACAATCACAGCCAGCAGCCATGAGACTGCCACTGGCCTCAGAGGCACTGAGGCTGCTGTGACCTCACAAGCACAACCAGCAGCCATGAGCCTGCCACTGGCCTAGGAGGCACTCAGGCTGCTGTGACGTCACAAGCACAGCCAGCAGCCATGAGCCTGATACTGGCCTGAGAGGCACTGAGTCTGCTGTGACCTCACAAGCACAGCCAGCAGCCATGAGCATGGCACTATCCACAGAGACACTGAGGCTGCTGTGACCTCACAAGCACAGCCAGCAGCCATGAGCCTGACACTGGCAGAGGAGCCACTGAGGCTGCTGTGACCTCACAACACAGCCAGCAGCGGGCACTGGAGATAACCTAGGAGGCACTGAGTCTGCTGTGACCTCACAAGCACAGCCAGTAGGGGGCGATGGACACTAACCTAGGAGGCATTGAGGCTGCTGTGAGCTAACAAGCACAGCCAGCAGCCATGAGACTGCCACTGGCCTCAGAGGCACTGAGGCTTCTGTGACCTCACAAGCACAGCCAGCAGCCATGAGACTGCCACTGGCAGAGGAGGCACTGAGGCTGCTGTGACCTCACAAGCACAGCCAGCAGCCATGAGCCTGATATTGGCCTGGGAGGCACTGAGGCTGCTGTGAACTCACAAGCAGAGCCAGCAGGGGACGCTGGACACTAACCTATGAGGCACTGAGTCTGCTGTGACCTCACAAGCACAGCCAGCAGCCATGAGCCTGCCACTGGCATAGGAGGCATTCAGGCTGCTGTGACCTCACAAGCACAGCCAGCAGCCATGACCCTGACACTGGTCTAGGAGGCATTCAGGCTGCTGTGAGTTCACAAGCAGAGCCAGCAGGGGGCGCTGCACACTAACTTTTAAGGCACTGAGTCTGCTGTGACCTCACAAGCAGAGCCAGCAGGGGACGCTGGACACTGAACTATGAGGCACTGAGGCTGCTGTGACCTCACAATCCCAGCCAGCAGCCATGAGCCTGCCACTGGCAGAGGAGGCACTGAGGCTGCTGTGACGTCACAAGCACAGCCAGCAGCCATGAGCCTGATACTGGCCTGAGAGGCACTGAGTCTGCTGTTACCTCAAAAGCACAGCCAGCAGCCATGAGCATGGCACTGGCAGAGGAGCCACTGAGGCTGCTGTGACCTCACAACACAGCCAGCAGCGGGCACTGGAGATAACCTAGGAGGCACTGAGGCTGCTGTGACCTCACAAGCACAGCCAGTAGGGGGCGATGGACACTAACCTAGGAGCCACTGAGTCTGCTGTGACCTCACAAGCACAGCCAGCAGCCATGAGCCTGCCACTGGCCTCAGAGGCACTGAGGCTGCTGTGACCTCACAAGCACAGCCAGCAGCCATGAGACTGCCACTGGCCTCAGAGGCACTGAGGCTGCTGTGACCTCACAAGCACAACCAGCAGCCATGAGCCTGATATTGGCCTGGGAGGCACTGAGGCTGCTGTGACGTCACAAGCACAGCCAGCAGCCATGAGCCTGATACTGGCCTGAGAGGCACTGAGGCTTCTGTGACCTCACAAGCACAGCCAGCAGCCATGAGCCTGACACTGGCAGAGGAGCCACTGAGGCTGCTGTGACCTCACAACACAGCCAGCAGGGGGAACTGGAGATAACCTAGCAGGCACTGAGGCTGCTGTGACCTCACAAGCACAGCCAGTAGGGGGCGCTGGACACTAACCTATGAGGCACTGAGTCTGCTGTGACCTCACAAGCAGAGACAGCAGCCATGAGCCTGCCACTGGCAGAGGAGGCATTCAGGCTTGTGTGACCTCACAAGCACAGCCAGCAGCCATGACCCTGACACTGGTCTAGGAGGCATTCAGGCTGCTGTGAGTTCACAAGCAGAGCCAGCAGGGGGCGCTGCACACTAACTTTTGAGGCACTGAGTCTGCTGTGACCTCACAAGCAGAGCCAGCAGGGGACGCTGGACCCTAACTTTTGAGGCACTGAGGCTTCTGTGAGCTCACAAGCAGAGCCAGCAGCCATGAGCCTGCCACAGGCCTAGGAGGCATTCAGGCTGCTGTGACCTCACAAGCACAGCCAGCAGCCATGAGACTGCCACTGGCCTCAGAGGCACTGAGGCTTCTGTGACCTCACAAGCACAGCCAGCAGCCATGAGACTGCCACTGGCCTCAGAGGCACTGAGGCTGCTGTGACCTCACAAGCACAACCAGCAGCCATGAGCCTGCCACTGGCCTAGGAGGCAATCAGGCTGCTGTGACGTCACAAGCACAGCCAGCAGCCATGAGCCTGATACTGGCCTGAGAGGCACTGAGTCTGCTGTGACCTCAAAAGCACAGCCAGCAGCCATGAGCATGGCACTATCCACAGAGACACTGAGGCTGCTGTGACCTCACAAGCACAGCCAGCAGCCATGAGCCTGACACTGGCAGAGGAGCCACTGAGGCTGCTGTGACCTCACAACACAGCCAGCAGGGGGCACTGGAGATAACCTAGCAGGCACTGAGTCTGCTGTGACCTCACAAGCACAGCCAGTAGGGGGCGCTGGACACTAACCTAGGAGGCACTGAGTCTGCTGTGACCTCATAAGCACAGCCAGCAGCCATGAGACTGCCACTGGCCTCAGAGGCACTGAGGCTGCTGTGACCTCACAAGCACAGCCAGCAGCCATGAGACTGCCACTGGCCACAGAGGCACTGAGGCTGCTGTGACCTCACAAGCACAGCCAGCAGCCATGAGCCTGATATTGGCCTGGGAGGCACTGAGGCTGCTGTGAACTCACAAGCACAGCCAGTAGGGGGCGATGGACACTAACCTATGAGGCACTGAGTCTGCTGTGACCTCACAAGCAGAGACAGCAGCCATGAGCCTGCCACTGGCAGAGGAGGCATTCAGGCTTGTGTGACCTCACAAGCACAGCCAGCAGCCATGAGCCTGACACTGGTCTAGGAGGCATTCAGGCTGCTGTGAGTTCACAAGCAGAGCCAGCAGGGGGCGCTGCACACTAACTTTTGAGGCACTGAGTTTGCTGTGACCTCACAAGCAGAGCCAGCAGGGGACGCTGGACCCTAACTTTTGAGGCACTGAGGCTTCTGTGAGCTCACAAGCAGAGCCAGCAGCCATGAGCCTGCCACAGGCCTAGGAGGCATTCAGGCTGCTGTGACCTCACAAGCACAGCCAGCAGCCATGAGCCTGCCACTGGCAGAGGAGGCACTGATGCTTCTGTGACCTCACAAGCACAGCCAGCAGCCATGAGACTGCCACTGGCCTCAGAGGCACTGAGTCTGCTGTGACCTCACAAGCACAACGAGCAGCCATGAGCCTGCCACTGGCCTAGGAGGCACTGAGGCTGCTGTGACGTCACAAGCACAGCCAGCAGCCATGAGCCTGATACTGGCCTGAGAGGCACTGAGTCTGCTGTGACCTCAAAAGCACAGCCAGCAGCCATGAGCATGGCACTATCCACAGAGACACTGAGGCTGCTGTGACCTCACAAGCACAGCCAGCAGCCATGAGCCTGACACTGGCAGAGGAGCCACTGAGGCTGCTGTGACCTCACAACACAGCCAGCAGGGGGCACTGGAGATAACCTAGCAGGCACTGAGTCTGCTGTGACCTCACAAGCACAGCCAGTAGGGGGCGATGGACACTAACCTAGGAGGCACTGAGGCTGCTGTGACCTCACAAGCACAGCCAGCAGCCATGAGACTGCCACTGGCAGAGGAGGCACTGAGGCTTCTGTGACCTCACAAGCACAGCCAGCAGCCATGAGACTGCCACTGGCCTCAGAGGCACTGAGGCTGCTGTGACCTCACAAGCACAACCAGCAGCCATGAGCCTGCCACTGGCCTAGGAGGCAATCAGGCTGCTGTGACGTCACAAGCACAGCCAGCAGCCATGAGCCTGATACTGGCCTGAGAGGCACTGAGTCTGCTGTGACCTCAAAAGCACAGCCAGCAGCCATGAGCATGGCACTATCCACAGAGACACTGAGGCTGCTTTGACCTCACAAGCACAGCCAGCAGCCATGAGCCTGACACTGGCAGAGGAGCCACTGAGTCTGCTGTGACCTCACAAGCACAGCCAGCAGGGGGCGATGGACACTAACCTAGGAGGCACTGAGTCTGCTGTGACCTCACAAGCACAGCCAGCAGCCATGAGACTGCCACTGGCAGAGTAGGCACTGAGGCTTCTGTGAGCTAACAAGCACAGCCAGCAGCCATGAGCCTGATATTGGCCTGGGAGGCACTGAGGCTGCTGTGAACTCACAAGCACAGCCAGTAGGGGGCGATGGACACTAACCTATGAGGCACTGAGTCTGCTGTGACCTCACAAGCAGAGACAGCAGCCATGAGCCTGCCACTGGCAGAGGAGGCATTCAGGCTTGTGTGACCTCACAAGCACAGCCAGCAGCCATGAGCCTGACACTGGTCTAGGAGGCATTCAGGCTGCTGTGATCTCGCAAGCACAGCCAGCAGCCATGAGCCTGATATTGGCCTGAGAGGCACTGAGGCTGTTGTGACCTCACAAGCACAGCCAGCAGCCATGAGCATGGCACTGGCAGAGGAGGCACTGAGGCTGCTGTGACCTCACAAGCACAGCCAGCAGCCATGAGCCTGATACTGGCCTGGAAGGCGCTGAGTCTGCTGTGACCTCACAAGCAGAGCCAGCAGGGGGAGCTGGACACTAAACTATGAGGCACTGAGTCTGCTGTGACCTCACAAGCACAGCCAGTAGGGGGTGATGGACACTAACCTAGGAGGCACTGAGGCTGCTGTGACCTCACAATCACAGCCAGCAGCCATGAGCCTGCCACTGGCAGAGGAGGCACTGAGGCTTCTGTGACCTCAGAAGCACAGCCAGCAGCCATGAGACTGCCACTGGCCTCAGAGGCACTGAGGCTGCTGTGACCTCACAAGCACAACCAGCAGCCATGAGCCTGCCACTGGCCTAGGAGGCACTCAGGCTGCTGTGACGTCACAAGCACAGCCAGCAGCCATGAGCCTGATACTGGCCTGAGAGGCACTGAGTCTGCTGTGACCTCACAAGCACAGCCAGCAGCCATGAGCATGGCACTATCCACAGAGACACTGAGGCTGCTGTGACCTCACAAGCACAGCCAGCAGCCATGAGCCTGACACTGGCAGAGGAGCCACTGAGGCTGCTGTGACCTCACAACACAGCCAGCAGCGGGCACTGGAGATAACCTAGGAGGCACTGAGTCTGCTGTGACCTCACAAGCACAGCCAGTAGGGGGCGATGGACACTAACCTAGGAGGCACTGAGGCTGCTGTGAGCTAACAAGCACAGCCAGCAGCCATGAGACTGCCACTGGCCTCAGAGGCACTGAGGCTTCTGTGACCTCACAAGCACAGCCAGCAGCCATGAGACTGCCACTGGCAGAGGAGGCACTGAGGCTGCTGTGACCTCACAAGCACAGCCAGCAGCCATGAGCCTGATATTGGCCTGGGAGGCACTGAGGCTGCTGTGAACTCACAAGCAGAGCCAGCAGGGGACGCTGGACACTAACCTATGAGGCACTGAGTCTGCTGTGACCTCACAAGCACAGCCAGCAGCCATGAGCCTGCCACTGGCATAGGAGGCATTCAGGCTGCTGTGACCTCACAAGCACAGCCAGCAGCCATGACCCTGACACTGGTCTAGGAGGCATTCAGGCTGCTGTGAGTTCACAAGCAGAGCCAGCAGGGGGCGCTGCACACTAACTTTTAAGGCACTGAGTCTGCTGTGACCTCACAAGCAGAGCCAGCAGGGGACGCTGGACACTGAACTATGAGGCACTGAGGCTGCTGTGACCTCACAATCCCAGCCAGCAGCCATGAGCCTGCCACTGGCAGAGGAGGCACTGAGGCTGCTGTGACGTCACAAGCACAGCCAGCAGCCATGAGCCTGATACTGGCCTGAGAGGCACTGAGTCTGCTGTGACCTCAAAAGCACAGCCAGCAGCCATGAGCATGGCACTGGCAGAGGAGCCACTGAGGCTGCTGTGACCTCACAACACAGCCAGCAGCGGGCACTGGAGATAACCTAGGAGGCACTGAGGCTGCTGTGACCTCACAAGCACAGCCAGTAGGGGGCGATGGACACTAACCTAGGAGCCACTGAGTCTGCTGTGACCTCACAAGCACAGCCAGCAGCCATGAGCCTGCCACTGGCCTCAGAGGCACTGAGGCTTCTGTGACCTCACAAGCACAGCCAGCAGCCATGAGACTGCCACTGGCCTCAGAGGCACTGAGGCTGCTGTGACCTCACAAGCACAACCAGCAGCCATGAGCCTGATATTGGCCTGGGAGGCACTGAGGCTGCTGTGACCTCACAAGCACAGCCAGCAGCCATGAGCCTGATACTGGCCTGAGAGGCACTGAGGCTTCTGTGACCTCACAAGCACAGCCAGCAGCCATGAGCCTGACACTGGCAGAGGAGCCACTGAGGCTGCTGTGACCTCACAACACAGCCAGCAGGGGGAACTGGAGATAACCTAGCAGGCACTGAGGCTGCTGTGACCTCACAAGCACAGCCAGTAGGGGGCGCTGGACACTAACCTATGAGGCACTGAGTCTGCTGTGACCTCACAAGCAGAGACAGCAGCCATGAGCCTGCCACTGGCAGAGGAGGCATTCAGGCTTGTGTGACCTCACAAGCACAGCCAGCAGCCATGACCCTGACACTGGTCTAGGAGGCATTCAGGCTGCTGTGAGTTCACAAGCAGAGCCAGCAGGGGGCGCTGCACACTAACTTTTGAGGCACTGAGTCTGCTGTGACCTCACAAGCAGAGCCAGCAGGGGACGCTGGACCCTAACTTTTGAGGCACTGAGGCTTCTGTGAGCTCACAAGCAGAGCCAGCAGCCATGAGCCTGCCACAGGCCTAGGAGGCATTCAGGCTGCTGTGACCTCACAAGCACAGCCAGCAGCCATGAGCCTGCCACTGGCCTCAGAGGCACTGAGGCTTCTGTGACCTCACAAGCACAGCCAGCAGCCATGAGACTGCCACTGGCCTCAGAGGCACTGAGGCTGCTGTGACCTCACAAGCACAACCAGCAGCCATGAGCCTGCCACTGGCCTAGGAGGCAATCAGGCTGCTGTGACGTCACAAGCACAGCCAGCAGCCATGAGCCTGATACTGGCCTGAGAGGCACTGAGTCTGCTGTGACCTCAAAAGCACAGCCAGCAGCCATGAGCATGGCACTATCCACAGAGACACTGAGGCTGCTGTGACCTCACAAGCACAGCCAGCAGCCATGAGCCTGACACTGGCAGAGGAGCCACTGAGGCTGCTGTGACCTCACAACACAGCCAGCAGGGGGCACTGGAGATAACCTAGCAGGCACTGAGTCTGCTGTGACCTCACAAGCACAGCCAGTAGGGGGCGCTGGACACTAACCTAGGAGGCACTGAGTCTGCTGTGACCTCATAAGCACAGCCAGCAGCCATGAGACTGCCACTGGCCTCAGAGGCACTGAGGCTGCTGTGACCTCACAAGCACAGCCAGCAGCCATGAGACTGCCACTGGCCACAGAGGCACTGAGGCTGCTGTGACCTCACAAGCACAGCCAGCAGCCATGAGCCTGATATTGGCCTGGGAGGCACTGAGGCTGCTGTGAACTCACAAGCACAGCCAGTAGGGGGCGATGGACACTAACCTATGAGGCACTGAGTCTGCTGTGACCTCACAAGCAGAGACAGCAGCCATGAGCCTGCCACTGGCAGAGGAGGCATTCAGGCTTGTGTGACCTCACAAGCACAGCCAGCAGCCATGAGCCTGACACTGGTCTAGGAGGCATTCAGGCTGCTGTGAGTTCACAAGCAGAGCCAGCAGGGGGCGCTGCACACTAACTTTTGAGGCACTGAGTTTGCTGTGACCTCACAAGCAGAGCCAGCAGGGGACGCTGGACCCTAACTTTTGAGGCACTGAGGCTTCTGTGAGCTCACAAGCAGAGCCAGCAGCCATGAGCCTGCCACAGGCCTAGGAGGCATTCAGGCTGCTGTGACCTCACAAGCACAGCCAGCAGCCATGAGCCTGCCACTGGCAGAGGAGGCACTGATGCTTCTGTGACCTCACAAGCACAGCCAGCAGCCATGAGACTGCCACTGGCCTCAGAGGCACTGAGTCTGCTGTGACCTCACAAGCACAACGAGCAGCCATGAGCCTGCCACTGGCCTAGGAGGCACTGAGGCTGCTGTGACGTCACAAGCACAGCCAGCAGCCATGAGCCTGATACTGGCCTGAGAGGCACTGAGTCTGCTGTGACCTCAAAAGCACAGCCAGCAGCCATGAGCATGGCACTATCCACAGAGACACTGAGGCTGCTGTGACCTCACAAGCACAGCCAGCAGCCATGAGCCTGACACTGGCAGAGGAGCCACTGAGGCTGCTGTGACCTCACAACACAGCCAGCAGCGGGCACTGGAGATAACCTAGCAGGCACTGAGTCTGCTGTGACCTCACAAGCACAGCCAGTAGGGGGCGATGGACACTAACCTAGGAGGCACTGAGGCTGCTGTGACCTCACAAGCACAGCCAGCAGCCATGAGACTGCCACTGGCAGAGGAGGCACTGAGGCTTCTGTGACCTCACAAGCACAGCCAGCAGCCATGAGACTGCCACTGGCCTCAGAGGCACTGAGGCTGCTGTGACCTCACAAGCACAACCAGCAGCCATGAGCCTGCCACTGGCCTAGGAGGCAATCAGGCTGCTGTGACGTCACAAGCACAGCCAGCAGCCATGAGCCTGATACTGGCCTGAGAGGCACTGAGTCTGCTGTGACCTCAAAAGCACAGCCAGCAGCCATGAGCATGGCACTATCCACAGAGACACTGAGGCTGCTTTGACCTCACAAGCACAGCCAGCAGCCATGAGCCTGACACTGGCAGAGGAGCCACTGAGTCTGCTGTGACCTCACAAGCACAGCCAGCAGGGGGCGATGGACACTAACCTAGGAGGCACTGAGTCTGCTGTGACCTCACAAGCACAGCCAGCAGCCATGAGACTGCCACTGGCAGAGTAGGCACTGAGGCTTCTGTGAGCTAACAAGCACAGCCAGCAGCCATGAGACTGCCACTGGCCTCAGAGGCACTGAGGCTGCTGTGACCTCACAAGCACAGCCAGCAGCCATGAGCCTGATATTGGCCTGGGAGGCACTGAGGCTGCTGTGAACTCACAAGCACAGCCAGTAGGGGGCGATGGACACTAACCTATGAGGCACTGAGTCTGCTGTGACCTCACAAGCAGAGACAGCAGCCATGAGCCTGCCACTGGCAGAGGAGGCATTCAGGCTTGTGTGACCTCACAAGCACAGCCAGCAGCCATGACCCTGACACTGGTCTAGGAGGCATTCAGGCTGCTGTGAGTTCACAAGCAGAGCCAGCAGGGGGCGCTGCACACTAAGTTTTGAGGCACTGAGTCTGCTGTGACCTCACAAGCACAGCCAGCAGGGGACGCTGGACCCTAACTTTTGAGGCACTGAGGCTTCTGTGAGCTCACAAGCAGAGCCAGCAGCCATGAGCCTGCCACAGGCCTAGGAGGCATTCAGGCTGCTGTGACCTCACAAGCACAGCCAGCAGCCATGACCCTGATACTGGTCTTGGAGGCATTCAGGCTGCTGTGACCTCACAAGCACAGCCAGCAGCCATGAGCATGATACTGGCCTGAGAGGCACTGAGGCTGCTGTGACCTCACAAGACAGCCAGCAGCCATGAGCCTGCCACTGGCATAGGAGGCATTCAGGCTTGTTTGTCCTCACAAGCACAGCCAGCAGGGGGCGCTGGACACTAACTATTGAGGCACTGAGTCTGCTGTGACCTCACAAGCACAGCCAGCAGCCATGACCCTGATACTGGTCTTGGAGTCATTCAGGCTGCTGTGACCTCACAAGCACAGCCAGCAGCCATGCGCATGATACTGGCCTGAGAGGCACTGAGGCTGCTGTGACCTCACCAGCACAGCCAGCAGCCATGAGCCTGCCACTGGCATAGGAGGCATTCAGGCTGCTGTGACCTCACAATCACAGCCAGCAGCCATGACACTGACACTGGTCTAGGAGGCATTCAGGCTGCTGTGACCTCACAAGCACAGCCAGCAGCCAGGAGCCTGATACTGGGCTGAGAGGCACTGAGGCTGCTGTGACGTCACAAGCACAGCCAGCAGGGGGCGCTGGACACTAACTTTTGAGGCACTGAGTCTGCTGTGACCTCACAAGCAGAGCCAGCAGGGGGCGCTGGACACTAAACTATGAGGCACTGAGTCTGCTGTGACCTCACAAGCACAGCCAGTAGGGGGTGATGGACATTAACCTCAGAGGCACTGAGGCTGCTGTGACCTCACAAGCACAGCCAGCAGCCATGAGACTGCCACTGGCCTCAGAGGCACTGAGGCTGCTGTGACGTCACAAGCATAGCCAGCAGCCATGAGCCTGCCACTGGCATAGGAGGCATTCAGGCTGCTGTGACGTCACAAGCACAGCCAGCAGCCATGAGCCTGAAACTGGTCTAGGAGGCATTCAGGCTGCTGTGACCTCGCAAGCACAGCCAGCAGCCATGAGCCTGATATTGGCCTGAGAGGCACTGAGGCTGCTGTGACCTCACAAGCACAGCCAGCAGCCATGAGCATGGCACTGGCAGAGGAGGCACTGAGGCTGCTGTGACGTCACAAGCACAGCCAGCAGCCATGAGCCTGATACTGGCCTGGAAGGCGCTGAGTCTGCTGTGACCTCACAAGCAGAGCCAGCAGGGGGAGCTGGACACTAAACTATGAGGCACTGAGTCTGCTGTGACCTCACAAGCACAGCCAGTAGGGGGTGATGGACACTAACCTAGGAGGCACTGAGGCTGCTGTGACCTCACAAGCACAGCCAGCAGCCATGAGCCTGCCACTGGCCTCAGAGGCACTGAGGCTGCTGTGACCTCAGAAGCACAGCCAGCAGCCATGAGACTGCCACTGGCCTCAGAGGCACTGAGGCTGCTGTGACCTCACAAGCACAACCAGCAGCCATGAGCCTGCCACTGGCCTAGGAGGCAATCAGGCTGCTGTGACGTCACAAGCACAGCCAGCAGCCATGAGCCTGATACTGGCCTGAGAGGCACTGAGTCTGCTGTGACCTCAAAAGCACAGCCAGCAGCCATGGGCATGGCACTATCCACAGAGACACTGAGGCTGCTGTGACCTCACAAGCACAGCCAGCAGCCATGAGCCTGACACTGGCAGAGGAGCCACTGAGGCTGCTGTGACCTCACAACACAGCCAGCAGCGGGCACTGGAGATAACCTAGGAGGCACTGAGGCTGCTGTGACCTCACAAGCACAGCCAGTAGGGGGCGATGGACACTAACCTAGGAGGCACTGAGGCTGCTGTGAGCTAACAAGCACAGCCAGCAGCCATGAGACTGCCACTGGCCTCAGAGGCACTGAGGCTTCTGTGACCTCCCAAGCACAGCCAGCAGCCATGAGACTGCCACTGGCCTCAGAGGCACTGAGGCTGGTGTGACCTCACAAGCACAGCCAGCAGCCATGAGCCTGATATTGGCCTGGGAGGCACTGAGGCTGCTGTGAACTCACAAGCACAGCCAGTAGGGGGCGATGGACACTAACCTATGAGGCACTGAGTCTGCTGTGACCTCACAAGCACAGCCAGCAGCCATGAGCCTGCCACTGGCATAGGAGGCATTCAGGCTGCTGTCACCTCACAAGCACAGCCAGCAGCCATGACCCTGACACTGGTCTAGGAGGCATTCAGGCTGCTGTGAGTTCACAAGCACAGCCAGCAGGGGCCGCTGCACACTAACTTTTAAGGCACTGAGTCTGCTGTGACCTCACAAGCAGAGCCAGCAGGGGACGCTGGACAATGAACTATGAGGCACTGAGGCTGCTGTGACCTCACAATCCCAGCCAGCAGCCATGAGCCTGCCACTGGCAGAGGAGGCACTGAGGCTGCTGTGACGTCACAAGCACAGCCAGCAGCCATGAGCCTGATACTGGCCTGAGAGGCACTGAGTCTGCTGTGACCTCAAAAGCACAGCCAGCAGCCATGAGCATGGCACTGGCAGAGGAGCCACTGAGGCTGCTGTGACCTCACAACACAGCCAGCAGCGGGCACTGGAGATAACCTAGGAGGCACTGAGGCTGCTGTGACCTCACAAGCACAGCCAGTAGGGGGCGATGGACACTAACCTAGGAGCCACTGAGTCTGCTGTCACCTCACAAGCACAGCCAGCAGCCATGAGCCTGCCACTGGCCTCAGAGGCACTGAGGCTTCTGTGACCTCACAAGCACAGCCAGCAGCCATGAGACTGCCACTGGCCTCAGAGGCACTGAGGCTGCTGTGACCTCACAAGCACAACCAGCAGCCATGAGCCTGCCACTGGCCTAGGAGGCAATCAGGCTGCTGTGACGTCACAAGCACAGCCAGCAGCCATGAGCCTGATACTGGCCTGAGAGGCACTGAGTCTGCTGTGACCTCAAAAGCACAGCCAGCAGCCATGAGCATGGCACTATCCACAGAGACACTGAGGCTGCTGTGACCTCACAAGCACAGCCAGCAGCCATGAGCCTGACACTGGCAGAGGAGCCACTGAGGCTGCTGTGACCTCACAACACAGCCAGCAGGGGGCACTGGAGATAACCTAGCAGGCACTGAGTCTGCTGTGACCTCACAAGCACAGCCAGTAGGGGGCGATGGACACTAACCTAGGAGGCACTGAGTCTGCTGTGACCTCATAAGCACAGCCAGCAGCCATGAGACTGCCACTGGCCTCAGAGGCACTGAGGCTGCTGTGACCTCACAAGCACAGCCAGCAGCCATGAGACTGCCACTGGCCTCAGAGGCACTGAGGCTGCTGTGACCTCACAAGCACAGCCAGCAGCCATGAGCCTGATATTGGCCTGGGAGGCACTGAGGCTGCTGTGAACTCACAAGCACAGCCAGTAGGGGGCGATGGACACTAACCTAGGAGGCACTGAGTCTGCTGTGACCTCACAAGCAGAGACAGCAGCCATGAGCCTGCCACTGGCAGAGGAGGCATTCAGGCTTGTGTGACCTCACAAGCACAGCCAGCAGCCATGACCCTGACACTGGTCTAGGAGGCATTCAGGCTGCTGTGAGTTCACAAGCAGAGCCAGCAGGGGGCGCTGCACACTAACTTTTGAGGCACTGAGTCTGCTGTGACCTCACAAGCAGAGCCAGCAGGGGACGCTGGACCCTAACTTTTGAGGCACTGAGGCTTCTGTGAGCTCACAAGCAGAGCCAGCACCCATGAGCCTGCCACAGGCCTAGGAGGCATTCAGGCTGCTGTGACGTCACAAGCACAGCCAGCAGCCATGACCCTGATACTGGTCTTGGAGGCATTCAGGCTGCTGTGACCTCACAAGCACAGCCAGCAGCCATGAGCATGATACTGGCCTGAGAGGCACTGAGGCTGCTGTGACCTCACAAGCACAGCCAGCAGCCATGAGCCTGCCACTGGCAGAGGAGGCACTGAGGCTGGTGTGACCTCACAAGCACAGCCAGCAGGGGGCGCTGGACACTAACTATTGAGGCACTGAGTCTGCTGTGACTTCACAAGCACAGCCAGCAGGGGGCGCTGGACACTAACTATTGAGGCACTGAGTCTGCTGTGACCTCACAAGCACAGCCAGTGGGGGGTGATGGACACTAACCTAGGAGGCACTGATGCTGCTGTGACCTCACAAGCACAGCCAGTAGGGGGCGATGGACACTAACCTAGGAGGCCCTGAGGCTGCTGTGACCTCACAAGCACAGCCAGCAGCCATGAGACTGCCACTGGCCTCAGAGGCACTGAGGCTGCTGTGACATCACAAGCATAGCCAGCAGCCAGGAGCCTGATTTTGGCCTGGGAATTACTGAGGCTGCTGTGGCCTCACAAGCAGAGACACCAGGGGACGCTGGACACTAAACTATGAGGCACTGAGGCTTCTGTGAGCTCACAAGCAGAGCCAGCAGCCATGAGCCTGCCACAGGCCTAGGAGGCATTCAGGCTGCTGTGACCTCACAAGCACAGCCAGCAGCCATGACCCTGATACTGGTCTTGGAGGCATTCAGGCTGCTGTGACCTCACAAGCACAGCCAGCAGCCATGAGCATGATACTGGCCTGAGAGGCACTGAGGCTGCTGTGACCTCACAAGACAGCCAGCAGCCATGAGCCTGCCACTGGCATAGGAGGCATTCAGGCTTGTGTGTCCTCACAAGCACAGCCAGCAGGGGGCGCTGGACACTAACTATTGAGGCACTGAGTCTGCTGTGACCTCACAAGCACAGCCAGCAGCCATGACCCTGATACTGGTCTTGGAGGCATTCAGGCTGCTGTGACCTCACAAGCACAGCCAGCAGCCATGCACATGATACTGGCCTGAGAGGCACTGAGGCTTCTGTGACCTCAGAAGCACAGCCAGCAGCCATGAGCCTGCCACTGGCATAGGAGGCATTCAGGCTGCTGTGACCTCACAATCACAGCCAGCAGCCATGACACTGACACTGGTCTAGGAGGCATTCAGGCTGCTGTGACCTCACAAGCACAGCCAGCAGCCAGGAGCCTGATACTGGGCTGAGAGGCACTGAGTCTGCTGTGACCTCACAAGCAGAGCCAGCAGGGGGCGCTGGACACTAACTATTGAGGCACTGAGTCTGCTGTGACCTCACAAGCACAGCCAGCAGGGGGCGCTGGACACTAAACTATGAGGCACTGAGTCTGCTGTGACCTCACAAGCACAGCCAGTAGGGGGTGATGGACATTAACCTCAGAGGCACTGAGGCTGCTGTGACCTCACAAGCACAGCCAGCAGCCATGAGACTGCCACTGACCTCAGAGGCACTGAGGCTGCTGTGACGTCACAAGCATAGCCAGCAGCCATGAGCCTGCCACTGGCATAGGAGGCATTCAGGCTGCTGTGACCTCACAAGCACAGCCAGCAGCCATGAGCCTGAAACTGGTCTAGGAGGCATTCAGGCTGCTGTGACCTCGCAAGCACAGCCAGCAGCCATGAGCATGGCACTGGCAGAGGAGGCACTGAGGCTGCTGTGACGTCACAAGCACAGCCAGCAGCCATGAGCCTGATACTGGCCTGGAAGGCCCTGAGTCTGCTGTGACCTCACAAGCAGAGCCAGCAGGGGGCGCTGGACACTAAACTATGAGGCACTGAGTCTGCTGTGACCTCACAAGCACAGCCAGTAGGGGGTGATGGACACTAACCTAGGAGGCACTGAGGCTGCTGTGACCTCACAATCACAGCCAGCAGCCATGAGCCTGCCACTGGCAGAGGAGGCACTGAGGCTTCTGTGACCTCAGAAGCACAGCCAGCAGCCATGAGACTGCCACTGGCCTCAGAGGCACTGAGGCTGCTGTGACCTCACAAGCACAACCAGCAGCCATGAGCCTGCCACTGGGCTAGGAGGCACTCAGGCTGCTGTGACGTCACAAGCACAGCCAGCAGCCATGAGCCTGATACTGGCCTGAGAGACACTGAGGCTGCTGTGACCTCACAAGCACTGCCAGCAGCCATGAGCCTGACACTGGCAGAGGAGCCACTGAGGCTTCTGTGACCTCACAACACAGCCAGCAGCGGGCACTGGAGATAACCTAGGAGGCACTGAGGCTGCTGTGACCTCACAAGCACAGCCAGTAGGGGGCGATG
Organism: Dromaius novaehollandiae; assembly: GCF_036370855.1. Classification (NCBI taxonomy): domain Eukaryota; kingdom Metazoa; phylum Chordata; class Aves; order Casuariiformes; family Dromaiidae; genus Dromaius; species Dromaius novaehollandiae. Next base: position 8,205,987 of record NC_088122.1, on the reverse strand, counting down.
GACACTAACCTAGGAGGCACTGAGGCTGCTGTGACCTCACAAGCACAGCCAGCAGCCATGAGACTGCCACTGGCCTCAGAGGCACTGAGGCTTCTGTGACCTCACAAGCACAGCCAGCAGCCATGAGACTGCCACTGGCCTCAGAGGCACTGAGGCTTCTGTGACCTCACAAGCACAGCCAGCAGCCATGAGCCTGATATTGGCCTGGGAGGCACTGAGGCTGCTGTGAACTCACAAGCACAGCCAGTAGGGGGCGATGGACACTAACCTATGAGGCACTGAGTCTGCTGTGACCTCACAAGCACAGCCAGCAGCCATGAGCCTGCCACTGGCATAGGAGGCATTCAGGCTGCTGTGACCTCACAAGCACAGCCAGCAGCCATGACCCTGACACTGGTCTAGGAGGCATTCAGGCTGCTGTGAGTTCACAAGCACAGCCAGCAGGGGGCGCTGCACACTAACTTTTGAGGCACTGAGTCTGCTGTGACCTCACAAGCAGAGCCAGCAGGGGACGCTGGACAATGAACTATGAGGCACTGAGGCTGCTGTGACCTCACAAGCACAGCCAGCAGCCATGAGCCTGCCACTGGCAGAGGAGGCACTGAGGCTGCTGTGACGTCACAAGCACAGCCAGCAGCCATGAGCCTGATACTGGCCTGAGAGGCACTGAGTCTGCTCTGACCTCAAAAGCACAGCCAGCAGCCATGAGCATGGCACTGGCAGAGGAGCCACTGAGGCTGCTGTGACCTCACAACACAGCCAGCAGCGGGCACTGGAGATAACCTAGGAGGCACTGAGGCTGCTGTGACCTCACAAGCACAGCCAGTAGGGGGCGATGGACACTAACCTAGGAGGCACTGAGTCTGCTGTGACCTCACAAGCACAGCCAGCAGCCATGAGACTGCCACTGGCCTCAGAGGCACTGAGGCTGCTGTGACCTCACAAGCACAGCCAGCAGCCATGAGCCTGACACTGGCAGAGGAGCCACTGAGGCTGCTGTGACCTCACAACACAGCCAGCAGGGGGCACTGGAGATAACCTAGCAGGCACTGAGTCTGCTGTGACCTCACAAGCACAGCCAGTAGGGGGCGCTGGACACTAAGCTAGGAGGCACTGAGTCTGCTGTGACCTCACAAGCACAGCCAGCAGCCATGAGACTGCCACTGGCCTCAGAGGCACTGAGGCTGCTGTGACCTCACAAGCACAGCCAGCAGCCATGAGACTGCCACTGGCCTCAGAGGCACTGAGGCTGCTGTGACCTCACAAGCACAGCCAGTAGCCATGAGCCTGATATTGGCCTGGGAGGCACTGAGGCTGCTGTGAACTTACAAGCACAGCCAGTAGGGGGTGATGGACACTTACCTATGAGGCACTGAGTCTGCTGTGACCTCACAAGCAGAGACAGCAGCCATGAGCCTGCCACTGGCAGAGGAGGCATTCAGGCTTGTGTGACCTCACAAGCACAGCCAGCAGCCATGACCCTGACACTGGTCTAGGAGGCATTCAGGCTGCTGTGAGTTCACAAGCACAGCCAGCAGGGGGCGCTGCACACTAACTTTTGAGGCACTGAGTCTGCTGTGACCTCACAAGCAGAGCCAGCAGGGGACGCTGGACCCTAACTTTTGAGGCACTGAGGCTTCTGTGAGCTCACAAGCAGAGCCAGCAGCCATGAGCCTGCCACAGGCCTAGGAGGCATTCAGGCTGCTGTGACCTCACAAGCACAGCCAGCAGCCATGACCCTGATACTGGTCTTGGAGGCATTCAGGCTGCTGTGACCTCACAAGCACAGCCAGCAGCCATGACCCTGATACTGGTCTTGGGGGCATTCAGGCTGCTGTGACCTCACAAGCACAGCCAGCAGCCATGAGCCTGCCACTGGCAGAGGAGGCACTGAGGCTGGTGTGACCTCACAAGCACAGCCAGCAGGGGGCGCTGGACACTAACTATTGAGGCACTGAGTCTGCTGTGACCTCACAAGCACAGCCAGCAGGGGGCGCTGGACACTAACTATTGAGGCACTGAGTCTGCTGTGACCTCACAAGCACAGCCAGTAGGGGGTGATGGACACTAACCTAGGAGGCACTGAGGCTGCTGTGACCTCACAAGCACAGCCAGTAGGGGGCGATGGACACTAACCTAGGAGGCACTGAGGCTGCTGTGACCTCACAAGCACAGCCAGCAGCCATGAGCCTGCCACTGGCCTCAGAGGCACTGAGGCTTCTGTGACCTCACAAGCACAGCCAGCAGCCATGAGACTGCCACTGGCCTCAGAGGCACTGAGGCTGCTGTGACCTCACAAGCACAGCCAGCAGCCATGAGCCTGATATTGGCCTGGGAGGCACTGAGGCTGCTGTGAACTCACAAGCACAGCCAGTAGGGGGCGATGGACACTAACCTATGAGGCACTGAGTCTGCTGTGACCTCACAAGCAGAGCCAGCAGGGGACGCTGGACACTAAACTATGCGGCCCTGAGTCTGCTGTGACCTCACAATCCCAGCCAGCAGCCATGAGCCTGCCACTGGCATAGGAGGCATTCAGGCTTGTGTGACCTCACAAGCACAGCCAGCAGCCATGACCCTGACACTGGTCTAGGAGGCATTCAGGCTGCTGTGAGTTCACAAGCAGAGCCAGCAGGGGGCGCTGCACACTAACTTTTGAGGTACTGAGTCTGCTGTGACCTCACAAGCAGAGGCAGCATGGGACGCTGGACACTAACTTTTGAGGCACTGAGGCTTCTGTGAGCTCACAAGCAGAGCCAGCAGCCATGAGCCTGCCACAGGCCTAGGAGGCATTCAGGCTGCTGTGACCTCACAAGCACAGCCAGCAGCCATGACCCTGATACTGGTCTTGGAGGCATTCAGGCTGCTGTGACCTCACAAGCACAGCCAGCAGCCATGAGCATGATACTGGCCTGAGAGGCACTGAGGCTGCTGTGACCTCACAAGCACAGCCAGCAGCCATAAGCCTGCCACTGGCCTAGGAGGCATTCAGGCTGCTGTGACCTCAGAAGCACAGCCAGCAGCCATGAGCATGGCACTGGCAGAGGAGGCACTGAGGCTGCTGTGACATCACAAGCACAGCCAGCAGCCATGAGCTGATGCTGGGGTATGAGGCACTGAGGCTCCTGTGACCTCACAAGCATAGCCAGCAGGGGGCGATGGACACTAACTATTGAGGCAGTGAGTCTGCTGTGACCTCAGAAGCACAGCCAGTAGGGGGCGCTGGACACTAACTATTGAGGCACTGAGTCTGCTGTGATCTCACAAGCAGAGGCAGCAGGGGACGCTGGACACTAAACTATGAGGCACTGAGGCTGCTGTGACCTCACAAGCACAGCCAGTAGGGGGCGATGGACACTAACTATTGAGGCACTGAGTCTGCTGTGATCTCACAAGCAGAGGCAGCAGGGGACGCTGGACACTAAACTATGAGGCACTGAGTCTGCTGTGACCTCACAAGCACAGCCAGTAGGGGGCGATGGACACTAACCTAGGAGCCACTGAGTCTGCTGTGACCTCACAATCACAGCCAGCAACCATGAGCCTGCCACTGGCAGAGGCGGCACTGAGGCTTCTGTGACCTCACAAGCACAGCCAGCAGCCATGAGCCTGCCACTGGCCTAGGAGGCATTCAGGCTGCTGTGACCTCAGAAGCACAGCCAGCAGCCATGAGCATGGCACTGGCAGAGGAGGCACTGAGGCTGCTGTGACATCACAAGCACAGCCAGCAGCCATGAGCCTGATGCTGGGGTATGAGGCACTGAGGCTGCTGTGACCTCACAAGCAGAGCCAGCAGGGGGCGCTGGACACGAAACTATGAGGCACTGAGTCTGCTGTGACCTCACAATCACAGCCAGTAGGGGGTGATGGACATTAACCTAGGAGGCACTGAGGCTGCTGTGACCTCACAAGCACAGCCAGCAGCCATGAGACTGCCACTGACCTCAGAGGCACTGAGGCTGCTGTGACGTCACAAGCATAGCCAGCAGCCAGGAGCCTGACACTGGTCTAGGAGGCATTCAGGCTGCTGTGACCTCAGAAGCATAGCCAGCAGCCATGACCCTGACACTGGTCTAGGAGGCATTCAGGCTGCTGTGACCTCACAAGCACAGCCAGCAGCCATGAGCCTGATACTGGCCTGAGAGGCACTGAGTCTGCTGTGACCTCACAAGCAGAGCCAGCAGGGGGAGCTGGACACTAAACTATGAGGCACTGAGTCTGCTGTGACCTCACAAGCACAGCCAGCAGCCATGAGCCTGACACTGGCAGAGGAGCCACTGAGGCTGCTGTGACCTCACAATACAGCCAGCAGCGGGGACTGGAGATAACCTAGGAGGCACTGAGTCTGCTGTGACCTCACAAGCACAGCCAGTAGGGGGCGATGGACACTAACCTAGGAGGCACTGAGGCTGCTGTGACCTCACAAGCACAGCCAGCAGCCATGAGCCTGCCACTGGCCTCAGAGGCACTGAGGCTTCTGTGACCTCACAAGCACAGCCAGCAGCCATGAGACTGCCACTGGCCTCAGAGGCACTGAGGCTGCTGTGACCTCACAAGCACAGCCAGCAGCCATGAGCCTGATATTGGCCTGGGAGGCACTGAGGCTGCTGTGAACTCACAAGCACAGCCAGTAGGGGGCGATGGACACTAACCTATGAGGCACTGAGTCTGCTGTGACCTCACAAGCAGAGCCAGCAGGGGACGCTGGACACTAAACTATGCGGCCCTGAGTCTGCTGTGACCTCACAATCCCAGCCAGCAGCCATGAGCCTGCCACTGGCATAGGAGGCATTCAGGCTGCTGTGAGTTCACAAGCACAGCCAGCAGGGGGCGCTGCACACTAACTTTTGAGGTACTGAGTCTGCTGTGACCTCACAAGCAGAGCCAGCAGGGGACGCTGGACACTAACTTTTGAGGCACTGAGGCTTCTGTGAGCTCACAACCAGAGCCAGCAGCCATGAGCCTGCCACAGGCCTAGGAGGCATTCAGGCTGCTGTGACCTCACAAGCACAGCCAGCAGCCATGACCCTGATACTGGTCTTGGAGGCATTCAGGCTGCTGTGACCTCACAAGCACAGCCAGCAGCCATGACCCTGATACTGGCCTGAGAGGCACTGAGGCTGCTTTGACCTCACAAGCACAGCCAGCAGGGGACGCTGGACACTAACTTTTGAGGCACTGAGGCTTCTGTGAGCTCACAATCATAGCCAGCAGCCATGAGCCTGCCACAGGCCTAGGAGGCATTCAGGCTACTGTGACCTCACAAGCACAGCCAGCAGCCATGACCCTGATACTGGTCTTGGAGGCATTCAGGCTGCTGTGACCTCACAAGCACAGCCAACAGGCATGAGCATGATACTGGCCTGAGAGGCACTGAGGCTGTTGTGACCTCACAAGCACAGCCAGCAGCCATGAGACTGCCACTGGCAGAGGAGGCACTGAGGCTTCTGTGACCTCACAAGGACAGCCAGCAGCCATAAGCCTGCCACTGGCCTAGGAGGCATTCAGGCTGCTGTGACCTCAGAAGCACAGCCAGCAGCCATGAGCATGGCACTGGCAGAGGAGGCACTGAGGCTGCTGTGACGTCACAAGCACAGCCAGCAGCCATGAGCCTGATGCTGGGGTATGAGGCACTGAGGCTGCTGTGACCTCACAAGCACAGCCAGTAGGGGGCGATGGACACTAACTATTGAGGCACTGAGTCTGCTGTGATCTCACAAGCAGAGGCAGCAGGGGACGCTGGACACTAAACTATGAGGCACTGAGTCTGCTGTGACCTCACAAGCACAGCCAGTAGGGGGCGATGGACACTAACTATTGAGGCACTGAGTCTGCTGTGATCTCACAAGCAGAGGCAGCAGGGGACGCTGGACACTAAACTATGAGGCACTGAGTCTGCTGTGACCTCACAAGCACAGCCAGTAGGGGGCGATGGACACTAACCTAGGAGCCACTGAGTCTGCTGTGACCTCACAATCACAGCCAGCAACCATGAGCCTGCCACTGGCAGAGGCGGCACTGAGGCTTCTGTGACCTCACAAGCACAGCCAGCAGCCATGAGCCTGCCACTGGCCTAGGAGGCATTCAGGCTGCTGTGACCTCAGAAGCACAGCCAGCAGCCATGAGCATGGCACTGGCCTAGGAGGCATTCAGGCTGCTGTGACCTCACAAGCACAGCCAGCAGCCATGAGCCTGATACTGGCCTGAGAGGCACTGAGTCTGCTGTGACCTCACAAGCAGAGCCAGCAGGGGGAGCTGGACACTAAACTATGAGGCACTGAGTCTGCTGTGACCTCACAAGCACAGCCAGCAGCCATGAGCCTGACACTGGCAGAGGAGCCACTGAGGCTGCTGTGACCTCACAATACAGCCAGCAGCGGGGACTGGAGATAACCTAGGAGGCACTGAGTCTGCTGTGACCTCACAAGCACAGCCAGTAGGGGGCGATGGACACTAACCTAGGAGGCACTGAGGCTGCTGTGACCTCACAAGCACAGCCAGCAGCCATGAGCCTGCCACTGGCCTCAGAGGCACTGAGGCTTCTGTGACCTCACAAGCACAGCCAGCAGCCATGAGACTGCCACTGGCCTCAGAGGCACTGAGGCTGCTGTGACCTCACAAGCACAGCCAGCAGCCATGAGCCTGATATTGGCCTGGGAGGCACTGAGGCTGCTGTGAACTCACAAGCACAGCCAGTAGGGGGCGATGGACACTAACCTATGAGGCACTGAGTCTGCTGTGACCTCACAAGCAGAGCCAGCAGGGGACGCTGGACACTAAACTATGCGGCCCTGAGTCTGCTGTGACCTCACAATCCCAGCCAGCAGCCATGAGCCTGCCACTGGCATAGGAGGCATTCAGGCTGCTGTGAGTTCACAAGCACAGCCAGCAGGGGGCGCTGCACACTAACTTTTGAGGTACTGAGTCTGCTGTGACCTCACAAGCAGAGCCAGCAGGGGACGCTGGACACTAACTTTTGAGGCACTGAGGCTTCTGTGAGCTCACAACCAGAGCCAGCAGCCATGAGCCTGCCACAGGCCTAGGAGGCATTCAGGCTGCTGTGACCTCACAAGCACAGCCAGCAGCCATGACCCTGATACTGGTCTTGGAGGCATTCAGGCTGCTGTGACCTCACAAGCACAGCCAGCAGCCATGAGCCTGATACTGGCCTGAGAGGCACTGAGGCTGCTTTGACCTCACAAGCACAGCCAGCAGGGGACGCTGGACACTAACTTTTGAGGCACTGAGGCTTCTGTGAGCTCACAATCATAGCCAGCAGCCATGAGCCTGCCACAGGCCTAGGAGGCATTCAGGCTACTGTGACCTCACAAGCACAGCCAGCAGCCATGACCCTGATACTGGTCTTGGAGGCATTCAGGCTGCTGTGACCTCACAAGCACAGCCAACAGGCATGAGCATGATACTGGCCTGAGAGGCACTGAGGCTGTTGTGACCTCACAAGCACAGCCAGCAGCCATGAGACTGCCACTGGCAGAGGAGGCACTGAGGCTTCTGTGACCTCACAAGGACAGCCAGCAGCCATAAGCCTGCCACTGGCCTAGGAGGCATTCAGGCTGCTGTGACCTCAGAAGCACAGCCAGCAGCCATGAGCATGGCACTGGCAGAGGAGGCACTGAGGCTGCTGTGACGTCACAAGCACAGCCAGCAGCCATGAGCCTGATGCTGGGGTATGAGGCACTGAGGCTGCTGTGACCTCACAAGCACAGCCAGCAGGGGGCGCTGGACACTAACTATTGAGGCACTGAGTCTGCTGTGATCTCACAAGCAGAGCCAGCAGGGGACGCTGGACACTAAACTATGAGGCACCGAGTCTGCTGTGACCTCACAAGCAGAGCCAGTAGGGGGTGATGGACACTAACCTAGGAGGCACTGAGGCTGCTGTGACCTCACAAGCACAGCCAGCAGCCATGAGACTGCCACTGGCCTCAGAGGCACTGAGGCTGCTGTGACGTCACAAGCATAGCCAGCAGCCAGTAGCCTGATTTTGGCCTGGGAATTACTGAGGCTGCTGTGACCTCACAAGCAGAGACACCAGGGGACGCTGGACACTAAACTATGAGGCACTGAGGCTGCTGTGACCTCACAATCACAGCCAGCAGCCATAAGCCTGCCACTGACATAGGAGGCATTCAGGCTGCTGTGACCTCAGAAGCACAGCCAGCAGCCATGACCCTGACACTGGTCTAGGAGGCATTCAGGCTGCTGTGACCGCACAAGCACAGCCAGCAGCCATGAGCCTGATACTGGCCTGAGAGGCACTGAGTCTGCTGTGACCTCACAAGCAGAGCCAGCATGGGACGCTGGACACTAACTATTGAGGCACTGAGTCTGCTGTGATCTCACAAGCAGAGGCAGCAGGGGACGCTGGACACTAAACTATGAGGCACTGAGTCTGCTGTGACCTCACAAGCAGAGCCAGCAGGGGACGCTGGACACTAAACTATGCGGCCCTGAGTCTGCTGTGACCTCACAAGCACAGCCAGCAGCCATGAGCCTGCCACTGGCATAGGAGGCATTCAGGCTTGTGTGACCTCACAAGCACAGCCAGCAGCCATGACCCTGACACTGGTCTAGGAGGCATTCAGGCTGCTGTGAGTTCACAAGCACAGCCAGCAGGGGGCGCTGCACACTAACTTTTGAGGTACTGAGTCTGCTGTGACCTCACAAGCAGAGCCAGCAGGGGACGCTGGACACTAACTTTTGAGGCACTGAGGCTTCTGTGAGCTCACAACCAGAGCCAGCAGCCATGAGCCTGCCACAGGCCTAGGAGGCATTCAGGCTGCTGTGACCTCACAAGCACAGCCAGCAGCCATGACCCTGATACTGGTCTTGGAGGCATTCAGGCTGCTGTGACCTCACAAGCACAGCCAGCAGCCATGAGCCTGATACTGGCCTGAGAGGCACTGAGGCTGCTTTGACCTCACAAGCACAGCCAGCAGGGGACGCTGGACACTAACTTTTGAGGCACTGAGGCTTCTGTGAGCTCACAATCATAGCCAGCAGCCATGAGCCTGCCACAGGCCTAGGAGGCATTCAGGCTACTGTGACCTCACAAGCACAGCCAGCAGCCATGACCCTGATACTGGTCTTGGAGGCATTCAGGCTGCTGTGACCTCACAAGCACAGCCAACAGGCATGAGCATGATACTGGCCTGAGAGGCACTGAGGCTGTTGTGACCTCACAAGCACAGCCAGCAGCCATGAGACTGCCACTGGCAGAGGAGGCACTGAGGCTTCTGTGACCTCACAAGGACAGCCAGCAGCCATAAGCCTGCCACTGGCCTAGGAGGCATTCAGGCTGCTGTGACCTCAGAAGCACAGCCAGCAGCCATGAGCATGGCACTGGCAGAGGAGGCACTGAGGCTGCTGTGACGTCACAAGCACAGCCAGCAGCCATGAGCCTGATGCTGGGGTATGAGGCACTGAGGCTGCTGTGACCTCACAAGCACAGCCAGCAGGGGGCGCTGGACACTAACTATTGAGGCACTGAGTCTGCTGTGATCTCACAAGCAGAGCCAGCAGGGGACGCTGGACACTAAACTATGAGGCACCGAGTCTGCTGTGACCTCACAAGCAGAGCCAGTAGGGGGTGATGGACACTAACCTAGGAGGCACTGAGGCTGCTGTGACCTCACAAGCACAGCCAGCAGCCATGAGACTGCCACTGGCCTCAGAGGCACTGAGGCTGCTGTGACGTCACAAGCATAGCCAGCAGCCAGTAGCCTGATTTTGGCCTGGGAATTACTGAGGCTGCTGTGACCTCACAAGCAGAGACACCAGGGGACGCTGGACACTAAACTATGAGGCACTGAGGCTGCTGTGACCTCACAATCACAGCCAGCAGCCATAAGCCTGCCACTGACATAGGAGGCATTCAGGCTGCTGTGACCTCAGAAGCACAGCCAGCAGCCATGACCCTGACACTGGTCTAGGAGGCATTCAGGCTGCTGTGACCGCACAAGCACAGCCAGCAGCCATGAGCCTGATACTGGCCTGAGAGGCACTGAGTCTGCTGTGACCTCACAAGCAGAGCCAGCATGGGACGCTGGACACTAACTATTGAGGCACTGAGTCTGCTGTGATCTCACAAGCAGAGGCAGCAGGGGACGCTGGACACTAAACTATGAGGCACTGAGTCTGCTGTGACCTCACAAGCAGAGCCAGCAGGGGACGCTGGACACTAAACTATGCGGCCCTGAGTCTGCTGTGACCTCACAAGCACAGCCAGCAGCCATGAGCCTGCCACTGGCATAGGAGGCATTCAGGCTTGTGTGACCTCACAAGCACAGCCAGCAGCCATGACCCTGACACTGGTCTAGGAGGCATTCAGGCTGCTGTGAGTTCACAAGCACAGCCAGCAGGGGGCGCTGCACACTAACTTTTGAGGTACTGAGTCTGCTGTGACCTCACAAGCAGAGCCAGCAGGGAACGCTGGACACTAACTTTTGAGGCACTGAGGCTTCTGTGAGCTCACAAGCAGAGCCAGCAGCCATGAGCCTGCCACAGGCCTAGGAGGCATTCAGGCTGCTGTGACCTCACAAGCAGAGACAGCAGCCATGACCATGATACTGGTCTTGGAGGCATTCAGGCTGCTGTGACCTCACAAGCACAGCCAGCAGCCATGAGCCTGCCACTGGCAGAGGAGGCACTGAGGCTGGTGTGACCTCACAAGCACAGCCAGCAGGGGGCGCTGCACACTAACTTTTGAGGCACTGAGTCTGCTGTGACCTCACAAGCAGAGCCAGCAGGGGACGCTGGACCCTAACTTTTGAGGCACTGAGGCTTCTGTGAGCTCACAATCATAGCCAGCAGCCATGAGCCTGCCACAGGCCTAGGAGGCATTCAGGCTGCTGTGACCTCACAAGCACAGCCAGCAGCCATGAGACTGCCACTGGCAGAGGAGGCACTGAGGCTTCTGTGACCTCACAAGGACAGCCAGCAGCCATAAGGCTGCCACTGGCCTAGGAGGCATTCAGGCTGCTGTGACCTCAGAAGCACAGCCAGCAGCCATGAGCATGGCACTGGCAGAGGAGGCACTGAGGCTGCTGTGACATCACAAGCACAGCCAGCAGCCATGAGCTGATGCTGGGGTATGAGGCACTGAGGCTGCTGTGACCTCACAAGCATAGTCAGCAGGGGGCGATGGACACTAACTATTGAGGCACTGAGTCTGCTGTGACCTCACAAGCACAGCCAGTAGGGGGCGATGGACACTAACCTAGGAGGCACTGAGGCTGCTGTGACCTCACAAGCACAGCCAGTAGGGGGCGATGGACACTAACCTAGGAGGCACTGAGGCTGCTGTGACCTCACAAGCACAGCCAGCAGCCATGAGACTGCCACTGGCCTCAGAGGCACTGAGGCTGCTGTGACATCACAAGCATAGCCAGCAGCCAGGAGCCTGATTTTGGCCTGGGAATAACTGAGGCTGCTGTGACCTCACAAGCAGAGACACCAGGGGACGCTGGACACTAAACTATGAGGCACTGAGGCTGCTGTGACCTCACAATCACAGCCAGCAGCCATGAGCCTGCCACTGGCATAGGAGGCATTCAGGCTGCTGTGACCTCAGAAGCACAGCCAGCAGCCATGACCCTGACACTGGTCTAGGAGGCATTCAGGCTGCTGTGACCTCACAAGCACAGCCAGCAGCCATTAGCCTGATACTGGCCTGTGAGGCACTGAGTCTGCTGTGACCTCACAAGCAGAGCCAGCAGGGGGCGCTGGAAACTAACTATTGAGGCACTGAGTCTGCTGTGATCTCACAAGCAGAGGCAGCAGGGGACGCTGGACACTAAACTATGAGGCACTGAGTCTGCTGTGACCTCACAAGCAGAGCCAGCAGGGGGCGATGGACACTAACCTAGGAGCCACTGAGTCTGCTGTGACCTCACAATCACAGCCAGCAACCATGAGCCTGCCACTGGCAGAGGCGGCACTGAGGCTTCTGTGACCTCACAAGCACAGCCAGCAGCCATGAGACTGCCACTGGCCTAGGAGGCATTCAGGCTGCTGTGACCTCACAAGCACAGCCAGCAGCCATGAGCATGGCACTGGCAGAGGAGGCACTGAGGCTGCTGTGACCTCAGAAGCACAGCCAGCAGCCATGAGCCTGATGCTGGGGTATGAGGCACTGAGGCTGATGTGACCTCACAAGCAGAGCCAGCAGGGGACGCTGGACACTAAACTATGAGGCACTGAGTCTGCTCTGACCTCACAATCACAGCCAGTAGGGGGTGATGGACATTAACCTAGGAGGCACTGAGGCTGCTGTGACCTCACAAGCACAGCCAGCAGCCGTGAGACTGCCACTGACCTCAGAGGAACTGAGGCTTCTGTGACCTCACAAGCATAGCCAGCAGCCAGGAGCCTGACACTGGTCTAGGAGGCATTCAGGCTGCTGTGACCTCAGAAGCATAGCCAGCACCCATGACCCTGACACTGGTCTAGGAGGCATTCAGGCTGCTGTGACCTCACAAGCACAGCCAGCAGCCATGAGCCTGATACTGGCCTGAGAGGCACTGAGTCTGCTGTGACCTCACAAGCAGAGCCAGCAGGGGGAGCTGGACACTAAACTATGAGGCACTGAGTCTGCTGTGACCTCACAAGCAGAGCCAGCAGGGGGTGATGGACACTAACCTAGGAGGCACTGAGTCTGCTGTGACCTCACAAGCAGAGCCAGCAGGGGACGCTGGACACTAAACTATGCGACCCTGAATCTGCTGTGACCTCACAATCCCAGCCAGCAGCCATGAGCCTGCCACTGGCCTCAGAGGCACTGAGGCTTCTGTGACCTCACAAGCACAGCCAGCAGCCATGAGACTGCCACTGGCAGAGGAGGCACTGAGGCTGCTGTGACCTCACAAGCACAGCCAGCAGCCACGAGCCTGATATTGGCCTGGGAGGCACTGAGGCTGCTGTGAACTCACAAGCACAGCCAGTAGGGGGCGATGGACACTAACCTATGAGGCACTGAGTCTGCTGTGACCTCACAAGCAGAGCCAGCAGGGGACGCTGGACACTAAAATATGCGGCCCTGAGTCTGCTGTGACCTCACAATCCCAGCCAGCAGCCATGAGCCTGACACTGGCAGAGGAGCCACTGAGGCTGCTGTGACCTCACAACACCGCCAGCAGGGGGCACTGGAGATAACCTAGCAGGCACTGAGTCTGCTGTGACCTCACAAGCACAGCCAGTAGGGGGTGATGGACACTAACCTAGGAGGCACTGAGTCTGCTGTGACCTCACAAGCACAGCCAGCAGCCATTAGCCTGCCACTGGCAGAGGCGGCACTGAGGCTTCTGTGACCTCACAAGCACAGCCAGCAGCCATGAGACTGCCACTGGCCTAGGAGGCATTCAGGCTGCTGTGACCTCACAAGCACAGCCAGCAGCCATGAGCATGGCACTGGCAGAGGAGGCACTGAGGCTGCTGTGACCTCAGAAGCACAGCCAGCAGCCATGAGCCTGATGCTGGGGTATGAGGCACTGAGGCGGATGTGACCTCACAAGCAGAGCCAGCAGGGGACGCTGGACACTAAACTATGAGGCACTGAGTCTGCTCTGACCTCACAATCCCAGCCAGCAGCCATGAGCCTGACACTGGCAGAGGAGCCACTGAGGCTGCTGTGACCTCACAACACCGCCAGCAGGGGGCACTGGAGATAACCTAGCAGGCACTGAGTCTGCTGTGACCTCACAAGCACAGCCAGTAGGGGGTGATGGACACTAACCTAGGAGGCACTGAGTCTGCTGTGACCTCACAAGCACAGCCAGCAACCATGAGCCTGCCACTGGCAGAGGCGGCACTGAGGCTTCTGTGACCTCACAAGCACAGCCAGCAGCCATGAGACTGCCACTGGCCTAGGAGGCATTCAGGCTGCTGTGACCTCACAAGCACAGCCAGCAGCCATGAGCATGGCACTGGCAGAGGAGGCACTGAGGCTGCTGTGACCTCAGAAGCACAGCCAGCAGCCATGAGCCTGATGCTGGGGTATGAGGCACTGAGGCTGATGTGACCTCACAAGCAGAGCCAGCAGGGGACGCTGGACACTAAACTATGAGGCACTGAGTCTGCTCTGACCTCACAATCACAGCCAGTAGGGGGTGATGGACATTAACCTAGGAGGCACTGAGGCTGCTGTGACCTCACAAGCACAGCCAGCAGCCGTGAGACTGCCACTGACCTCAGAGGCACTGAGGCTGCTGTGACCTCACAAGCATAGCCAGCAGCCAGGAGCCTGACACTGGTCTAGGAGGCATTCAGGCTGCTGTGACCTCAGAAGCATAGCCAGCACCCATGACCCTGACACTGGTCTAGGAGGCATTCAGGCTGCTGTGACCTCACAAGCACAGCCAGCAGCCATGAGCCTGATACTGGCCTGAGAGGCACTGAGTCTGCTGTGACCTCACAAGCAGAGCCAGCAGGGGGAGCTGGACACTAAACTATGAGGCACTGAGTCTGCTGTGACCTCACAAGCAGAGCCAGCAGGGGGTGATGGACACTAACCTAGGAGGCACTGAGTCTGCTGTGACCTCACAAGCAGAGCCAGCAGGGGACGCTGGACACTAAACTATGCGACCCTGAATCTGCTGTGACCTCACAATCCCAGCCAGCAGCCATGAGCCTGCCACTGGCCTCAGAGGCACTGAGGCTTCTGTGACCTCACAAGCACAGCCAGCAGCCATGAGACTGCCACTGGCAGAGGAGGCACTGAGGCTGCTGTGACCTCACAAGCACAGCCAGCAGCCACGAGCCTGATATTGGCCTGGGAGGCACTGAGGCTGCTGTGAACTCACAAGCACAGCCAGTAGGGGGCGATGGACACTAACCTATGAGGCACTGAGTCTGCTGTGACCTCACAAGCAGAGCCAGCAGGGGACGCTGGACACTAAAATATGCGGCCCTGAGTCTGCTGTGACCTCACAATCCCAGCCAGCAGCCATGAGCCTGACACTGGCAGAGGAGCCACTGAGGCTGCTGTGACCTCACAACACCGCCAGCAGGGGGCACTGGAGATAACCTAGCAGGCACTGAGTCTGCTGTGACCTCACAAGCACAGCCAGTAGGGGGTGATGGACACTAACCTAGGAGGCACTGAGTCTGCTGTGACCTCACAAGCACAGCCAGCAGCCATGAGACTGCCACTGGCCTCAGAGGCACTGAGGCTTCTGTGACCTCACAAGCACAGCCAGCAGCCATGAGACTGCCACTGGCCTCAGAGGCACTGAGGTTGCTGTGACCTCACAAGCACAGCCAGCAGCCATGAGCATGCCACGGGCCTAGGAGGCACTGAGGCTGATGTGACCTCACAAGCACAGCCAGCAGCCAGGAGCCTGATATTGGCCTGGGAGGCACTCAGGCTGCTGTGACCTCACAAGCACAGCCAGTAGGGGGCGATGGTCACTAACCTAGGAGCCACTGAGTCTGCTGTGA
Source organism: Dromaius novaehollandiae (assembly GCF_036370855.1). Lineage (NCBI taxonomy): Eukaryota > Metazoa > Chordata > Aves > Casuariiformes > Dromaiidae > Dromaius > Dromaius novaehollandiae. The sequence continues at coordinate 8,190,531 of NC_088122.1, read as the reverse complement.
CCTCACAATCACAGCCAGCAGCCATGAGCCTGCCACTGACAGAGGAGGCACTGAGGCTTCTGTGACCTCACAAGCACAGCCAGCAGCCATGAGACTGCCACTGGCAGAGGAGGCACTGAGGCTGCTGTGACGTCACAAGCACAGCCAGCAGCCATGAGCCTGCCACTGGCCTAGGAGGCATTCAGGCTGCTGTGACCTCAGAAGCACAGCCAGCAGCCATGAGACTGCCACTGGCAGAGGCGGCACTGAGGCTGCTGTGACGTCACAAGCACAGCCAGCAGCCATGAGCCTGATGCTGGCCTGTGAGGCACTGAGGCTGCTGTGACCTCACAAGCAGAGCTAGCAGGGGGCGCTGGACACTAAAGTATGAGGCACTGAGGCTGCTGTGACCTCACAAGCACAGCCAGCAGCCAGGAGACTGCCACTGACCTCAGAGGCACTGAGGCTGCTGTGACCTAACAAGCATAGCCAGCAGCCAGGAGCCTGCCACTGGCATAGGAGGCATTCAGGCTGCTGTGACCTCAGAAGCACAGCCAGCAGCCATGACCCTGACACTGGTCTAGGAGGCATTCAGGCTGCTGTGACCTCACAAGCACAGCCAGCAGCCATGAGCCTGATATTGGCCTGAGAGGCACTGAGACTGCTGTGACCTCACAAGCAGAGCCAGCAGCCATGAGCATGGCACTGGCAGAGGAGGCACTGAGGCTGCTGTGACGTCACAAGCACAGCCAGCAGCCATGAGCCTGATACTGGCCTGGAAGGCGCTGAGTCTGCTGTGACCTCACAAGCAGAGCCAGCAGGGGGAGCTGGACACGAAACTATGAGGCACTGAGTCTGCTGTGACCTCACAATCACAGCCAGTAGGGGGTGATGGACATTAACCTAGGAGGCACTGAGGCTGCTGTGACCTCACAAGCACAGCCAGCAGCCATGAGACTGCCACTGACCTCAGAGGCACTGAGGCTGCTGTGACGTCACAAGCATAGCCAGCAGCCAGGAGCCTGACACTGGTCTAGGAGGCATTCAGGCTGCTGTGACCTCAGAAGCATAGCCAGCAGCCATGACCCTGACACTGGTCTAGGAGGCATTCAGGCTGCTGTGACCTCACAAGCACAGCCAGCAGCCATGAGCCTGATACTGGCCTGAGAGGCACTGAGTCTGCTGTGACCTCACAAGCAGAGCCAGCAGGGGGAGCTGGACACTAAACTATGAGGCACTGAGTCTGCTGTGACCTCACAAGCACAGCCAGCAGCCATGAGCCTGACACTGGCAGAGGAGCCACTGAGGCTGCTGTGACCTCACAATACAGCCAGCAGCGGGGACTGGAGATAACCTAGGAGGCACTGAGTCTGCTGTGACCTCACAAGCACAGCCAGTAGGGGGCGATGGACACTAACCTAGGAGGCACTGAGGCTGCTGTGACCTCACAAGCACAGCCAGCAGCCATGAGCCTGCCACTGGCCTCAGAGGCACTGAGGCTTCTGTGACCTCACAAGCACAGCCAGCAGCCATGAGACTGCCACTGGCCTCAGAGGCACTGAGGCTGCTGTGACCTCACAAGCACAGCCAGCAGCCATGAGACTGCCACTGGCCTCAGAGGCACTGAGGCTGCTGTGACCTCACAAGCACAGCCAGCAGCCATGAGCCTGATATTGGCCTGGGAGGCACTGAGGCTGCTGTGAACTCACAAGCACAGCCAGTAGGGGGCGATGGACACTAACCTATGAGGCACTGAGTCTGCTGTGACCTCACAAGCAGAGCCAGCAGGGGACGCTGGACACTAAACTATGCGGCCCTGAGTCTGCTGTGACCTCACAATCCCAGCCAGCAGCCATGAGCCTGCCACTGGCATAGGAGGCATTCAGGCTGCTGTGAGTTCACAAGCACAGCCAGCAGGGGGCGCTGCACACTAACTTTTGAGGTACTGAGTCTGCTGTGACCTCACAAGCAGAGCCAGCAGGGGACGCTGGACACTAACTTTTGAGGCACTGAGGCTTCTGTGAGCTCACAACCAGAGCCAGCAGCCATGAGCCTGCCACAGGCCTAGGAGGCATTCAGGCTGCTGTGACCTCACAAGCACAGCCAGCAGCCATGACCCTGATACTGGTCTTGGAGGCATTCAGGCTGCTGTGACCTCACAAGCACAGCCAGCAGCCATGAGCCTGATACTGGCCTGAGAGGCACTGAGGCTGCTTTGACCTCACAAGCACAGCCAGCAGGGGACGCTGGACCCTAACTTTTGAGGCACTGAGGCTTCTGTGAGCTCACAATCATAGCCAGCAGCCATGAGCCTGCCACAGGCCTAGGAGGCATTCAGGCTACTGTGACCTCACAAGCACAGCCAGCAGCCATGACCCTGATACTGGTCTTGGAGGCATTCAGGCTGCTGTGACCTCACAAGCACAGCCAACAGGCATGAGCATGATACTGGCCTGAGAGGCACTGAGGCTGTTGTGACCTCACAAGCACAGCCAGCAGCCATGAGACTGCCACTGGCAGAGGAGGCACTGAGGCTTCTGTGACCTCACAAGGACAGCCAGCAGCCATAAGCCTGCCACTGGCCTAGGAGGCATTCAGGCTGCTGTGACCTCAGAAGCACAGCCAGCAGCCATGAGCATGGCACTGGCAGAGGAGGCACTGAGGCTGCTGTGACGTCACAAGCACAGCCAGCAGCCATGAGCCTGATGCTGGGGTATGAGGCACTGAGGCTGCTGTGACCTCACAAGCACAGCCAGCAGGGGGCGCTGGACACTAACTATTGAGGCACTGAGTCTGCTGTGATCTCACAAGCAGAGCCAGCAGGGGACGCTGGACACTAAACTATGAGGCACCGAGTCTGCTGTGACCTCACAAGCAGAGCCAGTAGGGGGTGATGGACACTAACCTAGGAGGCACTGAGGCTGCTGTGACCTCACAAGCACAGCCAGCAGCCATGAGACTGCCACTGGCCTCAGAGGCACTGAGGCTGCTGTGACGTCACAAGCATAGCCAGCAGCCAGTAGCCTGATTTTGGCCTGGGAATTACTGAGGCTGCTGTGACCTCACAAGCAGAGACACCAGGGGACGCTGGACACTAAACTATGAGGCACTGAGGCTGCTGTGACCTCACAATCACAGCCAGCAGCCATAAGCCTGCCACTGACATAGGAGGCATTCAGGCTGCTGTGACCTCAGAAGCACAGCCAGCAGCCATGACCCTGACACTGGTCTAGGAGGCATTCAGGCTGCTGTGACCGCACAAGCACAGCCAGCAGCCATGAGCCTGATACTGGCCTGAGAGGCACTGAGTCTGCTGTGACCTCACAAGCAGAGCCAGCAGGGGGCGCTGGACACTAACTATTGAGGCACTGAGTCTGCTGTGATCTCACAAGCAGAGGCAGCAGGGGACGCTGGACACTAAACTATGAGGCACTGAGTCTGCTGTGACCTCACAAGCAGAGCCAGCAGGGGACGCTGGACACTAAACTATGCGGCCCTGAGTCTGCTGTGACCTCACAAGCACAGCCAGCAGCCATGAGCCTGCCACTGGCATAGGAGGCATTCAGGCTTGTGTGACCTCACAAGCACAGCCAGCAGCCATGACCCTGACACTGGTCTAGGAGGCATTCAGGCTGCTGTGAGTTCACAAGCACAGCCAGCAGGGGGCGCTGCACACTAACTTTTGAGGTACTGAGTCTGCTGTGACCTCACAAGCAGAGCCAGCAGGGAACGCTGGACACTAACTTTTGAGGCACTGAGGCTTCTGTGAGCTCACAAGCAGAGCCAGCAGCCATGAGCCTGCCACAGGCCTAGGAGGCATTCAGGCTGCTGTGACCTCACAAGCAGAGACAGCAGCCATGACCATGATACTGGTCTTGGAGGCATTCAGGCTGCTGTGACCTCACAAGCACAGCCAGCAGCCATGAGCCTGCCACTGGCAGAGGAGGCACTGAGGCTGGTGTGACCTCACAAGCACAGCCAGCAGGGGGCGCTGCACACTAACTTTTGAGGCACTGAGTCTGCTGTGACCTCACAAGCAGAGCCAGCAGGGGACGCTGGACCCTAACTTTTGAGGCACTGAGGCTTCTGTGAGCTCACAATCATAGCCAGCAGCCATGAGCCTGCCACAGGCCTAGGAGGCATTCAGGCTGCTGTGACCTCACAAGCACAGCCAGCAGCCATGAGACTGCCACTGGCAGAGGAGGCACTGAGGCTTCTGTGACCTCACAAGGACAGCCAGCAGCCATAAGGCTGCCACTGGCCTAGGAGGCATTCAGGCTGCTGTGACCTCAGAAGCACAGCCAGCAGCCATGAGCATGGCACTGGCAGAGGAGGCACTGAGGCTGCTGTGACATCACAAGCACAGCCAGCAGCCATGAGCTGATGCTGGGGTATGAGGCACTGAGGCTGCTGTGACCTCACAAGCATAGTCAGCAGGGGGCGATGGACACTAACTATTGAGGCACTGAGTCTGCTGTGACCTCACAAGCACAGCCAGTAGGGGGCGATGGACACTAACCTAGGAGGCACTGAGGCTGCTGTGACCTCACAAGCACAGCCAGTAGGGGGCGATGGACACTAACCTAGGAGGCACTGAGGCTGCTGTGACCTCACAAGCACAGCCAGCAGCCATGAGACTGCCACTGGCCTCAGAGGCACTGAGGCTGCTGTGACATCACAAGCATAGCCAGCAGCCAGGAGCCTGATTTTGGCCTGGGAATAACTGAGGCTGCTGTGACCTCACAAGCAGAGACACCAGGGGACGCTGGACACTAAACTATGAGGCACTGAGGCTGCTGTGACCTCACAATCACAGCCAGCAGCCATGAGCCTGCCACTGGCATAGGAGGCATTCAGGCTGCTGTGACCTCAGAAGCACAGCCAGCAGCCATGACCCTGACACTGGTCTAGGAGGCATTCAGGCTGCTGTGACCTCACAAGCACAGCCAGCAGCCATTAGCCTGATACTGGGCTGAGAGGCACTGAGTCTGCTGTGACCTCACAAGCAGAGCCAGCAGGGGGCGCTGGAAACTAACTATTGAGGCACTGAGTCTGCTGTGATCTCACAAGCAGAGGCAGCAGGGGACGCTGGACACTAAACTATGAGGCACTGAGTCTGCTGTGACCTCACAAGCAGAGCCAGCAGGGGGCGATGGACACTAACCTAGGAGCCACTGAGTCTGCTGTGACCTCACAATCACAGCCAGCAACCATGAGCCTGCCACTGGCAGAGGCGGCACTGAGGCTTCTGTGACCTCACAAGCACAGCCAGCAGCCATGAGACTGCCACTGGCCTAGGAGGCATTCAGGCTGCTGTGACCTCACAAGCACAGCCAGCAGCCATGAGCATGGCACTGGCAGAGGAGGCACTGAGGCTGCTGTGACCTCAGAAGCACAGCCAGCAGCCATGAGCCTGATGCTGGGGTATGAGGCACTGAGGCTGATGTGACCTCACAAGCAGAGCCAGCAGGGGACGCTGGACACTAAACTATGAGGCACTGAGTCTGCTCTGACCTCACAATCACAGCCAGTAGGGGGTGATGGACATTAACCTAGGAGGCACTGAGGCTGCTGTGACCTCACAAGCACAGCCAGCAGCCGTGAGACTGCCACTGACCTCAGAGGCACTGAGGCTGCTGTGACCTCAAAAGCATAGCCAGCAGCCAGGAGCCTGACACTGGTCTAGGAGGCATTCAGGCTGCTGTGACCTCAGAAGCATAGCCAGCACCCATGACCCTGACACTGGTCTAGGAGGCATTCAGGCTGCTGTGACCTCACAAGCACAGCCAGCAGCCATGAGCCTGATACTGGCCTGAGAGGCACTGAGTCTGCTGTGACCTCACAAGCAGAGCCAGCAGGGGGAGCTGGACACTAAACTATGAGGCACTGAGTCTGCTGTGACCTCACAAGCAGAGCCAGCAGGGGGTGATGGACACTAACCTAGGAGGCACTGAGTCTGCTGTGACCTCACAAGCAGAGCCAGCAGGGGACGCTGGACACTAAACTATGCGACCCTGAATCTGCTGTGACCTCACAATCCCAGCCAGCAGCCATGAGCCTGCCACTGGCCTCAGAGGCACTGAGGCTGCTGTGACCTCACAAGCACAGCCAGCAGCCATGAGACTGCCACTGGCAGAGGAGGCACTGAGGCTGCTGTGACCTCACAAGCACAGCCAGCAGCCACGAGCCTGATATTGGCCTGGGAGGCACTGAGGCTGCTGTGAACTCACAAGCACAGCCAGTAGGGGGCGATGGACACTAACCTATGAGGCACTGAGTCTGCTGTGACCTCACAAGCAGAGCCAGCAGGGGACGCTGGACACTAAAATATGCGGCCCTGAGTCTGCTGTGACCTCACAATCCCAGCCAGCAGCCATGAGCCTGACACTGGCAGAGGAGCCACTGAGGCTGCTGTGACCTCACAACACCGCCAGCAGGGGGCACTGGAGATAACCTAGCAGGCACTGAGTCTGCTGTGACCTCACAAGCACAGCCAGTAGGGGGTGATGGACACTAACCTAGGAGGCACTGAGTCTGCTGTGACCTCACAAGCACAGCCAGCAGCCATGAGACTGCCACTGGCCTCAGAGGCACTGAGGCTTCTGTGACCTCACAAGCACAGCCAGCAGCCATGAGACTGCCACTGGCCTCAGAGGCACTGAGGTTGCTGTGACCTCACAAGCACAGCCAGCAGCCATGAGCATGCCACGGGCCTAGGAGGCACTGAGGCTGATGTGACCTCACAAGCACAGCCAGCAGCCAGGAGCCTGATATTGGCCTGGGAGGCACTCAGGCTGCTGTGACCTCACAAGCACAGCCAGTAGGGGGCGATGGTCACTAACCTAGGAGCCACTGAGTCTGCTGTGACCTCACAATCACAGCCAGCAGCCATGAGCCTGCCACTGACAGAGGAGGCACTGAGGCTTCTGTGACCTCACAAGCACAGCCAGCAGCCATGAGACTGCCACTGGCAGAGGCGGCACTGAGGCTGCTGTGACGTCACAAGCACAGCCAGCAGCCATGAGCCTGATGCTGGCCTGTGAGGCACTGAGGCTGCTGTGACCTCACAAGCAGAGCCAGCAGGGGGCGCTGGACACTAAAGTATGAGGCACTGAGGCTGCTGTGACCTCACAAGCACAGCCAGCAGCCAGGAGACTGCCACTGACCTCAGAGGCACTGAGGCTGCTGTGACCTAACAAGCATAGCCAGCAGCCAGGAGCCTGCCACTGGCATAGGAGGCATTCAGGCTGCTGTGACCTCAGAAGCACAGCCAGCAGCCATGACCCTGACACTGGTCTAGGAGGCATTCAGGCTGCTGTGACCTCACAAGCACAGCCAGCAGCCATGAGCCTGATATTGGCCTGAGAGGCACTGAGACTGCTGTGACCTCACAAGCAGAGCCAGCAGCCATGAGCATGGCACTGGCAGAGGAGGCACTGAGGCTGCTGTGACGTCACAAGCACAGCCAGCAGCCATGAGCCTGATACTGGCCTGGAAGGCGCTGAGTCTGCTGTGACCTCACAAGCAGAGCCAGCAGGGGGAGCTGGACACTAAAGTATGAGGCACTGAGGCTGCTGTGACCTCACAAGCACAGCCAGTAGGGGGTGATGGACACTAACCTAGGAGGCACTGAGTCTGCTGTGACCTCACAATCACAGCCAGCAGCCATGAGCCTGCCACTGGCAGAGGAGGCACTGAGGTTTCTGTGACCTCACAAGCACAGCCAGCAGCCATGAGACTGCCACTGGCCTCAGAGGCACTGAGGCTGCTGTGACCTCACAAGCACAACCAGCAGCCATGAGACTGCCACTGGCCTAGGAGGCACTGAGTCTGCTGTGAGCTCACAAGCACAGCCAGCAGCCATGAGCCTGATATTGGCCTGGGAGGCACTGAGGCTGCTGTGAACGCACAAGCACAGCCAGTAGGGGGCGATGGACACTAACCTATGAGGCACTGAGTCTGCTGTGACCTCACAAGCAGAGCCAGCAGGGGACGCTGGACACTAAAGTATGAGGCACTGAGGCTGCTGTGACCTCACAAGCACAGCCAGTAGGGGGCAATGGACACTAACCTAGGAGGCACTGAGGCTGCTGTGACCTCACAATCACAGCCAGCAGCCATGAGCCTGCCACTGGCAGAGGAGGCACTGAGGCTTCTGTGACCTCACAAGCACAGCCAGCAGCCATGAGACTGCCACTGGCCTCAGAGGCACTGAGGCTGCTGTGACCTCACAAGCACAGCCAGCAGCCATGAGACTGCCACTGGCCTAGGAGGCACTGAGTCTGCTGTGACGTCACAAGCACAGCCAGCAGCCATGAGCCTGATATTGGCCTGGGAGGCACTGAGGCTGCTGTGAACGCACAAGCACAGCCAGTAGGGGGCGATGGACACTAACCTATGAGGCACTGAGTCTGCTGTGACCTCACAAGCAGAGCCAGCAGGGGACGCTGGACACTAAACTATGCGGCCCTGAGTCTGCTGTGACCTCACAATCCCAGCCAGCAGCCATGAGCCTGCCACTGGCATAGGAGGCATTCAGGCTTGTGTGACCTCACAAGCACAGCCAGCAGCCATGAGCCTGACACTGGCAGAGGAGCCACTGAGGCTGCTGTGACCTCACAACACAGCCAGCAGCGGGCACTGGAGATAACCTAGCAGGCACTGAGTCTGCTGTGACCTCACAAGCACAGCCAGTAGGGGGCGATGGACACTAACCTAGGAGGCACTGAGTCTGCTGTGACCTCACAAGCACAGCCAGCAGCCATGAGACTGCCACTGGCCTCAGAGGCACTGAGGCTTCTGTGACCTCACAAGCACAGCCAGCAGCCATGAGACTGCCACTGGCCTCAGAGGCACTGAGTCTGCTGTGACCTCACAAGCACAGCCAGTAGGGGGCGATGGACACTAACCTATGAGGCACTGAGTCTGCTGTGACCTCACAAGCAGAGCCAGCAGGGGACGCTGGACACTAAACTATGCGGCCCTGAGTCTGCTGTGACCTCACAATCCCAGCCAGCAGCCATGAGCCTGCCACTGGCCTATGAGGCATTCAGGCTGCTGTGACCTCAAAAGCACAGCCAGCAGCCATGACCCTGATACTGGTCTTGGAGGCATTCAGGCTGCTGTGACCTCACAAGCACAGCCAGCAGCCATGAGCATGATACTGGCCTGAGAGGCACTTAGGCTGCTCTGACCTCACAAGCACAGCCAGCAGCCATGAGACTGCCACTGGCAGAGGAGGCACTGAGGCTTCTGTGACCTCACAAGGACAACCAGCAGCCATAAGCCTGCCACTGGCCTAGGAGGCATTCAGGCTGCTGTGACCTCAGAAGCACAGCCAGCAGCCATGAGCATGGCACTGGCAGAGGAGGCACTGAGGCTGCTGTGACGTCACAAGCACAGCCAGCAGCCATGAGCCTGATGCTGGGGTATGAGGCACTGAGTCTGCTGTGACCTCCCAAGCAGAGCCAGCAGGGGGCGATGGACACTAACTATTGAGGCACTGAGTCTGCTGTGATCTCACAAGCAGAGGCAGCAGGGGACGCTGGACACTAAACGATGAGGCACTGAGTCTGCTGTGACCTCACAAGCACAGCCAGTAGGGGGCGATGGACACTAACCTAGGAGGCACTGAGGCTGCTGTGACCTCACAAGCACAGCCAGCAGCCATGAGCCTGCCCCTGGCCTCAGAGGCACTGAGGCTGCTGTGATGTCACAAGCATAGCCAGCAGCCAGGAGCCTGATTTTGGCCTGGGAATTACTGAGGCTGCTGTGACCTCACAAGCAGAGACACCAGGGGACGCTGGACACTAAACTATGAGGCACTGAGGCTGCTGTGACCTCACAATCCCAGCCAGCAGCCATGAGCCTGCCACGGGCATAGGAGGCATTCAGGCTGCTGTGACCTCAGAAGAACAGCCAGCAGCCATGACCCTGACACTGGTCTAGGAGGCATTCAGGCTGCTGTGACCGCACAAGCACAGCCAGCAGCCATGAGCCTGATACTGGCCTGAGGCGCATTGAGTCTGCTGTGACCTCACAAGCAGAGCCAGCAGGGGGCGCTGGACACTAACTATTGAGGCACTGAGTCTGCTGTGATCTCACAAGCAGAGGCAGCAGGGGACGCTGGACACTAAACTATGAGGCACTGAGTCTGCTGTGACCTCACAAGCACAGCCAGTAGGGGGCGATGGACACTAACCTAGGAGCCACTGAGTCTGCTGTGACCTCACAATCACAGCCAGCAACCATGAGACTGCCACTGGCAGAGGAGGCACTGAGGCTTCTGTGACCTCACAAGCACAGCCAGCAGCCATGAGACTGCCAGTGGCCTCAGAGGCACTGAGGCTGTTGTGACGTCACAAGCACAGCCAGCAGCCATGAGCCTGCCACTGGCCTAGGAGGCATTCAGGCTGCTGTGACGTCACAAGCACAGCCAGCAGCTATGAGCATGGCACTGGCAGAGGAGGCACTGAGGCTGCTGTGACATCACAAGCACAGCCAGCAGCCATGAGCCTGATGCTGGCCTGTGAGGCACTGAGGCTGCTGTGACCTCACAAGCAGAGCCAGCAGGGGGCGCTGGACACTAAACTATGAGGCACTGAGTCTGCTGTGACCTCACAAGCACAGCCAGTAGGGGGCGATGGACACTAACCTAGGAGGCACTGAGGCTACTGTGACCTCACAATCACAGCCAGCAGCCATGAGCCTGCCACTGGCAGAGGAGGCACTGAGGCTTCTGTGACCTCACAAGCACAGCCAGCAGCCATGAGCCTGATACTGGTCTTGGAGGCATTCAGGCTGCTGTGACCTCACAATCCCAGCCAGCAGCCAGGAGACTGCCACTGGCAGAGGAGGCACTGAGGCTGCTGTGACCTCACAAGCACAGCCAGCATCCATGAGCATGGCACTGGCAGAGGAGGCACTGAGGCTGCTGTGACCTCAGAAGCACAGCCAGCAGCCATGAGCCTGACACTGGCAGAGGAGCCACTGAGGCTGCTGTGACCTCACAACACAGCCAGCAGGGGGCACTGGAGATAACCTAGGAGGCACTGAGGCTGCTGTGACCTCACAAGCACAGCCAGTAGGGGGTGATGGACACTAACCTAGGAGGCACTGAGTCTGCTGTGACCTCACAAGCACAGCCAGCAGCCATGAGCCTGCCACTGGCAGAGGAGGCACTGAGGCTTCTGTGACCTCACAAGCACAGCCAGCAGCCATGAGACTACCACTGGCCTCAGAGGCACTGAGGCTTCTGTGACCTCACAAGCACAGCCAGCAGCCATGAGACTGCCACTGGCCTCAGAGGCACTGAGGCTGCTGTGACCTCACAAGCACAGCCAGCAGCCATGAGCCTGCCACGGGCCTAGGAGGCACTCAGGCTGCTGTGACGTCACAAGCACAGCCAGCAGCCATGAGCCTGATATTGGCCTGGGAGACACTGAGTCTGCTGTGAACTCACAAGCACAGCCAGTAGGGGGTGATGGACACTAACCTATGAGGCCCTGAGTCTGCTGTGACCTCACAAGCACAGCCAGCAGCCATGAGACTGGCACTGACCTCAGAGGCACTGAGGCTGCTGTGACCTCACAAGCACAGCCAGCAGCCATTAGTCTGCTATTAACATATGATGCTCTCAGGCTGCTGTGACCTCACAAGCACAGCCAGCAGCCATGAGCCTGCCACTGGACTAGGAGGCATAGAGGCTGCTGTGACCTCACAAGCACAGCCAGCAGGGGGCGCTGTAGACTAACCTAGGAGGCACTGAGGCTGCTGGGACCTCACAAGCACAGCCAGTAGCCAGTAGGCTGCCACTGCCCTCAGAGGTACTGATTCTGCTGTGACCTCAAAAGCACAGCCAGCAGCCAGGAGCCTGCCACTGGACTAGGAGGCACTGAGGCTGCTGTGACCTCACAAGCACAGCCAGCAGCCATGAGCCTGACACTGGCAGAGGAGGCACTGAGGCTGCTGTGAGCTCACAAGCACAGCCAGCAGCCATGAGACTGCCACTGGCCTCAGAGGCACTGAGGCAGCTGTGACCTCACAAGCACAGCCAGCAGCCATGAGCATGATACTGGCCTGAGAGGCACTGAGGCTGCTGTGACCTGACAATCCCAGCCAGCAGCCAGGAGACTGCCACTGGCAGAGGAGGCACTGAGGCTGCTGTGACCTCAGAATACCAGCCAGCAGCCATGAGCATGGCACTGGCAGAGGAGGCACTGAGGCTGCTGTGACCTCAGAAGCACAGCCAGCAGCCATGAGCCTGACACTGGCAGAGGAGCCACTGAGGCTGCTGTGACCTCACAACACAGCCAGCAGGGGGCACTGGAGATAACCTAGCAGGCACTGAGGCTGCTGTGACCTCACAAGCACAGCCAGTAGGGGGCGACGGACACTAACCTAGGAGGCACTGAGTCTGCTGTGACCTCACAAGCACAGCCAGCAGCCATGAGACTGCCACTGGCCTCAGAGGCACTGAGGCTTCTGTGACGTCACAAGCACAGCCAGCAGCCATGAGACTGCCACTGGCCTCAGAGGCACTGAGGCTTCTGTGACCTCACAAGCACAGCCAGCAGCCATGAGACTGCCACTGGCCTCAGAGGCACTGAGGCTGCTGTGACGTCACAAGCACAGCCAGCAGCCATGAGCCTGCCACGGGCCTAGGAGGCACTCAGGCTGCTGTGACGTCACAAGCACAGCCAGCAGCCATGAGCCTGATATTGGCCTGGGAGGCACTGAGGCTGCTGTGAACTCACAAGCACAGCCAGTAGGGGGAGATGGACACTAACCTAGGAGGCACTGAGTCTGCTGTGACCTCACAAGCACAGCCAGCAGCCATGAGCCTGCCACTGGCCTGAGAGGCACTGAGTGTGCTGTGACCTCACAAGCACAGCCAGCAGGGGGTGCTGGACAGTAACTATTGAGGCACTGAGTCTGCTGTGATCTCACAAGCAGAGGCAGCAGGGGACGCTGGACACTAAACTATGAGGCACTGAGTCTGCTGTGACCTCACAAGCACAGCCAGTAGGGGGCGATGGACACTAACCTAGGAGGCACTGAGGCTGCTGTGACCTCAAAAGCACAGCCAGCAGCCATGAGCATGATACTGGCCTGAGAGGCACTGAGGCTGCTGTGACCTCACAAGCACAGCCAGCAGCCATGAGACTGCCACTGGCAGAGGAGGCACTGAGGCTTCTGTGACTTCACAAGGACAGCCAGCAGCCATAAGCCTGCCACTGGCCTAGGAGGCATTCAGGCTGCTGTGACCTCACAAGCACAGCCAGTAGGGGGCGATGGACACTAACCTAGGAGGCACTGAGTCTGCTGTTACCTCACAAGCACAGCCAGCAGCCATGAGACTGCCACTGACCTCAGAGGCACTGAGGCTGCTGTTACCTCACAAGCACAGCCAGCAGCCATCAGCCTGATACTGGCAGAGGAGCCACTGAGGCTGCTGTGACCTCAGAAGCACAGCCAGCAGCCATGAGCCTGACACTGGCCTCAGAGGCACTGAGGCTGCTGTGACCTCACAACACAGCCAGCAGGGGGCACTGGAGATAACCTAGCAGGCACTGAGTCTGCTGTGACCTCACAAGCACAGCCAGTAGCGGGAGATGGACACTAACCTAAGAGGCACTGAGTCTGCTGTGACCTCACAAGCACAGCCAGCAGCCATGAGCCTGATACTGGCCTGAGAGGCACTGAGTCTGCTGTGACCTCACAAGCAGAGCCAGCAGGGGGCGCTGGACACTAACTATTGAGGCACTGACTCTGCTGTGATCTCACAAGCAGAGGCAGCAGGGGACGCTGGACACTAAACTATGAGGCACTGAGTCTGCTGTGACCTCACAAGCACAGCCAGTAGGGGGCGATGGAGACTAACCTAGGAGCCACTGAGGCTGCTGTGACCTCAAAAGCACAGCCAGCAGCCATGAGCATGATACTGGCCTGAGAGGCACTGAGGCTGCTGTGACCTCACAAGCACAGCCAGCAGCCATGAGACTGCCACTGGCCTCAGAGGCACTGAGGCTTCTGTGACCTCACAAGGACAGCCAGCAGCCATAAGCCTGCCACTGGCCTAGGAGGCATTCAGGCTGCTGTGACCTCACAAGCACAGCCAGCAGCCATGAGCATGGCACTGGCCTCAGAGGCACTGAGGCTGCTGTGACGTCACAAGCACAGCCAGCAGCCAGGAGCCTGATGCTGGGGTATGAGGCACTGAGTCTGCTGTGACCTCACAAGCAGAGCCAGCAGGGGGCGCTGGACACTAACTATTGAGGCACTGAGTCTGCTGTGATCTCACAAGCAGAGGCAGCAGGGGACGCTGGACACTAAACTATGAGGCACTGAGTCTGCTGTGACCTCACAAGCACAGCCAGTAGGGGGCGATGGACACTAACCTAGGAGGCACTGAGTCTGCTGTGACCTCACAAGCACAGCCAGCAGCCATGAGCCTGCCACTGGCCTCAGAGGCACTGAGGCTGCTGTGACGTCACAAGCACAGCCAGCAGCCATGAGCCTGCCACTGGCCTAGGAGGCATTCAGGCTGCTGTGATGTCACAAGCACAGCCAGCAGCCATGAGCCTGCCACTGGCCTAGGAGGCACTCAGGCTGCTGTGACGTCACAAGCACAGCCAGCAGCCATGAGCCTGATACTGGCCTGAGAGGCACTGAGTCTGCTGTGACCTCACAAGGAGAGCCAGCAGGGGGCGCTGGACACTAACTATTGAGGCACTGAGTCTGCTGTGATCTCACAAGCACAGCCAGCAGGGGACGCTGGACACTAAACTATGAGGCACTGAGTCTGCTGTGACCTCACAAGCAGAGCCAGCAGGGGGCGATGGACACTAACCTAGGAGGCACTGAGTCTGCTGTGACCTCACAAGCACAGCCAGCAGCCATGAGCCTGCCACTGGCCTCAGAGGCACTGAGGCTGCTGTGACGTCACAAGCACAGCCAGCATCCATGAGACTGCCACTGGCAGAGGAGGCATTCAGGCTGCTGTGACCTCGCAAGCACAGCCAGCAGCCATGAACATGGCACTGGCAGAGGAGGCACTGAGGCTGCTGTGACGTCACAAGCACAGCCAGCAGCCATGAGCCTGATGCTGGCCTGTGAGGCACTGAGGCTGCTGTGACCTCACAAGCAGAGCCAGCAGGGGGCGCTGGACACTAAACTATGAGGCACTGAGTCTGCTGTGACCTCACAAGCACAGCCAGTAGGGGGTGATGGACATTAACCTAGGAGGCACTGAGTCTGCTGTTACCTCACAAGCACAGCCAGCAGCCATGAGACTGCCACTGACCTCAGAGGCACTGAGGCTGCTGTTACCTCACAAGCACAGCCAGCAGCCATCAGCCTGATACTGGTCTTGGAGGCATTCAGGCTGCTGTGACGTCACAAGCACAGCCAGCAGCCATGAGCATGATACTGGCCTGAGAGGCACTGAGGCTGCTGTGACCTCACAAGCACAGCCAGCAGCCATGAGACTGCCACTGGCCTCAGAGGCACTGAGGCTGCTGTGACCTCACAAGCACAGCCAGCAGCCATGAGCATGGCACTGGCAGAGGAGGCACTGAGGCTGCTGTGACGTCACAAGCACAGCCAGCAGCCATGAGCCTGATACTGGCCTGGAAGGCGCTGAGTCTGCTGTGACCTCACAAGCAGAGCCAGCAGGGGGAGCTGGACACTAAAGTATGAGGCACTGAGTCTGCTGTGACCTCACAAGCACAGCCAGTAGGGGGTGATGGACACTAACCTAGGAGGCACTGAGGCTGCTGTGACCTCACAATCACAGCCAGCAGCCATGAGACTGCCACTGGCAGAGGAGGCACTGAGGCTTCTGTGACCTCACAAGCACAGCCAGCAGCCATGAGACTGCCACTGGCCTCAGAGGCACTGAGGTTTCTGTGACCTCACAAGCACAGCCAGCAGCCATGAGACTGCCACTGGCCTCAGAGGCACTGAGGCTGCTGTGACCTCACAAGCACAGCCAGCAGCCATGAGCCTGCCACTGGCCTAGGAGGCACTCAGGCTGCTGTGATGTCACAAGCACAGCCAGCAGCCATGAGCCTGATACTGGCCTGAGAGGCACTGAGTCTGCTGTGACCTCACAAGCAGAGCCAGCAGGGGGCGCTGGACACTAACTATTGAGGCACTGAGTCTGCTGTGATCTCACAAGCAGAGGCAGCAGGGGACGCTGGACACTAAACTATGAGGCACTGAGTCTGCTGTGACCTCACAAGCACAGCCAGTAGGGGGCGATGGACACTAACCTAGGAGGCACTGAGGCTGCTGTGACCTCAAAAGCACAGCCAGCAGCCATGAGCATGATACTGGCCTGAGAGGCACTGAGGCTGCTGTGACCTCACAAGCACAGCCAGCAGCCATGAGACTGCCACTGGCAGAGGAGGCACTGAGGCTTCTGTGACCTCACAAGGACAGCCAGCAGCCATAAGCCTGCCACTGGCCTAGGAGGCATTCAGGCTGCTGTGACCTCAGAAGCACAGCCAGCAGCCATGAGCATGGCAGTGGCAGAGGAGGCACTGAGGCTGCTGTGACCTCAGAAGCACAGCCAGCAGCCATGAGCCTGACACTGGCCTCAGAGGCACTGAGGCTGCTGTGACCTCACAACACAGCCAGCAGGGGGCACTGGAGATAACCTAGCAGGCACTGAGTCTGCTGTGACCTCACAAGCACAGCCAGTAGGGGGAGATGGACACTAACCTAAGAGGCACTGAGTCTGCTGTGACCTCACAAGCACAGCCAGCAGCCATGAGCCTGATACTGGCCTGAGAGGCACTGAGTCTGCTGTGACCTCACAAGCAGAGCCAGCAGGGGGCGCTGGACACTAACTATTGAGGCACTGACTCTGCTGTGATCTCACAAGCAGAGGCAGCAGGGGACGCTGGACACTAAACTATGAGGCACTGAGTCTGCTGTGACCTCACAAGCACAGCCAGTAGGGGGCGATGGACACTAACCTAGGAGCCACTGAGGCTGCTGTGACCTCAAAAGCACAGCCAGCAGCCATGAGCATGATACTGGCCTGAGAGGCACTGAGGCTGCTGTGACCTCACAAGCACAGCCAGCAGCCATGAGCCTGCCACTGGCAGAGGAGGCACTGAGGCTTCTGTGACCTCACAAGGACAGCCAGCAGCCATAAGCCTGCCACTGGCCTAGGAGGCTTTCAGGCTGCTGTGACCTCAGAAGCACAGCCAGCAGCCATGAGCATGACACTGGCAGAGGAGCCACTGAGGCTGCTGTGACCTCACAAGCACAGCCAGCAGCCATGAGCCTGATGCTGGGGTATGAGGCACTGAGTCTGCTGTGACCTCACAAGCAGAGCCAGCAGGGGGCGCTGGACACTAACTATTGAGGCACTGAGTCTGCTGTGATCTCACAAGCAGAGGCAGCAGGGGACGCTGGACACTAAACTATGAGGCACTGAGTCTGCTGTGACCTCACAAGCACAGCCAGTAGGGGGCGATGGAGACTAACCTAGGAGCCACTGAGGCTGCTGTGACCTCACAAGCACAGCCAGCAGCCATGAGCCTGCCACTGGCAGAGGAGGCACTGAGGCTTCTGTGACCTCACAAGCACAGCCAGCAGCCATGAGACTGCCACTGGCCTCAGAGGCACTGAGGCTGCTGTGACGTCACAAGCACAGCCAGCAGCCATGAGCCTGCCACTGGCCTAGGAGGCATTCAGGCTGCTGTGACCTCAGAAGCACAGCCAGCAGCCATGACCCTGACACTGGTCTAGGAGGCATTCAGGCTGCTGTGACCTCACAAGCACAGCCAGCAGCCATGAGCCTGATACTGGCCTGAGAGGCACTGAGTCTGCTGTGACCTCACAAGGAGAGCCAGCAGGGGGCGCTGGACACTAACTATTGAGGCACTGAGTCTGCTGTGATCTCACAAGCAGAGGCAGCAGGGGACGCTGGACACTAAACTATGAGGCACTGAGTCTGCTGTGACCTCACAAGCAGAGCCAGCAGGGGGCGATGGACACTAACCTAGGAGGCACTGAGTCTGCTGTGACCTCACAAGCACAGCCAGCAGCCATGAGCCTGCCACTGGCCTCAGAGGCACTGAGGCTGCTGTGACGTCACAAGCACAGCCAGCATCCATGAGACTGCCACTGGCAGAGGAGGCATTCAGACTGCTGTGACCTCGCAAGCACAGCCAGCAGCCATGAACATGGCACTGGCAGAGGAGGCACTGAGGCTGCTGTGACGTCACAAGCACAGCCAGCAGCCATGAGCCTGATGCTGGCCTGTGAGGCACTGAGGCTGCTGTGACCTCACAAGCAGAGCCAGCAGGGGACGCTGGACACTAAACTATGAGGCACTGAGTCTGCTGTGACCTCACAAGCACAGCCAGTAGGGGGTGATGGACATTAACCTAGGAGGCACTGAGTCTGCTGTGACCTCACAAGCACAGCCAGCAGCCATGAGACTGCCACTGACCTCAGAGGCACTGAGGCTGCTGTGACCTCACAAGCACAGCCAGCAGCCATCAGCCTGATACTGGTCTTGGAGGCATTCAGGCTGCTGTGACCTCACAAGCACAGCCAGCAGCCATGAGCATGATACTGGCCTGAGAGGCACTGAGGCTGCTGTGACCTCACAATCCCAGCCAGCAGCCATGAGCCTGCCACTGGCAGAGGAGGCACTGAGGCTGCTGTGACCTCAGAAGCACAGCCAGCAGCCATGAGCATGGCACTGGCAGAGGAGGCACTGAGGCTGCTGTGACGTCACAAGCACAGCCAGCAGCCATGAGCCTGATACTGGCCTGGAAGGCGGTGAGTCTGCTGTGACCTCACAAGCAGAGCCAGCAGGGGGAGCTGGACACTAAAGTATGAGGCACTGAGTCTGCTGTGACCTCACAAGCACAGCCAGTAGGGGGTGATGGACACTAACCTAGGAGGCACTGAGGCTGCTGTGACCTCACAATCACAGCCAGCAGCCATGAGCCTGCCACTGGCAGAGGAGGCACTGAGGCTGCTGTGACCTCACAAGCACAGCCAGCAGCCATGAGCCTGCTACTGGCCTAGGAGGCACTCAGGCTGCTGTGATGTCACAAGCACAGCCAGCAGCCATTTGCCTGCCACTGGCCTAGGAGGCACTCAGGCTGCTGTGATGTCACAAGCACAGCCAGCAGCCATGAGCCTGCCACTGGCCTAGGAGGCACTCAGGCTGCTGTGACGTCACAAGCACAGCCAGCAGCCATGAGCCTGATACTGGCCTGAGAGGCACTGAGTCTGCTGTGACCTCAAAAGCACAGCCAGCAGCCATAAGCATGGCACTATCCACAGAGACACTGAGGCTGCTGTGACCTCACAAGCACAGCCAGCAGGGGACGCTGGACCCTAACTTTTGAGGCACTGAGGCTTCTGTGAGCTCACAATAACAGCCAGCAGCCACGAGCCTGCCACAGGCCTAGGAGGCATTCAGGCTGCTGTCACCTCACAAGCACAGCCAGCAGCCATGACCCTGATACTGGTCTTGGAGGCATTCAGGCTGCTGTGACCTCACAAGCACAGCCAGCAGCCATGAGCATGATACTGGCCTCAGAGGCACTGAGGCTGGTGTGACCTCACAAGCACAGCCAGCAGCCATGAGACTGCCACTGGCAGAGGAGGCACTGAGGCTTCTGTGACCTCACAAGCACAGCCAGTAGGGGGCGATGGACACTAACCTAGGAGGCCCTGAGTCTGCTGTGACCTCACAAGCACAGCCAGCAGCCATGAGACTGCCACTGGCCTCAGAGCCACTGAGGCTTCTGTGACCTCACAAGCACAGCCAGCAGCCATGAGACTGCCACTGGCCTCAGAGGTACTGAGGTTTCTGTGACCTCACAAGCACAGCCAGCAGCCATGAGACTGCCACTGGCCTCAGAGGCACTGAGGCTGCTGTGACCTCACAAGCACAGCCAGCAGCCATGTGCCTGCCACGGGCCTAGGAGGCACTCAGGCTGCTGTGACGTCACAAGCACAGCCAGCAGCCATGAGCCTGATACTGGCCTGAGAGGCACTGAGTCTGCTGTGACCTCACAAGCAGAGCCAGCAGGGGGCGCTGGACACTAACTATTGAGGCACTGAGTCTGCTGTGATCTCACAAGCAGAGGCAGCAGGGGACGCTGGACACTAAACTATGAGGCACTGAGTCTGCTGTCACCTCACAAGCACAGCCAGTAGGGGGCGATGGAGACTAACCTAGGAGCCACTGAGGCTGCTGTGACCTCACAAGCACAGCCAGCAGCCATGAGCATGATACTGGCCTGAGAGGCACTGAGGCTGCTGTGACCTCACAAGCACAGCCAGCAGCCATGAGCCTGCCACTGGCAGAGGAGGCACTGAGGCTGCTGTGACGTCACAAGCACAGCCAGCAGCCATGAGCCTGCCACTGGCCTAGGAGGCATTCAGGCTGCTGTGACCTCAGAAGCACAGCCAGCAGCCATGACCCTGACACTGGTCTAGGAGGCATTCAGGCTGCTGTGACCTCACAAGCACAGCCAGCAGCCATGAGCCTGATACTGGCCTGAGAGGCACTGAGTCTGCTGTGACCTCACAAGGAGAGCCAGCAGGGGGCGCTGGACACTAACTATTGAGGCACTGAGTCTGCTGTGATCTCACAAGCAGAGCCAGCAGGGGGCGCTGGACACTAACCTAGGAGGCACTGAGTCTGCTGTGACCTCACAAGGAGAGCCAGCAGGGGACGCTGGACACTAAACTATGAGGCACTGAGTCTGCTGTGACCTCACAAGCACAGCCAGCAGGGGGCGATGGACACTAACCTAGGAGGCACTGAGTCTGCTGTGACCTCACAAGCACAGCCAGCAGCCATGAGCCTGCCACTGGCCTCAGAGGCACTGAGGCTGCTGTGACGTCACAAGCACAGCCAGCATCCATGAGACTGCCACTGGCAGAGGAGGCATTCAGGCTGCTGTGACCTCGCAAGCACAGCCAGCAGCCATGAACATGGCACTGGCAGAGGAGGCACTGAGGCTGCTGTGACGTCACAAGCACAGCCAGCAGCCATGAGCCTGATGCTGGCCTGTGAGGCACTGAGGCTGCTGTGACCTCACAAGCAGAGCCAGCAGGGGGCGCTGGACACTAAACTATGAGGCACTGAGTCTGCTTGACCTCACAAGCACAGCCAGTAGGGGGTGATGGACATTAACCTAGGAGGCACTGAGTCTGCTGTTACCTCACAAGCACAGCCAGCAGCCATGAGACTGCCACTGACCTCAGAGGCACTGAGGCTGCTGTTACCTCACAAGCACAGCCAGCAGCCATCAGCCTGATACTGGTCTTGGAGGCATTCAGGCTGCTGTGACGTAACAAGCACAGCCAGCAGCCATGAGCATGATACTGGCCTGAGAGGCACTGAGGCTGCTGTGACCTCACAAGCACAGCCAGCAGCCATGAGACTGCCACTGGCCTCAGAGGCACTGAGGCTGCTGTGACCTCACAAGCACAGCCAGCAGCCATGAGCATGGCACTGGCAGAGGAGGCACTGAGGCTGCTGTGACGTCACAAGCACAGCCAGCAGCCATGAGCCTGATACTGGCCTGGAAGGCGCTGAGTCTGCTGTGACCTCACAAGCAGAGCCAGCAGGGGGAGCTGGACACTAAAGTATGAGGCACTGAGTCTGCTGTGACCTCACAAGCACAGCCAGTAGGGGGTGATGGACACTAACCTAGGAGGCACTGAGGCTGCTGTGACCTCACAATCACAGCCAGCAGCCATGAGACTGCCACTGGCAGAGGAGGCACTGAGGCTTCTGTGACCTCACAAGCACAGCCAGTAGGGGGCGATGGACACTAACCTAGGAGGCACTGAGTCTGCTGTGACCTCACAAGCACAGCCAGCAGCCATGAGACTGCCACTGGCCTCAGAGCCACTGAGGCTTCTGTGACCTCACAAGCACAGCCAGCAGCCATGAGACTGCCACTGGCCTCAGAGGCACTGAGGTTTCTGTGACCTCACAAGCACAGCCAGCAGCCATGAGACTGCCACTGGCCTCAGAGGCACTGAGGCTGCTGTGACCTCACAAGCACAGCCAGCAGCCATGTGCCTGCCACGGGCCTAGGAGGCACTCAGGCTGCTGTGACGTCACAAGCACAGCCAGCAGCCATGAGCCTGATACTGGCCTGAGAGGCACTGAGTCTGCTGTGACCTCACAAGCAGAGCCAGCAGGGGGCGCTGGACACTAACTATTGAGGCACTGAGTCTGCTGTGATCTCACAAGCAGAGGCAGCAGGGGACGCTGGACACTAAACTATGAGGCACTGAGTCTGCTGTGACCTCACAAGCACAGCCAGTAGGGGGCGATGGAGACTAACCTAGGAGCCACTGAGGCTGCTGTGACCTCAAAAGCACAGCCAGCACCCATGAGCATGATACTGGCCTGAGAGGCACTGAGGCTGCTGTGACCTCACAAGCACAGCCAGCAGCCATGAGACTGCCACTGGCAGAGGAGGCACTGAGGCTTCTGTGACGTCACAAGCACAGCCAGCAGCCATAAGCCTGCCACTGGCCTAGGAGGCATTCAGGCTGCTGTGACCTCAGAAGCACAGCCAGCAGCCATGAGCATGGCACTGGCAGAGGAGGCACTGAGGCTGCTGTGACGTCACAAGCACAGCCAGCAGCCATGAGCCTGATGCTGGGGTATGAGGCACTGAGTCTGCTGTGACGTCACAAGCAGAGCCAGCAGGGGGCGCTGGACACTAACTATTGAGGCACTGAGTCTGCTGTGACCTCACAAGCACAGCCAGTAGGGGGCGATGGACACTAACCAAGGAGGCACTGAGGCTGCTGTGACCTCACAAGCACAGCCAGCAGCCATGAGACTGCCACTGGCAGAGGAGGCACTGAGGCTTCTGTGACCTCACAAGCACAGCCAGCAGCCATGAGACTGCCACTGGCCTCAGAGGCACTGAGGCTGCTGTGACGTCACAAGCACAGCCAGCAGCCATGAGACTGCCACTGGCCTAGGAGGCACTCAGGCTGCTGTGACCTCAGAAGCACAGCCAGCAGCCATGACCCTGACACTGGTCTAGGAGGCATTCAGGCTACTGTGACGTCACAAGCACAGCCAGCAGCCAGGAGCCTGATACTGGCCTGAGAGGCACTGAGTCTGCTGTGACCTCACAAGGAGAGCCAGCAGGGGGCGCTGGACACTAACCTATTAGGCACTGAGTCTGCTGTGATCTCACAAGCACAGCCAGCAGGGGACGCTGGACACTAAACTATGAGGCACTGAGTCTGCTGTGACCTCACAAGCACAGCCAGCAGGGGGCGATGGACACTAACCTAGGAGGCACTGAGTCTGCTGTGACCTCACAAGCACAGCCAGCAGCCATGAGCCTGCCACTGGCCTCAGAGGCACTGAGGCTGTTGTGACGTCACAAGCACAGCCAGCAGCCATGAGCATGGCACTGCCCTAGGAGGCATTCAGGCTGCTGTGACCTCACAAGCACAGCCAGCAACCATGAGCATGGCACTGGCCTCAGAGGCACTGAGGCTGCTGTGACGTCACAAGCACAGCCAGCAGCCATGAGCCTGATGCTGGCCTGTGAGGCACTGAGGCTGCTGTGACCTCACAAGCAGAGCCAGCAGGGGGCGCTGGACACTAAACTATGAGGCACTGAGGCTGCTGTGACCTCACAAGCACAGCCAGTAGGGGGTGATGGACACTAACCTAGGAGGCACTGAGGCTGATGTGACCTCACAAGCACAGCCAGCAGCCATGAGACTGCCACTGACCTCAGAGGCACTGAGGCTGCTGTGACCTCACAAGCACAGCCAGCAGCCATGAGCCTGATAGTGGTCTTGGAGGCATTCAGGCTGCTGTGACCTCACAAGCACAGCCAGCAGCCATGAGCATGATACTGGCCTCAGAGGCACTGAGGCTGCTGTGACGTCACAAGCACAGCCAGCAGCCATGAGACTGCCACTGGCAGAGGAGGCACTGAGGCTGCTGTGACCTCAGAAGCACAGCCAGCAGCCATGAGCATGGCACTGGCAGAGGAGGCACTGAGGCTGCTGTGACGTCACAAGCACAGCCAGCAGCCATGAGCCTGATACTGGCCTGGAAGGCGCTGAGTCTGCTGTGACCTCACAAGCAGAGCCAGCAGGGGGAGCTGGACACTAAAGTATGAGGCACTGAGTCTGCTGTGACCTCACAAGCACAGCCAGTAGGGGGTGATGGACACTAACCTAGGAGGCACTGAGGCTGCTGTGACCTCACAATCACAGCCAGCAGCCATGAGCCTGCCACTGGCAGAGGAGGCACTGAGGCTTCTGTGACCTCACAAGCACAGCCAGCAGCCATGAGACTGCCACTGGCCTCAGAGGCACTGAGGCTGCTGTGACCTCACAAGCACAGCCAGCAGCCATGAGCTTGCCACTGGCCTAGGAGGCACTCAGGCTGCTGTGATGTCACAAGCACAGCCAGCAGCAATTTGCCTGCCACTGGCCCAGGAGGCAGTCAGGCTGCTGTGATGTCACAAGCACAGCCAGCAGCCATGAGCCTGCCACTGGCCTAGGAGGCACTCAGGCTGCTGTGACGTCACAAGCACAGCCAGCAGCCATGAGCCTGATATTGGCCTGAGAGGCACTGAGTCTGCTGTGACCTCAAAAGCACAGCCAGCAGCCATGAGCATGGCACTATCCACAGAGACACTGAGGCTGCTGTGACCTCACAAGCACAGCCAGCAGGGGACGCTGGACCCTAACTTTTGAGGCACTGAGGCTTCTGTGAGCTCACAATCACAGCCAGCAGCCATGAGCCAGCCACAGGCTTAGGAGGCATTCAGGCTGCTGTCACCTCACAAGCACAGCCAGCAGCCATGACCCTGATACTGGTCTTGGAGGCATTCAGGCTGCTGTGACCTCACAAGCACAGCCAGCAGCCATGAGCATGATACTGGCCTGAGAGGCACTGAGGCTGCTGTGACCTCACAAGCACAGCCAGCAGCCATGAGCCTGCCACTGGCAGAGGAGGCACTGAGGCTTCTGTGACCTCACAAGGACAGCCAGCAGCCATGAGACTGCCACTGGCCTAGGAGGCATTCAGGCTGCTGTGACCTCAGAAGCACAGCCAGCAGCCATGAGCATGGCACTGGCAGAGGAGGCACTGAGGCTGCTGTGACGTCACAAGCACAGCCAGCAGCCATGAGCCTGATGCTGGGGTATGAGGCACTGAGGCTGCTGTGACCTCACAAGCACAGCCAGCAGCCATGAGACTGCCACTGGCAGAGGAGGCACTGAAGCTGCTGTGACGTCACAAGCACAGCCAGCAGCCATGAGCCTGCCACTGGCCTAGGAGGCATTCAGGCTGCTGTGACCTCAGAAGCACAGCCAGCAGCCATGACCCTGACACTGGTCTAGGAGGCATTCAGGCTGCTGTGACCTCACAAGCACAGCCAGCAGCCATGAGCCTGATACTGGCCTGAGAGGCACTGAGTCTGCTGTGACCTCACAAGGAGAGCCAGCAGGGGGCGCTGGACACTAACTATTGAGGCACTGAGTCTGCTGTGATCTCACAAGCAGAGGCAGCAGGGGACGCTGGACACTAAACTATGAGGCACTGAGTCTGCTGTGACCTCACAAGCAGAGCCAGCAGGGGGCGATGGACACTAACCTAGGAGGCACTGAGTCTGCTGTGACCTCACAAGCACAGCCAGCAGCCATGAGCCTGCCACTGGCCTCAGAGGCACTGAGGCTGCTGTGACGTCACAAGCACAGCCAGCATCCATGAGACTGCCACTGGCAGAGGAGGCATTCAGGCTGCTGTGACCTCGCAAGCACAGCCAGCAGCCATGAACATGGCACTGGCAGAGGAGGCACTGAGGCTGCTGTGACGTCACAAGCACAGCCAGCAGCCATGAGCCTGATGCTGGCCTGTGAGGCACTGAGGCTGCTGTGACCTCACAAGCAGAGCCAGCAGGGGGCGCTGGACACTAAACTATGAGGCACTGAGTCTGCTTGACCTCACAAGCACAGCCAGTAGGGGGTGATGGACATTAACCTAGGAGGCACTGAGTCTGCTGTTACCTCACAAGCACAGCCAGCAGCCATGAGACTGCCACTGACCTCAGAGGCACTGAGGCTGCTGTTACCTCACAAGCACAGCCAGCAGCCATCAGCCTGATACTGGTCTTGGAGGCATTCAGGCTGCTGTGACGTAACAAGCACAGCCAGCAGCCATGAGCATGATACTGGCCTGAGAGGCACTGAGGCTGCTGTGACCTCACAAGCACAGCCAGCAGCCATGAGACTGCCACTGGCCTCAGAGGCACTGAGGCTGCTGTGACCTCACAAGCACAGCCAGCAGCCATGAGCATGGCACTGGCAGAGGAGGCACTGAGGCTGCTGTGACGTCACAAGCACAGCCAGCAGCCATGAGCCTGATACTGGCCTGGAAGGCGCTGAGTCTGCTGTGACCTCACAAGCAGAGCCAGCAGGGGGAGCTGGACACTAAAGTATGAGGCACTGAGTCTGCTGTGACCTCACAAGCACAGCCAGTAGGGGGTGATGGACACTAACCTAGGAGGCACTGAGGCTGCTGTGACCTCACAATCACAGCCAGCAGCCATGAGACTGCCACTGGCAGAGGAGGCACTGAGGCTTCTGTGACCTCACAAGCACAGCCAGTAGGGGGCGATGGACACTAACCTAGGAGGCACTGAGTCTGCTGTGACCTCACAAGCACAGCCAGCAGCCATGAGACTGCCACTGGCCTCAGAGCCACTGAGGCTTCTGTGACCTCACAAGCACAGCCAGCAGCCATGAGACTGCCACTGGCCTCAGAGGCACTGAGGTTTCTGTGACCTCACAAGCACAGCCAGCAGCCATGAGACTGCCACTGGCCTCAGAGGCACTGAGGCTGCTGTGACCTCACAAGCACAGCCAGCAGCCATGTGCCTGCCACGGGCCTAGGAGGCACTCAGGCTGCTGTGACGTCACAAGCACAGCCAGCAGCCATGAGCCTGACACTGGCCTGAGAGGCACTGAGTCTGCTGTGACCTCACAAGCAGAGCCAGCAGGGGGCGCTGGACACTAACTATTGAGGCACTGAGTCTGCTGTGATCTCACAAGCAGAGGCAGCAGGGGACGCTGGACACTAAACTATGAGGCACTGAGTCTGCTGTGACCTCACAAGCACAGCCAGTAGGGGGCGATGGAGACTAACCTAGGAGCCACTGAGGCTGCTGTGACCTCACAAGCACAGCCAGCAGCCATGAGCATGATACTGGCCTGAGAGGCACTGAGGCTGCTGTGACCTCACAAGCACAGCCAGCAGCCATGAGACTGCCACTGGCAGAGGAGGCACTGAGGCTTCTGTGACCTCACAAGCACAGCCAGCAGCCATAAGCCTGCCACTGGCCTAGGAGGCATTCAGGCTGCTGTGACCTCAGAAGCACAGCCAGCAGCCATGAGCATGGCACTGGCAGAGGAGGCACTGAGGCTGCTGTGACGTCACAAGCACAGCCAGCAGCCATGAGCCTGATGCTGGGGTATGAGGCACTGAGTCTGCTGTGACCTCACAAGCACAGCCAGCAGGGGGCGCTGGACACTAACTATTGAGGCACTGAGTCTGCTGTGACCTCACAAGCACAGCCAGTAGGGGGCGATGGACACTAACCTAGGAGGCACTGAGGCTGCTGTGACCTCACAATCACAGCCAGCAGCCATGAGCCTGCCACTGGCAGAGGAGGCACTGAGGCTTCTGTGACCTCACAAGCACAGCCAGCAGCCATGAGACTGCCACTGGCCTCAGAGGCACTGAGGCTGCTGTGACGTCACAAGCACAGCCAGCAGCCATGAGCCTGCCACTGGCCTAGGAGGCACTCAGGCTGCTGTGACCTCAGAAGCACAGCCAGCAGCCATGACCCTGACACTGGTCTAGGAGGCATTCAGGCTACTGTGACGTCACAAGCACAGCCAGCAGCCATGAGCCTGATACTGGCCTGAGAGGCACTGAGTCTGCTGTGACCTCACAAGGAGAGCCAGCAGGGGGCGCTGGACACTAACCTATTAGGCACTGAGTCTGCTGTGATCTCACAAGCACAGCCAGCAGGGGACGCTGGACACTAAACTATGAGGCACTGAGTCTGCTGTGACCTCACAAGCAGAGCCAGCAGGGGGCGATGGACATTAACCTAGGAGGCACTGAGTCTGCTGTGACCTCACAAGGACAGCCAGCAGCCATGAGCCTGCCACTGGCCTCAGAGGCACTGAGGCTGTTGTGACGTCACAAGCACAGCCAGCAGCCATGAGCATGGCACTGGCCTAGGAGGCATTCAGGCTGCTGTGACCTCACAAGCACAGCCAGCAGCCATGAGCATGGCACTGGCCTCAGAGGCACTGAGGCTGCTGTGACATCACAAGCACAGCCAGCAGCCATGAGCCTGATGCTGGCCTGTGAGGCACTGAGGCTGCTGTGACCTCACAAGCAGAGCCAGCAGGGGGCGCTGGACACTAAACTATGAGGCACTGAGGCTGCTGTGACCTCACAAGCACAGCCAGTAGGGGGTGATGGACACTAACCTAGGAGGCACTGAGGCTGATGTGACCTCACAAGCACAGCCAGCAGCCATGAGACTGCCACTGACCTCAGAGGCACTGAGGCTGCTGTGACCTCACAAGCACAGCCAGCAGCCATGAGCATGATACTGGCCTCAGAGGCACTGAGGCTGCTGTGACCTCACAAGCACAGCCAGCAGCCATGAGACTGCCACTGGCAGAGGAGGCACTTAGGCTGCTGTGACCTCAGAAGCACAGCCAGCAGCCATGAGCATGGCACTGGCAGAGGAGGCACTGAGGCTGCTGTGACGTCACAAGCACAGCCAGCAGCCATGAGCCTGATACTGGCCTGGAAGGCGCTGAGTCTGCTGTGACCTCACAAGCAGAGCCAGCAGGGGGAGCTGGACACTAAAGTATGAGGCACTGAGTCTGCTGTGACCTCACAAGCACAGCCAGTAGGGGGTAATGGACACTAACCTAGGAGGCACTGAGGCTGCTGTGACCTCACAATCACAGCCAGCAGCCATGAGCCTGCCACTGGCAGAGGAGGCACTGAGGCTTCTGTGACCTCACAAGCACAGCCAGCAGCCATGAGACTGCCACTGGCCTCAGAGGCACTGAGGCTGCTGTGACCTCACAAGCACAGCCAGCAGCCATGAGCTTGCCACTGGCCTAGGAGGCACTCAGGCTGCTGTGATGTCACAAGCACAGCCAGCAGCAATTTGCCTGCCACTGGCCTAGGAGGCATTCAGGCTGCTGTGACGTCACAAGCACAGCCAGCAGCCATGAGCCTGATATTGGCCTGAGAGGCACTGAGTCTGCTGTGACCTCAAAAGCACAGCCAGCAGCCATGAGCATGGCACTATCCACAGAGACACTGAGGCTGCTGTGACCTCACAAGCACAGCCAGCAGGGGACGCTGGACCCTAACTTTTGAGGCACTGAGGCTTCTGTGAGCTCACAATCACAGCCAGCAGCCATGAGCCAGTCACAGGCTTAGGAGGCATTCAGGCTGCTGTCACCTCACAAGCACAGCCAGCAGCCATGACCCTGATACTGGTCTTGGAGGCATTCAGGCTGCTGTGACCTCACAAGCACAGCCAGCAGCCATGAGCATAATACTGGCCTCAGAGGCACTGAGGCTGCTGTGACCTCACAAGCACAGCCAGCAGCCATGAGCCTGATGCTGGGGTATGAGGCACTGAGGCTGCTGTGACCTCACAAGGACAGCCAGCAGCCATGAGACTGCCACTGGCATAGGAGGCATTCAGGCTGCTGTGACCTCAGAAGCACAGCCAGCAGCCATGAGCATGGCACTGGCAGAGGAGGCACTGAGGCTGCTGTGACGTCACAAGCACAGCCAGCAGCCATGAGCCTGATGCTGGGGTATGAGGCACTGAGGCTGCTGTGACCTCACAAGCACAGCCAGCAGGGGGCGCTGGACACTAACTATTGAGGCACTGAGTCTGCTGTGATCTCACAAGCAGAGGCAGCAGGGGACGCTGGACACTAAACTATGAGGCACTGAGTCTGCTGTGACCTCACAAGCACAGCCAGTAGGGGGCGATGGACACTAACCTAGGAGGCACTGAGGCTGCTGTGACCTCAGAAGCACAGCCAGCAGCCATGAGACTGCCACTGGCCTCAGAGGCACTGAGGCTGCTGTGACGTCACAAGCATAGCCAGCAGCCAGGAGCCTGATTTTGGCCTGGGAATTACTGAGGCTGCTGTGACCTCACAAGCACAGCCAGCAGCCATGAGCCTGATACTGGCCTGAGAGGCACTGAGTCTGCTGTGACCTCACAAGCAGAGCCAGCAGGGGGCGCTGGACACAAAATATTGAGGCACTGAGTCTGCTGTGATCTCACAAGCAGAGGCAGCAGGGGACGCTGGACACTAAACTATGAGGCACTGAGTCTGCTGTGACCTCACAATCACAGCCAGCAACCATGAGCCTGCCACTGGCAGAGGAGGCACTGAGGCTTCTGTGACCTCACAAGCACAGCCAGCAGCCATGAGACTGCCACTGGCCTCAGAGGCACTGAGGCTGCTGTGACGTCACAAGCACAGCCAGCAGCCATGAGCCTGCCACTGGCCTAGGAGGCACTGAGGCTGCTGTGACGTCACAAGCACAGCCAGCAGCCATGAGCATGGCACTGGCAGAGGAGGCACGGAGGCTGCTGTGACATCACAAGCAGAGCCAGCAGCCATGAGCCTGATGCTGGCCTGTGAGGCACTGAGGCTGCTGTGACCTCACAAGCAGAGCCAGCAGGGGGCGCTGGATACTAAACTATGAGGCACTGAGGCTGCTGTGACGTCACAAGCACAGCCAGCAGCCATGAGCCTGCCACTGACCTCAGAGGCTCTGAGGCTGCTGTGACGTCACAAGCACAGCCAGCAGCCATGAGCCTGATACTGGTCTTGGAGGCATTCAGGCTGCTGTGACCTCACAAGCACAGCCAGCAGCCATGAGCATGATACTGGCCTGAGAGGCACTGAGGCTGCTGTGACCTCACAATCCCAGCCAGCAGCCATGAGACTGCCACTGGCAGAGGAGGCACTGAGGCTGCTGTGACCTCACAAGCACAGCCAGCAGCCATGAGCATGGCACTGGCAGAGGAGGCACTGTGTCTGCTGTGACCTCAGAAGCACAGCCAGCAGCCATGAGCCTGATGCTGGGGTATGAGGCACTGAGGCTGCTGTGAGTTCACAAGCAGAGCCAGCAGGGGGCGCTGGACACTAACTATTGAGGCACTGAGTCTGCTGTGATCTCACAAGCAGAGGCAGCAGGGAACGCTGGACACTAAACTATGAGGCACTGAGTCTGCTGTGACCTCACAAGCACAGCCAGTAGGGGGCGATGGACACTAACCTAGGAGGCACTGAGGCTGCTGTGACCTCAGAAGCACAGCCAGCAGCCATGAGACTGCCACTGGCCTCAGAGGCACTGAGGCTGCTGTGACGTCACAAGCATAGCCAGCAGCCAGGAGCCTGATTTTGGCCTGGGAATTACTGAGGCTGCTGTGACCTCACAAGCAGAGACACCAGGGGACGCTGGACACTAAACTATGAGGCACTGAGTCTGCTGTGACCTCACAAGCACAGCCAGCAGCCATGAGCCTGATGCTGGGGTATGAGGCACTGAGGCTGCTGTGACCTCACAAGCACAGCCAGCAGGGGGCGCTGGACACTAACCTAGGAGGCACTGAGTCTGCTGTGACCTCACAAGCACAGCCAGCAGCCATGAGACTGCCACTGCCCTCAGAGGCACTGAGGCTGCTGTGACGTCACAAGCATAGCCAGCAGCCAGGAGCCTGATACTGGCCTGGAAATTACTGAGGCTGCTGTGACCTCACAAGCAGAGACACCAGGGGACGCTGGACACTAAACTATGAGGCACTGAGGCTGCTGTGACCTCACAAGCACAGCCAGCAGCCATGAGCCTGCCACTGGCATAGGAGGCATTCAGGCTGCTGTGACCTCACAAGCACAGCCAGCAGCCATGAGCCTGCCACTGGCATAGGAGGCATTCAGGCTGCTGTGACCTCACAAGCACAGCCAGCAGCCATGAGCCTGATACTGGCCTGAGAGGCACTGAGTCTGCTGTGACCTCACAAGCAGAGCCAGCAGGGGGCGCTGGACACTAACTATTGAGGCACTGAGTCTGCTGTGATCTCACAAGCAGAGGCAGCATGGGACGCTGGACACTAAACTATGAGGCACTGAGTCTGCTATGACCTCACAAGCACAGCCAGTAGGGGGCGATGGACACTAACCTAGGAGGCACTGAGGCTTCTGTGACCTCACAAGCACAGCCAGCAGCCATGAGACTGCCACTGGCCTCAGAGGCACTGAGGCTGCTGTGACGTAACAAGCACAGCCAGCAGCCATGAGCCTGCCACTGGCAGAGTAGGCATTCAAGCTGCTGTGACCTCACAAGCACAGCCAGCAGCCATGAGCCTGCCACTGGCAGAGGAGGCACTGAGGCTTCTGTGACCTCACAAGCACAGCCAGCAGCCATGAGACTGCCACTGGCCTCAGAGGCACTGAGGCTGCTGTGACCTCACAAGCACAGCCAGCAGCCATGAGCCTGCCACTGCCCTAGGAGGCATTCAGGCTGCTGTGACCTCACAAGCACAGCCAGCAGCCATGAGCATGGCACTGGCAGAGGAGGCACTGAGGCTGCTGTGACGTCACAAGCACAGCCAGCAGCCATGAGCCTGATGCTGGCCTGTGAGGCACTGAGGCTGCTGTGACCTCACAAGCAGAGCCAGCAGGGGGCGCTGCACACTAAAGTATGAGGCACTGAGTCTGCTGTGACCTCACAAGCACAGCGAGTAGGGGGTGATGGACATTAACCTAGGAGGCACTGAGGCTGCTGTGACCTCACAAGCACAGCCAGCAGCCATGAGTCTGATACTGGTCTTGGAGGCATTCAGGCTGCTGTGACCTCACAAGCACAGCCAGCAGCCATGAGCATGATACTGGCCTGAGAGGCACTGAGGCTGCTGTGACCTCACAATCCCAGCCAGCAGCCATGAGCCTGCCACTGGCAGAGGAGGCACTGAGGCTGGTGTGACCTCACAAGCACAGCCAGCAGGGGGCGCTGCACACTAACTTTTGAGGCACTGAGTCTGCTGTGACCTCACAAGCACAGCCAGCAGCCATGACCCTGATACTGGTCTTGGAGGCATTCAGGCTGCTGTGACCTCAGAAGCACAGCCAGCAGCCATGAGCATGGCACTGGCAGAGGAGGCACTGAGGCTGCTGTGACGTCACAAACACAGCCAGCAGCCATGAGCCTGATGCTGGGGTATGAGGCATTGAGGCTGCTGTGACCTCACAAGCAGAGCCAGCAGGGGGCGCTGGACACTAACTATTGAGGCACTGAGTCTGCTGTGATCTCACAAGCAGAGGCAGCAGGGGACGCTGGACACTGAACTATGAGGCACTGAGTCTGCTGTGACCTCACAAGCACAGCCAGCAGCCATGAGACTGCCACTGGCATCAGAGGCACTGAGGCTGCTGTGACGTCACAAGCATAGCCAGCAGCCAGGAGCCTGATTTTGGCCTGAGAGGCACTGAGTCTGCTGTGACCTCACAAGCACAGCCAGCAGGGGGCGCTGGACACTAACTATTGAGGCACTGAGTCTGCTGTGATCTCACAAGCAGAGGCAGCAGGGGACGCTGGACACTAAACTATGAGGCACTGAGTCTGCTGTGACCTCACAAGCACAGCCAGTAGGGGGCGATGGACACTAACCTAGGAGCCACTGAGTCTGCTGTGACCTCACAATCACAGCCAGCAACCATGAGACTGCCACTGGCAGAGGAGGCACTGAGGCTGCTGTGACCTCACAAGCACAGCCAGCAGCCATGAGCATGGCACTGGCAGAGGAGGCATTCTGGCTGCTGTGACCTCAGAAGCACAGCCAGCAGCCATGAGCATGGCACTGGCAGAGGAGGCACTGAGGCTGCTGTGACATCACAAGCACAGCCAGCAGCCATGAGCCTGATGCTGGCCTGTGAGGCACTGAGGCTGCTGTGACCTCACAAGCAGAGCCAGCAGGGGGCGCTGGACACTAAACTATGAGGCACTGAGTCTGCTGTGACCTCACAAGCACAGCCAGTATGGGGTGATGGACATTAACCTAGGAGGCACTGAGGCTGCTGTGACCTCACAAGCACAGCCAGCAGCCATGAGCCTGATACTGGTCTTGGAGGCATTCAGGCTGCTGTGACCTCACAAGCACAGCCAGCAGCCATGAGCATGATACTGGCCTGAGAGGCACTGAGTCTGCTGTGACCTCAGAATACCAGCCAGCAGCCATGAGACTGCCACTGGCAGAGGAGGCACTGAGGCTGCTGTGACCTCACAAGCACAGCCAGCAGCCATGAGCCTGATACTGGCAGAGGAGCCACTGAGGCTGCTGTGACCTCAGAAGCACAGCCAGCAGCCATGAGCCTGACACTGGCAGAGGAGCCACTGAGGCTGCTGTGACCTCACAACACAGCCAGCAGGGGGCACTGGAGATAACCTAGCAGGCACTGAGTCTGCTGTGACCTCACAAGCACAGCCAGTAGGGGGCGATGGACACTAACTATGAGGCACTGAGTCTGCTGTGACCTCACAAGCACAGCCAGCAGCCATGAGACTGCCACTGGCCTCAGAGGCACTGAGGCTTCTGTGACCTCACAAGCACAGCCAGCAGCCATGAGACTGCCACTGGCCTCAGAGGCACTGAGGCTGCTGTGACCTCACAAGCACAGCCAGCAGCCATGAGCCTGCCACGGGCCTAGGAGGCACTCAGGCTGCTGTGACCTCACAAGCACAGCCAGCAGCCATGAGCCTGATATTGGCCTGGGAGGCACTGAGGCTGCTGTGACCTCACAAGCACAGCCAGTAGGGGGCGATGGACACTAACCTATGAGGCACTGAGTCTGCTGTGACCTCACAAGCAGAGCCAGCAGGGGACGCTGGACACTAAACTATGCGGCCCTGAGTCTGCTGTGACCTCACAATCCCAGCCAGCAGCCATGAGCCTGCCACTGGCATAGGAGGCATTCAGGCTTGTGTGGCCTCACAAGCACAGCCAGCAGCCATGACCCTGACACTGGTCTAGGAGGCATTCAGGCTGCTGTGAGTTCACAAGCAGAGCCAGCAGGGGGCGCTGCACACTAACTTTTGAGGCACTGAGTCTGCTGTGACCTCACAAGCACAGCCAGTAGGGGGCGATGGACACTAACCTAGGAGGCACTGAGGCTTCTGTGACCTCACAAGCACAGCCAGCAGCCATGAGCCTGATGCTGGCCTGTGAGGCACTGAGGCTGCTGTGACCTCACAAGCAGAGCCAGCAGGGGGCGCTGCACACTAAAGTATGAGGCACTGAGTCTGCTGTGACCTCACAAGCACAGCGAGTAGGGGGTGATGGACATTAACCTAGGAGGCACTGAGGCTGCTGTGACCTCACAAGCACAGCCAGCAGCCATGAGTCTGATACTGGTCTTGGAGGCATTCAGGCTGCTGTGACCTCACAAGCACAGCCAGCAGCCATGAGCATGATACTGGCCTGAGAGGCACTGAGGCTGCTGTGACCTCACAATCCCAGCCAGCAGCCATGAGCCTGCCACTGGCAGAGGAGGCACTGAGGCTGGTGTGACCTCACAAGCACAGCCAGCAGGGGGCGCTGCACACTAACTTTTGAGGCACTGAGTCTGCTGTGACCTCAGAATACCAGCCAGCAGCCATGACCCTGATACTGGTCTTGGAGGCATTCAGGCTGCTGTGACCTCAGAAGCACAGCCAGCAGCCATGAGCATGGCACTGGCAGAGGAGGCACTGAGGCTGCTGTGACGTCACAAACACAGCCAGCAGCCATGAGCCTGATGCTGGGGTATGAGGCATTGAGGCTGCTGTGACCTCACAAGCAGAGCCAGCAGGGGGCGCTGGACACTAACTATTGAGGCACTGAGTCTGCTGTGATCTCACAAGCAGAGGCAGCAGGGGACGCTGGACACTGAACTATGAGGCACTGAGTCTGCTGTGACCTCACAAGCACAGCCAGCAGCCATGAGACTGCCACTGGCATCAGAGGCACTGAGGCTGCTGTGACGTCACAAGCATAGCCAGCAGCCAGGAGCCTGATTTTGGCCTGAGAGGCACTGAGTCTGCTGTGACCTCACAAGCACAGCCAGCAGGGGGCGCTGGACACTAACTATTGAGGCACTGAGTCTGCTGTGATCTCACAAGCAGAGGCAGCAGGGGACGCTGGACACTAAACTATGAGGCACTGAGTCTGCTGTGACCTCACAAGCACAGCCAGTAGGGGGCGATGGACACTAACCTAGGAGCCACTGAGTTTGCTGTGACCTCACAATCACAGCCAGCAACCATGAGACTGCCACTGGCAGAGGAGGCACTGAGGCTGCTGTGACCTCACAAGCACAGCCAGCAGCCATGAGCATGGCACTGGCAGAGGAGGCACTGAGGCTTCTGTGACCTCACAAGGACAGCCAGCAGCCATAAGCCTGCCACTGGCCTAGGAGGCATTCAGGCTGCTGTGACCTCAGAAGCACAGCCAGCAGCCATGAGCATGGCACTGGCAGAGGAGGCACTGAGGCTGCTGTGACGTCACACGCACAGCCAGCAGCCATGAGCCTGATGCTGGGGTATGAGGCACTGAGGCTGCTGTGACCTCACAAGCACAGCCAGCAGGGGGCGATGGACACTAACTATTGAGGCACTGAGTCTGCTGTGATCTCACAAGCAGAGGCAGCAGGGGACGCTGGACACTAACTTAGGAGGCACTGAGGCTGCTGTGACCTCACAAGCACAGCCAGTAGGGGGCGATGGACACTAACCTAGGAGGCACTGAGGCTGCTGTGACCTCACAAGCACAGCCAGCAGCCATGAGACTGCCACTGGCCTCAGAGGCACTGAGGCTGCTGTGACGTCACAAGCATAGCCAGCAGCCAGGAGCCTGCCACTGGCCTAGGAGGCATTCAGGCTGCTGTGACCTCAGAAGCAC
Source organism: Dromaius novaehollandiae (assembly GCF_036370855.1). Lineage (NCBI taxonomy): Eukaryota > Metazoa > Chordata > Aves > Casuariiformes > Dromaiidae > Dromaius > Dromaius novaehollandiae. The sequence continues at coordinate 8,153,488 of NC_088122.1, read as the reverse complement.
AGCCAGCAGCCATGAGACTGCCACTGGCAGAGGGTGCACTGAGGCTTCTGTGACCTCACAAGGACAGCCAGCAGCCATAAGCCTGCCACTGGCCTAGGAGGCATTCAGGCTGCTGTGACCTCAGAAGCACAGCCAGCAGCCATGAGCATGGCACTGGCAGAGGAGGCACTGAGGCTGCTGTGACCTCACAAGCACAGCCAGCAGGGGGCGCTGGACACTAACTATTGAGGCACTGAGTCTGCTGTGATCTCACAAGCAGAGGCAGCAGGGGACGCTGGACACTAAACTATGAGGCACTGAGGCTGCTGTGACCTCACAAGCACAGCCAGTAGGGGGCGATGGACACTAACCTAGGAGGCACTGAGGCTGCTGTGACCTCACAAGCACAGCCAGCAGCCATGAGACTGCCACTGGCCTCAGAGGCACTGAGGCTGCTGTGACCTCACAAGCACAGCCAGCAGCCATGACCCTGACACTGGTCTAGGAGGCAATCAGGCTGCTGTGACCTCACAAGCACAGCCAGCAGCCATGAGCCTGATACTGGCCTGAGAGGCACTGAGTCTGCTGTGACCTCACAAGCAGAGCCAGCAGGGGGCGCTGGACACTAACTATTGAGGCACTGAGTCTGCTGTGATCTCACAAGCAGAGGCAGCAGGGGACGCTGGACACTAAACTATGAGGCACTGAGTCTGCTGTGACCTCACAAGCACAGCCAGCAACCATGAGACTGCCACTGGCAGAGGAGGCACTGAGGCTTCTGTGACCTCACAATCCCAGCCAGCAGCCATGAGACTGCCACTGGCCTCAGAGGCACTGAGGCTGCTGTGACGTCACAAGCACAGCCAGCAGCCATGAGCCTGCCACTGCCCTAGGAGGCATTCTGGCTGCTGTGACCTCAGAAGCACAGCCAGCAGCCATGAGCATGGCACTGGCAGAGGAGGCACTGAGGCTGCTGTGACATCACAAGCACAGCCAGCAGCCATGAGCCTGATGCTGGCCTGTGAGGCACTGAGGCTGCTGTGACCTCACAAGCAGAGCCAGCAGGGGGCGCTGGACACTAAACTATGAGGCACTGAGTCTGCTGTGACCTCACAAGCACAGCCAGTATGGGGTGATGGACATTAACCTAGGAGGCACTGAGGCTGCTGTGACCTCACAAGCACAGCCAGCAGCCATGAGCCTGATACTGGTCTTGGAGGCATTCAGGCTGCTGTGACCTCACAAGCACAGCCAGCAGCCATGAGCATGATACTGGCCTGAGAGGCACTGAGTCTGCTGTGACCTCAGAATACCAGCCAGCAGCCATGAGACTGCCACTGGCAGAGGAGGCACTGAGGCTGCTGTGACCTCACAAGCACAGCCAGCAGCCATGAGCCTGATACTGGCAGAGGAGCCACTGAGGCTGCTGTGACCTCAGAAGCACAGCCAGCAGCCATGAGCCTGACACTGGCAGAGGAGCCACTGAGGCTGCTGTGACCTCACAACACAGCCAGCAGGGGGCACTGGAGATAACCTAGCAGGCACTGAGTCTGCTGTGACCTCACAAGCACAGCCAGTAGGGGGCGATGGACACTAACTATGAGGCACTGAGTCTGCTGTGACCTCACAAGCACAGCCAGCAGCCATGAGACTGCCACTGGCCTCAGAGGCACTGAGGCTTCTGTGACCTCACAAGCACAGCCAGCAGCCATGAGACTGCCACTGGCCTCAGAGGCACTGAGGCTGCTGTGACCTCACAAGCACAGCCAGCAGCCATGAGCCTGCCACGGGCCTAGGAGGCACTCAGGCTGCTGTGACGTCACAAGCACAGCCAGCAGCCATGAGCCTGATATTGGCCTGGGAGGCACTGAGGCTGCTGTGACCTCACAAGCACAGCCAGTAGGGGGCGATGGACACTAACCTATGAGGCACTGAGTCTGCTGTGACCTCACAAGCAGAGCCAGCAGGGGACGCTGGACACTAAACTATGCGGCCCTGAGTCTGCTGTGACCTCACAATCCCAGCCAGCAGCCATGAGCCTGCCACTGGCATAGGAGGCATTCAGGCTTGTGTGGCCTCACAAGCACAGCCAGCAGCCATGACCCTGACACTGGTCTAGGAGGCATTCAGGCTGCTGTGAGTTCACAAGCAGAGCCAGCAGGGGGCGCTGCACACTAACTTTTGAGGCACTGAGTCTGCTGTGACCTCACAAGCAGAGCCAGCAGGGGACGCTGGACACTGAACTATGAGGCACTGAGGCTGCTGTGACCTCACAAACCCAGCCAGCAGCCATGAGCCTGCCACTGGCAGAGGAGGCACTGAGGCTGGTGTGACCTCACAAGCACAGCCAGCAGGGGGCGCTGCACACTAACTATTGAGGCACTGAGTCTGCTGTGACCTCACAAGCACAGCCAGCAGGGGACGCTGGACCCTAACTTTTGAGGCACTGAGGCTTCTGTGAGCTCACAAGCAGAGCCAGCAGCCATGAGCCTGCCACAGGCCTAGGAGGCATTCAGGCTGCTGTGACCACACAAGCACAGCCAGCAGCCATGACCCTGATACTGGTCTTGGAGGCATTCAGGCTGCTGTGACCTCACAAGCACAGCCAGCAGCCATGAGCATGATACTGGCCTGAGAGGCACTGAGGCTGCTGTGACCTCACAAGCACAGCCAGCAGCCATGAGACTGCCACTGGCAGAGGAGGCACTGAGGCTTCTGTGACCTCACAAGGACAGCCAGCAGCCATAAGCCTGCCACTGGCCTAGGAGGCATTCAGGCTGCTGTGACCTCACAAGCACAGCCAGCAGCCATGAGCATGGCACTGGCAGAGGAGGCACTGAGGCTGCTGTGACGTCACAAGCACAGCCAGCAGCCATGAGCCTGATGCTGGGGTGTGAGGCACTGAGTCTGCTGTGACCTCACAAGCAGAGCCAGCAGAGGGCGCTGGACACTAACTATTGAGGCACTGAGTCTGCTGTGATCTCACAAGCAGAGCCAGCAGGGGGCGCTGGACACTAACTATTGAGGCACTGAGTCTGCTGTGATCTCACAAGCAGAGGCAGTAGGGGGCGATGGACACTAACCTAGGAGGCACTGAGGCTGCTGTGACCTCACAATCACAGCCAGCAGCCATGAGACTGCCACTGGCCACAGAGGCACTGAGGCTGCTGTGACCTCACAAGCACAGCCAGCAGCCATGCGACTGCCACTGGCAGAGTAGGCACTGAGGCTGCTGTGACCTCAGAATACCAGCCAGCAGCCATGAGACTGCCACTGGCCTCAGAGGCACTGAGTCTGCTGTGACGTCACAAGCACAGCCAGCAGCCATGAGCATGCCACTGGCCTAGGAGGCACTCAGGGTGCTGTGACCTCACAATCACAGCCAGCAGCCATGACCCTGACACTGGTCTAGGAGGCATTCAGGCTGCTGTGACCTCACAAGCACAGCCAGCAGCCATGAGCCTGATACTGGCCTGAGAGGCACTGAGTCTGCTGTGACCTCACAAGCACAGCCAGCAGGGGGCGCTGGACACTAACTATTGAGGCACTGAGTCTGCTGTGATCTCACAAGCAGAGGCAGCAGGGGACGCTGGACACTAAACTATGAGGCACTGAGTCTGCTGTGACCTCACAAGCACAGCCAGTAGGGGGCGATGGACACTAAGCTAGGAGCCACTGAGGCTGCTGTGACCTCACAAGCACAGCCAGCAGCCATGAGCCTGCCACTGGCAGAGGAGGCACTGAGGCTGCTGTGACCTCACAAGCACAGCCAGCAGCCATGAGACTGCCACTGGCCTCAGAGGCACTGAGGCTGCTGTGACCTTACAAGCACAGCCAGCAGCCATGAGCATGACACTGGCCTCAGAGGCACTCATGCTGCTGTGACGTCACAAGCACAGCCAGCAGCCATGAGCCTGATATTGGCCTGGGAGGCACTGAGGCTGCTGTGAACTCACAAGCACAGCCAGTAGGGGGCGATAGACACTAACCTATGAGGCACTGAGTCTGCTGTGACCTCACAAGCAGAGCCAGCAGGGGACGCTGGACACTAAACTATGCGGCCCTGAGTCTGCTGTGACCTCACAATCCCAGCCAGCAGCCATGAGCCTGCCACTGGCATAGGAGGCATTCAGGCTTGTGTGACCTCACAAGCACAGCCAGCAGCCATGACCCTGACACTGGTCTAGCAGGCATTCAGGCTGCTGTGAGTTCACAAACACAGCCAGCAGGGGGCGCTGCACACTAACTTTTGAGGCACTGAGTCTGCTGTGACCTCACAAGCAGAGCCAGCAGGGGACGCTGGACCCTAACTTTTGAGGCACTGAGGCTTCTGTGACCTCACAATCATAGCCAGCAGCCATGAGCCTGCCACAGGCCTAGGAGGCATTCAGGCTGCTGTGACCTCACAAGCACAGCCAGCAGCCATGACCCTGATACTGGTCTTGGAGGCATTCAGGCTGCTGTGACCTCACAAGCACAGCCAGCAGCCATGAGCATGATACTGGCCTGAGAGGCACTGAGGCTGCTGTGACCTCACAAGCACAGCCAGCAGCCATGAGACTGCCACTGGCAGAGGAGGCACTGAGGCTTCTGTGACCTCACAAGCACAGCCAGCAGCCATAAGCCTGCCACTGGCCTAGGAGGCATTCAGGCTGCTGTGACCTCAGAAGCACAGCCAGCAGCCATGAGCATGGCACTGGCAGAGGAGGCACTGAGGCTGCTGTGACGTCACAAGCACAGCCAGCAGCCATGAGCCTGATGCTGGGGTATGAGGCACTGAGGCTGCTGTGACCTCACAAGCACAGCCAGCAGGGGGCGCTGGACACTAACTATTGAGGCACTGAGTCTGCTGTGATCTCACAAGCAGAGGCAGCAGGGGACGCTGGACAGTAAACTATGAGGCACTGAGGCTGCTGTGACCTCACAATCACAGCCAGCAGCCATGAGCCTGCCACTGGCAGAGGAGGCACTGAGGCTGCTGTGACCTCACAAGCACAGCCAGCAGCCATGACCCTGATACTGGTCTTGGAGGCATTCAGGCTGCTGTGACCTCACAAGCACAGCCAGCAGCCATGAGACTGCCACTGGCAGAGGAGGCACTGAGGCTGCTGTGACCTCACAAGCACAGCCAGCAGCCATGAGACTGCCACTGGCAGAGGAGGCACTGAGGCTGCTGTGACCTCAGAGGCACAGCCAGCAGCCATGAGCCTGACACTGGCAGAGGAGCCACTGAGGCTGCTGTGACCTCACAACACAGCCAGTAGGGGGCACTGGAGATAACCTAGCAGGCACTGAGTCTGCTGTGACCTCACAAGCACAGCCAGTAGGGGGCGATGGACACTAACCTAGGAGGCACTGAGTCTGCTGTGACCTCACAAGCACAGCCAGCAGCCATGAGACTGCCACTGGCAGAGGAGGCACTGAGGCTTCTGTGACCTCACAAGCACAGCCAGCAGCCATGAGACTGCCACTGGCCTCAGAGGCACTGAGGCTGCTGTGACCTCACAAGCACAGCCAGCAGCCATGGGCCTGCCACGGGCCTAGGAGGCACTCAGGCTGCTGTGACCTCACAAGCACAGCCAGCAGCCATGACCCTGACACTGGTCTAGGAGGCATTCAGGCTGCTGTGAGTTCACAAGCAGAGCCAGCAGGGGGCGCTGCACACTAACTTTTGAGGCACTGAGTCTGCTGTGACCTCACAAGCAGAGGCAGCAGGGGACGCTGGACACTGAAGTAAGAGGCACTGAGGCTGCTGTGACCTCACAATCCCAGCCAGCAGCCATGAGCCTGCCACTGGCAGAGGAGGCACTGAGGCTGGTGTGACCTCACAAGCACAGCCAGCAGGGGGCGCTGGACACTAACTATTGAGGCACTGAGTCTGCTGTGATCTCACAAGCAGAGGCAGCAGGGGACGCTGGACACTAAACTATGAGGCACTGAGGCTGCTGTGACCTCACAAGCACAGCCAGTAGGGGGCGATGGACACTAACCTAGGAGGCACTGAGGCTGCTGTGACCTCACAAGCACAGCCAGCAGCCAGGAGCCTGCCACTGGCAGAGGAGGCACTGAGGCTGCTGTGACCTCACAAGCACAGCCAGCAGCCATGAGCCTGATACTGGCCTTGGAGGCATTCAGTCTGCTGTGACCTCACAAGCACAGCCAGCAGCCATGAGCCTGCCACTGGCAGAGGAGGCACTGAGGCTGCTGTGACCTCACAAGCACAGCCAGCAGCCATGAGACTGCCACTGGCAGAGGAGGCACTGAGGCTGCTGTGACCTCAGAAGCACAGCCAGCAGCCATGAGCCTGACACTGGCAGAGGAGCCACTGAGGCTGCTGTGACCTCACAAGCACAGCCAGCAGGGGGCGCTGGACACTAACTATTGAGGCACTGAGTCTGCTGTGATCTCACAAGCAGAGGCAGCAGGGGACGCTGGACACTAAACTATGAGGCACTGAGGCTGCTGTGACCTCACAAGCACAGCCAGTAGGGGGCGATGGACACTAACCTAGGAGGCACTGAGGCTGCTGTGACCTCACAAGCACAGCCAGCAGCCATGAGACTGCCACTGGCCTCAGAGGCACTGAGGCTGCTGTGACCTCACAAGCACAGCCAGCAGCCATGACCCTGACACTGGTCTAGGAGGCATTCAGGCTGCTGTGACCTCACAAGCACAGCCAGCAGCCATGAGCCTGATACTGGCCTGAGAGGCACTGAGTCTGCTGTGACCTCACAAGCAGAGCCAGCAGGGGGCGCTGGACACTAACTATTGAGGCACTGAGTCTGCTGTGATCTCACAAGCAGAGGCAGCAGGGGACGCTGGACACTAAACTATGAGGCACTGAGTCTGCTGTGACCTCACAAGCACAGCCAGCAACCATGAGACTGCCACTGGCAGAGGAGGCACTGAGGCTTCTGTGACCTCACAAGCACAGCCAGCAGCCATGAGACTGCCACTGGCCTCAGAGGCACTGAGGCTGCTGTGACGTCACAAGCACAGCCAGCAGCCATGAGCCTGCCACTGCCCTAGGAGGCATTCTGGCTGCTGTGACCTCAGAAGCACAGCCAGCAGCCATGAGCATGGCACTGGCAGAGGAGGCACTGAGGCTGCTGTGACATCACAAGCACAGCCAGCAGCCATGAGCCTGATGCTGGCCTGTGAGGCACTGAGGCTGCTGTGACCTCACAAGCAGAGCCAGCAGGGGGCGCTGGACACTAAACTATGAGGCACTGAGTCTGCTGTGACCTCACAAGCACAGCCAGTATGGGGTGATGGACATTAACCTAGGAGGCACTGAGGCTGCTGTGACCTCACAAGCACAGCCAGCAGCCATGAGCCTGATACTGGTCTTGGAGGCATTCAGGCTGCTGTGACCTCACAAGCACAGCCAGCAGCCATGAGCATGATACTGGCCTGAGAGGCACTGAGTCTGCTGTGACCTCAGAATACCAGCCAGCAGCCATGAGCCTGCCACTGGCAGAGGAGGCACTGAGGCTGCTGTGACCTCACAAGCACAGCCAGCAGCCATGAGCCTGATACTGGCAGAGGAGCCACTGAGGCTGCTGTGACCTCAGAAGCACAGCCAGCAGCCATGAGCCTGACACTGGCAGAGGAGCCACTGAGGCTGCTGTGACCTCACAACACAGCCAGCAGGGGGCACTGGAGATAACCTAGCAGGCACTGAGTCTGCTGTGACCTCACAAGCACAGCCAGTAGGGGGCGATGGACACTAACTATGAGGCACTGAGTCTGCTGTGACCTCACAAGCACAGCCAGCAGCCATGAGACTGCCACTGGCCTCAGAGGCACTGAGGCTTCTGTGACCTCACAAGCACAGCCAGCAGCCATGAGACTGCCACTGGCCTCAGAGGCACTGAGGCTGCTGTGACCTCACAAGCACAGCCAGCAGCCATGAGCCTGCCACGGGCCTAGGAGGCACTCAGGCTGCTGTGACGTCACAAGCACAGCCAGCAGCCATGAGCCTGATATTGGCCTGGGAGGCACTGAGGCTGCTGTGACCTCACAAGCACAGCCAGTAGGGGGCGATGGACACTAACCTATGAGGCACTGAGTCTGCTGTGACCTCACAAGCAGAGCCAGCAGGGGACGCTGGACACTAAACTATGCGGCCCTGAGTCTGCTGTGACCTCACAATCCCAGCCAGCAGCCATGAGCCTGCCACTGGCATAGGAGGCATTCAGGCTTGTGTGGCCTCACAAGCACAGCCAGCAGCCATGACCCTGACACTGGTCTAGGAGGCATTCAGGCTGCTGTGAGTTCACAAGCAGAGCCAGCAGGGGGCGCTGCACACTAACTTTTGAGGCACTGAGTCTGCTGTGACCTCACAAGCAGAGCCAGCAGGGGACGCTGGACACTGAACTATGAGGCACTGAGGCTGCTGTGACCTCACAAACCCAGCCAGCAGCCATGAGCCTGCCACTGGCAGAGGAGGCACTGAGGCTGGTGTGACCTCACAAGCACAGCCAGCAGGGGACGCTGGACCCTAACTTTTGAGGCACTGAGGCTTCTGTGAGCTCACAAGCAGAGCCAGCAGCCATGAGCCTGCCACAGGCCTAGGAGGCATTCAGGCTGCTGTGACCACACAAGCACAGCCAGCAGCCATGACCCTGATACTGGTCTTGGAGGCATTCAGGCTGCTGTGACCTCACAAGCACAGCCAGCAGCCATGAGCATGATACTGGCCTGAGAGGCACTGAGGCTGCTGTGACCTCACAAGCACAGCCAGCAGCCATGAGACTGCCACTGGCAGAGGAGGCACTGAGGCTTCTGTGACCTCACAAGGACAGCCAGCAGCCATAAGCCTGCCACTGGCCTAGGAGGCATTCAGGCTGCTGTGACCTCACAAGCACAGCCAGCAGCCATGAGCATGGCACTGGCAGAGGAGGCACTGAGGCTGCTGTGACGTCACAAGCACAGCCAGCAGCCATGAGCCTGATGCTGGGGTATGAGGCACTGAGGCTGCTGTGACCTCACAAGCACAGCCAGCAGGGGGCGCTGGACACTAACTATTGAGGCACTGAGTCTGCTGTGATCTCACAAGCAGAGGCAGCAGGGGACGCTGGACAGTAAACTATGAGGCACTGAGGCTGCTGTGACCTCACAATCACAGCCAGCAGCCATGAGCCTGCCACTGGCAGAGGAGGCACTGAGGCTGCTGTGACCTCACAAGCACAGCCAGCAGCCATGACCCTGATACTGGTCTTGGAGGCATTCAGGCTGCTGTGACCTCACAAGCACAGCCAGCAGCCATGAGACTGCCACTGGCAGAGGAGGCACTGAGGCTGCTGTGACCTCACAAGCACAGCCAGCAGCCATGAGACTGCCACTGGCAGAGGAGGCACTGAGGCTGCTGTGACCTCAGAAGCACAGCCAGCAGCCATGAGCCTGACACTGGCAGAGGAGCCACTGAGGCTGCTGTGACCTCACAACACAGCCAGTAGGGGGCACTGGAGATAACCTAGCAGGCACTGAGTCTGCTGTGACCTCACAAGCACAGCCAGTAGGGGGCGATGGACACTAACCTAGGAGGCACTGAGTCTGCTGTGACCTCACAAGCACAGCCAGCAGCCATGAGACTGCCACTGGCCTCAGAGGCACTGAGGCTTCTGTGACCTCACAAGCACAGCCAGCAGCCATGAGACTGCCACTGGCCTCAGAGGCACTGAGGCTGCTGTGACCTCACAAGCACAGCCAGCAGCCATGGGCCTGCCACGGGCCTAGGAGGCACTCAGGCTGCTGTGACCTCACAAGCACAGCCAGCAGCCATGACCCTGACACTGGTCTAGGAGGCATTCAGGCTGCTGTGAGTTCACAAGCAGAGCCAGCAGGGGGCGCTGCACACTAACTTTTGAGGCACTGAGTCTGCTGTGACCTCACAAGCAGAGGCAGCAGGGGACGCTGGACACTGAAGTAAGAGGCACTGAGGCTGCTGTGACCTCACAATCCCAGCCAGCAGCCATGAGCCTGCCACTGGCAGAGGAGGCACTGAGGCTGGTGTGACCTCACAAGCACAGCCAGCAGGGGGCGCTGGACACTAACTATTGAGGCACTGAGTCTGCTGTGATCTCACAAGCAGAGGCAGCAGGGGACGCTGGACACTAAACTATGAGGCACTGAGGCTGCTGTGACCTCACAAGCACAGCCAGTAGGGGGCGATGGACACTAACCTAGGAGGCACTGAGGCTGCTGTGACCTCACAATCACAGCCAGCAGCCATGAGCCTGCCACTGGCAGAGGAGGCACTGAGGCTGCTGTGACCTCACAAGCACAGCCAGCAGCCATGAGCCTGATACTGGCCTTGGAGGCATTCAGTCTGCTGTGACCTCACAAGCACAGCCAGCAGCCATGAGCCTGCCACTGGCAGAGGAGGCACTGAGGCTGCTGTGACCTCACAAGCACAGCCAGCAGCCATGAGACTGCCACTGGCAGAGGAGGCACTGAGGCTGCTGTGACCTCAGAAGCACAGCCAGCAGCCATGAGCCTGACACTGGCAGAGGAGCCACTGAGGCTGCTGTGACCTCACAAGCACAGCCAGCAGGGGGCGCTGGACACTAACTATTGAGGCACTGAGTCTGCTGTGATCTCACAAGCAGAGGCAGCAGGGGACGCTGGACACTAAACTATGAGGCACTGAGGCTGCTGTGACCTCACAAGCACAGCCAGTAGGGGGCGATGGACACTAACCTAGGAGGCACTGAGGCTGCTGTGACCTCACAAGCACAGCCAGCAGCCATGAGACTGCCACTGGCCTCAGAGGCACTGAGGCTGCTGTGACCTCACAAGCACAGCCAGCAGCCATGACCCTGACACTGGTCTAGGAGGCATTCAGGCTGCTGTGACCTCACAAGCACAGCCAGCAGCCATGAGCCTGATACTGGCCTGAGAGGCACTGAGTCTGCTGTGACCTCACAAGCAGAGCCAGCAGGGGGCGCTGGACACTAACTATTGAGGCACTGAGTCTGCTGTGATCTCACAAGCAGAGGCAGCAGGGGACGCTGGACACTAAACTATGAGGCACTGAGTCTGCTGTGACCTCACAAGCACAGCCAGCAACCATGAGACTGCCACTGGCAGAGGAGGCACTGAGGCTTCTGTGACCTCACAAGCACAGCCAGCAGCCATGAGACTGCCACTGGCCTCAGAGGCACTGAGGCTGCTGTGACGTCACAAGCACAGCCAGCAGCCATGAGCCTGCCACTGCCCTAGGAGGCATTCTGGCTGCTGTGACCTCAGAAGCACAGCCAGCAGCCATGAGCATGGCACTGGCAGAGGAGGCACTGAGGCTGCTGTGACATCACAAGCACAGCCAGCAGCCATGAGCCTGATGCTGGCCTGTGAGGCACTGAGGCTGCTGTGACCTCACAAGCAGAGCCAGCAGGGGGCGCTGGACACTAAACTATGAGGCACTGAGTCTGCTGTGACCTCACAAGCACAGCCAGTATGGGGTGATGGACATTAACCTAGGAGGCACTGAGGCTGCTGTGACCTCACAAGCACAGCCAGCAGCCATGAGCCTGATACTGGTCTTGGAGGCATTCAGGCTGCTGTGACCTCACAAGCACAGCCAGCAGCCATGAGCATGATACTGGCCTGAGAGGCACTGAGTCTGCTGTGACCTCAGAATACCAGCCAGCAGCCATGAGACTGCCACTGGCAGAGGAGGCACTGAGGCTGCTGTGACCTCACAAGCACAGCCAGCAGCCATGAGCCTGATACTGGCAGAGGAGCCACTGAGGCTGCTGTGACCTCAGAAGCACAGCCAGCAGCCATGAGCCTGACACTGGCAGAGGAGCCACTGAGGCTGCTGTGACCTCACAACACAGCCAGCAGGGGGCACTGGAGATAACCTAGCAGGCACTGAGTCTGCTGTGACCTCACAAGCACAGCCAGTAGGGGGCGATGGACACTAACTATGAGGCACTGAGTCTGCTGTGACCTCACAAGCACAGCCAGCAGCCATGAGACTGCCACTGGCCTCAGAGGCACTGAGGCTTCTGTGACCTCACAAGCACAGCCAGCAGCCATGAGACTGCCACTGGCCTCAGAGGCACTGAGGCTGCTGTGACCTCACAAGCACAGCCAGCAGCCATGAGCCTGCCACGGGCCTAGGAGGCACTCAGGCTGCTGTGACGTCACAAGCACAGCCAGCAGCCATGAGCCTGATATTGGCCTGGGAGGCACTGAGGCTGCTGTGACCTCACAAGCACAGCCAGTAGGGGGCGATGGACACTAACCTATGAGGCACTGAGTCTGCTGTGACCTCACAAGCAGAGCCAGCAGGGGACGCTGGACACTAAACTATGCGGCCCTGAGTCTGCTGTGACCTCACAATCCCAGCCAGCAGCCATGAGCCTGCCACTGGCATAGGAGGCATTCAGGCTTGTGTGGCCTCACAAGCACAGCCAGCAGCCATGACCCTGACACTGGTCTAGGAGGCATTCAGGCTGCTGTGAGTTCACAAGCAGAGCCAGCAGGGGGCGCTGCACACTAACTTTTGAGGCACTGAGTCTGCTGTGACCTCACAAGCAGAGCCAGCAGGGGACGCTGGACACTGAACTATGAGGCACTGAGGCTGCTGTGACCTCACAAACCCAGCCAGCAGCCATGAGCCTGCCACTGGCAGAGGAGGCACTGAGGCTGGTGTGACCTCACAAGCACAGCCAGCAGGGGGCGCTGCACACTAACTTATGAGGCACTGAGTCTGCTGTGACCTCACAAGCACAGCCAGCAGGGGACGCTGGACCCTAACTTTTGAGGCACTGAGGCTTCTGTGAGCTCACAAGCAGAGCCAGCAGCCATGAGCCTGCCACAGGCCTAGGAGGCATTCAGGCTGCTGTGACCACACAAGCACAGCCAGCAGCCATGACCCTGATACTGGTCTTGGAGGCATTCAGGCTGCTGTGACCTCACAAGCACAGCCAGCAGCCATGAGCATGATACTGGCCTGAGAGGCACTGAGGCTGCTGTGACCTCACAAGCACAGCCAGCAGCCATGAGACTGCCACTGGCAGAGGAGGCACTGAGGCTTCTGTGACCTCACAAGGACAGCCAGCAGCCATAAGCCTGCCACTGGCCTAGGAGGCATTCAGGCTGCTGTGACCTCACAAGCACAGCCAGCAGCCATGAGCATGGCACTGGCAGAGGAGGCACTGAGGCTGCTGTGACGTCACAAGCACAGCCAGCAGCCATGAGCCTGATGCTGGGGTGTGAGGCACTGAGTCTGCTGTGACCTCACAAGCAGAGCCAGCAGAGGGCGCTGGACACTAACTATTGAGGCACTGAGTCTGCTGTGATCTCACAAGCAGAGCCAGCAGGGGGCGCTGGACACTAACTATTGAGGCACTGAGTCTGCTGTGATCTCACAAGCAGAGGCAGTAGGGGGCGATGGACACTAACCTAGGAGGCACTGAGGCTGCTGTGACCTCACAATCACAGCCAGCAGCCATGAGACTGCCACTGGCCACAGAGGCACTGAGGCTGCTGTGACCTCACAAGCACAGCCAGCAGCCATGCGACTGCCACTGGCAGAGTAGGCACTGAGGCTGCTGTGACCTCACAAGCACAGCCAGCAGCCATGAGACTGCCACTGGCCTCAGAGGCACTGAGTCTGCTGTGACGTCACAAGCACAGCCAGCAGCCATGAGCATGCCACTGGCCTAGGAGGCACTCAGGGTGCTGTGACCTCACAATCACAGCCAGCAGCCATGACCCTGACACTGGTCTAGGAGGCATTCAGGCTGCTGTGACCTCACAAGCACAGCCAGCAGCCATGAGCCTGATACTGGCCTGAGAGGCACTGAGTCTGCTGTGACCTCAGAAGCACAGCCAGCAGGGGGCGCTGGACACTAACTATTGAGGCACTGAGTCTGCTGTGATCTCACAAGCAGAGGCAGCAGGGGACGCTGGACACTAAACTATGAGGCACTGAGTCTGCTGTGACCTCACAAGCACAGCCAGTAGGGGGCGATGGACACTAAGCTAGGAGCCACTGAGGCTGCTGTGACCTCACAAGCACAGCCAGCAGCCATGAGCCTGCCACTGGCAGAGGAGGCACTGAGGCTGCTGTGACCTCACAAGCACAGCCAGCAGCCATGAGACTGCCACTGGCCTCAGAGGCACTGAGGCTGCTGTGACCTTACAAGCACAGCCAGCAGCCATGAGCATGACACTGGCCTCAGAGGCACTCATGCTGCTGTGACGTCACAAGCACAGCCAGCAGCCATGAGCCTGATATTGGCCTGGGAGGCACTGAGGCTGCTGTGAACTCACAAGCACAGCCAGTAGGGGGCGATAGACACTAACCTATGAGGCACTGAGTCTGCTGTGACCTCACAAGCAGAGCCAGCAGGGGACGCTGGACACTAAACTATGCGGCCCTGAGTCTGCTGTGACCTCACAATCCCAGCCAGCAGCCATGAGCCTGCCACTGGCATAGGAGGCATTCAGGCTTGTGTGACCTCACAAGCACAGCCAGCAGCCATGACCCTGACACTGGTCTAGCAGGCATTCAGGCTGCTGTGAGTTCACAAACACAGCCAGCAGGGGGCGCTGCACACTAACTTTTGAGGCACTGAGTCTGCTGTGACCTCACAAGCAGAGCCAGCAGGGGACGCTGGACCCTAACTTTTGAGGGACTGAGGCTTCTGTGACCTCACAATCATAGCCAGCAGCCATGAGCCTGCCACAGGCCTAGGAGGCATTCAGGCTGCTGTGACCTCACAAGCACAGCCAGCAGCCATGACCCTGATACTGGTCTTGGAGGCATTCAGGCTGCTGTGACCTCACAAGCACAGCCAGCAGCCATGAGCATGATACTGGCCTGAGAGGCACTGAGGCTGCTGTGACCTCACAAGCACAGCCAGCAGCCATGAGACTGCCACTGGCAGAGGAGGCACTGAGGCTTCTGTGACCTCACAAGCACAGCCAGCAGCCATAAGCCTGCCACTGGCCTAGGAGGCATTCAGGCTGCTGTGACCTCAGAAGCACAGCCAGCAGCCATGAGCATGGCACTGGCAGAGGAGGCACTGAGGCTGCTGTGACGTCACAAGCACAGCCAGCAGCCATGAGCCTGATGCTGGGGTATGAGGCACTGAGGCTGCTGTGACCTCACAAGCACAGCCAGCAGGGGGCGCTGGACACTAACTATTGAGGCACTGAGTCTGCTGTGATCTCACAAGCAGAGGCAGCAGGGGACGCTGGACAGTAAACTATGAGGCACTGAGGCTGCTGTGACCTCACAATCACAGCCAGCAGCCATGAGCCTGCCACTGGCAGAGGAGGCACTGAGGCTGCTGTGACCTCACAAGCACAGCCAGCAGCCATGAGCCTGATACTGGTCTTGGAGGCATTCAGGCTGCTGTGACCTCACAAGCACAGCCAGCAGCCATGAGACTGCCACTGGCCTCAGAGGCACTGAGGCTGCTGTGACCTCACAAGCACAGCCAGCAGCCATGAGACTGCCACTGGCAGAGGAGGCACTGAGGCTGCTGTGACCTCAGAAGCACAGCCAGCAGCCATGAGCCTGACACTGGCAGAGGAGCCACTGAGGCTGCTGTGACCTCACAACACAGCCAGTAGGGGGCACTGGAGATAACCTAGCAGGCACTGAGTCTGCTGTGACCTCACAAGCACAGCCAGCAGCCATGAGACTGCCACTGGCCTCAGAGGCACTGAGGCTTCTGTGACCTCACAAGCACAGCCAGCAGCCATGAGACTGCCACTGGCCTCAGAGGCACTGAGGCTGCTGTGACCTCACAAGCACAGCCAGCAGCCATGGGCCTGCCACGGGCCTAGGAGGCACTCAGGCTGCTGTGACCTCACAAGCACAGCCAGCAGCCATGAGCCTGATATTGGCCTGGGAGGCACTGAGGCTGCTGTGAACTCACAAGCACAGCCAGTAGGGGGCGATGGACACTAACCTATGAGGCACTGAGTCTGCTGTGACCTCACAAGCAGAGCCAGCAGGGGACGCTGGACACTAAACTATGCGGCCCTGAGTCTGCTGTGACCTCACAAGCACAGCCAGCAGCCATGAGCCTGCCACTGGCATAGGAGGCATTCAGGCTTGTGTGACCTCACAAGCACAGCCAGCAGCCATGACCCTGACACTGGTCTAGGAGGCATTCAGGCTGCTGTGAGTTCACAAGCAGAGCCAGCAGGGGGCGCTGCACACTAACTTTTGAGGCACTGAGTCTGCTGTGACCTCACAAGCAGAGGCAGCAGGGGACGCTGGACACTGAAGTAAGAGGCACTGAGGCTGCTGTGACCTCACAATCCCAGCCAGCAGCCATGAGCCTGCCACTGGCAGAGGAGGCACTGAGGCTGGTGTGACCTCACAAGCACAGCCAGCAGGGGGCGCTGGACACTAACTATTGAGGCACTGAGTCTGCTGTGATCTCACAAGCAGAGGCAGCAGGGGACGCTGGACACTAAACTATGAGGCACTGAGGCTGCTGTGACCTCACAAGCACAGCCAGTAGGGGGCGATGGACACTAACCTAGGAGGCACTGAGGCTGCTGTGACCTCACAATCACAGCCAGCAGCCATGAGCCTGCCACTGGCAGAGGAGGCACTGAGGCTGCTGTGACCTCACAAGCACAGCCAGCAGCCATGAGCCTGATACTGGCCTTGGAGGCATTCAGTCTGCTGTGACCTCACAAGCACAGCCAGCAGCCATGAGCCTGCCACTGGCAGAGGAGGCACTGAGGCTGCTGTGACCTCACAAGCACAGCCAGCAGCCATGAGCATGATACTGGCCTGAGAGGCACTGAGTCTGCTGTGACCTCAGAATACCAGCCAGCAGCCATGAGACTGCCACTGGCAGAGGAGGCACTGAGGCTGCTGTGACCTCACAAGCACAGCCAGCAGCCATGAGCCTGATACTGGCAGAGGAGCCACTGAGGCTGCTGTGACCTCAGAAGCACAGCCAGCAGCCATGAGCCTGACACTGGCAGAGGAGCCACTGAGGCTGCTGTGACCTCACAACACAGCCAGCAGGGGGCACTGGAGATAACCTAGCAGGCACTGAGTCTGCTGTGACCTCACAAGCACAGCCAGTAGGGGGCGATGGACACTAACTATGAGGCACTGAGTCTGCTGTGACCTCACAAGCACAGCCAGCAGCCATGAGACTGCCACTGGCCTCAGAGGCACTGAGGCTTCTGTGACCTCACAAGCACAGCCAGCAGCCATGAGACTGCCACTGGCCTCAGAGGCACTGAGGCTGCTGTGACCTCACAAGCACAGCCAGCAGCCATGAGCCTGCCACGGGCCTAGGAGGCACTCAGGCTGCTGTGACGTCACAAGCACAGCCAGCAGCCATGAGCCTGATATTGGCCTGGGAGGCACTGAGGCTGCTGTGACCTCACAAGCACAGCCAGTAGGGGGCGATGGACACTAACCTATGAGGCACTGAGTCTGCTGTGACCTCACAAGCAGAGCCAGCAGGGGACGCTGGACACTAAACTATGCGGCCCTGAGTCTGCTGTGACCTCACAATCCCAGCCAGCAGCCATGAGCCTGCCACTGGCATAGGAGGCATTCAGGCTTGTGTGGCCTCACAAGCACAGCCAGCAGCCATGACCCTGACACTGGTCTAGGAGGCATTCAGGCTGCTGTGAGTTCACAAGCAGAGCCAGCAGGGGGCGCTGCACACTAACTTTTGAGGCACTGAGTCTGCTGTGACCTCACAAGCAGAGCCAGCAGGGGACGCTGGACACTGAACTATGAGGCACTGAGGCTGCTGTGACCTCACAAACCCAGCCAGCAGCCATGAGCCTGCCACTGGCAGAGGAGGCACTGAGGCTGGTGTGACCTCACAAGCACAGCCAGCAGGGGGCGCTGCACACTAACTTATGAGGCACTGAGTCTGCTGTGACCTCACAAGCACAGCCAGCAGGGGACGCTGGACCCTAACTTTTGAGGCACTGAGGCTTCTGTGAGCTCACAAGCAGAGCCAGCAGCCATGAGCCTGCCACAGGCCTAGGAGGCATTCAGGCTGCTGTGACCACACAAGCACAGCCAGCAGCCATGACCCTGATACTGGTCTTGGAGGCATTCAGGCTGCTGTGACCTCACAAGCACAGCCAGCAGCCATGAGCATGATACTGGCCTGAGAGGCACTGAGGCTGCTGTGACCTCACAAGCACAGCCAGCAGCCATGAGACTGCCACTGGCAGAGGAGGCACTGAGGCTTCTGTGACCTCACAAGGACAGCCAGCAGCCATAAGCCTGCCACTGGCCTAGGAGGCATTCAGGCTGCTGTGACCTCACAAGCACAGCCAGCAGCCATGAGCATGGCACTGGCAGAGGAGGCACTGAGGCTGCTGTGACGTCACAAGCACAGCCAGCAGCCATGAGCCTGATGCTGGGGTGTGAGGCACTGAGTCTGCTGTGACCTCACAAGCAGAGCCAGCAGAGGGCGCTGGACACTAACTATTGAGGCACTGAGTCTGCTGTGATCTCACAAGCAGAGCCAGCAGGGGGCGCTGGACACTAACTATTGAGGCACTGAGTCTGCTGTGATCTCACAAGCAGAGGCAGTAGGGGGCGATGGACACTAACCTAGGAGGCACTGAGGCTGCTGTGACCTCACAATCACAGCCAGCAGCCATGAGACTGCCACTGGCCACAGAGGCACTGAGGCTGCTGTGACCTCACAAGCACAGCCAGCAGCCATGCGACTGCCACTGGCAGAGTAGGCACTGAGGCTGCTGTGACCTCACAAGCACAGCCAGCAGCCATGAGACTGCCACTGGCCTCAGAGGCACTGAGTCTGCTGTGACGTCACAAGCACAGCCAGCAGCCATGAGCATGCCACTGGCCTAGGAGGCACTCAGGGTGCTGTGACCTCACAATCACAGCCAGCAGCCATGACCCTGACACTGGTCTAGGAGGCATTCAGGCTGCTGTGACCTCACAAGCACAGCCAGCAGCCATGAGCCTGATACTGGCCTGAGAGGCACTGAGTCTGCTGTGACCTCAGAAGCACAGCCAGCAGGGGGCGCTGGACACTAACTATTGAGGCACTGAGTCTGCTGTGATCTCACAAGCAGAGGCAGCAGGGGACGCTGGACACTAAACTATGAGGCACTGAGTCTGCTGTGACCTCACAAGCACAGCCAGTAGGGGGCGATGGACACTAAGCTAGGAGCCACTGAGGCTGCTGTGACCTCACAAGCACAGCCAGCAGCCATGAGCCTGCCACTGGCAGAGGAGGCACTGAGGCTGCTGTGACCTCACAAGCACAGCCAGCAGCCATGAGACTGCCACTGGCCTCAGAGGCACTGAGGCTGCTGTGACCTTACAAGCACAGCCAGCAGCCATGAGCATGACACTGGCCTCAGAGGCACTCATGCTGCTGTGACGTCACAAGCACAGCCAGCAGCCATGAGCCTGATATTGGCCTGGGAGGCACTGAGGCTGCTGTGAACTCACAAGCACAGCCAGTAGGGGGCGATAGACACTAACCTATGAGGCACTGAGTCTGCTGTGACCTCACAAGCAGAGCCAGCAGGGGACGCTGGACACTAAACTATGCGGCCCTGAGTCTGCTGTGACCTCACAATCCCAGCCAGCAGCCATGAGCCTGCCACTGGCATAGGAGGCATTCAGGCTTGTGTGACCTCACAAGCACAGCCAGCAGCCATGACCCTGACACTGGTCTAGCAGGCATTCAGGCTGCTGTGAGTTCACAAACACAGCCAGCAGGGGGCGCTGCACACTAACTTTTGAGGCACTGAGTCTGCTGTGACCTCACAAGCAGAGCCAGCAGGGGACGCTGGACCCTAACTTTTGAGGGACTGAGGCTTCTGTGACCTCACAATCATAGCCAGCAGCCATGAGCCTGCCACAGGCCTAGGAGGCATTCAGGCTGCTGTGACCTCACAAGCACAGCCAGCAGCCATGACCCTGATACTGGTCTTGGAGGCATTCAGGCTGCTGTGACCTCACAAGCACAGCCAGCAGCCATGAGCATGATACTGGCCTGAGAGGCACTGAGGCTGCTGTGACCTCACAAGCACAGCCAGCAGCCATGAGACTGCCACTGGCAGAGGAGGCACTGAGGCTTCTGTGACCTCACAAGCACAGCCAGCAGCCATAAGCCTGCCACTGGCCTAGGAGGCATTCAGGCTGCTGTGACCTCAGAAGCACAGCCAGCAGCCATGAGCATGGCACTGGCAGAGGAGGCACTGAGGCTGCTGTGACGTCACAAGCACAGCCAGCAGCCATGAGCCTGATGCTGGGGTATGAGGCACTGAGGCTGCTGTGACCTCACAAGCACAGCCAGCAGGGGGCGCTGGACACTAACTATTGAGGCACTGAGTCTGCTGTGATCTCACAAGCAGAGGCAGCAGGGGACGCTGGACAGTAAACTATGAGGCACTGAGGCTGCTGTGACCTCACAATCACAGCCAGCAGCCATGAGCCTGCCACTGGCAGAGGAGGCACTGAGGCTGCTGTGACCTCACAAGCACAGCCAGCAGCCATGAGCCTGATACTGGTCTTGGAGGCATTCAGGCTGCTGTGACCTCACAAGCACAGCCAGCAGCCATGAGACTGCCACTGGCCTCAGAGGCACTGAGGCTGCTGTGACCTCACAAGCACAGCCAGCAGCCATGAGACTGCCACTGGCAGAGGAGGCACTGAGGCTGCTGTGACCTCAGAAGCACAGCCAGCAGCCATGAGCCTGACACTGGCAGAGGAGCCACTGAGGCTGCTGTGACCTCACAACACAGCCAGTAGGGGGCACTGGAGATAACCTAGCAGGCACTGAGTCTGCTGTGACCTCACAAGCACAGCCAGCAGCCATGAGACTGCCACTGGCCTCAGAGGCACTGAGGCTTCTGTGACCTCACAAGCACAGCCAGCAGCCATGAGACTGCCACTGGCCTCAGAGGCACTGAGGCTGCTGTGACCTCACAAGCACAGCCAGCAGCCATGGGCCTGCCACGGGCCTAGGAGGCACTCAGGCTGCTGTGACCTCACAAGCACAGCCAGCAGCCATGAGCCTGATATTGGCCTGGGAGGCACTGAGGCTGCTGTGAACTCACAAGCACAGCCAGTAGGGGGCGATGGACACTAACCTATGAGGCACTGAGTCTGCTGTGACCTCACAAGCAGAGCCAGCAGGGGACGCTGGACACTAAACTATGCGGCCCTGAGTCTGCTGTGACCTCACAAGCACAGCCAGCAGCCATGAGCCTGCCACTGGCATAGGAGGCATTCAGGCTTGTGTGACCTCACAAGCACAGCCAGCAGCCATGACCCTGACACTGGTCTAGGAGGCATTCAGGCTGCTGTGAGTTCACAAGCAGAGCCAGCAGGGGGCGCTGCACACTAACTTTTGAGGCACTGAGTCTGCTGTGACCTCACAAGCAGAGGCAGCAGGGGACGCTGGACACTGAAGTAAGAGGCACTGAGGCTGCTGTGACCTCACAATCCCAGCCAGCAGCCATGAGCCTGCCACTGGCAGAGGAGGCACTGAGGCTGGTGTGACCTCACAAGCACAGCCAGCAGGGGGCGCTGGACACTAACTATTGAGGCACTGAGTCTGCTGTGATCTCACAAGCAGAGGCAGCAGGGGACGCTGGACACTAAACTATGAGGCACTGAGGCTGCTGTGACCTCACAAGCACAGCCAGTAGGGGGCGATGGACACTAACCTAGGAGGCACTGAGGCTGCTGTGACCTCACAATCACAGCCAGCAGCCATGAGCCTGCCACTGGCAGAGGAGGCACTGAGGCTGCTGTGACCTCACAAGCACAGCCAGCAGCCATGAGCCTGATACTGGCCTTGGAGGCATTCAGTCTGCTGTGACCTCACAAGCACAGCCAGCAGCCATGAGCCTGCCACTGGCAGAGGAGGCACTGAGGCTGCTGTGACCTCACAAGCACAGCCAGCAGCCATGAGACTGCCACTGGCAGAGGAGGCACTGAGGCTGCTGTGACCTCAGAAGCACAGCCAGCAGCCATGAGCCTGACACTGGCAGAGGAGCCACTGAGGCTGCTGTGACCTCACAACACAGCCAGCAGGGGGCACTGGAGATAACCTAGCAGGCACTGAGTCTGCTGTGACCTCACAAGCACAGCCAGTAGGGGGCGGTGGACACTAACCTAGGAGGCACTGAGTCTGCTGTGACCTCACAAGCACAGCCAGCAGCCATGAGACTGCCACTGGCCTCAGAGGCACTGAGGCTTCTGTGACCTCACAAGCACAGCCAGCAGCCATAAGCCTGCCACTGGCAGAGGAGCCACTGAGGCTGCTGTGACCTCACAAGCACAGCCAGCAGCCATGAGCCTGCCACGGGCCTAGGAGGCACTGAGTCTGCTGTGACCTCACAAGCACAGCCAGTAGGGGGCGATGGACACTAACCTATGAGGCACTGAGTCTGCTGTGACCTCACAAGCAGAGCCAGCAGCCATGACCCTGACACTGGTCTAGCAGGCATTCAGGCTGCTGTGACTTCACAAGCACAGCCAGCAGGGGGCGCTGCACACTAACTTTTGAGGCACTGAGTCTGCTGTGACCTCACAAGCAGAGCCAGCAGGGGACGCTGGACACTGAACTATGAGGCACTGAGGCTGCTGTGACCTCACAATCCCAGCCAGCAGCCATGAGCCTGCCACTGGCAGAGGAGGCACTGAGGCTGGTGTGACCTCACAAGCACAGCCAGCAGGGGGCGCTGCACACTAACTTATGAGGCACTGAGTCTGCTGTGACCTCACAAGCACAGCCAGCAGGGAACGCTGGACCCTAATTTTTGAGGCCCTGAGGCTTCTGTGAGCTCACAAGCAGAGCCAGCAGCCATGAGCCTGCCACAGGCCTAGGAGGCATTCAGGCTGCTGTGACCTCACAAGCACAGCCAGCAGCCATGACCCTGATACTGGTCTTGGAGGCATTCAGGCTGCTGTGACCTCACAAGCACAGCCAGCAGCCATGAGCATGATACTGGCCTGAGAGGCACTGAGGCTGCTGTGACCTCACAAGCACAGCCAGCAGCCATGAGCCTGCCACTGGCAGAGGAGGCACTGAGGCTTCTGTGACCTCACAAGGACAGCCAGCAGCCATAAGCCTGCCACTGGCCTAGGAGGCATTCAGGCTGCTGTGACCTCAGAAGCACAGCCAGCAGCCATGAGCATGACACTGGCCTCAGAGGCACTCATGCTGCTGTGACGTCACAAGCACAGCCAGCAGCCATGAGCCTGATATTGGCCTGGGAGGCACTGAGGCTGCTGTGAACTCACAAGCACAGCCAGTAGGGGGCGATGGACACTAACCTATGAGGCACTGAGTCTGCTGTGACCTCACAAGCAGAGCCAGCAGGGGACGCTGGATACTAAACTATGCGGCCCTGAGTCTGCTGTGACCTCACAATCCCAGCCAGCAGCCATGAGCCTGCCACTGGCATAGGAGGCATTCAGGCTTGTGTGACCTCACAAGCACAGCCAGCAGCCATGACCCTGAAACTGGTCTAGCAGGCATTCAGGCTGCTGTGAGTTCACAAGCACAGCCAGCAGGGGGCGCTGCACACTAACTTTTGAGGCACTGAGTCTGCTGTGACCTCACAAGCACAGCCAGCAGGGGACGCTGGACCTTAACTTTTGAGGCACTGAGGCTTCTGTGAGCTCACAATCATAGCCAGCAGCCATGAGCCTGCCACAGGCCTAGGAGGCATTCAGGCTGCTGTGACCTCACAAGCACAGCCAGCAGCCATGACCCTGATACTGGTCTTGGAGGCATTCAGGCTGCTGTGACCTCACAAGCACAGCCAGCAGCCATGAGCATGATACTGGCCTGAGAGGCACTGAGGCTGCTGTGACCTCACAAGCACAGCCAGCAGCCATGAGCCTGCCACTGGCAGAGGAGGCACTGAGGCTTCTGTGACCTCAAAAGCACAGCCAGCAGCCATGAGACTGCCACTGGCATAGGAGGCATTCAGACTGCTGTGACCTCAGAAGCACAGCCAGCAGCCATGAGCATGGCACTGGCAGAGGAGGCACTGAGGCTGCTGTGACGTCACAAGCACAGCCAGCAGCCATGAGCCTGATGCTGGGGTATGAGGCACTGAGGCTGCTGTGACCTCACAAGCACAGCCAGCAGGGGGCGCTGGACACTAACTATTGAGGCACTGAGTCTGCTGTGATCTCACAAGCAGAGGCAGCAGGGGACGCTGGACACTAAACTATGAGGCACTGAGGCTGCTGTGACCTCACAAGCACAGCCAGTAGGGGGCGATGGACACTAACTTTTGAGGCACTGAGGCTGCTGTGACCTCACAAGCACAGCCAGCAGCCATGAGCCTGCCACTGGCAGAGGAGGCACTGAGGCTGCTGTGACCTCACAAGCACAGCCAGCAGCCATGAGCCTGATACTGGTCTTGGAGGCATTCAGGCTGCTGTGACCTCACAAGCACAGCCAGCAGCCATGAGACTGCCACTGGCAGAGGAGGCACTGAGGCTGCTGTGACCTCACAAGCACAGCCAGCAGCCATGAGACTGCCACTGGCAGAGGAGGCACTGAGGCTGCTGTGACCTCAGAAGCACAGCCAGCAGCCATGAGCCTGACACTGGCAGAGGAGCCACTGAGGCTGCTGTGACCTCACAACACAGCCAGCAGGGGGCACTGGAGATAACCTAGCAGGCACTGAGGCTGCTGTGAACTCACAAGCACAGCCAGTAGGGGGCGATGGACACTAACCTATGAGGCACTGAGTATGCTGTGACCTCACAAGCAGAGCCAGCAGGGGACGCTGGACACTAAACTATGCGGCCCTGAGTCTGCTGTGACCTCACAATCCCAGCCAGCAGCCATGAGCCTGCCACTGGCATAGGAGGCATTCAGGCTTGTGTGACCTCACAAGCACAGCCAGCAGCCATGACCCTGACACTGGTCTAGGAGGCATTCAGGCTGCTGTGAGTTCACAAGCACAGCCAGCAGGGGGCGCTGCACACTAAGTTATGAGGCACTGAGTCTGCTGTGACCTCACAAGCAGAGCAAGCAGGGGACGCTGGACACTGAACTATGAGGCACTGAGGCTGCTGTGACCTCACAATCCCAGCCAGCAGCCATGAGCCTGCCACTGGCAGAGGAGGCACTGAGGCTGGTGTGACCTCACAAGCACAGCCAGCAGGGGGCGCTGCACACTAACTTATGAGGCACTGAGTCTGCTGTGACCTCACAAGCACAGCCAGCAGGGGACGCTGGACCCTAACTTTTGAGGCACTGAGGCTTCTGTGAGCTCACAAGCAGAGCCAGCAGCCATGAGCCTGCCACAGGCCTAGGAGGCATTCAGGCTGCTGTGACCTCACAAGCACAGCCAGCAGCCATGACCCTGATACTGGTCTTGGAGGCATTCAGGCTGCTGTGACCTCACAAGCACAGCCAGCAGCCATGAGCATGATACTGGCCTGAGAGTCACTGAGGCTGCTGTGACCTCACAAGCACAGCCAGCAGCCATGAGCCTGCCACTGGCAGAGGAGGCACTGAGGCTTCTGTGACCTCACAAGGACAGCCAGCAGCCATAAGCCTGCCACTGGCCTAGGAGGCATTCAGGCTGCTGTGACCTCAGAAGCACAGCCAGCAGCCATGAGCATGGCACTGGCAGAGGAGGCACTGAGGCTGCTGTGACGTCACAAGCACAGCCAGCAGCCATGAGCCTGATGCTGGGGTATGAGGCACTGAGGCTGCTGTGACCTCACAAGCACAGCCAGCAGGGGGCGCTGGACACTAACTATTGAGGCACTGAGTCTGCTGTGATCTCACAAGCAGAGGCAGCAGGGGATGCTGGACACTAAACTATGAGGCACTGAGTCTGCTGTGACCTCACAAGCACAGCCAGTAGGGGGCGATGGACACTAACCTAGGAGGCACTGAGGCTGCTGTGGCCTCACAAGCACAGCCAGCAGCCATGAGACTGCCACTGGCCTCAGAGGCACTGAGGCTTCTGTGACCTCACAAGCACAGCCAGCAGCCATGAGACTGCCACTGGCAGAGGAGGCACTGAGGCTGCTGTGACGTCACAAGCACAGCCAGCAGCCATGAGCCAGCCACTGGCCTAGGAGGCATTCAGGCTGCTGTGACCTCACAAGCACAGCCAGCAGCCATGACCCTGACACTGGTCTAGGAGGCATTCAGGCTGCTGTGACCTCACAAGCACAGCCAGCAGCCATGAGCCTGATACTGGCCTGAGAGGCACTGAGTCTGCTGTGACCTCACAAGCAGAGCCAGCAGGGGGCGCTGGACACTAACTATTGAGGCACTGAGTCTGCTGTGATCTCACAAGCAGAGCCAGTAGGGGACGCTGGACACTAAACTATGAGGCACTGAGTCTGCTGTGACCTCACAAGCACAGCCAGCAGCCATGAGCCTGCCACTGGCAGAGGAGGCACTGAGGCTGCTGTGACCTCACAAGCACAGCCAGCAGCCATGAGCCTGCCACTGGCCTAGGAGGCATTCAGGCTGCTGTGACCTCAGAAGCACAGCCAGCAGCCATGAGCATGGCACTGGCAGAGGAGGCACTGAGGCTGCTGTGACGTCACAAGCACAGCCAGCAGCCATGAGCCTGATGCTGGCCTGTGAGGCACTGAGTCTGCTGTGACCTCACAAGCACAGCCAGTATGGGGTGATGGACATTAACCTAGGAGGCACTGAGGCTGCTGTGACGTCACAAGCACAGCCAGCAGCCATGAGCCTGATGCTGGGGTATGAGGCACTGAGGCTGCTGTGACCTCACAAGCACAGCCAGCAGGGGGCGGTGGACACTAACTATTGAGGCACTGAGTCTGCTGTGATCTCACAAGCAGAGGCAGCAGGGGACGCTGGACACTAAACTATGAGGCACTGAGTCTGCTGTGACCTCACAAGCACAGCCAGTAGGGGGCGACGGACACTAACCTAGGAGGCACTGAGGCTGCTGTGACCTGACAAGCACAGCCAGCAGCCATGAGCCTGCCACTGGCAGAGGAGGCACTGAGGCTTCTGTGACCTCACAAGCACAGCCAGCAGCCATGAAACTGCCACTGGCCTCAGAGGCACTGAGGCTGCTGTGACGTCACAAGCACAGCCAGCAGCCATGAGCCTGCCACTGGCCTAGGAGGCATTCAGGCTGCTGTGACCTCAGAAGCACAGCCAGCAGCCATGACCCTGACACTGGCCTGAGAGGCACTGAGTCTGCTGTGACCTCACAAGCAGAGCCAGCAGGGGGCGCTGGACACTAACTATTGAGGCACTGAGTCTGCTGTGATCTCACAAGCAGAGCCAGCAGGGGACGCTGGACACTAAACTATGAGGCACTGAGTCTGCTGTGACCTCACAAGCACAGCCAGTAGGGGGCGATGGACACTAACCTAGGAGACACTGAGGCTGCTGTGACCTCACAAGCACAGCCAGCAGCCATGAGCCTGCCACTGGCAGAGGAGGCACTGAGGCTGCTGTGACCTCACAAGCACAGCCAGCAGCCATGAGCCTGCCACTGGCCTAGGAGGCATTCAGGCTGCTGTGACCTCACAAGCACAGCCAGCAGCCATGAGCATGGCACTGGCAGAGGAGGCACTGAGGCTGCTGTGACCTCACAAGCACAGCCAGCAGCCATGAGCCTGATGCTGGCCTGTGAGGCACTGAGGCTGCTGTGACCTCACAAGCAGAGCCAGCAGGGGGCGCTGGACACTAAACTATGAGGCACTGAGTCTGCTGTGACCTCACAAGCACAGCCAGTAGGGGGTGATGGACATTAACCTAGGAGGCACTGAGGCTGCTGTGACCTCACAAGCACAGCCAGCAGCCATGATCCTGCCACTGGCAGAGGAGGCACTGAGGCTGCTGTGAGCTCACAAGCACAGCCAGCAGCCGTGAGCCAGATACTGGTCTTGGAGGCATTCAGGCTGCTGTGACCTCACAAGCACAGCCAGCAGCCATGAGCATGATACTGGCCTGAGAGGCACTGAGGCTGCTGTGACCTCACAATCCCAGCCAGCAGCCATGAGACTGCCACTGGCAGAGGAGGCACTGAGGCTGCTGTGACCTCACAAGCACAGCCAGCATCCATGAGACTGCCACTGGCAGAGGAGGCACTGAGGCTGCTGTGACCTCACAAGCACAGCCAGCAGCCATGAGCCTGCCACGGGCCTAGGAGGCACTCAGGCTGCTGTGACGTCACAAGCACAGCCAGCAGCCATGAGACTGCCACTGACCTCAGAGGCACTGAGGCTGCTGTGACCTCACAAGCACAGCCAGCATCCATGAGACTGCCACTGGCAGAGGAGGCACTGAGGCTGCTGTGACCTCACAAGCACAGCCAGCAGCCATGACCCTGATACTGGTCTTGGAGGCATTCAGGCTGCTGTGACCTCACAAGCACAGCCAGCAGCCATGAGCATGATACTGGCCTGAGAGGCACTGAGGCTGCTGTGACCTCACAAGCACAGCCAGCAGCCATGAGACTGCCACTGGCAGAGGAGGCACTGAGGCTTCTGTGACCTCACAAGCACAGCCAGCAGCCATAAGCCTGCCACTGGCCGAGGAGGCATTCAGGCTGCTGTGACCTCAGAAGCACAGCCAGCAGCCATGAGCATGGCACTGGCAGAGGAGGCACTGAGGCTGCTGTGACGTCACAAGCACAGCCAGCAGCCATGAGCCTGATGCTGGGGTATGAGGCACTGAGGCTGCTGTGACCTCACAAGCACAGCCAGCAGGGGGCGGTGGACACTAACTATTGAGGCACTGAGTCTGCTGTGATCTCACAAGCAGAGGCAGCAGGGGACGCTGGACACTAAACTATGAGGCACTGAGTCTGCTGTGACCTCACAATCACAGCCAGCAGCCATGAGCCTGCCACTGGCCTAGGAGGCATTCAGGCTGCTGTGACCTCAGAAGCACAGCCAGCAGACATGACCCTGACACTGGTCTAGGAGGCATTCAGGCTGCTGTGACCTCACAAGCACAGCCAGCAGCCATGAGCCTGATACTGGCCTGAGAGGCACTGAGGCTGCTGTGACCTCACAAGCAGAGCCAGCAGGGGGCACTGGACACTAACTATTGAGGCACTGAGTCTGCTGTGACCTCACAAGCACAGCCAGTAGGGGGCGATGGACACTAACCTAGGAACCACTGAGGCTGCTGTGACCTCAGAAGCACAGCCAGCAGCCATGAGCCTGCCACTGGCAGAGGAGGCACTGAGGCTTCTGTGACCTCACAAGCACAGCCAGCAGCCATGAGACTGCCACTGGCCTCAGAGGCACTGAGGCTGCTGTGACGTCACAAGCACAGCCAGCAGCCATGAGCCTGCCACTGGCCTAGGAGGCATTCAGGCTGCTGTGACCTCAGAAGCACAGCCAGCAGCCATGAGCATGGCACTGGCAGAGGAGGCACTGAGGCTGCTGTGACGTCACAAGCACAGCCAGCCGCCATGAGCCTGATGCTGGCTTGTGAGGCACTGAGGCTGCTGTGACCTCACAAGCACAGCCAGCAGGGGGCGCTGGACAGTAAACTATGAGGCACTGAGTCTGCTGTGACCTCACAAGCACAGCCAGTAGGGGCTGATGGACATTAACCTAGGAGGCACTGAGGCTGCTGTGACCTCACAATCACAGCCAGCAGCCATGAGCCTGCCACTGACCTCAGAGGCACTGAGGCTGCTGTGACCTCACAAGCACAGCCAGCAGCCATGACCCTGATACTGGTCTTGGAGGCATTCAGGCTGCTGTGACCTCACAAGCACAGCCAGCAGCCATGACCCTGACACTGGCAGAGGAGGCACTGAGGCTGCTGTGACGTCACAAGCACAGCCAGCAGCCATGAGCCTGATGCTGGCCTGTGAGGCACTGAGGCTGCTGTGACCTCACAAGCACAGCCAGCAGCCATGAGCATGGCACTGGCAGAGGAGGCACTGAGGCTGCTGTGACCTCACAAGCACAGCCAGCAGCCATGAGCATGGCACTGGCAGAGGAGGCACTGAGGCTGCTGTGACGTCACAAGCACAGCCAGCAGCCATGAGCCTGATACTGGCCTGGAAGGCGCTGAGTTTGCTGTGACCTCACAAGCAGAGCCAGCAGGGGGAGCTGGACACTAAACTATGAGGCACTGAGTCTGCTGTGACCTCACAAGCACAGCCAGTAGGGGGTGATGGACACTAACCTAGGAGGCACTGAGGCTGCTGTGACCTCACAATCACAGCCAGCAGGGGACGCTGGACACTAAACTATGCGGCCCTGAGTCTGCTGTGACCTCACAATCCCAGCCAGCAGCCGTGAGCCTGCCACTGGCATAGGAGGCATTCAGGCTTGTATGACCTCACAAGCACAGCCAGCAGCCATGACCCTGACACTGGTCTAGGAGGCATTCAGGCTGCTGTGAGTTCACAAGCAGAGCCAGCAGGGGGCGCTGCACACTAACTTTTGAGGCACTGAGTCTGCTGTGACCTCACAAGCAGAGCCAGCAGGGGACGCTGGACACTGAACTATGAGGCACTGAGGCTGCTGTGACCTCACAAGCACAGCCAGCAGCCATGAGCCTGCCACTGGCAGAGGAGGCACTGAGGCTGGTGTGACCTCACAAGCACAGCCAGCAGGGGGCGCTGCACACTAACTTATGAGGCACTGAGTCTGCTGTGACCTCACAAGCACAGCCAGCAGGGAACGCTGGACCCTAACTTTTGAGGCCCTGAGGCTTCTGTGAGCTCCCAAGCAGAGCCAGCAGCCATGAGCCTGCCACAGGCCTAGGAGGCATTCAGGCTGCTGTGACCTCACAAGCACAGCCAGCAGCCATGACCCTGATACTGGTCTTGGAGGCATTCAGGCTGCTGTGACCTCACAAGCACAGCCAGCAGCCATGAGCATGATACTGGCCTGAGAGGCACTGAGGCTGGTGTGACCTCACAAGCACAGCCAGCAGCCATGAGCCTGCCACTGGCAGAGGAGGCACTGAGGCTGCTGTGACCTCACAAGCAGAGCCAGCAGCCATGACCCTGCCACTGGCCTAGCAGGCATTCAGGCTGCTGTGACTTCACAAGCACAGCCAGCAGCCATGACCCTGATACTGGTCTTGGAGGCATTCAGGCTGCTGTGACCTCACAAGCACAGCCAGCAGCCATGAGCATGATACTGGCCTGAGAGGCACTGAGGCTGCTGTGACCTCACAAGCACAGCCAGCAGCCATGAGACTGCCACTGGCAGAGGAGGCACTGAGGCTTCTGTGACCTCACAAGCACAGCCAGCAGCCATAAGCCTGCCACTGGCCTAGGAGGCATTCAGGCTGCTGTGACCTCAGAAGCACAGCCAGCAGCCATGAGCATGGCACTGGCAGAGGAGGCACTGAGGCTGCTGTGACGTCACAAGCACAGCCAGCAGCCATGAGCCTGATGCTGGGGTATGAGGCACTGAGGCTGCTGTGACCTCACAAGCACAGCCAGCAGGGGGCGGTGGACACTAACTATTGAGGCACTGAGTCTGCTGTGATCTCACAAGCAGAGGCAGCAGGGGACGCTGGACACTAAACTATGAGGCACTGAGTCTGCTGTGACCTCACAATCACAGCCAGCAGCCATGAGCCTGCCACTGGCCTAGGAGGCATTCAGGCTGCTGTGACCTCAGAAGCACAGCCAGCAGACATGACCCTGACACTGGTCTAGGAGGCATTCAGGCTGCTGTGACCTCACAAGCACAGCCAGCAGCCATGAGCCTGATACTGGCCTGAGAGGCACTGAGGCTGCTGTGACCTCACAAGCAGAGCCAGCATGGGGCGCTGGACACTAATTATTGAGGCACTGAGTCTGCTGTGACCTCACAAGCACAGCCAGTAGGGGGCGATGGACACTAAACTATGAGGCACTGAGGCTGCTGTGACCTCAGAAGCACAGCCAGCAGCCATGAGCCTGCCACTGGCAGAGGAGGCACTGAGGCTTCTGTGACCTCACAAGCACAGCCAGCAGCCATGAGACTGCCACTGGCCTCAGAGGCACTGAGGCTGCTGTGACGTCACAAGCACAGCCAGCAGCCATGAGCCTGCCACTGGCCTAGGAGGCATTCAGGCTGCTGTGACCTCAGAAGCACAGCCAGCAGCCATGAGCATGGCACTGGCAGAGGAGGCACTGAGGCTGCTGTGACGTCACAAGCACAGCCAGCCGCCATGAGCCTGATGCTGGCTTGTGAGGCACTGAGGCTGCTGTGACCTCACAAGCAGAGCCAGCAGGGGACACTGGACACTAAACTATGAGGCACTGAGTCTGGTGTGACCTCACAAGCACAGCCAGTAGGGGGTGATGGACATTAACCTAGGAGGCACTGAGGCTGCTGTGACCTCACAAGCACAGCCAGCAGCCATGAGACTGCCACTGATCTCAGAGGCACTGAGGCTGCTGTGACCTCACAAGCACAGCCAGCAGCCATGACCCTGATACTGGTCTTGGAGGCATTCAGGCTGCTGTGACCTCACAAGCACAGCCAGCAGCCATGAGACTGCCACTGGCAGAGGAGGCACTGAGGCTGCTGTGACGTCACAAGCACAGCCAGCAGCCATGAGCCTGATGCTGGCCTGTGAGGCACTGAGGCTGCTGTGACCTCAGAAGCACAGCCAGCAGCCATGAGCATGGCACTGGCAGAGGAGGCACTGAGGCTGCTGTGACGTCACAAGCACAGCCAGTAGGGGGCGACGGACACTAACCTAGGAGGCACTGAGGCTGCTGTGACCTCACAAGCACAGCCAGCAGCCATGAGACTGCCACTGGCCTCAGAGGCACTGAGGCTTCTGTGACCTCACAAGCACAGCCAGCAGCCATGAGACTGCCACTGGCCTCAGAGGCACTGAGGCTGCTGTGACCTCACAAGCACAGCCAGCAGCCATGAGCCTGCCACGGGCCTAGGAGGCACTCAGGCTGCTGTGACGTCACAAGCACAGCCAGCAGCCATGAGCCTGATATTGGCCTGGGAGGCACTGAGGCTGCTGTGAACTCACAAGCACAGCCAGTAGGGGGCGATGGACACTAACCTATGAGGCACTGAGTCTGCTGTGACCTCACAAGCAGAGCCAGCAGGGGACGCTGGACACTAAACTATGCGGCCCTGAGTCTGCTGTGACCTCACAATCCCAGCCAGCAGCCATGAGCCTGCCACTGGCATAGGAGGCATTCAGGCTTGTGTGACCTCACAAGCACAGCCAGCAGCCATGACCCTGACACTGGTCTAGGAGGCATTCAGGCTGCTGTGACCTCACAAGCACAGCCAGCCGCCATGAGCCTGATGATGGCTTGTGAGGCACTGAGGCTGCTGTGACCTCACAAGCAGAGCCAGCAGGGGGCGCTGGACACTAAACTATGAGGCACTGAGTCTGCTGTGACCTCACAAGCACAGCCAGTAGGGGGTGATGGACATTAACCTAGGAGGCACTGAGGCTGCTGTGACCTCACAAG
Organism: Dromaius novaehollandiae; assembly: GCF_036370855.1. Taxonomy (NCBI): domain Eukaryota; kingdom Metazoa; phylum Chordata; class Aves; order Casuariiformes; family Dromaiidae; genus Dromaius; species Dromaius novaehollandiae. The sequence continues at coordinate 8,120,089 of NC_088122.1, read as the reverse complement.
CACAGCCAGCAGCCATGAGCCTGATACTGACCTCAGAGGCACTGAGGCTGCTGTGACCTCACAAGCACAGCCAGCAGCCATGACCCTGATACTGGTCTTGGAGGCATTCAGGCTGCTGTGACCTCACAAGCACAGCCAGCAGCCATGAGCCTGCCACTGGCAGAGGAGGCACTGAGGCTGCTGTGACGTCACAAGCACAGCCAGCAGCCATGAGCCTGATGCTGGCCTGTGAGGCACTGAGGCTGCTGTGACCTCACAAGCACAGCCAGCAGCCATGAGCCTGCCACTGGCAGAGGAGGCACTGAGGCTGCTGTGACCTCACAAGCACAGCCAGCAGCCATGAGCATGGCACTGGCCTCAGAGGCACTGAGGCTGCTGTGACCTCACAAGCACAGCCAGCAGCCATGAGCCTGATACTGGCCTGGAAGGCGCTGAGTTTGCTGTGACCTCACAAGCAGAGCCAGCAGGGGACGCTGGACACTAAACTATGAGGCACTGAGTCTGCTGTGACCTCACAAGCACAGCCAGTAGGGGGTGATGGACACTAACCTAGGAGGCACTGAGGCTGCTGTGACCTCACAATCACAGCCAGCAGGGGACGCTGGACACTAAACTATGCGGCCCTGAGTCTGCTGTGACCTCACAATCCCAGCCAGCAGCCATGAGCCTGCCACTGGCATAGGAGGCATTCAGGCTTGTGTGACCTCACAAGCACAGCCAGCAGCCATGAGCCTGACACTGGTCTAGGAGGCATTCAGGCTGCTGTGAGTTCACAAGCAGAGCCAGCAGGGGGCGCTGCACACTAACTTTTGAGGCACTGAGTCTGCTGTGACCTCACAAGCAGAGCCAGCAGGGGACGCTGGACACTGAACTATGAGGCACTGAGGCTGCTGTGACCTCACAATCCCAGCCAGCAGCCATGAGCCTGCCACTGGCAGAGGAGGCACTGATGCTGGTGTAACCTCACAAGCACAGCCAGCAGGGGGCGCTGCACACTAACTTATGAGGCACTGAGTCTGCTGTGACCTCACAAGCACAGCCAGCAGGGAACGCTGGACCCTAACTTTTGAGGCCCTGAGGCTTCTGTGAGCTCACAAGCAGAGCCAGCAGCCATGAGCCTGCCACAGGCCTAGGAGGCATTCAGGCTGCTGTGACCTCACAAGCACAGCCAGCAGCCATGACCCTGATACTGGTCTTGGAGGCATTCAGGCTGCTGTGACCTCACAAGCACAGCCAGCAGCCATGAGCATGATACTGGCCTGAGAGGCACTGAGGCTGCTGTGACCTCACAAGCACAGCCAGCAGCCATGAGACTGCCACTGGCAGAGGAGGCACTGAGGCTTCTGTGACCTCACAAGGACAGCCAGCAGCCATAAGCCTGCCACTGGCCTAGGAGGCATTCAGGCTGCTGTGACCTCACAAGCACAGCCAGCAGCCATGAGCATGGCACTGGCAGAGGAGGCACTGAGGCTGCTGTGACGTCACAAGCACAGCCAGCAGCCATGAGCCTGATGCTGGGGTATGAGGCACTGAGGCTGCTGTGACCTCACAAGCAGAGCCAGCAGGGGGCGCTGGACACTAAACTATGAGGCACTGAGTCTGCTGTGACCTCACAAGCACAGCCAGCAGCCATGAGCATGGCACTGGCAGAGGAGGCACTGAGGCTGCTGTGACCTCACAAGCACAGCCAGCAGCCATGAGCCTGCCACTGGCCTAGGAGGCATTCAGGCTGCTGTGACCTCAGAAGCACAGCCAGCAGCCATGAGCATGGCACTGGCAGAGGAGGCACTGAGGCTGCTGTGACATCACAAGCACAGCCAGCAGCCATGAGCCTGATGCTGGCCTGTGAGGCACTGAGGCTGCTGTGACCTCACAAGCAGAGCCAGCAGGGGGCGCTGGACACTAAACTATGAGGCACTGAGTCTGCTGTGACCTCACAAGCACAGCCAGTAGGGGGTGATGGACATTAACCTAGGAGGCACTGAGGCTGCTGTGACCTCACAAGCACAGCCAGCAGCCATGATCCTGCCACTGGCAGAGAAGGCACTGAGGCTGCTGTGAGCTCACAAGCACAGCCAGCAGCCGTGAGCCTGATACTGGTCTTGGAGGCATTCAGGCTGCTGTGACCTCAGAAGCACAGCCAGCAGCCATGAGCATGATACTGGCCTGAGAGGCACTGAGGCTGCTGTGACCTCACAATCCCAGCCAGCAGCCATGAGACTGCCACTGGCAGAGGAGGCACTGAGGCTGCTGTGACCTCACAAGCACAGCCAGCATCCATGAGCATGGCACTGGTAGAGGAGGCACTGTGTCTGCTGTGACCTCACAAGCACAGCCAGCAGCCATGAGCCTGACACTGGCAGAGGAGCCACTGAGTCTGCTGTGACCTCACAAGCACAGCCAGCAGGGGGCACTGGAGATAACCTAGCAGGCACTGAGTCTGCTGTGACCTCACAAGCACAGCCAGTAGGGGGCGACGGACACTAACCTAGGAGGCACTGAGGCTGCTGTGACCTCACAAGCACAGCCAGCAGCCATGAGACTGCCACTGGCCTCAGAGGCACTGAGGCTTCTGTGACCTCACAAGCACAGCCAGCAGCCATGAGACTGCCACTGGCCTAGGAGGCACTGAGGCTGCTGTGACCTCACAAGCACAGCCAGCAGCCATGAGCCTGCCACGGGCCTAGGAGGCACTCAGGCTGCTGTGACGTCACAAGCACAGCCAGCAGCCATGAGCCTGATATTGGCCTGGGAGGCACTGAGGCTGCTGTGAACTCACAAGCACAGCCAGTAGGGGGCGATGGACACTAACCTATGAGGCACTGAGGCTGCTGTGACCTCACAAGCAGAGCCAGCAGGGGACGCTGGACACTAAACTATGCGGCCCTGAGTCTGCTGTGACCTCACAATCCCAGCCAGCAGCCATGAGCCTGCCACTGGCATAGGAGGCATTCAGGCTTGTGTGACCTCACAAGCACAGCCAGCAGCCATGACCCTGACACTGGTCTAGGAGGCATTCAGGCTGCTGTGAGTTCACAAGCAGAGCCAGCAGGGGGCGCTGCACACTAACTTTTGAGGCACTGAGTCTGCTGTGACCTCACAAGCAGAGGCAGCAGGGGACGCTGGACACTGAAGTATGAGGCACTGAGGCTGCTGTGACCTCACAAACCCAGCCAGCAGCCATGAGCCTGCCACTGGCAGAGGAGGCACTGAGGCTGGTGTGACCTCACAAGCACAGCCAGCAGCCATGAGCCTGCCACTGGCAGAGGAGGCACTGAGTCTTCTGTGAGCTCACAATCATAGCCAGCAGCCATGACCCTGCCACTGGCCTAGGAGGCATTCAGGCTGCTGTGACCTCACAAGCACAGCCAGCAGCCATGACCCTGATACTGGTCTTGGAGGCATTCAGGCTGCTGTGACCTCACAAGCACAGCCAGCAGCCATGAGCATGATACTGGCCTGAGAGGCACTGAGGCTGCTGTGACCTCACAAGCACAGCCAGCAGCCATGAGCCTGCCACTGGCAGAGGAGGCAGTGAGGCTTCTGTGACCTCACAAGGACAGCCAGCAGCCATAAGCCTGCCACTGGCCTAGGAGGCATTCAGGCTGCTGTGACCTCAGAAGCACAGCCAGCAGCCATGAGCATGGCACTGGCAGAGGAGGCACTGAGGCTGCTGTGACGTCACAAGCACAGCCAGCAGCCATGAGCCTGATGCTGGGGTATGAGGCACTGAGGCTGCTGTGACCTCACAAGCACAGCCAGCAGGGGGCGCTGGACACTAACTATTGAGGCACTGAGTCTGCTGTGATCTCACAAGCAGAGGCAGCAGGGGACGCTGGACACTAAACTATGAGGCACTGAGTCTGCTGTGACCTCACAATCACAGCCAGCAGCCATGAGCCTGCCACTGGCCTAGGAGGCATTCAGGCTGCTGTGACCTCAGAAGCACAGCCAGCAGACATGACCCTGACACTGGTCTAGGAGGCATTCAGGCTGCTGTGACCTCACAAGCACAGCCAGCAGCCATGAGCCTGATACTGGCCTGAGAGGCACTGAGGCTGCTGTGACCTCACAAGCAGAGCCAGCAGGGGGCGCTGGACACTAAACTATGAGGCACTGAGTCTGCTGTGACCTCACAAGCACAGCCAGTAGGGGGCGATGGACACTAACCTAGGAACCACTGAGGCTGCTGTGACCTCACAAGCACAGCCAGCAGCCATGAGCCTGCCACTGGCAGAGGAGGCACTGAGGCTTCTGTGACCTCACAAGCACAGCCAGCAGCCATGAGACTGCCACTGGCCTCAGAGGCACTGAGGCTGCTGTGACGTCACAAGCACAGCCAGCAGCCATGAGCCTGCCACTGGCCTAGGAGGCATTCAGGCTGCTGTGACCTCACAAGCACAGCCAGCAGCCATGAGCATGGCACTGGCAGAGGAGGCACTGAGGCTGCTGTGACGTCACAAGCACACCCAGCCGCCATGAGCCTGATGCTGGCTTGTGAGGCACTGAGGCTGCTGTGACCTCACAAGCAGAGCCAGCAGGGGGCGCTGGACACTAAACTATGAGGCACTGAGGCTGCTGTGACCTCACAAGCACAGCCAGTAGGGGCTGATGGACATTAACCTAGGAGGCACTGAGGCTGCTGTGACCTCACAAGCACAGCCAGCAGCCATGAGCCTGCCACTGACCTCAGAGGCACTGAGGCTGCTGTGACCTCACAAGCACAGCCAGCAGCCATGATCCTGATACTGGTCTTGGAGGCATTCAGGCTGCTGTGACCTCACAAGCACAGCCAGCAGCCATGAGACTGCCACTGGCAGAGGAGGCACTGAGGCTGCTGTGACGTCACAAGCACAGCCAGCAGCCATGAGCCTGATGCTGGCCTGTGAGGCACTGAGGCTGCTGTGACCTCACAAGCACAGCCAGCAGCCATGAGCCTGCCACTGGCAGAGGAGGCACTGAGGCTGCTGTGACCTCACAAGCAGAGCCAGCAGCCATGAGCATGGCACTGGCAGAGGAGGCACTGAGGCTGCTGTGACGTCACAAGCACAGCCAGCAGCCATGAGCCTGATACTGGCCTGGAAGGCGCTGAGTTTGCTGTGACCTCACAAGCAGAGCCAGCAGGGGGAGCTGGACACTAAACTATGCGGCACTGAGTCTGCTGTGACCTCACAAGCACAACCAGTAGGGGGTGATGGACACTAACTTAGGAGGCACTGAGGCTGCTGTGACCTCACAAGCAGAGCCAGCAGGGGACGCTGGATACTAAACTATGCGGCCCTGAGTCTGCTGTGACCTCACAATCCCAGCCAGCAGCCATGACCCTGCCACTGGCATAGGAGGCATTCAGGCTTGTGTGACCTCACAAGCACAGCCAGCAGCCATGACCCTGACACTGGTCTAGGAGGCATTCAGGCTGCTGTGAGTTCACAAGCAGAGCCAGCAGGGGGCGCTGCACACTAACTTTTGAGGCACTGAGTCTGCTGTGACCTCACAAGCAGAGCCAGCAGGGGACGCTGGACACTGAACTATGAGGCACTGAGGCTGCTGTGACCTCACAATCCCAGCCAGCAGCCATGAGCCTGCCACTGGCATAGGAGGCACTGAGGCTGGTGTGACCTCACAAGCACAGCCAGCAGGGGGCGCTGCACACTAACTTATGAGGCACTGAGTCTGCTGTGACCTCACAAGCACAGCCAGCAGGGAACGCTGGACCCTAACTTTTGAGGCCCTGAGGCTTCTGTGAGCTCACAAGCAGAGCCAGCAGCCATGAGCCTGCCACAGGCCTAGGAGGCATTCAGGCTGCTGTGACCTCACAAGCACAGCCAGCAGCCATGACCCTGATACTGCTCTTGGAGGCATTCAGGCTGCTGTGACCTCACAAGCACAGCTAGCAGCCATGAGCATGATACTGGCCTGAGAGGCACTGAGGCTGGTGTGACCTCACAAGCACAGCCAGCAGCCATGAGCCTGCCACTGGCAGAGGAGGCACTGAGGCTTCTGGGACCTCACAAGGACAGCCAGCAGCCATAAGCCTGCCACTGGCCTAGGAGGCATTCAGGCTGCTGTGACCTCACAAGCACAGCCAGCAGCCATGAGCATGGCACTGGCAGAGGAGGCACTGAGGCTGCTGTGACCTCACAAGCACAGCCAGCAGCCATGAGCCTGATGCTGGGGTATGAGGCACTGAGGCTGCTGTGACCTCACAAGCACAGCCAGCAGGGGGCGCTGGACACTAAACTATGAGGCACTGAGTCTGCTGTGACCTCACAAGCACAGCCAGTAGGGGGTGATGGACATTAACCTAGGAGGCACTGAGGCTGCTGTGACCTCACAAGCACAGCCAGCAGCCATGAGCCTGCCACTGACCTCAGAGGCACTGAGGCTGCTGTGACCTCACAAGCACAGCCAGCAGCCATGACCCTGATACTGGTCTTGGAGGCATTCAGGCTGCTGTGACCTCACAAGCACAGCCAGCAGCCATGAGCCTGATACTGGCCTGAGAGGCACTGAGGCTGCTGTGACCTCACAAGCAGAGTCAGCAGCCATGAGCCTGCCCCTGGCAGAGAAGGCACTGAGGCTGCTGTGACGTCACAAGCACAGCCAGCAGCCATGAGCCTGATGCTGGCCTGTGAGGCACTGAGTCTGCTGTGACCTCACAAGCACAGCCAGCAGCCATGAGCCTGCCACTGGCAGAGGAGGCACTGAGGCTGCTGTGACCTCACAAGCACAGCCAGCAGCCATGAGCATGGCACTGGCATCAGAGGCACTGAGGCTGCTGTGACGTCACAAGCACAGCCAGCAGCCATGAGCCTGATACTGGCCTGGAAGGCGCTGAGTTTGCTGTGACCTCACAAGCAGAGCCAGCAGGGGGAGCTGGACACTAAACTATGAGGCACTAAGTCTGCTGTGACCTCACAAGTACAGCCAGTAGGGGGTGATGGACACTAACCTAGGAGGCACTGAGTCTGCTGTGACCTCACAAGCACAGCCAGCAGCCATGAGCATGGCACTATCCACAGAGACACTGAGGCTGCTGTGACGTCACAAACACAGCCAGCAGCCATGAGCCTGACACTGGCAGAGGAGCCACTGAGGCTGCTGTGACCTCACAACACAGCCAGCAGCGGGCACTGGAGATAACCTAGCAGGCACTGAGTCTGCTGTGACCTCACAAGCACAGCCAGTAGGGGGCGATGGACACTAACCTAGGAGGCACTGAGGCTGCTGTGACCTCACAAGCACAGTCAGCAGCCATGAGCCTGCCACTGGCATAGGAGGCACTGAGGCTTCTGTGACCTCACAAGCACATCCAGCAGCCATGAGCCTGCCACGGGCCTAGGAGGCACTCAGGCTGCTGTGACGTCACAAGCACAGCCAGCAGCCATGAGCGTGATATTGGCCTGGGAGGCAATGAGGCTGCTGTGAACTCACAAGCACAGCCAGTAGGGGGCGATGGACACTAACCTATGAGGCACTGAGACTGCTGTGACCTCACAAGCAGAGCCAGCAGGGGACGCTGGACACTAAACTATGCGGCCCTGAGTCTGCTGTGACCTCACAATCCCAGCCAGCAGCCATGAGCCTGCCACAGGCCTAGGAGGCACTCAGGCTGCTGTGACCTCACAATCCCAGCCAGCAGCCATGAGCCTGCCACTGGCCTAGGAGGCATTCAGGCTGCTGTGACCTCACAAGCACAGCCAGCAGCCATGAGCCTGATATTGGCCTGGGAGGCACTGAGGCTGCTGTGAACTCACAAGCACAGCCAGTAGGGGGAGATGGACACTAACCTATGAGGCACTGAGTCTGCTGTGACCTAACAAGCAGAGCCGGCAGGGGACGCTGGACACTAAACTATGCGGCCCTGAGTCTGCTGTGACCTCACAATCCCAGCCAGCAGCCATGAGCCTGCCACAGGCCTAGGAGGCATTCAGGCTGCTGTGACCTCACAAGCACAGCCAGCAGCCATAAGCCTGATATTGGCCTGGGAGGCACTGAGGCTGCTGTGAACTCACAAGCACAGCCAGCAGGGGGCGATGGACACTAACTATTGAGGCACTGAGGCTGCTGTGACCTCACAAGCACAACCAGCAGCCATGAGCCTGCCACTGGCCTAGGAGGCACTCAGGCTGCTGTGACGTCACAAGCACAGCCAGCCGCCATGAGCCTGCCACTGGCCTAGGAGGCACTCAGGCTGCTGTGACCTCAAAAGCACAGCCAGCAGCCATGAGTATGGCACTATCCACAGAGACACTGAGGCTGCTCTGACGTCACAAGCACAGCCAGCAGCCATGAGCCTAGACACTGGCAGAGGAGGCACTGAGGCTTCTGTGACCTCACAAGCACAGCCAGCAGCCATGAGACTGCCACTGGCCTCAGAGGCACTGAGGTTGCTGTGACGTCACAAGCACAGCCAGCAGCCATGAGCCTGCCACTGGCCTAGGAGGCATTCAGGCTGCTGTGACCTCACAAGCACAGTCAGCACCCATGAGCCTGATACTGGCCTGAGAGGCACTGAGTCTGCTGTGACCTCACAAGCAGAGCCAACAGGGGGCGCTGGACACTAACTATTGAGGCACTGAGTCTGCTGTGACCTCACAATCACAGCCAGCAGCCATGAGCCTGCCACTGGCCTCAGAGGCACTGAGGCTGCTATGACGTCACAAGCATAGCCAGCAGCCAGGAGCCTGCTACTGGCATAGGAGGCATTCAGGCTGCTGTGAACTCAGAAGCACAGCCAGCAGCCATGAGCCAGACACTGGTCTAGGAGGCATTCAGGCTGCTGTGACCTCACAAGCACAGCCAGCAGCCATGAGCCTGATATTGGCCTGAGAGGCACTGAGGCTGCTGTGACCTCACAAGCACAGCCAGCAGCCATGAGACTGCCACTGGCAGAGGAGGCACTGAGGCTGCTGTGACCTCACAAGCACAGCCAGCAGCCATGAGCCTGATACTGGCCTGAAAGCCGCTGAGTCTGCTGTGACCTCACAAGCAGAGCCAGCAGGGGACGCTGGACACTAAACTATGAGGCACTGAGGCTGCTGTGACCTCACAAGCACAGCCAGTAGGGGGTGATGGACACTAACCTAGGAGGCACTGAGGCTGCTGTGACCTCACAAGCACAGCCAGCAGCCATGAGCCTGCCACTGGCAGAGGAGGCACTGAGGCTTCTGTGACCTCACAAGCACAGCCAGCAGCCATGAGACGGCCACTGGCAGAGGAGGCACTGAGGCTGCTGTGACCTCACAAGCACAGCAGGCAGCCATGAGCCTGCCACTGGGCTAGGAGGCATTCAGGCTGCTGTGACCTCACAAGCACAGCCAGCAGCCATGAGCCTGATACTGGCCTGAGAGGCACTGAGTCTGCTGTGACCTCAAAAGCACAGCCAGCAGCCATGAGCATGGCACTATCCACAGAGACACTGAGGCTGCTGTGACGTCACAAGCACAGCCAGCAGCCATGAGCCTGATATTGGCCTGGGAGGCACTGAGGCTGCTGTGAACTCACAAGCACAGCCAGTAGGGGGCGATGGACACTAACCTATGAGGCACTGAGTCTGCTGTGACCTCACAAGCACAGCCAGCAGGGGGTGATGGACACTAAACTATGAGGCACTGAGGCTGCTGTGACCTCACAATCCCAGCCAGCAGCCATGAGCCTGCCACTGGCAGAGGAGGCACTGAGGCTTCTGTGACCTCACAAGCACAGCCAGCAGCCATGAGACTGCCACTGGCCTCAGAGGCACTGAGGTTGCTGTGACGTCACAAGCACAGCCAGCAGCCATGAGCCTGCCACTGGCCTAGGAGGCATTCAGGCTGCTGTGACCTCACAAGCACAGTCAGCAGCCATGAGCCTGATACTGGCCTGAGAGGCACTGAGTCTGCTGTGACCTCACAAGCAGAGCCAACAGGGGGCGCTGGACACTAACTATTGAGGCACTGAGTCTGCTGTGACCTCACAATCACAGCCAGCAGCCATGAGCCTGCCACTGGCCTCAGAGGCACTGAGGCTTCTGTGACCTCACAAGCACAGCCAGCAGCCATGAGACTGCCACTGGCCTCAGAGGCACTGAGGCTGCTATGACGTCACAAGCATAGCCAGCAGCCAGGAGCCTGCTACTGGCATAGGAGGCATTCAGGCTGCTGTGAACTCAGAAGCACAGCCAGCAGCCATGAGCCAGACACTGGTCTAGGAGGCATTCAGGCTGCTGTGACCTCACAAGCACAGCCAGCAGCCATGAGCCTGATATTGGCCTGAGAGGCACTGAGGCTGCTGTGACCTCACAAGCACAGCCAGCAGCCATGAGACTGCCACTGGCAGAGGAGGCACTGAGGCTGCTGTGACCTCACAAGCACAGCCAGCAGCCATGAGCCTGATACTGGCCTGAAAGCCGCTGAGTCTGCTGTGACCTCACAAGCAGAGCCAGCAGGGGACGCTGGACACTAAACTATGAGGCACTGAGGCTGCTGTGACCTCACAAGCACAGCCAGTAGGGGGTGATGGACACTAACCTAGGAGGCACTGAGGCTGCTGTGACCTCACAAGCACAGCCAGCAGCCATGAGCCTGCCACTGGCAGAGGAGGCACTGAGGCTTCTGTGACCTCACAAGCACAGCCAGCAGCCATGAGACTGCCACTGGCAGAGGAGGCACTGAGGCTGCTGTGACCTCACAAGCACAGCAGGCAGCCATGAGCCTGCCACTGGGCTAGGAGGCATTCAGGCTGCTGTGACCTCACAAGCACAGCCAGGAGCCATGAGCCTGATACTGGCCTGAGAGGCACTGAGTCTGCTGTGACCTCAAAAGCACAGCCAGCAGCCATGAGCATGGCACTATCCACAGAGACACTGAGGCTGCTGTGACGTCACAAGCACAGCCAGCAGCCATGAGCCTGATATTGGCCTGGGAGGCACTGAGGCTGCTGTGAACTCACAAGCACAGCCAGTAGGGGGCGATGGACACTAACCTATGAGGCACTGAGTCTGCTGTGACCTCACAAGCACAGCCAGCAGGGGGTGATGGACACTAAACTATGAGGCACTGAGGCTGCTGTGACCTCACAAGCACAGCCAGCAGCCATGAGCCTGCCACTGGCAGAGGAGGCACTGAGGCTTCTGTGACCTCACAAGCACAGCCAGCAGCCATGAGACTGCCACTGGCCTCAGAGGCACTGAGGCTGCTGTGACCTCACAAGCACAACCAGCAGCCATGAGCCTGCCACTGGCCTAGGAGGCACTCAGGCTGCTGTGACGTCACAAGCACAGCCAGCAGCCATGAGCCTGATACTGGCCTGAGAGGCACTGAGGCTGCTGTGACCTCAAAAGCACAGCCAGCAGCCATGAGCATGGCACTATCCACAGAGACACTGAGGCTGCTGTGACCTCAGAAGCACAGCCAGCAGCCAAGAGCCTGACACTGGCAGAGGAGCCACTGAGTCTGCTGTGAACTCACAACACAGCCAGCAGGGGGCACTGGAGATAACCTAGCAGGCACTGAGTCTGCTGTGACCTCACAAGCACAGCCAGTAGGGGGCGATGGACACTAACCTAGGAGGCACTGAGTCTGCTGTGACCTCACAAGCACAGCCAGCAGCCATGAGACTGCCACTGGCCTCAGAGGCACTGAGGCTTTTGTGACCTCACAAGCACAGCCAGCAGCCATGAGACTGCCACTGGCAGAGGAGGCACTGAGGCTGCTGTGACCTCACAAGCACAGCCAGCAGCCATGAGCCTGCCATGGGCCTAGGAGGCACTCAGGCTGCTGTGACGTCACAAGCACAGCCAGCAGCCATGAGCCTGATATTGGCCTGGGAGGCACTGAGGCTGCTGTGAACTCACAAGCACAGCCAGTAGGGGGCGATGGACACTAACCTATGAGGCACTGAGTCTGCTGTGACCTCACAAGCAGAGCCAGCAGGGGACGCTGGACACTAAACTATGCGGCCCTGAGTCTGCTGTGACCTCACAATCCCAGCCAGCAGCCATGAGCCTGCCACAGGCCTAGGAGGCATTCAGGCTTGTGTGACCTCACAAGCACAGCCAGCAGCCATGAGCCTGACACTGGTCTAGGAGGCATTCAGGCTGCTGTGAGTTCACAAGCAGAGCCAGCAGGGGGCGCTGCACACTAACTTTTGAGGCACTGAGTCTGCTGTGACCTCACAAGCAGAGCCAGCAGGGGACGCTGGACACTGAACTATGAGGCATTCAGGCTGCTGTGACCTCACAATCCCAGCCAGCAGCCATGAGCCTGCCACTGGCAGAGGAGGCACTGAGGCTGGTGTGACCTCACAAGCACAGCCAGCAGGGGGCGCTGCACACTAACTTTTCAGACACTGAGTCTGCTGTGACCTCACAAGCAGAGCCAGCAGGGGACGCTGGACCCTATCTTTTGAGGCACTGAGGCTTCTGTGAGCTCACAATCATAGCCAGCAGCCATGACCCTGCCACTGGCGTAGGAGGCATTCAGGCTGCTGTGACCTCACAAGCACAGCCAGCAGCCATGAGCCTGATACTGGTCTTGGAGGCATTCAGGCTGCTGTGACCTCACAAGCACAGCCAGCAGCCATGAGCATGATACTGGCCTGAGAGGCACTGAGGCTGCTGTGACCTCACAAGCACAGCCAGCAGCCATGAGACTGCCACTGGCAGAGGAGGCACTGAGGCTTCTGTGACCTCACAAGGACAGCCAGCAGCCATAAGCCTGCCACTGGCCTAGGAGGCATTCAGGCTGCTGTGACCTCAGAAGCACAGCCAGCAGCCATGAGCATGGCACTGGCAGAGGAGGCACTGAGGCTGCTGTGACCTCACAAGCACAGCCAGCAGCCATGAACCTGATGCTGGGGTATGAGGCACTGAAGCTGCTGTGACCTCACAAGCACAGCCAGCAGGGGGCGGTGGACACTAACTATTGAGGCACTGAGTCTGCTGTGATCTCACAAGCAGAGGCAGCAGGGGACGCTGGACACTAAACTATGAGGCACTGAGTCTGCTGTGACCTCACAAGCACAGCCAGTAGGGGGCGATGGACACTAACCTAGGAGGCACTGAGGCTGCTGTGACCTCACAAGCACAGCCAGCAGCCATGAGCCTGCCACTGGCAGAGGAGGCACTGAGGCTTCTGTGACCTCACAAGCACAGCCAGCAGCCATGAGACTGCCACTGGCAGAGGAGGCACTGAGGCTGCTGTGACGTCACAAGCACAGCCAGCAGCCATGAGCCTGCCACTGGCCTAGGAGGCATTCAGGCTGCTGTGACCTCAGAAGCACAGCCAGCAGCCATGACCCTGACACTGGTCTAGGAGGCACTGAGGCTGCTGTGACGTCACAAGCACAGCCAGCAGCCATGAGCCTGATACTGGCCTGAGAGGCACTGAGTCTGCTGTGACCTCACAAGCAGAGCCAGCAGGGGGCGCTGGACACTAACTATTGAGGCACTGAGTCTGCTGTGATCTCACAAGCAGAGCCAGCAGGGGGCGCTGGACACTAAACTATGAGGCACTGAGTCTGCTGTGACCTCACAAGCACAGCCAGTAGCGGGCGATGGACACTAACCTAGGAGGCACTGAGGCTTCTGTGACCTCACAAGCACAGCCAGCAGCCATGAGCCTGCCACTGGCAGAGGAGGCACTGAGGCTTCTGTGACCTCACAAGCACAGCCAGCAGCCATGAGACTGCCACTGGCCTCAGAGGCACTGAGGCTGCTGTGACCTCACAAGCACAGCCAGCAGCCATGAGCCTGCCACTGGCCTAGGAGGCATTCAGGCTGCTGTGACCTCAGAAGCACAGCCAGCAGCCATGAGCATGGCACTGGCAGAGGAGGCACTGAGGCTGCTGTGACCTCACAAGCACAGCCAGCAGCCATGAGACTGCCACTGGCCTCAGAGGCACTGAGGCTGCTGTGACCTCACAAGCACAGCCAGCAGCCATGACCCTGATACTGGTCTTGGAGGCATTCAGGCTGCTGTGACCTCACAAGCACAGCCAGCAGCCATGAGCATGATACTGGCCTGAGAGGCACTGAGGCTGCTGTGACCTCACAAGCACAGCCAGTAGGGGGTGATGGACATTAACCTAGGAGGCACTGAGGCTGCTGTGACCTCACAAGCACAGCCAGCAGCCATGAGACTGCCACTGACCTCAGAGGCACTGAGGCTGCTGTGACCTCACAAGCACAGCCAGCAGCCATGACCCTGATACTGGTCTTGGAGGCATTCAGGCTGCTGTGACCTCACAAGCACAGCCAGCAGCCATGAGCATGATACTGGCCTGAGAGGCACTGAGGCTGCTGTGACCTCACAATCCCAGCCAGCAGCCATGAGACTGCCACTGGCAGAGGAGGCACTGAGGCTGCTGTGACCTCACAAGCAGAGCCAGCAGCCATGAGCATGGCACTGGCAGAGGAGGCACTGAGGCTGCTGTGACGTCACAAGCACAGCCAGCAGCCATGAGCCTGATACTGGCCTGGAAGGCGCTGAGTCTGCTGTGACCTCACAAGCAGAACCAGCAGGGGGAGCTGGACACTAAACTATGAGGCACTGAGTCTGCTGTGACCTCACAAGCACAGCCAGTAGGGGGTGATGGACACTAACCTAGGAGGCACTGAGGCTGCTGTGACCTCACAATCACAGCCAGCAGCCATGAGACTGCTACTGGCCTCAGAGGCACTGAGGCTGCTGTGACCTCACAAGCACAGCCAGCAGCCATGAGCCTGCCACGGGCCTAGGAGGCACTCAGGCTGCTGTGACGTCACAAGCACAGCCAGCAGCCATGAGCCTGATATTGGCCTGGGAGGCACTGAGGCTGCTGTGAACTCACAAGCACAGCCAGTAGGGGGCGATGGACACTAACCTATGAGGCACTGAGTCTGCTGTGACCTCACAAGCAGAGCCAGCAGGGGACGCTGGACACTAAACTATGCGGCCCTGAGTCTGCTGTGACCTCACAATCCCAGCCAGCAGCCATGAGCCTGCCACTGGCATAGGAGGCATTCAGGCTTGTGTGACCTCACAAGCACAGCCAGCAGCCATGAGCCTGACACTGGTCTAGGAGGCATTCAGGCTGCTGTGAGTTCACAAGCACAGCCAGCAGGGGACGCTGCACACTAACTTTTGAGGCACTGAGTCTGCTGTGACCTCACAACCAGAGCCAGCAGGGGACGCTGGACACTGAACTATGAGGCACTGAGGCTGCTGTGACCTCACAAGCACAGCCAGCAGCCATGAGCCTGCCACTGGCAGAGGAGGCACTGAGGCTGGTGTGACCTCACAAGCAGAGCCAGCAGGGGACGCTGGACCCTAACTTTTGAGGCACTGAGGCTTCTGTGAGCTCACAATCATAGCCAGCAGCCATGAGCCTGCCACAGGCCTAGGAGGCATTCAGGCTGCTGTGACCTCACAAGCACAGCCAGCAGCCATGAGCCTGATACTGGTCTTGGAGGCATTCAGGCTGCTGTGAACTCACAAGCACAGCCAGCAGCCATGAGTATGATACTGGCTTGAGAGGCACTGAGGCTGCTGTGACCTCACAAGTACAGCCAGCAGCCATGAGACTGCCACTGGCAGAGGAGGCACTGAGGCTTCTGTGACCTCAAAAGCACAGCCAGCAGCCATGAGCCTGCCACAGGCCTAGGAGGCACTGAGGCTTCTGTGACCTCACAAGCACAGCCAGCAGCCATAAGCCTGCCACTGGCCTAGGAGGCATTCAGGCTGCTGTGACCTCAGAAGCACAGCCAGCAGCCATGACCCTGACACTGGTCTAGGAGGCACTGAGGCTGCTGTGACCTCACAAGCACAGCCAGCAGCCATGAGCCTGATACTGGCCTGAGAGGCACTGAGTCTGCTGTGACCTCACAAGCAGAGCCAGCAGGGGGCGCTGGACACTAACTATTGAGGCACTGAGTCTGCTGTGATCTCACAAGCAGAGCCAGCAGGGGACGCTGGACACTAAACTATGAGGCACTGAGTCTGCTGTGACCTCACAAGCACAGCCAGTAGGGGGCGATGGACACTAACCTAGGAGCCACTGAGGCTGCTGTGACCTCACAAGCACAGCCAGCAGCCATGAGCCTGCCACTGGCAGAGGAGGCACTGAGGCTTCTGTGACCTCACAAGCACAGCCAGCAGCCATGAGACTGCCACTGGCCTCAGAGGCACTGAGGCTGCTGTGACCTCACAAGCACAGCCAGCAGCCATGAGCCTGCCACTGGCCTAGGAGGCATTCAGGCTGCTGTGACCTCAGAAGCACAGCCAGCAGCCATGAGCCTGCCACTGGCAGAGGAGGCACTGAGGCTGCTGTGACCTCACAAGCACAGCCAGCAGCCATGAGACTGCCACTGGCCTCAGAGGCACTGAGGCTGCTGTGACCTCACAAGCACAGCCAGCAGCCATGACCCTGATACTGGTCTTGGAGGCATTCAGGCTGCTGTGACCTCACAAGCACAGCCAGCAGCCATGAGCATGATACTGGCCTGAGAGGCACTGAGGCTGCTGTGACCTCACAAGCACAGCCAGTAGGGGGTGATGGACATTAACCTAGGAGGCACTGAGGCTGCTGTGACCTCACAAGCACAGCCAGCAGCCATGAGACTGCCACTGACCGCAGAGGCACTGAGGCTGCTGTGACCTCACAAGCACAGCCAGCAGCCATGACCCTGATACTGGTCTTGGAGGCATTCAGGCTGCTGTGACCTCACAAGCACAGCCAGCAGCCATGAGCATGATACTGGCCTGAGAGGCACTGAGGCTGCTGTGACCTCACAATCCCAGCCAGCAGCCATGAGACTGCCACTGGCCTCAGAGGCACTGAGGCTGCTGTGACCTCACAAGCACAGCCAGCAGCCATGAGCATGGCACTGGCAGAGGAGGCACTGAGGCTGCTGTGACCTCACAAGCACAGCCAGCAGCCATGAGCCTGATACTGGCCTGGAAGGCGCTGAGTCTGCTGTGACCTCACAAGCAGAACCAGCAGGGGGAGCTGGACACTAAACTATGAGGCACTGAGTCTGCTGTGACCTCACAAGCACAGCCAGTAGGGGGTGATGGACACTAACCTAGGAGGCACTGAGGCTGCTGTGACCTCACAATCACAGCCAGCAGCCATGAGACTGCCACTGGCCTCAGAGGCACTGAGGCTGCTGTGACCTCACAAGCACAGCCAGCAGCCATGAGCCTGCCACGGGCCTAGGAGGCACTCAGGCTGCTGTGACGTCACAAGCACAGCCAGCAGCCATGAGCCTGTTATTGGCCTGGGAGGCACTGAGGCTGCTGTGAACTCACAAGCACAGCCAGTAGGGGGCGATGGACACTAACCTATGAGGCACTGAGTCTGCTGTGACCTCACAAGCAGAGCCAGCAGGGGACGCTGGACACTAAACTATGCGGCCCTGAGTCTGCTGTGACCTCACAATCCCAGCCAGCAGCCATGAGCCTGCCACTGGCATAGGAGGCATTCAGGCTTGTGTGACCTCACAAGCACAGCCAGCAGCCATGAGCCTGCCACTGGTCTAGGAGGCATTCAGGCTGCTGTGAGTTCACAAGCACAGCCAGCAGGGGACGCTGCACACTAACTTTTGAGGCACTGAGTCTGCTGTGACCTCACAACCAGAGCCAGCAGGGGACGCTGGACACTGAACTATGAGGCACTGAGGCTTCTGTGAGCTCACAATCATAGCCAGCAGCCATGAGCCTGCCACAGGCCTAGGAGGCATTCAGGCTGCTGTGACCTCACAAGCACAGCCAGCAGCCATGAGCCTGATACTGGTCTTGGAGGCATTCAGGCTGCTGTGGACTCACAAGCACAGCCAGCAGCCATGACTATGATACTGGCTTGAGAGGCACTGAGGCTGCTGTGACCTCACAAGTACAGCCAGCAGCCATGAGACTGCCACTGGCAGAGGAGGCACTGAGGCTTCTGTGACCTCACAAGCACAGCCAGCAGCCATGACACTGCCACTGGCAGAGGAGGCACTGAGGCTTCTGTGACCTCAAAAGCACAGCCAGCAGCCATGAGCCTGCCACTGGCCTAGGAGGCATTCAGGCTGCTGTGACCTCAGAAGCACAGCCAGCAGCCATGAGCATGGCACTGGCAGAGGAGGCACTGAGGCTTCTGTGACCTCAAAAGCACAGCCAGCAGCCATGAGCCTGCCACTGGCCTAGGAGGCATTCAGGCTGCTGTGACCTCAAAAGCACAGCCAGCAGCCATGAGCCTGATGCTGGGGTATGAGGCACTGAGGCTGCTGTGACCTCACAAGCACAGCCAGCAGGGGGCGCTGGACACTAACTATTGAGGCACTGAGTCTGCTGTGATCTCACAAGCAGAGGCAGCAGGGGACGCTGGACACTAAACGATGAGGCACTGAGTCTGCTGTGACCTCACAAGAACAGCCAGTAGGGGGCGATGGACACTAACCTAGGAGGCACTGAGGCTGCTGTGACCTCACAAGCACAGCCAGCAGCCATGAGACTGCCACTGGCAGAGGAGGAACTGAGGCTGCTGTGACGTCACAAGCATAGCCAGCAGCCAGGAGCCTGATTTTGGCCTGGGAATTACTGAGGCTGCTGTGACCTCACAAGCAGAGACACCAGGGGACGCTGGACACTAAACTATGAGGCACTGAGGCTGCTGTGACCTCACAAGCACAGCCAGCAGCCATGAGCCTGCCACTGGCCTAGGAGGCATTCAGGCTGCTGTGACCTCAGAAGCACAGCCAGCAGCCATGAGCATGGCACTGGCAGAGGAGGCACTGAGGCTGCTGTGACCTCACAAGCACAGCCAGCAGCCATGAGACTGCCACTGACCTCAGAGGCACTGAGGCTGCTGTGACCTCAGAAGCACAGCCAGCAGCCATGACCCTGATACTGGTCTTGGAGGCATTCAGGCTGCTGTGACCTCACAAGCACAGCCAGCAGCCATGAGCATGATACTGGCCTGAGAGGCACTGAGGCTGCTGTGACCTCACAAGCACAGCCAGCAGCCATGAGACTGCCACTGGCAGAGGAGGCACTGAGGCTGCTGTGACCTCACAAGCACAGCCAGCAGCCATGAGCATGGCACTGGCAGAGGAGGCACTGAGGCTGCTGTGACGTCACAAGCACAGCCAGCAGCCATGAGCCTGATACTGGCCTGGAAGGCGCTGAGTCTGCTGTGACCTCACAAGCAGAACCAGCAGGGGGAGCTGGACACTAAACTATGAGGCACTGAGTCTGCTGTGACCTCACAAGCACAGCCAGTAGGGGGTGATGGACACTAACCTAGGAGGCACTGAGGCTGCTGTGACCTCACAATCACAGCCAGCAGCCATGAGACTGCCACTGGCCTCAGAGGCACTGAGGCTGCTGTGACCTCACAAGCACAGCCAGCAGCCATGAGCCTGCCACTGGCCTAGGAGGCACTCAGGCTGCTGTGACGTCACAAGCACAGCCAGCAGCCATGAGCCTGTTATTGGCCTGGGAGGCACTGAGGCTGCTGTGAACTCACAAGCACAGCCAGTAGGGGGCGATGGACACTAACCTAGGAGGCACTGAGGCTGCTGTGACCTCACAAGCAGAGCCAGCAGGGGACGCTGGACACTAAACTATGCGGCCCTGAGTCTGCTGTGACCTCACAATCCCAGCCAGCAGCCATGAGCCTGCCACTGGCATAGGAGGCATTCAGGCTTGTGTGACCTCACAAGCACAGCCAGCAGCCATGACCCTGACACTGGTCTAGGAGGCATTCAGGCTGCTGTGAGTTCACAAGCACAGCCAGCAGGGGGCGCTGCACACTAACTTTTGAGGCACTGAGTCTGCTGTGACCTCACAACCAGAGCCAGCAGGGGACGCTGGACACTGAACTATGAGGCACTGAGGCTGCTGTGACCTCACAAGCACAGCCAGCAGCCATGAGCCTGCCACTGGCAGAGGAGGCACTGAGGCTGCTGTGACATCACAAGCACAGCCAGCAGGGGGCGCTGCACACTAACTTTTCAGGCACTGAGTCTGCTGTGACCTCACAAGCAGAGCCAGCAGGGGACGCTGGACCCTAACTTTTGAGGCACTGAGGCTTCTGTGAGCTCACAATCATAGCCAGCAGCCATGAGCCTGCCACAGGCCTAGGAGGCATTCAGGCTGCTGTGACCTCACAAGCACAGCCAGCAGCCATGAGCCTGATACTGGTCTTGGAGGCATTCAGGCTGCTGTGACCTCAGAAGCACAGCCAGCAGCCATGAGCATGGCACTGGCAGAGGAGGCACTGAGGCTGCTGTGACGTCACAAGCACAGCCAGCATCCATGAGCCTGATGCTGGGGTATGAGGCACTGAGGCTGCTGTGACCTCACAAGCACAGCCAGCAGGGGGCGCTGGACACTATCTATTGAGGCACTGAGTCTGCTGTGATCTCACAAGCAGAGCCAGCAGGGGACGCTGGACACTAAACGATGAGGCACTGAGTCTGCTGTGACCTCACAAGAACAGCCAGTAGGGGGCGATGGACAGTAACCTAGGAGGCACTGAGGCTGCTGTGACCTCACAAGCACAGCCAGCAGCCATGAGACTGCCACTGGCCTCAGAGGCACTGAGGCTGCTGTGACGTCACAAGCATAGCCAGCAGCCAGGAGCCTGATTATGGCCTGGGAATTACTGAGGCTGCTGTGACCTCACAAGCAGAGACACCAGGGGACGCTGGACACTAAACTATGAGGCACTGAGTCTGCTGTGACCTCACAAGCACAGCCAGCAGCCATGAGCCTGCCACTGGCAGAGGAGGCACTGAGTCTGCTGTGACCTCACAAGCACAACCAGCAGCCATGAGACTGCCACTGGCCTCAGAGGCACTGAGGCTGCTGTGACGTCACAAGCACAGCCAGCAGCCATGAGCCTGCCACTGGCCTAGGAGGCATTCAGGCTCCTGTGACCTCAGAAGCACAGCCAGCAGCCATGAGCATGGCACTGGCAGAGGAGGCACTGAGGCTGCTGTGACGTCACAAGTACAGCCAGCAGCCATGAGCCTGCCACTGGCCTCAGAGGCACTGAGGCTTCTGTGACCTCACAATCCCAGCCAGCAGCCATGAGCCTGCCACTGGCAGAGGAGGCACTGAGGCTGGTGTGAACTCACAACACAGCCAGCAGGGGGCACTGGAGATAACCTAGCAGGCACTGAGTCTGCTGTGACCTCACAAGCACAGCCAGTAGGGGGCGATGGACACTAACCTAGGAGGCACTGAGGCTGCTGTGACCTCACAAGCACAGCCAGCAGCCATGAGCATGATACTGGCCTGAGAGGCACTGAGGCTGCTGTGACCTCACAAGCACAGCCAGCAGCCATGAGACTGCCACTGGCAGAGGAGGCACTGAGGCTTCTGTGACCTCACAAGGACAGCCAGCAGCCATAAGCCTGCCACTGGCCTAGGAGGCATTCAGGCTGCTGTGACCTCAGAAGCACAGCCAGCAGCCATGAGCATGGCACTGGCAGAGGAGGCACTGAGGCTGCTGTGACGTCACAAGCACAGCCAGCAGCCATGAACCTGATGCTGGGGTATGAGGCACTGAAGCTGCTGTGACCTCACAAGCACAGCCAGCAGGGGGCGCTGGACACTAACTATTGAGGCACTGAGTCTGCTGTGACCTCACAAGCACAGCCAGTAGGGGGCGATGGACACTAACCTAGGAGGCACTGAGGCTGCTGTGACCTCACAATCACAGCCAGCAGCCATGAGCCTGCCACTGGCAGAGGAGGCACTGAGGCTTCTGTGACCTCACAAGCACAGCCAGCAGCCATGAGACTGCCACTGGCAGAGGAGGCACTGAGGCTGCTGTGACCTCACAAGCACAGCCAGCAGCCATGAGCCTGCCACTGGCCTAGGAGGCATTCAGGCTGCTGTGACCTCAGAAGCACAGCCAGCAGCCATGACCCTGACACTGGTCTAGGAGGCACTGAGGCTGCTGTGACCTCACAAGCACAGCCAGCAGCCATGAGCCTGATATTGGCCTGAGAGGCACTGAGTCTGCTGTGACCTCACAAGCAGAGCCAGCAGGGGGCGCTGGACACTAACTATTGAGGCACTGAGTCTGCTGTGATCTCACAAGCAGAGCCAGC
This sequence comes from Dromaius novaehollandiae, assembly GCF_036370855.1. Taxonomy (NCBI): domain Eukaryota; kingdom Metazoa; phylum Chordata; class Aves; order Casuariiformes; family Dromaiidae; genus Dromaius; species Dromaius novaehollandiae. Next base: position 8,098,023 of record NC_088122.1, on the reverse strand, counting down.
AGGGGACGCTGGACACTAAACTATGAGGCACTGAGTCTGCTGTGACCTCACAAGCACAGCCAGTAGGGGGCGATGGACACTAACCTAGGAGCCACTGAGGCTGCTGTGACCTCACAAGCACAGCCAGCAGCCATGAGCCTGCCACTGGCAGAGGAGGCACTGAGGCTTCTGTGACCTCACAAGCACAGCCAGCAGCCATGAGACTGCCACTGGCCTCAGAGGCACTGAGGCTGCTGTGACATCACAAGCACAGCCAGCAGCCATGAGCCTGCCACTGGCCTAGGAGGCAATGAGGCTGCTGTGACCTCAGAAGCACAGCCAGCAGCCATGAGCATGGCACTGGCAGAGGAGGCACTGAGGCTGCTGTGACCTCACAAGCACAGCCAGCAGCCATGACCCTGATACTGGTCTTGGAGGCATTCAGGCTGCTGTGACCTCACAAGCACAGCCAGCAGCCATGAGCCTGATACTGGCCTGAGAGGCACTGAGGCTGCTGTGACCTCACAAGCACAGCCAGTAGGGGGTGATGGACATTAACCTAGGAGGCACTGAGGCTGCTGTGACCTCACAAGCACAGCCAGCAGCCATGAGACTGCCACTGACCTCAGAGGCACTGAGGCTGCTGTGACCTCACAAGCACAGCCAGCAGCCATGACCCTGATACTGGTCTTGGAGGCATTCAGGCTGCTGTGACCTCACAAGGACAGCCAGCAGCCATGAGCATGATACTGGCCTGAGAGGCACTGAGGCTGCTGTGACCTCACAATCCCAGCCAGCAGCCATGAGACTGCCACTGGCAGAGGAGGCACTGAGGCTGCTGTGACCTCACAAGCACAGCCAGCAGTCATGAGCATGGCACTGGCAGAGGAGGCACTGAGGCTGCTGTGACGTCACAAGCACAGCCAGCATCCATGAGCCTGATGCTGGCGTATGAGGCACTGAGGCTGCTGTGACCTCACAAGCACAGCCAGCAGGGGGCGCTGGACACTAACTATTGAGGCACTGAGTCTGCTGTGATCTCACAAGCAGAGGCAGCACGGGACGCTGGACACTAAACTATGAGGCACTGAGTCTGCTGTGACCTCACAAGCTCAGCCAGTAGGGGGCGATGGACACTAACCTAGGAGGCACTGAGGCTGCTGTGACCTCACAAGCACAGCCAGCAGCCATGAGACTGCCACTGGCAGAGGAGGCACTGAGGCTTCTGTGACCTCACAAGCACAGCCAGCAGCCATGAGACTGCCACTGGCCTCAGAGGCACTGAGGCTGCTGTGACATCACAAGCACAGCCAGCAGCCATGAGCCTGCCACTGGCAGAGGAGGCACTGAGGCTGGTGTGACCTCACAAGCACAGCCAGCAGGGGGCGCTGCACACTAACTTTTCAGGCACTGAGTCTGCTGTGACCTCAGAAGCAGAGCCAGCAGGGGACGCTGGACCCTAACTTTTGAGGCACTGAGGCTTCTGTGAGCTCACAATCATAGCCAGCAGCCATGAGCCTGCCACAGGCCTAGGAGGCATTCAGGCTGCTGTGACCTCACAAGCACAGCCAGCAGCCATGAGCCTGATACTGGTCTTGGAGGCATTCAGGCTGCTGTGACCTCAGAAGCACAGCCAGCAGCCATGAGCATGGCACTGGCAGAGGAGGCACTGAGGCTGCTGTGACGTCACAAGCACAGCCAGCATCCATGAGCCTGATGCTGGGGTATGAGGCACTGAGGCTGCTGTGACCTCACAAGCACAGCCAGCAGGGGGCGCTGGACACTAACTATTGAGGCACTGAGTCTGCTGTGATCTCACAAGCAGAGGCAGCAGGGGACGCTGGACACTAAACGATGAGGCACTGAGTCTGCTGTGACCTCACAAGAACAGCCAGTAGGGGGCGATGGACAGTAACCTAGGAGGCACTGAGGCTGCTGTGACCTCACAAGCACAGCCAGCAGCCATGAGACTGCCACTGGCCTCAGAGGCACTGAGGCTGCTGTGACGTCACAAGCATAGCCAGCAGCCAGGAGCCTGATTATGGCCTGGGAATTACTGAGGCTGCTGTGACCTCACAAGCAGAGACACCAGGGGACGCTGGACACTAAACTATGAGGCACTGAGTCTGCTGTGACCTCACAAGCACAGCCAGCAGCCATGAGCCTGCCACTGGCAGAGGAGGCACTGAGTCTGCTGTGACCTCACAAGCACAACCAGCAGCCATGAGAGTGCCACTGGCCTCAGAGGCACTGAGGCTGCTGTGACGTCACAAGCACAGCCAGCAGCCATGAGCCTGCCACTGGCCTAGGAGGCATTCAGGCTCCTGTGACCTCAGAAGCACAGCCAGCAGCCATGAGCATGGCACTGGCAGAGGAGGCACTGAGGCTGCTGTGACGTCACAAGTACAGCCAGCAGCCATGAGCCTGCCACTGGCCTCAGAGGCACTGAGGCTTCTGTGACCTCACAATCCCAGCCAGCAGCCATGAGCCTGCCACTGGCAGAGGAGGCACTGAGGCTGGTGTGAACTCACAACACAGCCAGCAGGGGGCACTGGAGATAACCTAGCAGGCACTGAGTCTGCTGTGACCTCACAAGCACAGCCAGTAGGGGGCGATGGACACTAACCTAGGAGGCACTGAGGCTGCTGTGACCTCACAAGCACAGCCAGCAGCCATGAGCATGATACTGGCCTGAGAGGCACTGAGGCTGCTGTGACCTCACAAGCACAGCCAGCAGCCATGAGACTGCCACTGGCAGAGGAGGCACTGAGGCTTCTGTGACCTCACAAGGACAGCCAGCAGCCATAAGCCTGCCACTGGCCTAGGAGGCATTCAGGCTGCTGTGACCTCAGAAGCACAGCCAGCAGCCATGAGCATGGCACTGGCAGAGGAGGCACTGAGGCTGCTGTGACGTCACAAGCACAGCCAGCAGCCATGAACCTGATGCTGGGGTATGAGGCACTGAAGCTGCTGTGACCTCACAAGCACAGCCAGCAGGGGGCGCTGGACACTAACTATTGAGGCACTGAGTCTGCTGTGACCTCACAAGCACAGCCAGTAGGGGGCGATGGACACTAACCTAGGAGGCACTGAGGCTGCTGTGACCTCACAATCACAGCCAGCAGCCATGAGCCTGCCACTGGCAGAGGAGGCACTGAGGCTTCTGTGACCTCACAAGCACAGCCAGCAGCCATGAGACTGCCACTGGCAGAGGAGGCACTGAGGCTGCTGTGACCTCACAAGCACAGCCAGCAGCCATGAGCCTGCCACTGGCCTAGGAGGCATTCAGGCTGCTGTGACCTCAGAAGCACAGCCAGCAGCCATGACCCTGACACTAGTCTAGGAGGCACTGAGGCTGCTGTGACCTCACAAGCACAGCCAGCAGCCATGAGCCTGATATTGGCCTGAGAGGCACTGAGTCTGCTGTGACCTCACAAGCAGAGCCAGCAGGGGGCGCTGGACACTAACTATTGAGGCACTGAGTCTGCTGTGATCTCACAAGCAGAGCCAGCAGGGGACGCTGGACACTAAACTATGAGGCACTGAGTCTGCTGTGACCTCACAAGCACAGCCAGTAGGGGGCGATGGACACTAACCTAGGAGCCACTGAGGCTGCTGTGACCTCACAAGCACAGCCAGCAGCCATGAGCCTGCCACTGGCAGAGGAGGCACTGAGGCTTCTGTGACCTCACAAGCACAGCCAGCAGCCATGAGACTGCCACTGGCCTCAGAGGCACTGAGGCTGCTGTGACATCACAAGCACAGCCAGCAGCCATGAGCCTGCCACTGGCCTAGGAGGCAATGAGGCTGCTGTGACCTCAGAAGCACAGCCAGCAGCCATGAGCATGGCACTGGCAGAGGAGGCACTGAGGCTGCTGTGACCTCACAAGCACAGCCATCAGCCATGAGACTGCCACTGACCTCAGAGGCACTGAGGCTGCTGTGACCTCACAAGCACAGCCAGCAGCCATGACCCTGATACTGGTCTTGGAGGCATTCAGGCTGCTGTGACCTCACAAGCACAGCCAGCAGCCATGAGCCTGATACTGGCCTGAGAGGCACTGAGGCTGCTGTGACCTCACAAGCACAGCCAGTAGGGGGTGATGGACATTAACCTAGGAGGCACTGAGGCTGCTGTGACCTCACAAGCACAGCCAGCAGCCATGAGACTGCCACTAACCTCAGAGGCACTGAGGCTGCTGTGACCTCACAAGCACAGCCAGCAGCCATGACCCTGATACTGGTCTTGGAGGCATTCAGGCTGCTGTGACCTCACAAGCACAGCCAGCAGCCATGAGCATGATACTGGCCTGAGAGGCACTGAGGCTGCTGTGACCTCACAATCCCAGCCAGCAGCCATGAGACTGCCACTGGCAGAGGAGGCACTGAGGCTGCTGTGACCTCACAAGCACAGCCAGCAGTCATGAGCATGGCACTGGCAGAGGAGGCACTGAGGCTGCTGTGACGTCACAAGCACAGCCAGCATCCATGAGCCTGATGCTGGCGTATGAGGCACTGAGGCTGCTGTGACCTCACAAGCACAGCCAGCAGGGGGCGCTGGACACTAACTATTGAGGCACTGAGTCTGCTGTGATCTCACAAGCAGAGGCAGCACGGGACGCTGGACACTAAACTATGAGGCACTGAGTCTGCTGTGACCTCACAAGCTCAGCCAGTAGGGGGCGATGGACACTAACCTAGGAGGCACTGAGGCTGCTGTGACCTCACAAGCACAGCCAGCAGCCATGAGACTGCCACTGGCAGAGGAGGCACTGAGGCTTCTGTGACCTCACAAGCACAGCCAGCAGCCATGAGACTGCCACTGGCCTCAGAGGCAC